>NC_050577.1:58715094-59330094 GCF_011100635.1 Trichosurus vulpecula
CAAAGAAACTGAGGCTCTTTGAGGGCTTAAGAGTTTAAGTGGCTTGCTCACAGTCACACAGTTTATTGAATGTGTTTGTGAGAAGCCTGGGATTTAGGCTTCTCCATTCCAAATTCAATAATTGACCCATTTTTCCTATACTTTCTTTGGACAAATTCCAAATTTGAAAATAGAAATACTTTTATGGATATTAAAACATTTTCCTTTCTTAAAACAACCAAGGATAAATAGACATAGTTCGATTCATTGACATCTCATGTCTCTCCCAATACTTTAATTTATGAAACCATTGAAGACATCAGAATATGACAATGAGTGACTTCTTGAGTTGCCACATTAGCATACTTATAAGACCAGGATTTATCCTGACAAATTTATATTCTCCTAGGCTTTTGCTGAATTTTCCCCAGCCCCTCAGTTCTCTGTGTATGTATCACCTAAGGAATGAAGAAAACTTTTTCAAAATAAAGGCATTTTGAATGGTTAGTCTTTTAAGTAGAATGATTATAGAAGACAGAAGATGCAAAAGGCAAATATAAGAAAGCTATCCTTCCTGCTTTGAGGCTCTAAAGAGATAGGGAATGCAGTATTCTGTATGGATACTGTGAGAGTGTGTCTAAGTACACATATAGATGGGCATATGCTGAATTGCAATCAGGTATTTTAGCACCTGGGTCTGACATCATATAACATGCCCTTAAACCAACTTTTAAAGATGAATTTGATTTGAGGAAATGGGAAAGCCCTGCACATTGCCTGTAGTGGGGGAGTCAGAGATTCCAGAAATCTGAACACAAATGGA
The DNA here is from genome assembly GCF_011100635.1 of Trichosurus vulpecula. Classification (NCBI taxonomy): domain Eukaryota; kingdom Metazoa; phylum Chordata; class Mammalia; order Diprotodontia; family Phalangeridae; genus Trichosurus; species Trichosurus vulpecula. The sequence continues at coordinate 58,715,897 of NC_050577.1, forward strand.
GACCCTGGAGTACTGAGAGACTGTTGCTATTGGAGAGGATTAATTATTCTTGCTAACTAGACACTAAGATTAGTTGTTTCTATACCACTGAAGGTGTGTAAATGTGTTGGATACTTTCTAAATTCTGGTGCCCTGGGGCAAAGCCTTGTTTGCTCTGCCCTGATTATGGCTCCAAGTCATTGGGATAAGTCTCAGATTCTGTCCCTTGACTGTGACTCCAGGTCATGTTCCATAGGACCATGTACAGATATAAAACATTCAAATTTTTGAATTGTTTTCTATGAAACAGACCAGAATAATTTCAATTAGTTACAATGGAGGCAAAGAAGCTTCTATATAAATATGAACCTTATTAGGCACAGTGTAGATTGTCTTTATAAGTCAAGCTACAAAGAAATAAATATTTCATTTTGCAGGCATACACCTCATTTTATGGATTTTGTTCAAGTGTCTTTTCTAAATGTGTACTTGTTTTTTGTTCTTTTTAATTTCAACTCATTTCCCCATTCTGGGCCTCAATTTCCTTATCTGTAAAACATGAAGTTTGTAATGTATCATATTCTAAAGTTCAACAGTTCTGAATCCATATTTGAAAGCCTTATCTCCCTGTTCCAGATAAATTGTAATCTGCTCAACATCAAGAACTGTAGCTTCTATTTCTTTTGCATTTTGTAAGAAGTGATAAAATGATACTTTTAGTAATTTGATGTGATTTCCTAGTGCATCATTCAGTGCTGTGACACTATTAATTTTCAAGAATACTCTCTTAAATGAATAGATACATCCCTTTTGATGGACCAGTGACCAAACTTAAAAGGAGACTAAGCCATGCAAAATGTTTATATAGAACATGTGATCTGACAAGGGCAAAGAACACCAAGACCATCAATTCCCTGGTCCTATATAGTATGCCTCTTTAATACACCTTAAGTTTATTTCACCTTTTTGATTTGGCATTTACCGCAGGCAGAAGTAATGATATCAGCACTCATATTGTAAAAAGTCATTAATAAAATTGTTCCATCTGTGAAAGTTAGAAATTTGGTCATGGGACAATTTGATGCAGTTTTTATTAGTTACGAAGAATGAATTTTACTTTGGGCTATTTTTAGTAGCCATTTTTTTCTTTTGATTTTTTTAAATTTAGTTTTATTTTATTTTTAGTTCTGAATTATCCTCTTCCCCTTTCAATACAAATAGTTAATCCCAATACAAATATTTAAACCCAATATCCAATACCCAATCTTTAACCCAAATATTTAAACCCAATTCAAATATTTATATTCAAGCAAAACAAATTCCCACATTAGCCATGCCCGCCCCAACCCATAATAAAGAAAAATATACGCTCCCATCTGCAATGAGTTTATCACCTGGAAATGTATAACATGTTTCATCATGGGTCTTGGAATGATGGTTGGTTGTTGCTTTTATTGGTCACTTATGAAGAACAGAATGAGTGATATTGTAGCATCACTGCTAGGTTTGGAATTGGTAAATACGTGGGAAGGATCTAGTCCAACTTCTTTTTGAATTCAAGAAGTCTTATTAAATGCTTATGATATGCCAGGTGCTAGGTATTGTGCTCAGTACTGGGAGATCCAAAAATAGGCAAAAAACAATGAAGTGGTTGACAAGCGATCAGCCATTCTTTGCTTGAATACTTTCAGTGAATGGTAATCTCCTACCTCCTGAATCAGACCATTTCACTTTGGCATAAATGTAGTTGTTAGGAAGTTTTTCCTTTTATAGGCCTGCTCAAAATATGGCCCTCAGGCCCTCCCACCAAATGACTTCAAGCAGCTGTCACATGACCCATGGAAACCAACCATCATTAGTAACTAGAGACAGAGGCAGGCTGACCTTACATTAATCCTCAATATAACTCTTCGCAACATTTAGCCATTGTTCTTAGATTGATCTGACCTATGGAACAAACCACAAAAAGTCTAATACCTTATGAACATGACCCTTCAAATCCATCCATGCCTTCCAAACACCATATCTGTTAGATAAGCCATGGGTATATACAAGACTTACATGAGTAGTATACACACCTCACTCATAGAAAATAATTGAGGTAGTGAAAACTATTTAGACTGAATGTGCAATCTAGAGGTAGACGTATAAATTGATCTCCACAAAGTGACAAAATATTATCTACCTTCTGTGTAGACCAAGTTGTCCCCTCCATCACCCTAACTCTTCCACTTATTTTCAATCTCTCCTTCTCTGGTTGGCTCATATCTGTGTCTTACTTATCCAGAAAATAACCAAAATACTCATTTGATCCTAGCTAAACTATCTTGATAACTAATGTCCTTGAAAAGGCTATCTATAGTAGTTTCTTCCACTTTTCTCTCACTCTCTTTTCAGCCCCTTACAATCTGACCTTTGACTTTATCATTCCACCAAAACTGCTGTCTCTGAAGTTATTAATGATCCTTTAGTTGCCAAATCCAGGTCTTATCTTTTCTCAGTCCTCATTCTTTCTGACCTCTCTGAAGCCTTTTACACTACTGATGATTCTCTCCTCCTTGAAACTCTCTTCTCTCTAGGTTTTTGGACACTGTTCTTTCCTTGTTCTCTTCTTTCCCATTGAGTATTCCTTCTCCAGCTCCCTTGTTTCTTGCTCCAGATCACTTCCTTTAACTGGAAGTATCTCTCAGTTTGCTGTCCTGGACCCCCTTCTCTTCTATTTCTGTACTACTTCATATGGTGATCCCATCAGCTCCCATGGTTTTAATTTAACAGCTCTATGCTAATGATTCGCAAATCCTACCTCTCCTGCCCCATCCTCTCTACTGACCTCCAATCTTACATTTTCAACTGCTTTTCAGACATCTTGAACTAGTTTTCCATTTGACATCTTAAACTCTACATGTCCAAATCAGAGCTCATTATCTTTTCCCCTAAACCTTCTCTTCCACTCCCCTGATCCCAACCCCCACTACATAGAGGTTATCACCTCCCTCCCAGTCCCACAGGCTGCAACCTAGCAGTCCTGCTGAATTCCTCATTATTTCTCACCCTCCAAAGCCAAGCTGTTGCCAGGGACTGTCAATTTCTCTTTTGCAACATCTCTCCAATATGCCCCCTTCTCTCCTCTGCTACTTGTGCCACTTTGGTATAGGTCCTCATCACCTCATGCCTTGATTATTGTAAGCCTGCTGGTAGGTCCACCTGCCTCAAGTCTTTCCTCACTGTAATCCCTTCTCCATTCAGTCACAAGTGATTTTCCTAAAGCACAGGTCCAATTACATCACCCCGCACCTACTCCCTACTCAATAAACTCCTAGGATTTCCTGTTGCCTCCAGGAACAAAAGAGAATGCTGTTTGGCATTCAAAACCCTTCATAGCCTAGACTCCACCTATCATTCCAGTCTTTTTATACCTTACTCCTGTGTTGGCAACCAAAAATGGGCTCCTTAGCACTTAGTCAACAAGTGCCCTTGACTAGTTTGGCTTTTTCCCCTGAACTGAATGCTGTTTGTATGTTGGACTGGAGTAAGCTTGTCGGCCCCTTCACCTTGCTTCCCTTGCTTAAGCTGATGGAAAGAACCTGTGCTTTCCCGGTCAACCCCTTCACCTTGCTTAAGCAGATTGAAAGAACCTGTGCTTTCCCTGGCGTACCTTACACCCCTGCAGTAGCTGGATGGTTAAAAACAACTTCCATTGGAGCCAGAGGCTGCCACAGCTACAGCCACAGCCACAGCCGAAGCAGGAGCTGCCAGTGGCAGAGCTGACCTATGGGAGGAAGCTGAACAAGGACTTCAGGCCAGTGGGTAATCTTTTTACCATAGAGGGGGAAGCATGATTTTGCTTTACGCAATCATGCTTCTCTGTAGCCTCCTGGTTACTCTTTCAAGGCGTACTTATTGGGCCTGGAAGCTTTTGATCAATATATCAAAATGGGGTTGCTGGTTCATGGGTTGGTTACTGTGGAGCCTAAATATATGTTTTGATTCTTCTGCCTTCTACTTTGAGAGTTTCTTATATCCAGCGGTTCCGAACCTTTCAGACATGTATATGATCCTCTTTGAGATTATAAACTCTGCCCTCCTAATACAACTCCCCAACAAGTGTTTTTCAATCCTGTGACATTAGCCTCCTAGCTATTCCTGGAACAAGATTCACCATCCCTTAGCTCCTGACATTTTCTCTGGTTGTCCTCTATGCCTGGAATGCTCTCCCTCCTCTTCTCTGACTATTGACTCCCTGACTTCTTTTAACTCCCAACTGAAATCCCATCTTCAACTGGAAGCCTTCCCTAACCCCTCTTAATTCTAGCACCTTCCCTTTGTTAATAATTTCCTATTTATCTTTGTTACTAATATGTTTGTTAAGAATTTTTGATTCCTTTTGTTAATAATTTCCTATTTATCTTGGATATAGCTTGCTTTGTATGTAATTGTTTAAATGTTGTCTCCCCCATTAGATTGAAAGCTCTTTGAGGGCAGGGACTATATTTTGTTCATTTTTGCATACAGTGTCTGGCACATAGAAGGCACTTAATAAATATTTGACCAAGTATTATATGAAGGCTAGCCTAGCTTCTATGAGTGTATACAAAATTTAAAGTATTCTATAAATATAAAATAGTATAAGATTGCTTAAAGACTTAGTACTTTATGAATCTTTTTTCATTTTGTTCTTGGATTCTTTGAACATTTTTCAGCAAATCTATAGTTAAATTTAAGGTAGCTTATGAATCATTATAACTGTTCCTTCAAGTTTGGGAAGTGTACTAACAAGTTAAGGAGTAAATAGTCACTTGTGAGCTAACTAGAAATGCCTAAACGAATTTTCAAACCATATATTTAAAATAAACATGCTCTTAAATTCCTAAACATTTGAGCCTTCTGTGTTGGCAATTACCTCTGTCATTATCATTTAAATGCTTTCCATGTTCATTTTCATTCCTAGAATAAAAAATCAGATGGGAGAGGCCCAATCAGTCAACAAAACCCCAAAGCAGACTTATGGAATTTTGTACCACAGAATACATATCTAAACATTGGAGTTGAAATCTCTGATCATCATATCTTGGCAAAATCATTCATTCAATGACCATTTACTCAGGACCCACATTTTCAATCTGGTTACAATGCATATTTTTTCTACACACTCATACACATCTAGGCTTATTTGAGTGTCTGACTGACACAGAGGTCAGATATTTCACCATTTCATTATTTTAGTGATAGCAGTTCATGCATTTGTCTATATATTTGCAAATTTCATGTACTTAATCTTTCTTAAGATTACCTTGACTGTGCTCTGTATACATAAGATTAACAGTTTTGGTACAGGTAACCAGAAGTGATTATAGAATACTTTGTAAAAACAAGAAAGGCTACACAAATCTTATAGAATTAAAAGATTTTTCAACGGGATAATTTAGTACTAGGCTTAAACATCTGTGGTTTGGTAGGTAGTTTTCTTCGCATGACTCTTCCTTTACTGGGTTACAGTTGAGGTCAGAAATGAAAATTCCTTAATCCCACGTGACTGTATTTATTTGGAGCTTGGGTGCATGTTGGAGTAGTGGAAAATCCCAGATCATCCACTTCTGGGAGCCTGATATATAGCTTTGGCAAGCAGGAGTTGTGTGGGCAGTCCAGAGGGACTTAGTACTGCCAGAGTTTGATGTTCATCCAAGCTACTCAACCTTCAGTGGTTTACAAATCATTGATGATAGTGTTTCTATTGGCACAAAAGCTCTTCAGCAAAACCACACATTTCATTTAGATTCTTTCTGCACACTTTTTTATTTGTCAATGTTTATTTTTCTTGAAATCAGCTTTTTCTGGCCTCAAAGTGTTGTTCACCAATGAGGGTTGCAAAACCTTGATGCAGAAACTATGACTGTTCCTAATTGAAGTACTTGGCATTTCTAACTTAGTTGTTGGAGAGTGAGTGGTAAAGTCCTCTAGGTGGTTTTTATAAAATATCCACAAATGATATTCATTAGTTCATCTTTATTTCCCAAGTCCAAGGTACAATTTACATCTAAAGCCACTTCATGAAAATCGGAAGTAGTTGTTATTTCAATGTCGAGTACCCTTGTGGTTGTTGAATGAAGTTTAGTGTAGAAAAACAGTGCAAAAAATCCTTCATGGAAAATCTAGAGAGCATCTAATTCAGTCTCTGCCACTACCTTGCTTTATGATCTTGAGGAGGTCAAAAACTCCATAGGTTTTAATTTCCTTAATGAAACAATTGGATCAACTTGACCTAAATAGAAAGGGTCACTTCATTAAAAAACTAGAACACTGGAGGAGGTAATGAGTGGGGGTGGGGGTAGAATAGAGAGAATCACAAAAGAGAAAGCTTTCAGTTTCACGTACATAAAATCTAAAAGTATTTATAGGAGCAAAGAAAAGGTGGTATACCAGATATCTCTTATAAGAATCCAATTTTCCTTTTCCCAGCAAATTTAAGTTTTAGTATTTAAGTTTATAATGTTTCTTTTTCTTTTCTTATTGTATATTTTAAAAAATAAATAAAAAGGAAAAATAAAAAAAAAGAATCCAATTGCCAAAGTATATAGCAAATTTAGACAAAAATATAAAACCAAGAGCCATTCCCCAATGGGATAAGTGGTCAAAAATATGAACACAGAATATTTTTAAAATGAATTGCAAACTATCATCAACCAAATAAGATTCCTCCAAATCAGTATTAATAAGAAAAAATAAACCCGACTCTGACATTTCACCTTACACTGAGAAAATTGGCAAAGATGACAAAAAGTGGAAATATTCTATATATTGGAGGAACTATGGGAAGACAGAAATAACAATACATTGTAGGTGGAGCTGTGAACTGGTCCAATTTTTCTGGAAACTAATTTGGAATTATTTGAACTAAGTCCTTCAACTATTCATTCCCTTTGATGCAGAGATCTCATCCTAGGCATACACTCCAATGATGCCAAATGAATATACCCTATTTCCCCATATATGATGCTCTCTTTTTTGAAAAATTTGGAGTCTAAAAACTGGGTGCCTCTATACAGTGGTTGTAGATTTTTTTACTTGCATTTCCTGCTTTCTCATGCTTGTTATCTTTGTGCTCATTGTTTTGCATTTGTTATCAGTATATTAGGTTATGTTTTGCCATGTTCTGCCCAGAAATGGCTCAGAAAAGATTTTCATACAGTGCTGAATTCAAGTTAAAAGTGATCCAGTTTGCAAAGGTGAATGGAAATCGTGCTGTTGAACATAAGTTTGGTCCTCCTCCAACTGAGAAAACAATCTGAGACTGGCTACGGGAAGAAGAAACCCTACTGAAAACTCCATAGCAGAAGAAGGCCATGAGAGGCAAGTCAGCAAAATGGTCTGATTTAGAGAGGGAATTAAAGATATGGATTGAAGAGCATAGGGCAATTGGAATTCCTGTGTCCACAAAGATGGTTCAGCATGAGGCAAGAAGAATTGCTGATGAAAAAGAAGTTACTGATTTCAAAGGAGGACACAATTGGTGCATCAGGTTCGTGAAACGGAATGGACCAAGCATGTGTACATGCACCGGACTTGCCCAAAAGATGCCTGAAAGCTATGAGCAAATGAATAAAACTTGAGTTCAATAACTTTATGTAATACATTTTTTTTTTCAAATTTCAGGCCCCAAAATTAAGGTGTATCTTATACGTGGGAAAATACGGTGATAATTGACATTAAAAAAAACACTAAAAAGCTTTACTGCGATAGTACATCTTGATTCTGGAGGAGAAAAAAGATGAAATACATTTCCTTCCTCTTGGTAGAGAAGTATAGAAATATGGGAGCAAGATGTTACATACAGTTTCAGATCAAGTATTTTTAATTGCTTTTCCTTAATGGTCATTGTGTGTGTATGTTTGTTTATGTGTGTGTGATTGTGGTTTAAAAAATAAGGATTAATATACCTTTAAATAAAAGGTAAGGGTTTAAGGAAAATCCCATTAACATCTCCACATTGCTTTGTTCAAATCTGTATAGGTTGAATGTATAGGAATCTATCCACAAATAAGATATTTCATTATTTTGAGACACTCATGAAAGAGAAAAGATGTCACTTTCTTTCTTTTGGAAAAGTGAATGTGAATCCTGATAACTTAGGAGTACAGAGGTTTCTTTTGGTGTCAGATCTGGGGTTGTCAGCGAGTCTTGCCCTACCTCACAATCACCAAATAAAGGTAACAGGCATGTGGGCAATTAAACTCCATTTATAAAATTATATAGAATAAGTTTCATCCCCCAAAAGTAATATGAGAACAGATGCCTTTCCACTCCTTTGCAGAGGTGGACCTGCAAGGAAGGTCCATGAGTATGGAACATTGTATATATTGTCAGATTTAAAAAACAAACACGTATTGACTGGTTTAGTTGGTTTTTTCTTTATTCTTTAAAAAAAACCCTTTTTTCATATACAATAGCTGAAATATATCAGATCTTCAGTCTATGTAGCCTGAGAAATGATTGTAAAGGTTTTTATGATTTCAGCATGTTGCATTGGACAGGGTAGATTTTCCATTAAATAGTACAGAATGTGAACTGGACTCTTGTTCGTGTGTTTTAAGAATTCTTTACATACTTTCACCTTTGCTCTAGTATGGCACTTCACTGAAAATTTTAGTTTGTATAATGTTTCTGTGGTAGTGAGAAACAGTAGTCTAATGGAAGAGCTACTGGACTTGGAGCCAAGGACCCAATGTCCAGTGAGGCAGAATCTACTAGCACCTGAGACGGCTCCTTAATTTTTAGATGATGATGATGATGATGTTGATATTTCCCTTTCCATCAAGCCTAAATTTGCCACTAAGCATCTTTCAACTTTTGTTCCTACTATTACCTTCTGAATATGGACCAAAAATTCTAATTCTTTTTACATATGGCAGCTCTTCAAATACTAGAAGGTGCCTATCACTCTGACTATATTTTCTCTTCTTCTGACATCCACAGTTCCTTTCATTCTTATGGTATGAACTCAAGCCTTCTTGCCATTCCCAGCTTCTGGATCCTTTCCAATCCTTTGATGCTTTTCCTAAAACTTGGTAACCAGAAATGAACATAATATTCCAGATGTGGTATAATCATGCATGGCAGAGTACAGAAGGAATATCATCTTCCTAGGGCACAATACAAGGCAGTTCCTAATGTGTATCGAGTCACATTAGTTTTCTTGGCTGCCATACCACACTGCCAAATTCCATTGAGCTTGAGGTCCCCTAACAATCAGATGAGTAGTGGTTAAGCCACACCTTCATTATCTCATACGTGTGCAGTTTATTTTTGGAAACCAAGTATAAGACTTGACATTGAACTCTATCATACTCCAAACCAATGTCAAGATTTGTAAGAGCCCTATGTCATCCAACATATTAGTCATCCTTTCAAGTTTCATGTTATCTGGAATTCGGATAACCATAAAATCTATCCCTTTATTCAAGTCAATAATTAAAATGATTAACTCTATAGGTCCAGAGAAAAGGATCCTTGGGGATGCCTTCTTCCATGATGACAGTGAACCATAAATAACTACTCTTCATTTCTGGTCGTCAACTAACTGTGAATTCATCAAAATCTATTATTATCCACCCAATATCTGTCCATCTTACACAAGAATGTTATAATACACTTCCAATAGGCTTCACTAAAATCTAGTTTAACAGTATCACCTGCCTTCTACCTATCTATCATTCTGCTGACAGTGTCTCAAAAATTGCATTAGCCAGTTTCTTGTGTAATCATCACTCTAGTTTTTCTGAATCGGGTGACCTGAATCCTCAAAGAAAGTTAAATGCTTTCTTACTTTCCCCCATTTGTCTTAGTTATAAATGCTCCATAATTTTTGTTCTCTCATTTCTAGTCCACAGATCATTTTCAGAAGAGAAAACAAACAAAATAAAAGTATCCCCACCGTCTATGTCCCTGCCTGTTATTGTTTCATCCATCGCCCAAAGCAGGCATATTGCTTCTTGGACTCTTTTTTTTTTTTCCATGAGAAAGTTTAGAAATCCTTTAAAAACTGTTCTTTGCTTCCTTTACTAGCTTCTGTTTCCTTCTGAGCTTTAGCCCCTGACACCGGAGGATCAAGACACTTTAAAAATACAGCAACTTCTTAGCTACTCTTCCCTCTCTATCATTTTAAATTGAAATTGTCCAATGAGGTCCCTCTGAAGCACCTGCTCAGACTCATAGATACACCATCCGCTTCTCCCTCTCCTGGCTCCTTTATATAAGGCATATATTTCAAGAATCATATGCAAGGTATGGGGCACATTCCATTAAGGCTTAGTGATTCTGATAAAGCCCACTTTGCTTCATTGTCTTGGGATCCTTCATCTCGTTTGTTCCCTATACAGTATACTTTCACGTGTAGACATTTAAGGCTGTGCATTCTGTGGCTTTCACCTTTCTATTATTTTGTTTCCTTTGCATTTCTAGGTGTCTCAATTGCTTTTTTTCTAACTACATTGTAGCTACTTTCTTCGGTAACTAGCTTGGCAAATAGAAATAACTTTTCCCCTACCTTTCCTTTTTTCATTTTGAAACCCCGTTGATTTGCTTTACAAGAATCAAGGCAAATCAGTTATGACCAACTCATTTTAGATGCACTCCATCCCTGGCTGCAAGCAAGCTGGATGACATAGTAGATAGAGCACTAGAGTTGGAGTTAGGAAGAACTGAGTTCAAATCCTATCCCAGACATTTACTGTGACATGGAAAGTTCATTTAACCTCTGTGAGTCTTGGTTTCTTCATCTGTAAAATGGAAATAAAGACAGCATCAGTGTTACAAGGTCATTGTGAGGATCGAATAAGATAACACAGGTAAAGCTTTTTACAAACTTTCAATCTCTATATAAATACTAGTTGGTATTTTCTTCTCATCCTTATATTTTTTGGTATAGCCCAGATATTTAAATGCCACCGACATGACGTGTTTTCACAAACATCTGTCGTTAGAGATGCATTGTGGTGCAATGAAAAGAAAGTTGGGAAAGAACTCTGAAATGAACTAACAGCATGACCTTAGGCAAGTTCTGTAAATTCCCTAAGCCTCAGTTTTTTCATCTATAGAATAGGGACAATAATCCTTATTCTTCCTACCTGGGGAGGTTTTTTTTTTTTTTGTGAGAAAACCATCTTGTAAGCCTTAAAGTCCTAAAGAATTGGGAGTTGTTTCTATTCTATTTTATAAAACACATTACTATAAAATATAACTCTTCCTTTCCTGTGTAAGAAAAGGGTGATAGGAGCTGCTCCTATTTTCTGGGTGACAGAAATGTTATCTGTGATCATTACTGTTGTTGATTTCTCCATGAACTACATGCTTGAATAAACCCATCTCACACCCTGGTGAGTGTTTATGTAATTCTTCATTTTTCCATTAGGAATCACACATCCATCATATACCCCAATTAATGCCTCTGTGACCACCAGCTCCATATTATACTGCTGCTCTGGTCCAGCATTCATTGCCTGAGTTTAAAATGCAAATGTGACTTGCTTGTTGTTAGCTTTAAAATTTATCCTCTGGCCTTGCATGCCTTCCTTCCCCCTCCTCTGAAAGTGTGTGTGTGTGTGTGTGTGTGTGTGTGTGTGTGTGTGTGTGTTTAGAACATTTAAAGGATTTTTTTTTGTTGGAAATTTACTCAGCAATTTACATTGTTTGACATGATTTTCCTTCCCCTTTCTTTCCTTCCCCCTCTCCTGAAAGTGTGTGTGTGCGTGCGTGTGTGTGCGTGTGTGTGTGTGTGTTTGGAACATTTAAGGAATTGGTTTTTGCTGGAAATCTACTCAGCAATTTATGTTGTTTGACAAAATGATTCTCCTTCCCCCTTGCCTGAAAGTGTGTGGGGTGTGTGTGTGTGTGTGTGTGTGTGTAACATTTAAGGGATTGGTTTTTGTTGGAAATCTACTCAGCAATTTATGTTGTTTGGCATAATGATTCTCCCTACTAGGATTGTATTGGTTTAGAGAAAATATTTCATTTTTTATTTTATTTTGTGCCGTCAAAGTTGAGGGAATAGATAGAGGTGTTTAATCTTGAAAACACATTGTTTACATGTTGGTGTACAACAAGACTGTCTTTATTCTTAGTGGCAGCCTACCTCACATATTCATGTCTTTTAATAATAAAAATAATGATAACAATAATTAGCATTTATATAAGCACTTTAAAATTTTCAAAGTATGTATATTCTCAGAGCAACTCTGTCATATAGGTGCTGTCATTTTCATTAGTTTATAGATGGGAAAATTGATCCTTACAGGGGTTAAGTGATTTGCCCAGGGTCACACATGTAGGAATTGTCTGAAGAGGTATTTAAGCCCCAGTCTTCCTGATTCCAGGCCCAGAGTTCTATCCACAACATCATCTAAACGCCCTTTTTCCCTTCCCTGCAGGCCTTCCTTTCTGGACTACTTATCACCCAAGTATCAATACTAATTCCCTTTTTATAGGACATTGCTCTTATGTGGCTGACAACTAATTTCTCCTATATTAACTGATAACTAATGTTTTAGTTGATGGAGTGTAGCCCTCCCAGAGATATTCATTTCAACCAGAGATTTTTGAAGACTGAACAGTCTTCAAAACCCAAAGGAATAAAGATATAACAGAGGAATGACAGGTACTGAGGTTGATCTTTGAGAGGCATGGAATTTTGCTCAATTTCCTCTCAAATGATCCAATGAGGACAGTGCATACTTTGGCAGAGATTTCATTTTTCTTAGTTTGGGCTCCATATCTTAAAGGGTCATGTTTCTTGACTTTCTGAAGGAATTGATTTAGATAACTTTCAGACAGAAGAACATTTAAGTAAGAACATTTAACTTTTCAAATTAATTGGCTATGGTAAATAACCATAGTAAGTCACTATGGAGAACTTATATTGTCCAAGTTCTCCACTCAATTTTACTAGTCCTTTTCTGAATACCAATGCCACATAACTCTATCTATTTACTGGTTGTTCTAAACGAGAAGCTTCTTCAATACATTTTCCTGAAAAATCATGTTTAAAATGAATATATATGTACATATAAAATCTTTTCTTCTAATCTTTTTTGGGGGGGTGAATGAGGACCTACGACATCTTGGTTTGAGGAAACTGTCTTTCCCAATGCAGATTAATAGCCATTCTGCAATTAATACTCTAACAAATTTGCCTGGGACACTGAGAGCTGAAGTGGGTAAGTAACCTTGGATCACACAGCCAGTGTATGTCAAATGACTTGAACCAAGGTCTTCCTTACTCCAAGGCAAGGAGCCTTTAATCTTTTTTTTTTCTGTCATGAACACCCTTTGACCCCCTCTAAGAATGATGTTTTAAAATGCATGAAATAAAATGCATAGGATTAAAAAAGCAGACCATCATATTGAAATACAATTTAAAAATATTTTTAAGGATAACTTGACTGACCCCAGGTTGAAAACTCCTTCTCTGAGGCCAACTCTTTATCCTTTGTGTTATGTTAACTCTTTTAATTACATGCATAATAATAATCACATTTAACAATGCTGACAGTTCACTTAAAGGGGATTTGTGTTTTTTTTTTTCATCACTACTTCAAGTGCATTTAATTCTCGAGTAAGAATTTCTTTCCCTCTCTCTCTCTCTCTCTCACTCTCTCACTCTCACTCTCACTCTCACTCTCTCACTCCCTAATTCACATTTCAGTTTCTTTATTTGAAAAATGAATGGGTTGGATGAGATGGACTTTGTGTTTTTTTTAATACCCGGTGTTCTCTGACTCTATGTCAGAAAACAAAATCTTTACAGAGATTATACATTAGAATAATGGAAATAGAAGCCATGTGGGTAGCGCCACTAATTTTGGACTCAGGAAAACCATAGGATCATGTGATCATAGATTTAGAGCCAAAAAGGACATTAGAGGCCATTGAGTCCTATCCCAGTCATTTTACAGTTGAGGACATGAAGCCAGAAGAAGTTAAATGAATTGTCCAAGGTCACACAGCTGAGTTTAGTGTCAGAATTCAAACTCTATTCCTCTGATTCCAAATCTAACACCCTTTCTACTGTACCATGCAGTCTGTCTCCAGAAAATTTGGTTTCAAAATCCTCATTTTAAAATGTATTCATAGCCTTAGGCTAGTCACTCTAATGAGGCTGTTTCCTATCTGCTGGAGGGGTAGAAAAATACTTAAGCATTTTCTTCACAGCCTTGTTGTGAGGAAAGTACTGTGTAAACATGAAAGGACTTTTTAAAGTAAACTATTATTCCCCTAATACAATACAAGGTCCTTGCAAAGAGGGAAAATTTCTTAGAGAAATGTTATCTCTCCTCTACCACCTAGCAAGGGTTCTGCATTTAAGACAGGCATTTGATAAAGGCATGTTGAGTTGAAACTATTAGAAACACCCCTAGATTAACAGATAATGTTTTTTCCCTGACCATTCCCACTGATGCCATGCTCCAAGTACTCAGGAGAACTCATAAATTGGAAAGACCAAATGGAAATATCTTTTGACCAGAGCAAGGCAATTGAAGTGAACTAAAATCACTGGGTTTTAAAGAATAGAACCATAGAATTTCAGAGCTGAAAGGGACTTGTAGCGGTCATCTACTCAAATCTTCTGATTTTACAGCTTAGTTTAATGGCTGTTAGTCTGGTTTTCTAACACCCCAGCATTTACCCAGTGATCCCAAGGAGAAGAGAGAAATTATCCAAACACAACTGCTCGCAATTAATTTTAATTTAAAAATATAAATTTTACATATATAAATATATTTATGCATACACATATATGTATACATGTGAATAGATAGTTATCTATAAAACACTTTAATTTGGGAAAGAAGGTATTAGTAAAGGAATATCATTCCAGAAATGGTTCAGGCTCCTCTTTTCTTTACTGTTTTGAACAAAAACTTCTTTTTTTAGAAGCTCTTTGATTTCTCTGTAAAAGCTATAACTTGAGTGATGCAAGAGCATGAAGGTAGCTTTGTACAGGGCAGGGAACGGGGGGGGGTGGTGGTGGTGGGGGGTGGAGGGTGGGGAGGAGGAATTCCGAGTTGGTTTCTGGATGTTCCTAGATTCTGGTCTAAGGAAAATGTGCATTTTTGCACACTGTACAAAACCTACATGGAGCTAAATTTGAATCACTCCATGTTTAGTGAATAGGGAAAAGAGAAGCTAAACTTAAATGAATAGGAATGAAGAAGAGAGGAAGGAAAGGAAAAAGAAAGGAAGGGAAGAAGGAAGGAAGGGGAGAAGGAAGAGAGGGAAGGAGGAAGGAAAGAAGGGAGAGAAGGAAGAAAAGAAGTGAGGAATTATCAAGTGCTCTAACTGCTATGAGTAAAAATAGAAGACAAAATAAGCCCTTCTCTCAAGGAGCTCATATTTTAATGGGGGAGGAGACACATAATGCAAGATTTTGGTTGAATTTGGATGTAAAGGACCCATGATCCTTAGGTTACAGGGGCAAAGCAAATGCTAATGCCTCTTAAATTTTGTGTGTGATTTTTTTAAAAAAATAAGTTTTTATTGATATTTTCTATTTGTTATATCACCACACCATCCCAAGTGCCCTCCCCTCACCCTCTGAGAGAGACACCCCATATGACAAAGAAAATGTTTTTAGAGAGGCAAAAAGGCACGACTGACAGATACGTTGAAAAAGTATGGAAACTGGTGATGGGTAACAATTGTGGATTTCCCACCTCCCCAAAGAGGAGCTAATGAGACCAAATCAAGCTTCTACATTCTGGAGATGGGGTCTCCATGATATTGGAAAGAGAGAGTGGGGACCAGGGTTTAGGAGCCTGTGTTGTGTCCTTGGCCCTGTGTCTTTTTTACTGTTTTCCCTTTTGGAGCACTGAAGTAATCAAATGCCTTTGATGAGTCTGGTCTTTGTTTGAATGGGGCTGGTAAAGTGGTATCTTTTTTGTCTTGTAATGTTTCTCAGCTCTAAGACAATGGAGAGTCATTGAATTCTATCTGATGTGGTACTGGCGGTTGGAGCTTTCCCACACTCTTATTTCTCATACTCTAAATGGTGAGCCTCCAGCCCTCAGGGTCCTAAACAGGGTATATGTGTTGGAAGGTTAGCGTTTCACTTTTGTGGGGTACACTCATTGAAAGAATGTGGGTGAGACTCTGGGCAAGCCATTGAACACGCCCCACCCCAGCTTTGTAACCCACACAGATGTTGGCGCTTCTCTGGTAACTATGTATTACTATGGATAGCCTGGTTTGTGTTAGTTCTCTTTATAAAATGTATGTTTATAACTTTTGTTTGTATTTGCCCTGAAGTCAGGGGGCTGATCTTTTTCCCCTGAACTAAGCGAATGACATATGTATGTTTGATTAAACTGAGATTGTTAACACCTTAAAGTTGCTTTCCTTAGAAAAGCAGATCAAAGAACTTGTGTTAGCAGCCCTTCTGCCTGTTGGTTGTTGTTGGTCTTTCACCCCGACAGTAGTGGCTAGCCACAGTATCAGTACAGCCTCCTGGTGCAGCCTTTCCACAGTTGCTAGTGTGGGAGGTGAAGGAGGGGTGCTAAGTCAACTCAAGGTCAGTGAGCAGTGGTTCATATGCTTTTTTTTTTAACCTTTTGCATTCTGAGTGTCCTAGACTGTGGAAACAGCTAAAGTTACTTTTCTTTTTGGTGCATAATTTCTGTTTGGAGAGGTTCAAGAGGTGGTAGGGATCAGAGAAATGTCTTGTCTGCCATACTGTTGTTCTCCTGACCCAGAACAATACCTCTTTTTTTTTTCTTTTAGTCATTTCCACTAATGAAATGATACCAGCTTCTGATGTTAAGTCACTTGACTGGACCAAGGTTGACTCACAACATTTTTCAGAAGTGGGCCCACTTCTTTTACTGTGTCATGTACTACCTCTAAATTCTCTTCATTTATTCATTCATTCAATAAGCAAGTATTAATTGACTTCTGAGTGACTTTATTAGGCCCTGTAGAAGATAGTCATGGCTCTCACAGATCCTACCCCTCACTACATCCATGCTGCATTTTACAAAAAAAAAAAGAAAGAAAAAAAAGGAAGAAAGAGAGAAAGAAAGAAGTGAGAGAGAGAGAAAGAAAAGAAAAGGCACTCTGATAAGTTAAAAGGCACTGGCGGTAGTATTCTGTGGTGGCCAAAACAACCACAATGGGCTAGAGTACTTTCAGCCAGTTCAACCTTCTTGAGAGTTGATGTGATGGAGATTTGTATACCAACTATAAAATATGAATAAACCTCTATCCTATATTATACCCTATGTCTTTTTCCATTCATGTACTGCTGAAAGGAGTTTGAGGAAGCTGTAATCCTACTGAGTAGATACACATACATATTTATGTCATCTAATTTCAGCTGACCTTTCGCTAATTGAATCTCTATCGAATTCACTTCAGTGGCTTTTCACACCTTCTCTTGTCCTCTCAGGCTCCCCACAATAATATCTCTCTCTACCCTCCCTGCTTAGAAGCTTGACTTTCATTTTGCTCAGAAAATCAAGGCCATTCATTCTGACCTTCCTCTTCACTCTCTTTTTACCTGTCACAAACACTTGATATCATATCCCACTATTTTCCTCTACTCCAGATCCTAAAGAGGATTCTTTTCTCACCAAGGTCATTCCCTTAACATATACTCTAGAGCCTATCCCCTCCCATCTCCTTCAGAAGATTGACCCTTTATCATTATCCCCTTTCACTATACAAATTTCATTTTTTTTATGTCTACTGGCTCTGTCCTTTCAATCCACAAATACACCTAAATCTCCCCTATTGTTAAAAAAAATGCTCTTCCTAGGTGCTACCCTCCCTGTTAGCTATGATCCCATATGTCTCCTTGCTTTCTCAGTGAGACTTCTTGGAAAAAAAAAACAAACCAATAAAAAAAAACTGTCTATACTCAAGGACAACCTTTTCATATCATTAAGCCATTTAATAATTGGGAAATGGATTTTATTTTTTATAAATTAGAATCAATTTGTTGTATATCTTAAAAATTAGACTTTTATTTTAAAAAAAAAACTATTCCAAAGATTTATTGCCAACCGTTACATATTTCCTTTTTAATATCAGTGTTATTAGATTTGTAGAAGCAAAAATCTTTTAAGAATTCATGTAGTGAAAATAATCAGTTTTATCTTTTGTGATCCTCTCTATCTCTTATTTGGTCATAAATTTTCTTCTGTTGATATATTTGATACTTAATCACTTCCATCTTTCTTTAATATATTACTAATATGACTTTTAAAAATCTAAGTCACCTTCCTATTTGGAGCTTATCTTAGTATAAGGAGTGAGGCATTGCTATGAATCTAATTTCTTCTATATTACTGTCAATTTTCCTAGCATTTTAAAAAATGAAATAGTGAGTCCTAGAAAGCTGAAGTTTTTGTGTTTATCAATACAAAGCTCTTAAATAATTTATTTCTTTATGTTGTGTATCTAATTTGTTCTATTGCTTAATCTCTCAATTTTTAAACAATACCAAATTGTTTAGAGAATTACTACCTTACGGTGGATTTGACATCTGACATTACTAGGATCCCTTTGGACCCCCCCCCCATTATTTCCTTTGAGATTACTGACTTTTTTTTGCTTATCTATAGCCATAATTAAAAAAAAATGCTCCAAACAAGTACTAAGTAGAAAAACAGATATTCAATCACTTCTAAGATTCCATTTCACTCCCGTCATCTTGACAGAGATGACAAAAAGGGAAAACTCTAAATGTTGGGGAGGCTGTGGCACGTCGATGTATCATGAAGGGGTGTGACCATTCTGGAAAGCAATTTAGAGTTATATTCTTGAAATTTAGCAAATATCACATGACCTTTGACCAGGCTATCCCGTTGCTAGGTGTTTAACTCTGCCCTTCCCCAAATCAAAAGAAGATGAGAAGGTCCTTTATGGACAGAAATACTTAAAACAACTCTTTTTATTGTAGAAAAAACCAAACTAGAAACTAAAAGAATGCCCATAAGTGATGAATGGCTAAATAAATTGTTGTATTTGAATGTGACAGAACTCTATTGTCTCATAAGAAATAAAGGAAATAGATTATTTCAGAAACATGGAAACACTTTTATGAACAGATACAGTTAAATAAGCAGAAAAAACAATTTATATATAATATCAACATTAGAAAACAATTTTGAAGACTTTATAAACTGATAAAGAAAGAAATGAGCAGAGCCAGAACAATTTATACCACAACAACATTGTAAGGAGAATCAACTTTGAATACTTTAAAAACTATGATTGATGCAAATGATTTTAAAGGACTAATGAAGGAATATATTGTGTACCTTTTTTCAGTCTAGCTTCTAACCTCATTGTTCAACTGAAAATACTCCAAATTACCAGTGATTTCTTAATTGACAAATATGATGGCCTTTTCTTAACGCTACCTATCAACTGCTCATTCTCTCTCACCCCACATATCTTAACAATTACTAATCTTGCTGTTTCTCTGACACCTTCATTCTCTTTTCAGAGACCCTCGTCACCACTTGCCTTGATTATTACAAACAGCCCCCCAATTACTGTCCCTGCCTTAATTCTCTCCCTACTCCATACATCCTCTGCAACTCTGTCAAAGAAATTTCCCAGAAGAACAGATCTGATCACATGACTTTCCTGTTCAACTGACAACTTCTACAGCTTCATTTTACTTCAAGGATTAAATAAAAACTTTGAGCTTTAGCTATTAAAGCCATATACAACCTGGCCTCAATCTGTCCTTCCAATCACATTGGATATTACTTCCCTTCCCACATTCTTTGACCCAATTCAATTGGCTTTGTCTCAGTTCTTCCCTCATGACACTCTCATTTCTCATCATTCTGCTTTAGTCTTTGATATCTGGAATGCACTCCCTCCTTGTATCTATCTCAGAGAGTACCTCTTTCCCCTTCCTTTATGATACAGCTCTCTTCCATAAACCTTCCCAGTCATCCAAAGTGCTAGTCTACCAAATTGCCTCCTATTTAAAGTTTAATGTATAAACTTATTAACTTTATACACAGACACACACGTATGTGTTCATGTACATACACATATATACAAATTTGTTTCCTCCATTAAAATGGAAACTTAATGTGAATAAGGATTATTTCATTCTTTGTACTTGCATCTCCAGTGCTTAGCCTAGTGCCTGGTCCACAATAGGCACTTCTTAAGTACTTGATACTGAATCCCAAAAGGAAAGACTATCCTGGAGGAAAGAGTGGTCAACAGAGAGGTCAATGAATCAAGATATATCAACAACATGTACACATTTAGTGCCTATTATGAGTGCATAGAGATAGATTATGTCATTCGTGGTACTTGTATCCCCAGTGCCTAGCCTAGTGCCTGGTATAGAATAGTCTAACACACTGGCTCTGTATACACAGATATCAGATTCATCCGTGCAGTGATAGTAACTGGACTGTTTCCTCTTGGTTTTTCCCCTACCTTTCTGAACTCTCCCCAGTCTCCTTTCCAGGATCATCATCCATGTCCCTTACTCTAAATATGGATACATCCCAATGGTCTCTTTTGGGCCTCCTTTTTCATCTGTATATTTCACACTTGATGACTTTATCATTTCCATTGATTCAGTTATTATCACTCTGAAGATGAATCTGAGATCTGAGTATATAGCCCCAGGCTTTTTCCTTTGCTACATTACTGCATTGCCAATTGCCTTTTGGACAACACAAACCGAATGTTGATGAGGAAACTGAGGCAAAGAGGGTTAAGTGACTTGCCCAGGGTCACACAGCTAGTAAAATATATAGTCATGGACAGATCACTTCACCTCTCTGGGCCTCAGTTTTTAATATCTGAAAAATAGGGATAGTAATTTGCAATGCATACCTCAATAGGGTTATTATGATGAAAGTCCTTTGAAAACCTTAAAGTAGCCCACTAGTATATTGCTGCTAATTTTATGGTTTCTTTTTCTCTAATGAAACAAATCCTTCTTCTCTACAGAAACACCACAGATGGCTATTATCTCTATGCAGACAGTTCATATGGAAAGTACAATCATACTGCTGACATCGTCACTCCGGTTATTTCACTCACAGGGCCAAAATGTAAGATAGTGTTTTGGAATCACATGAACGGAGCCACAGTCGGCTCTCTCAAGGTACGGCTCCAGCAACTGAATTTTCCATTCCCTGTAATTTAGTGTTATTAAAATCTAGCCTGCTAATAAATGAAAATGAACAATTCACTGCTTCCAGTATGGTATGATTGAGAAAGGTAATAGCAAGAATAAGACCTGAAGAGGTAAATTTCTGTACACAATTTATGACCTTTATCACCTCTCAGAAGTTACAGTTCCATGCAAGTCAATCTGATTCTTGGAATATACTAGACAGTTTTCAGAATCAATATCCTGAGTTCGATGTGGTCAGGTGGACCTACACAAAGCCGTAACCACTCATGGGATCAGTTGTTTTGAATTTTACAACAATGTTCTCCTCTCCAGTGGTCTTTCTTGGCCTGTTCAGACAAAGAGCATTCCCTCTCCCAATCACTCTTGGCATGCACACATCCACACAAAATTTCCGATGTTATTTGGACTGATGCTTCCAATCTTTATTAATTCCACCTTAGGCTTCAGGGAATAAAGTGATCACTGATTTAGGAAAGAAAGGCATGACTTCTCAGCCTGGCCTTGCCATAAGCTAACAATATATGACCTTGGCCAATTTGCTTCATAACGTAAATATGTCTTGAATCCACCAAGTGTGGTTATGTGACTTTCTCTATCTGGGGTAGGTCTATAGCAAAAGAGTAGGAACATCTAAGTCTAGTGGTGAGAATAACACAAGAATGGGCAGGTTGTTAAGCTTTCTTAGTTTCTTCCTCCTTTTTCTGTAAAATGAGGAGGTCAGAGTAGGTGACTTTTTAGTATTCTAGGATTCTATACTTCTCCCGTGGTACCTGAGGTCATAGATTGAGAGTTAAGAGGGACCATAGCATCATCTATTGCACTGAGGTCAAACTCAAATTTGAACATTAAGATCCCCACAGACTGTAAAAATTACATATCAACATTATGTTCTAGAGTATTTTTGTTTGTTAACTATCTCTCAATACATTATGATCTGGTTCAGGCACACTCAAGAGCCTCGTATTAATACATCTATCTGGTGGAACCCCTTCACTTTACACAGGAGACGAACAAGGCCCAAGGAAATTAAGTGACTTGTTCAAGGTCACATTGGTGGCAAGTGGCAAAGTCAGGGTTTGAAGTGAGGTACTGTGACTAGAAATCTAGTGCTATTTCAGCAGTCCTGTATAGTCCTTAGGACAGATTACATGATTCAATGATTCAACTGTTTGCTCTATGACTAGAACGAATGTGTCTGGGTATGACTTTTCTCAAACCAGGCCTCTGGTAGTTTAGATAAAAAAATTAGATGCTCCTAGGTCATTCGACAGTTAAATAATGGTTGACTTGGCGATAGTATTTTCAGGTTACTGAGCAAGGGTCTAACACTTAGCTGCATTCCACATCATACCAGAAAACATATTGAATCAGGAAGGCAGAGTCTGGTGACATTGGGGACCTGTGGACATATTCCTAATACAAATTGCCCAGGCTCCACATGGGCAAACCTTTTATGTTTTTAGGTGACCGTGAAGCTGAAAAACAGCCTGAGATTACCAACTATGCTTAAAATGCCCCCTGCCAAATATATTGTAGGGACAGCTTCCTTGCCTTTTAGGGAATGAGCTAGCTTAACCTACAAGGGACCAGGAGGACCCTGGTTAATATCGATTCTGTTACAGAAGGACCACTACCGATTGTCATCACTTAAGAGACAAACACATTCTCTTGAAAAATTAAAAAAAAAAGAAATAGCAAATTATTGTTCTTTTTTTTAGGACTACTACCTAACATCCTTTAGGCTCATCCTGTTTTTCTTTTGGGCCTGGGAAATGATCATTTTAATTGGTGGTTTAACATATTATTCAATTTCCTTAAGTCAAATGTATGTTTCATCACGGTAAAAGATTTTCCATCTAACCTAAGCCTGTTCTTCTCTCCAGTTGTCTGTGTGGGCAATCTTCCAGAAAGAAAATATCCCACTTTTTATTTTTCTTAAAAAGAGAGTCATTCAGGCAGAAAGACTGCTAAAGATACCTTTGTATTTTAAAGAAGAGTCAGGCGTGTCGGTATTCTGTATGCCAAGAAGGTATGGAGAGTTGGGACCAGTCTGGCCCTAGGGAAGAATTGTAAATACACAATCTATATAAGCTTATTGTCAACCTAAATATTTTATTAAAGGTTCCACTGCCCATTTTGTTCATAGTCCCCAATGTTGTACCCAGGTGGAGACTAAGGGCCCTGTACTACAAGAACTTTGCTCATTCTTTTCCTTTCTCTGTCCTTTATATACCCATCAGCATTCAAATATCTATTTATATTTATGTCTACATATCTATCTTTATAGAGGGATAGATACCATATATACTAAGTATTAATATAATGTATGTAGATAGGCACATAGATAGAAAAGAGAGATTAAGATTCTTTCCCCAAGATAATATTCATTGTTATGTGAAAATGAGTATTAACGGGTTGATTAATTAGATAAACTAGTGTGAACTAATATAGAAATAACAGCTAATATTCATTTGTATCTTCATAATTTAAAAAGGCTGCTTTACCTAAAGGATAGCATTGGGTCCTCATAAAATTTGATTTTCTTTTTTTTTTTAACTGTAAACTAAGCAGTCATGGACAATAAGAAATGTAAGATTCTAGGAACAGGAAAGAATACCATACAAGAGATGTTGAACTTATAAAACATACAGTCCTTTGAAAACACACGTGTGCACACGCGTGCGCGCACACACACACACACACACACTCTTCCTTCTCTTCCTCCTTGTCTCCTTTCTTCTCTTCCCTTCCTCCTCTTCCTCCCTGCCCAACATCCTCTTTTTCCTCTTTACTCTTGTCTACCTCATCTTTGACTTCACTTGGAGCACTGATAAAGGAATTTTAGAAAACAACGTGGATGACATTTGGCTAGGATTGTAAATTTAAAGGTAGAGCAGACCTTAGAAGTGATGCATCCAATCCCCTTTTATATTTGAGGAAACTAAGGTCAAGAGAGGGCAAATGATTTGCCTAAGGTCATTAGGTAGTAAGTGGAAGAAACAGGAGGAAAAACAAGGTCCTCTTATTCCAAATCCAAGGAATTTTCTGCTTCAACACTCTAATACTCAGTCACATTGAGAAACTTGAACTTTAATTTCTGAGATGTTTCTAATTTTATTAAAAAAATACAAGTGTAGGAGTTTTAAATAAACTAAAATAGAGATAAAGTAGTCTTGTGGGTAGAGAGGTGGAACTCATTATTTCCTTTTTTAACTGGCATCAAATCAGATGTGGGTAGACCACCTGGTATCTTTCATCTTCAGGCTCCATTTTTACAAAATGGTAGTGGTTTGAACTGTTTACTACATGAACAATAGATATTATAAGGTTAATTAGTAACATTTTCCACGTTCTGTTATTTTCTCAGAGAAAAATGTATTAATAGAAAGCGTTGTGTCAACCTACATCAGAAATTGGGAAAAAATGCAGCAAAACGATGAAAATCCTAATTCTATAAGCAACAGTAGAATCATTTCTGCACATAGATAATGAGATACCAAATTCTTGTAGATTCTGATATTTTTCCCTTGAGTGCTTTGTTTAAAACGTGGAAGTCAGAGGAAGGCAGACACAGGCATAATTTTCCATTCCTAATAATGACTCTTTACAAAAGCTTTTTATTTTTTGGTTAGAAATTGTGCTTTTGCTGACTTTGATAATATGTTGAATTAACTTGAATTTTATGGACCAAGAATTTTATGACAACTAAGTTGAAAGAGATGATGTTTTGCATGAGGATCAGAAAGTTTGGCTTTGCAAAAAATGTCTTGAAAATTGTTCTAAAAAATAAAGATTATAGTGGCAACCATAAAAGTTAGCTTTATTCTCCGAAATCCAAGGCTCCAAAAACTATTTTAAAATGATTCTTTGGATGTCAAAGATGTAATGTTTCAAAAGAATAAATTAAAGATCCCTTAAGTCAATTATTTTGAGCCATTAACTTCTCTTACTCTTCCTGATGATTGTCAGTAGTTCCCTTGAAGGCTTCTTTCTTGCCATCATAAAGAGAAATTTCTATTATAGCTTTGAGCCAATAAACTAATGTTACTCTTGTACCTGCTGAGACTTATCTGAATTCTCCTTTGGGGGGGGGGGAGGGAGGGGAACAAACAAGGAAAAAACCCAAGAATCTAACACATTGTATTCATTTAATAATTGAATTGTTATTGAAATTGAGATGGCATCTAATCTCTTTGATCCTCAGTTTCCTCACTTTTAAAATGGTGTTAAACTCATTGATTTCTAATTTCTATGGTCATTTCAATCCTGAGAAGTGGAATTCTATTCCAAAATCTTCAAAAAATGTCATTGAAAAAAGGCTTTGTGCTTGACGGATGCTTGATAAATTAACCATTTATAGAGATTATTTTCAAACAGTATACACTGACATATTCATTTATCTTAACTTTCATCAGACAATATTTATTAAATACTCTTACTGAGGCAGCTTGGTGGTGCAGTGACAGGCCATTAGACATGGAGTCAGGATGTCCAGAGTTCAAATCTATCCATAAGCACTTACCAACTATGATCCTGGGCAAGTCACTTAATTTCTTGTACAATGAGGACTTATCTCCCAGGGTTGTTGTGAGGATAAAATAAGATAATATTTAGAAAGGCACTGTGCAACATTCTATAGTAATAATTATTATGATTATTGAACAGCGCTAAATATACAAAGGGAGCACAGGCTCAGTTTCTTCTGTAAGAAGCTTTGATGGCGGGATTTTAGAGTACATTTAAAGCATACTAAAGCTAAATACTGCAGCTAAATACTATTGATAGGCAATTTTTTTTCCCTAGGTACTCATTACGAATGATAATGTGACAACCAGACTTTGGGCACAGACTGGCCCGCAGGGTGACCAGTGGAAAAAAGTAGAGGTGTTTTTAGGTATTCAGTCCAATATTCAGGTTTGTAATCCAATTATTTTCACTGTGAATGTTTGTTGTTGAACTTTTCATTTTAGGTTTGCTCCATAGTATTTTTTCTGAATTAAATTCATGCCCATATATATTTTTCTCTCACCTCATCTCCCCCATCTGGTTGGTAAATCCATGTATTTTCAACTCTTGATTATCTACATATGGATTCTCTCTCTCTCTCTCTCTCTCTCTCTCTCTCTCTCTCTCTCTTTCTCTCACTCTCAATCTCTCTCTCTCTGTTCTGCTTTCTTTCTCTGTCTCCCTCCCTCCCTCTGATCTTCCCTTTCTTTCTGTCTCTCTCCATATTCATGCAACATATATATGTATAGATATATATACACACACATATGTATGTGTGTATATATCTATATGTATCTATCTAGTTTTTTTTAAATGAAAATGCTACTCCCTAACCCGAAATCATCTCAATGGTATTTGATTTAACCCAACAAACATGTATTAAGAGAATACTATGTGCCAGGTACTGTATGAGGTGGTGGGCATAGAAAGTCAGAAACAAAACAGTCACAACCCTGAGGCAGCTTACTATCTATTTCTTGGGTATCTTCCTCTACTGGACAGTTTGTATATTCTCATGGCTTATAAATGTATTTTTTTCTTTTTAATTTTTTTCTTTTTTCCAACTATATGTAAAATTTTTAACATCCATTTTTTTAAAAAAAATTGAGGTCCAAATTCGTTGCTGTCATGCAAAACATATTTCCATATTAGTCATGTTGTGAAAGAAAACAGATAAAAAAACCTCCAAGAAAAATAAAGTATGCTTTGATCTGTATTCAGACTCCACCAGTTCTTTCTTAAATGGATTTTTAATATTAACTTCAGCAAATTATGATTAATAAAATGGACTTATTGAAAAATCATTACACAGAGGGATGTACATTGCTTTTTGAAAGATAGACTTAGTTCAGCTATTATTTATTGAGGAAACATTATATAATTGACAGATTTTTTTTTCCTTCCAGATATTTGTCCTGGGCACACAATCTTTACAGCTTTCCTAATTTTTCCTTTGCATAGATTATGACTCTGTGTGCTCTTGTGTCTTCTGTATTGTTTTTGCTATAATTTTTATTGTTGTTTTCTTTTGTTATTGGATAGTTACTCTAAAAGTTTCTCTTTTACAAATGTTTGAAATTTGAAATTATTGAAAAATCTGTTTAATTCATCTCCTTGCTGTAGTGAGAGATCTAATGGTAGTAACACTGTTCTACTAGTCGAGTACTTGAAACACAAGTACCTCAGCACAAAATGGAATAAAAAATTTGGCACGTGTCTCTTAACACATCAGAAAATGTAGGTTGGAAGTGAATTTGGGAAGCCTGACGACAACTGAGTTAAAGTTGGAATATCATCATATTTCTGAAGAAAAGAACAAAGTTTATGCTCAAAATGCAGTGTGAGGGTCAAAGCGACCTTGTCTGCCCATTATTCTTTAGAGCTTACAGGCAATCATTCTAAATTCACTAAAAAATGAGAGAAAACTTCCTGTGATGAAAGCATATTTGTACCTGG
Organism: Trichosurus vulpecula; assembly: GCF_011100635.1. NCBI lineage: Eukaryota > Metazoa > Chordata > Mammalia > Diprotodontia > Phalangeridae > Trichosurus > Trichosurus vulpecula. The sequence goes on from NC_050577.1 coordinate 58,743,504, forward strand.
GGGCTAAAATAGAGTGTAAGAGAAACCCATCTAGTAGTCTCCATTAAAAGTTGGGATGTAAAAGTAAGAGAATGTTTGTGTTGTTGAAACAGTGTTTTCATAATTGTCAAATCACCTTGGTTTGCTTGTTCGTTTCAAAGTGCGACATTAATCCTTCTTATTGTGACTTTCTTCTTATTTTTTTAGGCTTTTGATTTCTACAATAGGTACATTTCTTTCAAACAAAATGAAACATTAGAACTCTATTTGGCACACAAATGGATCAAGGGAAACTTACAAGCATTTTACACTCAATAGATTTGGTAAAAATACAAAAAAAAATCCACTCAAAAATAAAAACCTGGTAGCTAGGTTTGGTACCTTTTGCTCATCTGGACAAGTATATTTGGAGGCAGATGAGGAAGTAAGGTAAAAGAAGAAAGCAGCTGTTAGGGAGGTAGCATTGCACAGTGGAACACTGATGACTTTGCAGTCAAGAGCATATGTCACTTTCTACGTATGTGACCTTAGGCAAGTCCCTAAAAGAGACTTTCCTTGCCTAGACCTCAACTTCCTCATCTGCAAAGTTGAGGGACAGTGAACCACATTGCTTTGCAAACCCATCTAGTTCTAAAGCTGTGATGTTATGAATTCTCTTCCTTCAGTGAACTATGCAAGCCAGTGCTTAGCATGTTGCCTAGTACATAAGAGGCATTTAATGAATGTTTATTGACTAATCGACAGGCCAACTCAACTCTTCATGTTTCTCCCTTCCAGATCCAATAAAATTATGAGATAGGAAAGAAGTTATCTCTGATTCCCTTCACTGGTAAAAACACCAGTGCATAGAAATGGTGCATTGACTTCTACCCTTTCTACCAACTTGCTCTACTCCTATGCTTCCTGACTTGGCTCTATCTAGATATAAACTGGTTCCCAAGATTTCTGACTGTACTGAGTCAGCCTTCTAGGTGGCAACTATTTCAGAATTGTCCCCTGAACTTGTTGAATGACAACTCTCTCCAATGGTTCTTTCCATTACTTTGTAGATTGTCTTCAGGGCAATACATGGTGTCAGTTACGTGGGAGATGTAGCAGTGGATGATATTGCCTTTCAAGATTGTTCCCCTCTAATCATCTCAGAGAAAAAATGCACTGCTCAGGAATTCCTGTGTGCTAACAAGCACTGCATCCCAAAGGATAATCGATGTGATTTTGTAGATGATTGTGCTGACAATTCAGATGAGAACCCTTTCATTTGTGGTGAGTAATGTTGTTCTGTGCTGTCATTGCCTTGCCAGTCCCTTCCTTGTGTTTCCCTTCATACAATATAAACTCCTGAGTCATGAACAGAAGCAAATATACTCAAGGATTCCAAATGATTTTTTGTACTAAGATTAGGAAGGAAATGCCTGTGTGTGATGTAAGGACTTATCTCCTAAAGGCCGGTTCATCCCTGATAACATTCACCCCTGATAACACTCATGACCGGGAACTGACTTTTCATAATTTCCTCATGATGACTTGAACCAGATGGGGAATATCTGTACATTCTCCAATGACTGCCCTGCCACCCTTCCCCACCCCAACCTCCATAGGCCAGGCCAGTCTACATCTATTAAACTTTAATTAGATACACAATGTTGATATGAAGAAATTTCTGGAGGAAAATTCTGGGAAAGCAACTGGGGAACACACATAGGATTCCTGCAAGTTACCACTTGAGCTGAACTTTATTTCAAATGGGTTGAGTGGAGGAAGGAGCACTTTTTGAGTGAACAGCCTCTGAAAATCCACAGAACTGAGAGTCAGAATATTCTGTAGAGGAAACAGCATGTGGGCCAGTCTGGCTGGAGTGTAGGGGATGAATGTGAAAAGGCCAGAAAAAAAATAGTCTGGGCCTGGATGGTGAAGGGTTTAGAAAATCAGGTAAAGGAATTTATATTTCAATTCCAAAGGCAAGAGGGACCTACAGGGGCTTCTTGAGCAGGGGAGTGACATGGTCAGATGTAATGAACGAAATTTCAGCATTACCTTATATTCTCACAAATTTTGTATGTAGATTTGGGCATTATCTGGCTAGAGATGTTAGTTAAATCCTTTGCAGCTATGATCACTGAGAGAAAGGACAGAGAGAAAAGATTACCTAGAAGAAAGCATTGGAAAATAGCCATGATGAGACTATTGGACATATGTGATAATGCATCAAAAGAGATTGAAATGTGGTATGGGATCTATAGGAGTTCAACAATTAGAACATAGTACTTTGACAATTGAGGAAGGAAAGAGAATTCAGAAGGAGAGAATGATCACCAGTGTCATAGGATCTGAATGGGATCTTTGAGGTTATCTAGTCCAACTGTTTCATTTTACAGACAAGGACTGAAGCCCAGAGAGATGAAGCAACTTTTCCAGGGCCACACACATAGAATGTAGCAGAGGCAGAATTCCAGCTCACGTCCTCTGACTCCACTACTTCTACCTCACTATGTTGCAGAGAGATCAATAAGGATTGAGCAGGTGAAAGGCTATTGTAACTGTATTTATTGATCAAGAGGTCATTGGTCTCCTTGGAATTAGCAGTCCTGGGTCAGTGGTGGAATCAAAAATCAAAATAGCAGGATTGAGAAGTGAGGAGGAAGAAAATTCTATATGACTTTTCTAAAACTTTGGCAGTGAAGGGAAGGAGTCATGTTGGATGACAACTTTATAACTTTTCTATAGTGTTTATTGGGGTCAACTGGAGGTTCTTGGAGGCTTGAAGAAGGACCTAAATGTGTTTGTAGACAACAAGAAGGCAACCCATATGTCAAAAGAAATTGAAGATAGTAGAGGGAGAGCAGTGATGATAGAAAGGCTAAATAGCTTTAGAAAATGGAAGGGGATAGAGTTGGTGAGGAGAAGGGCTATCTATTAGTGGAGCAAAGAAGGAAAAGGGAAGATAAGGGCTTAAAGGCTAGGATGGAGGAAAAGAGGTAGTTAATGATAAATAGCTTCTCTTTTCTTATGAAAATGAGTTGAATTCCTTTGGTGAGAGGACTACAGGAATGTATGTATCAGATCCTAGAAGAAAGAAGGCTTGGAATAGTGTTGCGGGGGAGCAAGACATAGAGTCAACTATGGAAGACTAAAAAGTTTACCATATAATAGGCAGGGCCCAATATAAATTTTCAAGATCCTTTTCAAATGGCTCACAACTTCTTCAGTACAGGTTTATAGCACATGGGAAAGAGAAGGTTGATGATGGAAATAACCCAGCATTAGGCAGGTCACTAACTTTTCTGTTTCTCAGTATCCTCATTTGCAAAATGATGGGGTTGAACCAGATGACCCTTTCAGCTCTAAAATTCCTACCCAGTAAAATTGGTTTTTCATCTGCACCTAACAACTCCTCCCACCTCTTTTTTTTGGCTTATCTCTTCAGTCATTTTCTGTGTCTGTAACTTGCCCGTTTTTCTTTCTATGCTTTTTTCTTTTGATCTTCACAACAACCTTTTCTGTTAAGTAGGGCAGGTGTTATGCTTTTGATTTTTACTTGTAATTTCACTTAGGCCTCTTCCCCCTCCCCCAAAGATGTAGCTTAAAGCAAACATTTCAGTTTTTGAAGTTTAAATGCAGTCCTGGACTTGTTGGAGCTGCTTGGGCTAAGGATCTAAGAGCTGTCAGAAGTCTTTCCCCTCCCCATGAAAAACTGGCCAATTTTGAGATACTGCAAAGTATGCTGAGGTGTTCTTGCTTACAAAGGTAGGCCCATGTCTGGTAAGACAGACAAAAAGTCATTTTTACCATTCCATTTTACCCCTGGAAGTTCTTTTTGGATAGGCACTTGAAGGGATGTAAGGTACAATACCCAGAGACCATAACAAGGAAGAGATCCTAGCCCTTCAGTGGACTGAAGGTCTTCTTTGATTAAACACACATGGGTGGCCACTTGCATAATTAACATTGGGGTGAAAAGGCTCAATGAATTCCTGATGTTGTATAGGGGAAAAAAAAAGGAAAACTTTCCAGCCCTTAAAAAACCCTAACACAATAAACTTTAGAATAAAGTTTAAGAGGAATCCACATATTCGACTTAGTTTCTCATTTCACAAATATTTATGATAACCAAAGATAGTGGTTTTTGACTCCATATTGCTTGTATTCATTATGTATTTTCTCTGCTTGTTTTTCAGTATGTGTTACAATCTTTGTGTGGCTCATGGCCACCCGCTGAACTATGAATGTTGTTATTATCCCATGATATGTTGCCTTTGGCAAAGCTCTAAAATCTCAGGGGAACAGAAAAGAGGGAAAAGCAGTATCACTGAAATTGTATTCAGGTGTTTGGCTGAAACCCAACTGATTGTTAGATCCAAATGACAAATTCATTTTTAGTTAGAAGGCTAAGTTAAAAAAAAAGACGTTAGGATTGTAAAATCCCTGGCAGACTATGAACAGGTAGAAACCTATCAACACAGTATGTTTCAAAATCAGAGAGGAGTAGAAGATGTAAATCCTTTTTCTTCTAACACCCACTGGATTTAGAGTTCAAGGACATGTATTCATATCCTGGCACTACTACTCTGTGTTTGTGAAACTTTGAAAAAGATATTTGTGTTCCATTAAACTCAGTTTCTTCATCTGAAAATTAGCGAGTTGATTGCATTCAATAAACTCAACAAGATAAATTACTTGGGGGAAGGATTTCCCAGTTGACAAGGACAACTGGAAAAACTAGAAAGTTGTCTGGTTTACAAAAAAAATTGGTGTGGATCAGGATTTCATATCAGCATCATATACCACAAAAATTACAAACTGATCCTCTATTTAAATAGGAAACATCATAGCACTTTTAAGAAAGGGGGAATAAAGGGAGTGAGGTATTTCTCACAACTATGTTTAGGGGGAGAATTTTCAGCAAAACAAGGGATAGAGATGATTACAAAAGATAAACTAGATTTTCAGTTATGTGAAATTGATAAGCTTTTAAAGGAAACAACATTAGTGAAACAAAGATAAGAAGGAAGGCTATAGAATAGGAAAAAAAATCCTTGCATCAGTCACCCCTGGTGATGGTCTGATACCTGAGTTATTGTATAGAGAAGTAATACAAATGTGTACAATCAAGTCATTCCTCGCTACGTAAGCAGGCAAATTTCTCAGAGGAGAGAATCTCATATCATTAATAGATTGTGCCAAATCGCCAATGATAAGAGAAATGTAAATTAAAACAAATGTGACACCATTTCCTGTGATTTGGTCCACCTATTGTATGCAATTATGAGGAAAAAAAGTAACTGAAATATCTATAACCTATGACCCAGAGATCCCAGTGCTAGTAACATACACACAAAAGAAAAGGCCAAGGACAAAAAGAAGTATCTCATGTATACACATACAGACACATACACATGTACATACACACACACACACACACACACATATATATTGCTTGTATTTACCTTGATATGCATCTCTCTCCCTCCCTTTCTCTCTCTCTCTCTCATTCTTTCATTTCTTCTGATAGAATATAAGTTCCTTGAACTCAAGGAGTACTTCAATTCTGTCTTTATACCCCTAGCAACTAGTGCAGTTCCTGGCATCAAATAAGTAATAAATAAGTTCTTAAATGATTAACTGCTTTTATGCCACAATATTCACAGCAGCCTATAAATATCTTAGTAAAAAAATGGAAGGAAGTTGAGAGTCGGTTGTGTTATCTGAAAATAATGAAATATTTCTTGCCCATAACAAACAATAACTATGAAATATTCAGAGAAACATGGAACGACTTTTACAAATGAATGCAAAATAATTAAGCAAGACCAGAAAAATAATCTATGTAATGTCTGTAGCAATTTGTTTAAAAAAAAAAAAGAATGCTGAATACCATGTAAGTGCAATGGCTAAGTCTGACCTCAGGAAAGATTGGTAACTTCAGGCTAAATAGGTGGGCAGATGTGAAGGAGTATATTTGCAAAAGGCTATTCTGTAAAAATAAAAAACATTATTTCAGCTAGATCTCCTCTCCAAACCTTTGCAAGTATAAATTTTATGGTCGTATGCTAGTGTCATCATTGTATGAGAAATGATCATAGTTTCATGGGTTTAGCTGTGGAAAGGACCTCAGAAAGCATATTGCCCAACCTTTCTCACTTTATAAAAGAGATGTCTTGGGCTCAGAGTAGTTTAGTGCCCAAAGTCACATAGATAATAACTGTAAATGATAATGTACACTCAGGTCCTCCGATAGCTTCCTAAAAAATTGTTGAAAGATTAATGTTGGATGTGGAGTCAAACTATAACATAGTAATGATGGCAGTCTAGATTTTTTAGGGTAAAAAAATCCAACTCTTTTTGATCTTTTAGACCTTAAATACTTTCTTGTACAGTTAGAATATAAGATCTTTGAGGGCAAAGGCTATTCCATTTTTTGTCTTGCATTCCTACTACATAACAGAGTGCATTGCACAGAGTAAGTGTTTAATACATGGTTATCCAATCAAACTGAACAGTCAAAGGCTTCATTCCATAAATAATTTAACTGAGACACAAAAAGTTCAGCAAATATTTTGAAATTATACACTTGGTCAATGGAAGAACTGAACACGAAGTGAAACTTTCTGATTCTTAATGTTCTTTACCTGATCTATGTAAAATCTAGACTTTCCTGAAAGAAGAAAATCAGTGAAAACAATTTTGAGAAGATGGGAAATCTAGCCTCCTCACTTTAAACATAGTCTTGCCATAGATAAGGATTTATTTTTCCCTCTCATTACTTACTGGCAAGGGCTCAAGAGAGTTGGAATCTAGTTTCAACATTGCAGTGGTACATTTCTATTGGAGAAACATTTGGCGTTCTCAAATAATTCAGTTCTCAGAGATTTTTATGTCTGATATCAAGTATCAGACAATCCTGTGGTAGAAATGTTGCAAGAACTGGTAATGCAAATCTAATGGCATGCTTGTGTGGTACTGGAGAAATCAGTTATTGCTAAGGAGACCCCTGCCCCACAGGCCCTGAGAAAACCCCAGTTTGCATAAGAAAGAACAGACCTTTTGGCATTTAGTCCCTGGGGCTCCATGACTTCTCCAAGGAATGTCAATAGATAAGATCATCCCACCAAAAGATAACCTGTCAGAATCTTTGATCTGTCCCTGTGCCCCCAGACCACCTTGTGACCTGGTCCATAAATTTCAAGAGATAATTAACCACTGCACCCTGTTTTTTTCTGTATAAATACTACTTTTTCACCCCAATTTGGGGCCATTCTGATTTGGATTGAACCCCAAATGGTTGTAGGCTAATAAATCCTCCATTTAAAACTTATGCTCTGTGGTGTGTCTCACTCACTCTTTGTATACCACTTGTTTCACTGATCACCATTTTTAACTATCATACTTCCAGTCTCTTTGACTAAAACTCCTTGGTGCCATTTAAACAAGTGTTATTTTTAATATTTTAGAATGTAATCTCCTTGAAGGCAGGGACTCTTTCAGTTTTGGTTTTTTATTCCAGCAGGGAGCACAGGACACTCTAAATTCAGAATCAAATAAAATAATTTTAGCAACCTGAGTTAGGGATGGGAAATGGGAGACGTTCTAAATGTAAGGAACAGTGTGAGCATATATACAAAGACTAGAAAACATGATGTTTTAAAAGGTGGTGATCAATCTGATTTAACTAGATCATAGAATATACGAGGGCAAGTCATTTATATATTGTCATCCTGAAGGTTTGGTTAAAGGAGGCAAATGGCTAGGTGATATATAAATTCATATAGTTTATTCCCTTGAAGCTAGCAGATACATGATCAAGGAATCAGAAGCTTTGGATTGACTACAAGAAGAAAGACAAGGTTTAAGTAACAAATCCCAACTACAGTTTATGATCTCCATATTAAAGAAAGGAAGTTCTTAGGTAAACAAGACAGTTGACAAGGGAGGGTCATTTAGAGATTATAATCACAAGATGAAAATGTCTCTAGCTCACTGTTCAGAATGTTGTAGACATTCTGTCACCAACAGGAGAGATACCCCTTGTCAATCTTATCTGGTCTTTGAAGTTGCTGATACAGAAAGGGGGATTTTTAGAATAGAGCAAAAGCAGTTTGGAGGCTTTGGATATTATTGGGGTTCAAATAATCTGAAAGGATTGATAATGTCTATGATTTAACCACATTATAGTAGGGTGAAAAGGCAATCTAGAATCTTGAACCATTACTAAGAAACTTAAATACAAATATTATCTGAAATGATGGTCAATTTACACAAAGAATGATTTTAGCAGCCAATGATTTTTGGAGACTGTGTAAATTAGTGCAGAGTTAAGAAGAGCAAGGCTGAGTCTTGCCTCTGAGATTTCCTGCATTGTCTCCATGACTGGAGCAACTCTCTAATCCTGCTAGTTTCAGAGCAGGAGTCAGCTGGAAACATCAGAGGGGGTATCTTCATTTTCTCCTACACTAGTCCTTAATCCAGTCTCTATCAGGATAAAAATAGTATAGCTACTGATCGTAGGATAATAACACTACTGTATAGTTCTGATCAACTTTGGTGGATAGAAGTTCCCTGTATCAGCAAAATCACAGGTCTACTCTCCTTCCCATCTCTTCCAAAAAACTTTGACAAAACCAAAACAAACAGAAATCTTTCTAGGGCTTCTTAAACTTCTTCCACTTGTGACCCCTTTCTTAGCATTTTGGCAGCATTCTTGGCCTGAGGGCCTGCATTGTGCAAAGTATGCATGCTTTTTATTTAGAACCAAGCCTGCAGTAGTCCCTCCCGGGCAAGCTCCACCCCAAATACCTCAGATTCATTATGCATTTGATTTTTAATTAATTTTTGGTCATTGTGCATTCAGAAACCTTCTACTGTGGCCAAATTTTTTGTGACCCCACATTGGGTTGCAACCCACAGTTTGAGAAGTGCTGGACTTTAGACAATCCATTAATTATAGGCAAAAGGAAGGAGGTTATGCCCAATTTCTTATTGTATAACCTCATGCACTCCCACAACTTCAACTAACACCTTCCTGTGGATGCTCCAAAATCTCAGTCTCCAGATGTTGTCTTCCTTCTGAAGACCAGCTCTACATTCCCAACTGCCTATAGAATACCTCTATCTTTCTGTCCCACTGGCACTTTCAAATTCACCACATTGAAAACCAAATTCATTATCTTATCCCCAGTTCTCTTCTTCCTGCGGATGTCTCTACTAATATATGGGTTAAAATCATTGTCTAAATTACTCAGGTGTGACGCTTCAGAGGAATTTTTCATTTCTCAAAGTCTCTCATCCCTCCTGCTAAGTTAATTTGAAAAGGTCTTTTCTTGAGCTTTCCAATTTTACTACTCATATCTCATTTGGAACATTATAACAGCCTCCAAATGAATCATAACATTCGCCTCCCCTACTCCCCAGGCCATTTCCAATTCTTCCTGAAGGGCAGTCACCCTCTTGCTTCCCTTTCTGTCTCCTCCTCTTCCATTAGAATATAAGCTCTTAGAGGGAAGAGAATATTGTGCTTTCCTGCATTTAAATAGCTAGATAAAGCAAACAATTAATTAGTAAATGCTTACTTACTCTGTTCTAGGCACTTCTTTTGGATCCCTGGTACCTGGTTGTATGATAGTAAGATTAATAAATGTTTTGTCATTCATTTACTGATGAAATAAGACCAATACAAATCAATCTATATGTATATATGTATATACATACACATATATATTATTCGGGGGCAGCTAAGTGATTTAGTAGATGTAGTATCAGGTCTGGAGTCAGGAAAACTCACCTTCCTGAGTTCAAATCAGGCCTCAGACACTGACTAGTTTTGTGACCCTGCACAAGTCACTTAACCCTGTTTCCCTCAGTTTCTACATCTGTAAAATGAGCTAAAGAAGGAAATGACAAACCACTACACAGTATTTTTGCCCCAGATGGGGTTACAAAGAGTCAGACATGACTGAAAATGACTGAACAATTACAATTATTTACTGAGGTTTTGTTATTTTTATCAATATGCAAGTGACAGCATGATATAGTGGAAGTCAGAAGGTACTAGAGTTCAAATACAAGCATGCCACTTAATAAATATATGATCCTGGAGAAGTCACTGAACTTATCAGGATCTAAATTTTTCTCATCTGTATAATGGGTAGCATAATACTTCTGCATAATACTTGTACTTTACGTGGATTTTGTGAGTAAAGCAATTTTTAAAAAGATCTTAAAGCATTATAGAATCTGAGTAGTTATTACTTACATCATAATTCAAGAAAATGGGCCTTACTCTTCTAAAGAAATGAATACTTTAAAAAGTAGGCAGTGTTTCTGTGATTTTATTGAGTGAATGTTGAATGGCTTTTGTTTTACTTTGGAAGATTATGTTAGAAAGTAGGTCAGGCATCTTAAATGTTAATAGGCCCGGCTTCACTAGGACGGATCAGCTGTTTTGAACCCCTGGGATTCATTAGTCCAGGCTGTAACAGAGTGATTGAAGCTCAAAAGCTTTTTCATTAGGTCTCCAAAATAATCAATGGTAGTCCCCTGCCCAACTGAGAGAATTTGTTCTAGTCGTCTACTATAAAGATTTTTAGAATATGTAGTGGTTTCTGTTTTGATATTGGAAGACTGAAGGAAATTACTCTCTCATGGATAATAGTGGTATCACCCATTGTCCTAATTTTAGAAATGCTATTTAATTGTGTGAAGAAAATAAAATGTGAAGACTTCACAGGGAAGATTTGTGTAAATATATATATATATATACTAAGAAATGTTTAAAAATCAAGAAATAGGGAAATAGGGAAGTGGAAAATTCTGAGGACATGAGAGTCTGATGGCTGAGCCTCTGGGAAAGTTTACCCTGAAACTTTTTGTGCTTTTTTTCTGCTTCTGGTTTAAAGATTTCCTCAGTAAGAATAGGGTTGCTGTGACCTGCTTTCCTTTACTATAAAAGTACTGTAAAAGAATGGAGAGGGTCTCCCCCTCCCCTTATTCTATTCTCCTTCTTTAGATTTATAGATGTCACCACAGTTGTAATCATTAACTAAGGGAATGGGAATTGGAGTTTCTGTGCCTTGATTTCTTGGTTCTCTGTCTAGCTTTCATGCTCAGATTGTAAGGCCGCCTCCCAGCCAATGGTGAGAAGGGTCAGAGGTGGGCGGGAATTCTCTTGTGTTAGGTATAATTATTGGTGCTTTGCCTTTTGTAAAGCACCTCCCTTGCTAGGTCTGTTCTGGCAGAGGACTCCCTATTCTTGAGAACTGAATAAAATTTATTTCTGTTCCCACCTTGAGATGGCTCCTTATTATGAATTAACTTTTTAATTGGTGAGGGTCTTTCATCCCACACATTTGGAAAAAAAAAAACAGGATAAAACAGAGAACAGTAGATTGCTTGAGTAGCTTTTATTTTTAAGTAAGAAAAAGTAGTTTGAGGGAAAGCACTATTGTAAGAAGAAACTAAGCATTGGATATATACATGGAAGTCGAGAGTTAGCCATTAAAATGATAAAATAATAGACTCTTAGAATTGCAAAGAACTTTAGAGGTCTTCTAGTCCCTCTGCTTGAATTTCCTTTCCATCTTTTCTTATTAAAAACTGAAGACAATGATATGGGGAGACTGAATACTTTAACAAGAATTCTGTTATTGTCAAACAACTCTAATTATTGAGAGTTTGTTTCTTATACAAAGCCAATTCCATCTCTTTGTAATTTTTGCCTATCAAACATTAGAAGACTTCTCAGTAACTATCCTGTATAGTAGTGTTGGGTTTGGAATCAAAGGAACCAAATTTGAAACTTAGCTTTACCTTATAACTAACTGTGTGTGTGCGTCCATGGGAATTTCTTTCACATCTCTGAGCCTCTATTTCTTTGTGTGTAAAATGAGGAGATTGGTTCATTGATCTATAAGGTCTAAATCTATGATCCTAAGTGATTCTCCTCCTCCTTCCCCTATGTTTTTTCTCTTCAAGGCCATAGCTAGCATCCTTAACTATATGTGATATGATGGGGTTTCTGATCACTTACCATTACATTTACTTTCCGCTAAGCACATTGCCATGTCCCTTTTTAAAGGAAGCCTCATTCCAGATTACAGTGGATATTACTTCCCTTGATCAGATCTCTTGATATCTCTCTCTCTCTCTCTCTCTCTCTCTCTCTCTCTCTCTCTCTCTCTCTCTCTCTCTTTCTCTCTCTCTCTCTCTCTCAGAATATCATCAGAATAATCTTTTCTTTTTGGACTGCACCTGTGATTTCGTTAGAGAAGGGAACTCCCAGAATGAAATTCCCGTTCCCATGGTATCTTTTCTCCAATTGATATTCTTAGAGAGTAGCTTGGAGGTGTTGAGAGATTCAGTGACCTACTTAGAGGCAGATAGCCATGAACCTATATCTTCCTGACTACACCAAACTCACTCTCTGACTTGGACTCTTCATACTTCCATGAATGAAAACCATTACTGCAACATCTTTTGTAGCAGCCATCTAGCATTGTTGATGAATATTGATATGAAGGTTAAGTAAAACTTCAGGTCTTAAACAAATACCATAAAACCAAGTACTCTCATCCTTTATCTATACAATTTCTTTGAAGAAAATATAAATGCCAGAGTTTGCATATATCTGTATGAATTTATTTCCTTAGATTTTTTTTTTTAAATTATGCTTGACTGCCCATTTTCCTATTTAGGTCTGGTAATGAAATTCAACTTCACAGCAGCCACACATTTTGCAATGTCCTTTATAAAGAGACCTAGATTTTCAAAGTAACACCCCCACCACCACCCCAAATCCCTCCTGTTTTGGGGGAACTAAATCAGTGACTAATTGGGAAGCAGTAGTCCCCACATTTAAAGTTGAGTGCTTTAGCTTTAGAATGGAAACATTGGGCTATTATTTGAAATCAATTTTTGTTGTCAAGGTCTTCTTTAATGTAGTCAAGGCAGGTAAAGTATGCCTTATAGGATCCTGGTTTTAGTCTTAAACTGTTGGCCAAACAAAAATCACATCACAATGCGCAACTAGCTCTCTCAAGCACATTGCTAATTCATTCTGCCAGCAAGTTGCGTATATGAAAATGAAATGCATCTTTTCAGCTTGTAATGCTGCCATTGCTTTCCCTGCCTCTAAAATCAAGAAAAGAGAATAGAGAAGCTTGGAAAGTCATCACTTTTAAAGTATATTTAGAGCAAACAGAACTGGGCTGTATACTCTTTGGGCCCTTGGTAAATACTTGTTAAGTGACTGATGACTCATTTTTAGTGATTGCTTTTTGCTCTCACTCCTAGGTTTGACCTTTAAGATGATGGCAAACATAATCCTGACACACTTCTGTATTCAAATAAAGAAGCAGTAGCCTTGGCCTCCTGACTTATCAGATAGATTAGCTTCCGTAAGGCTTTCTGGGCAAAAAGATCTGGTTTCAAGCAGTTACTTTTAGGGCTCAATCTGTTGATGGTAGGGCCATCTTTACTACCCTCTATGCATAATCAAGTATAAACAGATCACGTAATAGCTTTGTTTAAAGCCAGTGTATAAAGGGAGAAATGTGAATAGAGAAAGGGCATACCATAAAACTGAAAATCTATGCTTCTCCCATCTTTCTGATATTTTTTTTTTTCTTTATGCTTCTCTCAAGTACATTGTAAAAGTGCCGTATAAATGATTACGCAGAGGTAGTTAGAGAACATGGCAAACATTTGGGATATGCTACTGTCCGAATTAATGTATTTTTAAATGTATCAAATTTTCAGAATCATAATTGCTTACTTTTCATGAACCAAGACATCCCATATAGTCATACATACATACATCCCATATATTCATACATACGTACAATAAAATTATGTTATTTCACAGTTGCCTGCTTAATAATACAGCAGACATAACTCTACCCTATTTAAATCATTAAATGAATGAAAAATAACTACACTTGTTTTTAGAAGGATAGGGCATGAAAGTGACAGATATGGTCAGAGGTGGTACCTCTTTTGATGATTTAATCATCATTAAGTACAGTGGACAATTAGCACCAGATTTTTTTCCACATGTCTTTTCCTTGAAGCCATGTATGACTCCCATTCATATCCTCTTCTCTCTATCCCCAGAAAGGATTCCCATTTCTGGCCTGCCAGAAATTACTTAGTAGTTAGGTTCATAAACTTAAAACTGGAAAGGATTTAAGAGGTCGTTTATTCCAACATTTTTATTTTGAATACGTGGAAAATCAAGCCCAAAGAAGTTCAAAGTTTTGTCCAGGCTGGATAAGAGGCAGGATTTGAACATAAGACTGCTTACTTCAGAGTCATTGTCTCTACATACATACCATTTCCCCAGTAGAATTAAGTATCGTGAAGATAGGAATGGTTTTTGTTTTATCTTTATGTTCTTAAATCCTAGCATGGTAACTTGTAAATAGCGTGGGAAGCTTCATATACATTTGTTGAATTAAAGTGGAATTACATTTTCAAGAACAGGAAGCTACTATAAAGATTACTTTCCCCCCCTCATGTTACCAGATAAAAAACCACAGAACATGAAAGTTTCCACTACTCACATCTCATTGCAGTCAGGCAAGATCAAAGAATTCATGGTTGCATTTCTACATTCCTCACTGATGATTTGGTGTCAAAAAATTCTGGAAGCGTATCTTCACATGTGTATTTAAAATCAATAGAAAACGTTCACAATGAAGTCTTGCTTTATAACCAGTTTTTCAAAACCCTTTTCATCATATGAAATAAATTGCACATTCATTTTTTTTGAGGGGGGAAAGCAGGGCAATTGGGGTTAAGTGACTTGCCCAAGGTCACACAGCTATGCACATTTACTTATTGTATATTTCTTTAAATTGAGGTTAGATACTCTTCAAACAATAAACATTTTTATTTGCTTGCTCAGTCTTACCAGCCTCATCTGGAAGGTCAATATCCTTCATTCTAGGATGATTTTCTCTGTATGAAAAAAATTACATTGAAACAATTCAGTCTGTAATTCTAAAACAAATAGAATGATAAGGCAAATGTAAGAAACCTTTCCATTCATGTCTATCATTTATTTGGTCTGTTCCCTAATCAATTCAATGAGATTCCAACCATAGATCTTTAACAGTCATCTGAGAGATACCTCCCCATGAAGTGTTGGAATGCCCATGGGAATAGTGCTGATAGGATACTGGTAAATCAAAATAATTGATTAAGTGAAACTTGTGGGATAGAAAGTCTGCTTAGAGGAGTCACCTTTCCCTGTGCTATATAAAATGTCACAAGAGACTTTCTTGGGCCTTGACATATGACAAGTGTTAGATCTAACACATGGCAGTGTTAGGTACTTGCATGCATCCTAAGAAGATAATTCGTAGGCAGTGTTCCCAAACTCCAATCTTTGAGTAGATTGATTGGTTGGCTGATTGATAGAGAGGGCAATATACTCCCAGAATTGAGCTTTCTGGCTAGAGAAGAGAAATTCCTGAGCAATGCTTACTCAAGACAGTCTATCATGTGAGTCACTTTGAGATTTCCTGCAGAAGCATTCATGCTTACTCAATACAGTCTATCATGTGAGTCACTTTGAGATTTCCTGCAGAAGCATTCTTCCTCAGCACAGTTTCAAGAGTTTGAAATTTCATAGATTGAACCTTCTAGAGAGGAGAAGATACCTTAATGCCATTTGCTCCTTGGAAAAAGATGTTTGTCTGTATTTTCCCTGTATAACATTTCTATTTGGAGAGCAAAGCTGGAGAGTTATCTAGACACCAAAGTCTAATCAGAAGATTATTTTGTTCAGTAATCCTCAAAGTATTTTTACTTTTTAAGAAGAGAGTCAGCTACAGTATGGTACTATTAGATTTTGGTGGACTGTTGGGACAGAAACACAGTGAATTTGTTGGGTGTTATGCATTTTCTGTGGAGGGGGAAAAAGTACTTTCATAGATCCAATTTTCATTTGTCTTATTGCATGCTGAAGATTCTATTACATACATTTGGGGAATCTTTGAATACATTAGAAGATTTTATTGGAATGACTCCAGGTGGGGAAAATGGTCCAAACAAAGAAAAAAAATGACTCAGAGTCATTTGATTGCAGAATCATAATTGCTTACTTTTCATGAACCAAGACATCCCATATATACATGCATACACATATATATATACATACATAGTAATTATGTTATTTCACATTTGCCTGATTAACAATCTAGCAGAAATAAGTCCACTCTCTTTAAATCATTAAATGAATGAAAAGGAATGAAAAATCCTCTAGCAATGACTCTAAAATCTTCAAGAGGTAATGTTGGAATCAGAGCACTGAAACATCTCTTTCTCTCTCTTTTGTCTTTCACACATACACATTCATGCTTTTACGTCAAGTAATCATACATTTTCTAAATAATGGCAAAAGTTTAAATTTGCTTTGAATTTAGAATAACAATTTGAATTATTCTTTATTTTAATTAGATTTCTATTCTAGCCATTTGAAACCTCTCCCAAAAGGAAAAAAAAAATATCTAGTCTTTGATAGTGGCCTATAAAGAAATCTATGGCCACTGCAACCTATTAGAGAGGAGAAAACAAATTAAAGTTTGAAACATAAATTTAAAAAATGAATTGGCATTTATAAGGGAACTAGCTATCCTAATGATTTGATGACAGAAATGAGGAATGAAAGATTTGTTTTCTGTGAATAGAAATATTAGAAGTCAAGGTTAAAATAAATATAAAATTAAAAATGCTCTTTTCATAGCCTTTCTTTTAAAGTATTTCTTAACTTTTGAGTCTCAATGCCTTTAAATGCTGTCTGATTTTCTTATTGCTACTTTGCACTGTCTTAAGTTCCTTGTTGGGAGATGTGATTAGTCATCTGAGATTAAGACTATAGCTTCATATCCCCAGAAAGATACTAAAATGATGCTTTTATTTAAAAACATCTATTTCTTGAATTTTTTGAAATAAGGAAGCAATGATTTTTTTTGAGTTTTTATATTCTAGCATAACCCAACATTGTCTTTTTTTTTTTTGCCATAATGGTAAGACTATCCATAAAGAAGTTAGAACATTTTCAAGCTAGGCAAAATTTGCAATATTATCATTCTCACTTCTGATTGGAGTAGGAAGTTACCCCTTGGTTATTCAAGTGGGAGTTGCTATGGTAATTTCCCAGGATGCATTTCTGTAGTCATATAAATTGTGTTCTAGAGAGCATTTTGGATGCTGAAACAACAAGTTGGGGTCTGCTTCTGAAAAGTGGATTCAGATCCAAGTTCTGACAGTGATCGATAAAGGGATATTATATATTTTAAAATTCCATGACTTCATATATTCAATGAAATAACATTACTTTGGTAAATATCTGAGTAATTACTCAGAGTATATGTGAGAAGAATGTCTATGCATAATGATCCATGAGCTCCAATTTATAGTCATTTGAAGCCATTTTGGATTTGTAGAAAAACTAGCACATTTTTTTTTTTAATTTTTCAATAAACAAAGCAGGGCTTTTAAACAGTTCCACAAAGCATTTTCACTATCTATTTTTATCATACTCAAATATGTCACCCTTAGCACTCAATAAAGAACATAAAAAGAACATTAATTTATTCAATCATTTAGCAAATGTTTAATGATTATCTATCATGTACATTGAACTGTGATGGTTATAGATGGAGATGCACATGTTTAAATGATATTTTCCCAAACCTTAAGCAATTTCCCATTTCATAGAGGGGATAAAATATGCAAATAATGCCACTAAACAATAACATTCTAAATAAGCATAATAGAAAGAAAATATGATAAATGTCAAAGAAGAGATGTATAATATTTTACTGGTTAAGGTACAGAGCAACTATACTGTTGGGGGGGGATAAAAAAAACAAGCAGTTTAATAATGAATGACACTTGAACTGGGCCTTGAAAGATCAGCAGAATTTTGGTAGTTTCACCTGGTTGGGAGGTGATTATGGGAGAAAGGAATGCTGTAAGTAAATAAAAAGAGGTGGGGAAGTTGGATAAAGTATTTATAGATCTATGGTCTTATTTGTGTAGATACTCCCTTAGTATAACTAGTTCATACCTTATTATCCAATGCTACTCTTATTCCTATACCCTCAATACTGCATCAAGGCTCCACTCAATATGCTAAGAATGAGACTTGTAGTGTTTTAAACATGATTTATCTCATGACAGATTCATTGCCATTTCTAGAGCTTTTTTAAAAATTTACCTTCTCTTGTTCATTCACTTATTATCCCCTCACCAGGCATTCATTAATGATGTAGCAGCATTATTTTTCCTAGCTTATTCAGTTTTTTTTTCTTTCTCCTTTTGCATAAAGTCATTTTCCTTTTGAGAATTTTTGCCTTTAAATTTTTTTATTATTTTCTTTGGTAAATTTGTATTTTTGTGTTTTAAAAATGATCTCTATCTTTTGCCTATTTTCTCCTTCTTTAGTGTCACCTATTTCTAAGAAAGATGAACCTATGCATGTCTTAAAGGCATCTGTAATGAAAATATGAAAGTATAACAGGTAGACCTTCACAAATGAAATTTTTCACCAGACCGCATATTGACAGTCACATAATTCATTGATTATATACATGCACACTTATACATACATTCATACACATGCTTAAAATAGGGAAATGTTTCTTCACCAGTGGTGTTAACCACTCTTAGGAAGATGTTTATCTTGCAGTCTAAGGGGAAAAGGAATAGGAATTCCCTACAGATAATGAAGTTTTTCAGATGGCATTTACATTTGTCTCATTACATTGTCCTAGTTGTATCAGGTTCTGGGTTAGCATAGATTCTCTTGAGATCTGCAAACATTAAAAAAAATAAATAAAATTTGAACTGACAATTAACATGGCAAAAGACAACAACAAATGGATGAAGAAGGCCATCTGTTTATATTTTGACACAGTTGGATGGACAGTCCATAGCAGTTGTGTACCAGCACCTAAATATAATGCAGACACTGATCATGGTCAATGAATTGGACCTATAATTTAAAAGCATAAAAAAAGAATGGGGTAGATTGCTTTTGGGAAATTATGCACTTCTTTTAACAGCACAAACCTTCACTTTGAAGCAATAGCTCACCTTTTTAACAGAAATATTCATCTGGTATGGTCATGAATCTCAGAACTTCACAGTCTCCAAAGAATCAAAATTCAGGGTGACCCAAAGGTCAATAGAAAGATGTATGGCAGCTATAGCCACATAATAAGTAGCCAGCCACATATTACCACTTATGACATGCATGGAAGATGTGACATAAAAGATGTCTAGGGGAATTATGATGGCAAAGGTAATAGGCCTGTCATACAGTGAGAGAGAGCTAATGGGTGGAAAACTGGAGTGATATACTAATACCCATATAATATTTCCATTTTATGTTTCCATAAAACATCCTCTGTAAGATTTTAAAATGAATTTTAAAAAATTTTTTGTTAAGCTAAGCAGTATGCTACACACTGATGTACATAGAAAAGGATGCACATAGAAAAGAAAAACAGTTCCAGCCCATTCAAGTGGTATGAGCATATATGTCTCTCTCCCTCTATTCCAAAACATTGTTGGTATTGACTAATATATCTCTTCACTAGACATAGAGACTAAGATGGCTTCTAGATTTATTTACTTCCTTGTTGTAGCAATTGATTTATATTACTAAAACTTCCTTAGAAAAGCGTAAGAGTGTCAGTGACTTTTCCTTGTTATAGTTCTTTTCTTTCCTTTCCCCTTTTTCATTTGTTTTCTGGTGTCAGTAACTTTTCTGAATGGGCAAAGATGGAGCTGTTGTAATTGTATATGGTATCTTCTTATTTTTAACCTTTCTTCTAATTTAGTTTTGATTTTTATATGTTTTCTTAAAAGCTGATTTCATATATATATCTTGGTTAGCAAGATATTAAAATTTATGAGTATCTAAATAAAGTAACTAAATCATAGCATTTTCAAGGATAAAAGCTACACATTTTGTAAGGGTATGTTAATGGTCTTGCAATTGTATTTTGATGTTAACTTTGTAAGGATAAGGAAATGAATTAATTCATGGAATCTGCCCAACTTTTTCCCCCAAATCTCTATTTTTACAATCAGTTTCCCACTTATTAGAAAGTTACAGTTTTAAAAGATCTTCCAATATTAAGTTCTGTCTAATGTATAAAGATTGCTCTTTATTTTGGATTATTAGCCTTGATTCAATCTATTTTTCTTGTTTTTTCCTACCTTTACATGGATTTTTTTTAGGTTCATCCATTGGGCGCTGTGATTTTGAATTTGATCTTTGTTTTTGGGAGCAGAGTCAAAATGATATCTTGGACTGGAATCTAAAAGCTGCCAACACCCCACTTACAGGCACTGAGCCAGTTGCTGATCATACCTTTCAAGACCCATCTGGTCATTATATCTTTATAAGGAGTTTATTTCCTCAGCAGCCAATGAGAGAAGCTCACATTTCTAGCCCAATGATAAGCAGAAGGAGCAAAAACTGCAAGGTATGGAAAAGGAAAGAAAAACTTGGTGGAAACTTGCTGACCTATACAGTCAAATTCAGCAAAGTGAGCAAAGATGTATTCCATTCCCAAAACAAAGAAACGCTGGTTATATTCACCCTGGAACATTATTGAGTAGAATGAAGGTGGGGGTAGAGGAAAAAGGGGCACATAATAAACGAATATCTCCTATAGTCAGAAGATGTGTGGGAGACACAAAGTAAATATAATCCCTTGTCCTGAACAAAACGTATACACTTGTAAAAATAAGTGACATAACGTAGTAGTTAATTGGTAAAAATAGTTATGAGATCAGAGTAGAGCCGGACTAGTTGGAAATGACTTGATGGAGGAAGTGAGATTTGTTTCATTTAGAACTAGAAGGAGTTGGATCATGAAGGGTGGAGAGGATTTAACTAGGTATAGTTAGGAAGGACACTATTTCTGGAGATTGAGGAATAGTATAAATAAAGGAGTAGAGGTAAGAATAAACATGAAATATTTGTCAAGCAAATGGGGACACTAGCCTTGCTGGAATTGACTTCACATTGAGGTAAAGTGGGTTGGAGAATAAGGTTGTACAGGGAGTATGAGTCCATGTTATGGAGGCTCTTCTTAAAAGTTAGGCTAAGAAGTTTGGACAAGCATTGCAGAAAATCTTTCTAAAAATGTATTAGTTTCCTTTTTTTTCTTTAGTAAATCTAGTATAATGAACATAATGTTGTTTTTAATTTTTTTCCTCTTGAAAATTTTTGTTAATGGAATGGAGCTATTTTATGGCTGAGGATTCTCCCTGGTGGTAATTTTGAACAACAGTTTTTACTGTCGAGTTTTTTTGTGTGTGAGCAGTTGTAGGTGTCGGAATCTGAGCTCAATCTGGATTGGTTCCAAATAAAAAGGACTGAAAAGTTTTTATGTACATAGTTGGAATAATTGCCTCATATCAGCACATTTGCTAAGCATACTTACAATGTTTACTTTGTTATTTGCTATTTTTTCTAAAAGCGAAATGCAGAAAGGGAAGAACTTATAGCTAATTGAAGATTCTGATTGAGTCCTGGTTAAGATTTCACTATATTAATCTATAGTTGACTCAGGGCAACCAAAAAGGGATATGTCAAGCCAAAATTCTTTTTTTTTTCAGCTTTAGATGTTTTGGACAATTCATTTTGGTAAAGATGTTCAAGATCCCAGACTTACTATAAAGTATTCCATGCACAGAGTTCTGGAAGCCCCAGAATTTTCCAGTCATTTGACAATGACTAGGCCCATTTTTGATAGAGATGACTATGGAAAGATTAATAGCATAGTTCTGAAACGAAAATAGTGATGATCACCATATAAGACCCAATTATTTGGCTTACGATTTTCAAATTATCATGGTATTGATAATAGAAAGCAGGCTCTAGTGTCTGAATGCCTTATTTTTCCATATGAAAATACAACAAAGAACTGCTAAGTCAGTGACTCATAAATATACAAAGTCATCATTCTCAAAATTTATGACATATATGTGTGTTTTTCTTCTTTTAATTATCTTCAATTTATCCTATATATTTATACATCTCTCTCTCTCTCTCTGTGTGCATGTGTGTGTGTGCTTGTGTGCGTGTGTGTATCTTGTTTTTATGTAATTGATTTTATGTTGTCTTCAAAATCTTGACAGAGAAATGATGGACTAAATATGCCAAATGAATGCACATATGGGAATTTGTTTTGATTTACTACGAATATTTACTATGACTTCTTTTCTTTCTTTTTTTTCCTTCAGTAGAGTAGGCTGGTCAGAGAGATAGAAAATAAGTACTTGATAATTGAAAAAAATTCGATCAAAAAAAATTTCAGATTTCTCCTAAAATCCTGGGGGAAGATATAGTAGCCTTATTCTGGTAACATGTTCTGCTGTAGTACAGGTTGGTTTAGTAGTTTCAGAACTTTCTCTCTCTCCCTCCCCCTCCCTCCCTCTCTCTCTCCGTCTCTCTCTCTTTCTCTCTGTCTCTCTCTCTCTCTCTCTGTCTCTGTCTGTCTCTCTCTCCCTCTCCCTCCCTCTCTCTCTCTCTCTCTCTCTCTGTTATATATATTTATATTATCTATATCTTATCTACCTCTGTCTCTTTATCTATCTCTAGCATTTATAACTATCTAAACCATCTCTATATCCATCATCTATATATGTGTACAAGTACACAATACACACATATGTATATATATACCTATGTGTACAATACATACCTGGTATATGATTTATTACTTTTTCTTACCTGATCGTAAAGGCACAAAACAATCAAACTTTATATATAACTCTTGCATTGTGAAAAAAGTAAGTGTGGAAATTTTTGTTTTGTTTTGTTAAGACAGGACAAGGGCCATGGAATGTTACCTTGTAAGTAGACGACTGACTTTGGAGCCAGGAAGAGCTGATTTCATGACCGACCTCTGATATATGTTGTCTGTATAGCCCAGAGCAAATCATTTAATCTCTTATCACTCCAGGCAACTCTCTTAAGACTATAAATTCAGAGCTATTGCCAATACTCATTCTTTGTGCAGTTGACTCATTGAAGTTAGTCTGGTAGAGCAGAGGATGGTTCCTGAAATGCTACATGCATGTACATACATGTGCACACATGCATATGTTCCTTTGGTGCTGACTTGTTCATTTTGAGTTAAGAAAGATAGCATTCAGGAATTCAAATCTACTCATCAAACACTGAGTCCCTAATATGTGTCAGGCACAGTATAGGCCCTCGGGGTACAAAGACAAAAAAGACAGTCCCTGCTTAAATTCTATTAAAGCAATATGACATGGACCTAAAAACTTCAATACAGAGATACTAAACTAACTAATTTTAAGACAGAGAGAAGACTAACAAGTGAGAGATACAGAGAAGTGGCAAGTGTGTTGTGCTTTGAAGGAAATTTGAGTATCTACAAGGTAAAGTTGAGAAGGGAGTGCATCCTCACACTGGGGACCACTTGTGGCAAAGTACAGGGGTGTAAGAGGCTAACCCAGGAAAGGACAATAACTATGAATAATATCCGGGAAAGGGAATGTGTGAAGGGGCTTAGTATGAAATTATGGAAGAACCAGATTGAATCAGTGGCAGGTGGAGGACTTTTGCAATAAAACGAGACCCACAGATTGCTAGAATTATGAAAACAATAATTCAATGGCTACAAAATGTGGGCAGAGTTGGCATTCATTTCATTTTATCCAGTCATTTTGTTGCTCCATAATAGCTAGACTTTTTGGCTACCATAGAAGCAGGTTTTTCCTATTGATGAAGATATGCTGAGCAGCTTCTATGAGTTAGGTAGATGTACTTTAGACCAATTTATACAATAAATTAATAAGCTTCAGTCTTCTGAGCAAAATCAATTTAAGACACTAGTATCTTTGCAAACGTCACACTGCTGGAAATAGAGTAATGTTGGTTTAATCATTGTTAACACATGAGTATAGGAACTATTTTAGAATTTTCAAAGGCTTTTTTGATTGATCTGCTTTGTAAAGGAAATTAGTCTTGTCATAATTACTTCAAGAGCAAATAATCTTCCATTCCTGCTGTGTGATATTTCATTCAACTTATTTCATCATTTAAATCCTATTTTATCTAGAAGTCCACTTGGCATAATGCAAAGAGTAGCAGGCTTGCAGACAGAAGTTTAGAATTAAATCCTGACTCTGACATTTACTTGCTGTGGGTTCTGGGCAAGTCACTTAGCCTCTCTGATACTGAGTTTCCTCATCTGGAAAACTAGGATGATAATACTTAGCTCACTGGCTTATTGAGATGAGATTAAGAATGTGAATGATTATTTTATTGTTCTATTTCCTTAGTGTGTTGGAGGTATATTTTCTCTCTCCCCCCTCCCCCTTCCCCCTTCCCCCGTGTCTGTCTGTCTGTCTGTCTCTCTCTCTCTCTCTCTCTCTCTCTCTCTCTCTCTCTCTCTCTCTTTTTCTCTTCCCTCTTTCTCTCCCTTCCTATAATATTTTAATGGATATAAATTATATAAGAATTTCAAAGTTCAAAAAAGTTACCCTTTTTACCTCCCTTAAACATTCAATCCTTTAAAAAAATCACTAAAGAATTAAAAAAAGTTCTACAATGAATACCAGGTAAAATAATGCAAATTAATAAGAAGAAGCATTAACATAAGTAATCATAAAAGAAAGACAAAATTCTAATTTAGTAACAATTCAAATGCTATTTTTAGTCAAAGATTTGTTTAAAATTTTTTAGTTCAATAATTCCATGATTTTTAAAGAACCTTTTTGCAACCGAGTAGGACTTCTCCCTCTTTTCTTTCCTATCCCCAGAACCATAGTCCCTGCTGTTATAAACATCTGTGAGAATAATAAAGCATGCCTGGAAGAAATGTAGAAAAATTAATGATGAATAGCTCATTGTATGAATATTTATGATATGTATTGAATACAGAGGAGTAAGTGAAACGTCAATGCTGGTAATGATTGGCTCTTGCATGTATAAAATATGTTTATCAGGTAAGCAGGGTTACCTGCCAATTCCAAAGAAAAACACCTTTTATGCTTGACCTTGTGAAACACCCTAAAGCAGCATTTTTACAGAGTTTAAACTGAGTCTTCTTGAAATTTCCACTGAGAAAGAACAAATCCTTAGAAGGAGCTAAATTTGAAGCATATTTTTTATGATCTTGTGTTGTCCTGGTGATTAGTTTACATGGCCCCCAGCAGGAATGTTCCCATTATCCAGAAAAGGAACTGTGAGATATTATCTATGGAAATTCTTTTGTTATTTTTGCATGTGGGCATGATGAAATGGTGCAAGAAAATGGGAAAGTGGAAAATCACACACCAATCATGTGCCTAATTTTGAGTTGGCTGACAAAATTGGAAAAAAAAAATTCCATTGTGCTAAACTAGGTAGCCAAAGGCAAAACCATTACAAATTCTCACCAGGACTATGTTCTACAATTCACTTAATGCAGGACTGGTTAGAAATTATAACCAGGTGAGTTTTCTCCATTTCATTCTGATGCTAGCAAAATGGTTGGTTCTCTGCACCATTAACCTTCAAGGTACATGATCAATTCCAAGGCTGGTCAAGTTTATTTATGGACACCCTCTAATGTTCATGTTGTTTTTGTTAATTTGTTTCAGTTGTGTCTGACTCTGAATGACCCTATTTGAGATTTTCTTGGTAAAGAAACTGGAGTGATTTGCCATTTCCTTCTCTAGCTCATTTTGCAGATGAGGAAACTAAGGCAATCAGGGTTAAACGACTTGTCCAGGGTCACACAGCTAGTAAGTGTTTGAGGCCAGATTTGAACTCAAGTCTTTCTGGCTCCATGTCTGATACTTCATCTATTTTACCACCTAGCTCCCCTAACATGCATGTAGCACCTAGTAACTCTATTAGCACTAAGTGGAATTTGCATTTATTTGATAACATATTTTTATTTTATCAGGCAAATGGTAATCTGAACATCAGTGAACCAGTGTAAAGAGTCTTCAATTTGGAACCAGAGGACAAGGATTTAAACTCTAGCTCTGTCACTTGCCACCTCTGTCCCCTTGGATAGGTCGTTTTTACCTCACTTGGCCTCAGTTACATCATCTATAAATTGAGCAGCTCAGACTAGATTATCTCTTTCAATTTGCTATCTTTGAGAGACCACAGATATGTGATGTGTGAATGTAGATATGTGATCAGATGAGGTCAATCAAGGTGGTATACAGAAATAAATTTTGTTCTGAGGACTCATAGAGGCATAGATATGACCTGGTTTTTCAGAGACTATGTCAGGAAAGTTCACTTTCTGGTAAGTGCTACCTGGTAAGCTGAAATTTTTGTGGTTCCATTCACTAATTTCTTTTTATTGAGTTTTGAGCAATCCTAGCTGTTCTGTGGGTGACTGTGTTTGCAACTGAATTCAGAAAGGGCCAGAGTGGTTAAATATCCCAACTAGTTTCCAGGCATTATAAATAAAAGGGCATATTGTAGTATGAAATCATTGAAGATGAAGAAAATGAATAGGACCACATTAAATGCCATTTTTTTTTAGATAATTTTCCACTATCACATGTATGGAAAAGGTATTGGAGCACTCACCGTTTCTCAGATATCGATCACAAATAAGACGAATGTCCTACTCTGTCTTACTGGAGAACAAGGCAATTACTGGAAGAGGAAAGAACTAATTCTGCACAATGAGGAGGATTTCCAAGTCACCTTTGAAGGTCAAGTTGGGAAAGGTCACAGGGGACATATTGCACTTGATGACATTGTGCTGTCGAAGGACTGTTTGCTGTCCCATTACTCCATTGTCAAGGAATCTCTAACATCACTAACGTCAGGTAAGTTTTGAAATACATTTTATTGATATATTTTGTTTTAACATCTCTCCAATTCCTGCCTGTTATCCCTCTCTATTTAATCCCTTCTCATGAGCCATTTTTATAAGAATTTATTTTTGAAAGCGAGGAAGTGAAGAAAAATTAGCAAAACTGAGTGAACTGAAGAAAAAAAATAGCCAATATATGCAATGTTCCACACCTGTGGACCTCTTCGCCTCCCTTTTTCAAAGTAGAGTGAAGTATTTTCTCATATCTCTATGGAGGCCAAGGTTGTTTGTTGTAATTTTGTAACATTCATTTTCCATTTATGTGTGTGTGTTTTCAATTTATGTTGCTTTCTTGGCCCTGCTTTTTTTCATTTTGCATTAGTTTTCATCTTTCTGTGCTTCTTTGTATTCATCCTATTTGTGATTTCTTAGTTATATTTATCTACCACATTTTGTTCAGCCTTTGTCCAAAGAAAGAGTTTTTACTTTGTTTCCCATTTGCTATCACAAAAATGCACAGCTATAAATACTTTGAGGTTCATAGAGTATTTCTTGTTTTTGGCCTCTCTTGGCGATATTTCTAGCAGTGAAATCTTTGAGTCAATAGGTATAAATTTTTAGCCACTTTATTAGAACAATTTTAAATTGCTTTCCAAAATGGAAATTTGCAGCCTCACCAACAATGAAATATCTTTCCACAATCCCTACATTGACTATTTCCATCTTTTAACATCTTTGTCATTTTGTTGGCTGTGATGTAAAAGCTCAGGGTTGTTTTGATTTGCATTTCTCTTGTTATTAGGTGTTTGAATTTTTTTTTTCATATGATTGTTAATAGTTTGTAATTCTTATTTTGAGAACTGTTTGTTTATATCTTTCGGCCACTCATCTTATAGGGATAGATTTCATACATACATACATACATACATACACACACACATAGAAGCTTTTGCACCCCAAATTAACACATTAACATTAATAAATCAATTAAAATTAATATATAAATATATTTTTACATGCATCCGGAGAAAGATGTAGACAGAGAGGGAGGGAGGGGAACGGAGTGGTGAGCAAGTGGGAGAGAGAGATCTATAAGTTGCCTATAGATCTCAGATATCAAACTCTTATGCAACAAAATTGACAAAAAAAGATTTGTTCCTACTTGATGGCTTCCATTCTTATCCTAGAAGCATTAATTTTTGGGGGGTGTAAAAGCTTTTTTATTTAATGTAATAAATATTGTCTATTATATCTTTTGTAATTGCCTCTTCCTCTTTTTTGATTAAAAATAAAAAAGTGTGTTTCTAATAGATTATATGTTTAAGTCTGAGTTGTAAGAAAAGAGGAAAAGTAGGTGTGATGGCATATACTTGTAATCTGGCTACTAGGAAGGCTAAAGCTGGCAAATCCCTTGAGCTCAAGAGTTCTGATCTACGGTGGGGTATTTGAATCAGTTATATTCTTTGCATGGTATCAGTATGTTGGGAATGAGGGAATAGGAGGCCACAAAGTTTCCTATGGAATGGGCAAATCAGCTGTGATTGGAAATGGAAAAGGTAAAACCCCTGTGGTGATCACTGATAGGATTGGGCCTGTGAGTGTGCACCTGTACTTACAGGCTGGGCAAGATGGGGAGAACAAGTCAGTTTTTTTTTTAAAAGAAAGAAAAGAAAAAAAAGGAAAAGGGAAAAAGGAGGAAGAAATTAAAATGAAATCATAAAAAAATCTAATTACCTCATGTTTTCCAAAGAGGAAAATTAAAGCTAACTTGAATTTAGGAAAGATCCTTAAAGTATTTAAGCTTGTGAAAATGTTTATTCTTCTACTATATTCTATGCCCAAGTCCTTATTAAATCATCAGGGTAATTTATCACAAGTTTTCACCTCCTATGAAATAAATTCACAGTTTGCTCACTTACAGAGAATTCTGTAACTTAAAAAAAGAAGTATCAATGCTATTTTACATTACTACTTGATAGACCTGTGGACGTTTCCTTTGTAATGATTAAGAAGAGTTAAACAAAACGAACAAAGAAATCCCATCTGATAGTATATACAATACTCTGTACCTATAGTCTTCCATCACTCATTTTAGAAAAGACAATCTGTTTCACCTGGTCTTGCTGACAGACCAAAATTTTCATTACATTTAATGAAGTTCAGGGACATTTTGGTATTGCTTTTATTTGTATTATTACAGTTATTGTGCATGTTGTTTTCCTGGTTCTTCCCTATTACCTCTGTTCATACGAACCTTTTAATTTTTCTCTTCATCACTTTCATCATTTGCTACAGTGCAGCAGTGATCAATTGCACTCACTTTTTGTCTAGGTTTGTTGTTGTTACTGTTGTTCTTTTTGCTACATATACTGCAGTGTAGTAGACCCAGCTCTAATAAGCTTCTAAGAGTTAATTGTAAAATTTTCAGCGTGAATATTTATACCTCAGAAATAGGTGGTCACTACAAAGAAGGGTTATGTTTATCACTTTTGTGGATTATCTAGGCCACTCAGATCCCAGTTCAGAAAATGGGAAATAGGAACATCTTTCATCTTGGGGAGGGCCTTACTATTTTGGCCCTGGACTGCTAAGAACCCATGCAGCTGCTTGATTACTTATCTGGCTTGAATTCAATAGGAGTCACCAATTTTATTTCTTCCAGGAAGATGAAGGGTCACTGGGGTTATCACTTGAGCATCTTTTATTTTCTCCAGACTTTTACCGCTGTCATTTGACTTACTGATATAGTCTAAGGATCCCTAGGTCTTGAAATCTACCCTAATTGGTTGTTGTCTTTTAGGCTTGAAGAGGACCAAAACAACATTACTATGTTGGGGTTATCTGACTGTGGCTGACCAGAAAAATATGAGCTTGGAAGGCTCTATCACAGACTGGGCACAAATAGTCTATATGAAGTCTGTATTTGGAGTGGAGATATCTCTAAATTTGTGCATCTCAGATTGATTTTGAGCTGCTTTGCTCCTAGAGCATAGTGCTTTCTTTGAAGAGAACATGCCATATTGGGGAGTTCTGTGCTAGCGTCCCATGTCTTCAAAGTTCTTCAGAGTGTCCTTGAGAATGTCTATAAATTGTTTCTTTTGACCTCTATGTGAGTATTTGCCTTCCATGTGTTCTCCATAAAACAGTCCTTTAGGCAAATGTATGTTTGGCATTTGAATGATGCAACTAGCCCATCAGAATCCCATTGTCTGCAGTAGAGTTCGAACGTTTGGCAATTCAGATGAAGAAAGGACCTGCGTGTCCAGTAACTTATCTTACCATGTGATCTTTAGAATCTTCCTAAGACAATTCAAATGGAAGTAATTCAATTTCCTGGGATGGTGCTGGTATACTGTCCAGGTTTCTCAGGCATAGAACAATAAGTTAGCCCACTGGCTCTGTAGATGATCAGTTCGGTAGGCAGCCTAATACCTCTTCTCTCCCACACTTTTCTTTGGAGCCTCCCAAACACTGAGGTAGCTCTGGCAATGTGTGTCAACCTCATCTTCTGTGTGCACATCCCTGGAAAGTATACTGCCAAAGGTAAATTCATTTACCTTGAGAAATTTAAAAAATTTCTCCACTCGTTGTAACCAGTGCTCCTGGCATTTTTCCTGGAGTTGTTGGGCAGCAAACACCATATCACCCATTCCTCAGCACTTTCTGAAGCCACACTGGCTCTCAGGTGAAGGATTAGCTCATTAAGGACCCTGGCAAGAATCTTGACTGTAATGACTAAGAGAGAGAGCCCCCTGTGATTGTCACAAAACAACCTATTTCCCTTCAGAGATGGAGAGTGGAGGCATCCTTGAGCTCCTGGGGGTTAACTTCCTCTTACCATCAAACCTGGAAAATTTCAGTCAATTTTTGTGTAAGCAGTGGACCCCTTGCTTTGTAAATCTCAGCTGGAATAGAATCAGTACCAGACACTTTGCCACACAAGAGGATCATAATGGCATTCAAAACCTCTTCTTTATTTGGAAATTTGGCTAAGAGAGGGATTGACTTCAACTTGAGGTATACACTCAAAGGCTCCAGCATTGGTTGATGATGGTCCATCGAGAATGTTATGAAAATGTTTATCTCATCTCTACAGGATCATTTCTTTATCACTAATCAATGTGGCTCCATCAGCACTGAGTGGTTCAGATACACCATAGTTCTTTAGCCCATAATTAGCCTTCAGGGCATCATAAAAGCCCTTTGGATTGTTACTATCAGTGTAAAACTGAATTTCACCTGCTTTCTTACTGAGCCAAGAATCAATTCTGCATCTCTCTAAGCTTTACTTGCACTTTACTTTTAATGGTTAAATGTTGCCTTCTAAGTGATGGAGGAGTTTTTGTTTTTCATTGAATAACTTCTGAATTCCCCATCGTTTTTGCTAAACCTTGATGTTTGCAAGTGTTCTGGCTCAGATGAATGAAAGGCCCTACACCAGCTCTCTGAAAACTGCCATTCCTTTTCTACTCCACTATTGCCAACCGTATATTGGTTCAGCTTTCCCTCCAAGTTGACAACAAACTGTTCATACTTGTAGAATTACTCTAATCTGTTGACATTAAGTCTTCTGGTAGTCATCTTGCTTTGAGGCCACCACTTTTGTTGAATGAGAATGTTTCGTTTGCAGAGGATAAGTCTGTGATAAGTCCAGCACTCTGTACCACACATCTCTTCCATTGCTCTCACATCCTGCCTATCTCTTCTCCTTATAATGATATAGTCTATTAAATCTGAATATTTGCTATGAGGGTGCGTCCATGAAGTTTTATTGTGTTTAGGTAAATGGAGGACAGTGTTGGTGACGAGGTCATGAGATGCACAAGTCTTCAGTAGTAAGTAACCATTGATGTTGCTATCTACTCAACCATTAGGATTTCTAAAACTTTCCACCTACCCAATAGATAAGCTTTCTTTTATGTGTAGTATTTCCAATTTAGGGTGTGAGATTCTTGAGAACAAGAGCTAAATCACGTTTTCTATTTGTATCCCCAGCACTTAACACAATGCTTGGCATGTAGTAAATGCTTAATAAATGTTCTATCTTATTTTCTTCCTCCCTCCCTTTCTTTCTTTCTCTTGCTTTTTCCCTCTTTTCTTTATCTCTCTTCCTTTCTTTCCTTTCTTCTTCCCTTCCTTCTATCTATTCATTCATACTTCATATATCTTTGTAGAAACAAAAGACCCTTGAATAAAGAATAAACTAGTGGGTTTTCTTTGAGCAAAAGTCAGTCAACAGAGGGGCAAGTTATTCTTTCTCCTTTCATTTCAAAATGTTTGTTTAAATTATGTCAAGGGAAGATTCCTAAGGAATATTTTCTCATTTGATAGTCAATGAACCTGCCTTAACTTTGGCAGCTTCTTGTGTCCTATTTTCAATAAATATTACAAGGCGTGTTACACTTTGAAATGCATCAGGGAATATGTAAATTCTCAGCTAGAAAAACCCCACCAAAATAAAACAAAAATCCCTAACACATGATCACAGTCTTCTGCACCAGAAAGTCCTTTGCCACAGTTCCTTAGAAGGTCAATCCCTTTCATGGTCCCTAAGTATTTTAATAAGGGCTACTTAGATGGTAACTATCCTGTGTTATCTTCAGAGTCCATTTATGTTATAGAGCATCCTTATATACACTAAGATTTGTTTTTCTTTTAACAGAGGCAGAGAGGGGAGTGAATCTAGTCTTGGTTCTGTAGGCAAGAGGAAGCTGAGTTCAAATTCAGCCCACATCCTCTTAACTGTATGACCAGGGGCAAGTTCTATAAACTGACTGAATCTCAGTTTCTTCGTTGGTCAAATAAAGGAAAGCAGCTAATTCATAGAGTTGTTGTAAGACTTAAGTAAGATAATGTATATAATTTTTGCGATTGTTAAAATGCCTTTAAATATCAGTAATGTCAAAATTAAATTGGATTTTGTTTAAAATGATCTTATTACATTAAAAACTGGAGCAAGGATATTTTTGGAGTTGTATAAACAAATCATCAAGAAAGAATTTCTAAGCTCCTATATCCAAAGAACTTTGTGTGCATCTGTAGAGGACAGTAAGGCTGAGACCTCATCATTATCCTCAGAGAGCTAAGTATCTGATAAATAATGATATTTAGAGAGGCACAGTAACATAGTACAGGAAGGGAGGGGTTAGGATTAGGGAGATCTCGGATAAGGCCTGTCTAATCAGCACTATTCTTATGTCTAGCACAGTACATGACATGTCGGTGATTAATAAGTGCTTGTTGATTGATTTTGTAACTATTCAGAAGTCATTTAAATTCTTCTTGTCCCAGATAACTCTCTTAAGGAAAAGTTACGGAGGAGTTGCCAATTAACTTTAGTGGAGGACATATCAAAATGCAGATTCTAATACCAATGAAATAATAATCAACAAGCCTTTTACTAAGAACCTACTATGTGCTAGGCATTGGAAACACAAGTAGAAACTATGAAGCAATCCCTACTTGCAAGAAGCTTATAGTCTAATGTGGGAAACAAATACACATAAAAATATATACAGAATAAAAATAAAGATAATAAATGCAAATAAATATGAAGTAGTCAAATATATGTTATTTTAGGAGGGAGGGCACTAGTGGCTGAGGGAATCATGAAAAAGATTTGCATAGGAGGCTTTGTGTGAGCTTCACTTTAAAGAAAGTGATTTTATGAAAAGAGATGAGGCTGAAGAACATTACTGGCAAGGGGGACAGCTAGTACAAAGACATGGATTGAGAGATGAATAGAGATCCAGATGAAAACTACAATAATGAATTTAATAACAGTGTGATAAAAATAGTAGCTACAAGTTCTTACTAAATGAGTTGCAAAGAAAAATAGATTTAAGAGAGGGAGAGATCACTTCATGCTGGGATATACCAAAAAAAC
Source organism: Trichosurus vulpecula (assembly GCF_011100635.1). NCBI lineage: Eukaryota > Metazoa > Chordata > Mammalia > Diprotodontia > Phalangeridae > Trichosurus > Trichosurus vulpecula. The sequence continues at coordinate 58,777,185 of NC_050577.1, forward strand.
TGTATAGAAGAGATAGAATTTGAAGTAGGTCATAAAGGACAGGATTTGGGTGAGCAGAGAAGAACAAGATAGGGCATGGCAGGTAGAAAAACAATAGTAAAAATACAGAAATGAATACAGAGAAAAATACAGAGGGCTGTATGAGGGATAAGACATGTGCAGGGAACACTGAATAGACAATTCTAAGGGTCTCAAATATCAGATTAAGAAATTTGGCTTTTATCATGTAATAAAAAATAAACTTGCAGGGAGTGAGTATATGGCATAATCTCAGCAGGATAGATAAGAAAGAATTAACCCAAGAAGGGTTAAAAAAAAGTTCCTCCATATTAGATAATAGCAAAGGTTATGAACAGCTGATAAAACTAGTAAATAAATGTCTATGTTAATAGGAATGATTCTGAAAACTAAAGTGCTAAGTGAATTTGATCAGATATATGCTATAAATCAAAATCATTATCGAAATGGTACATGCAATTAGTTTCAATAAGTGCACATGTAATGAAGTTGATATCAATGTACTGAAAATACTTTTGACTGTATCTAATAAGAGCTGACCTTCATGCAGCACTGTAAAGTTTACAAAGTGTTTTACATACATTTTCCCATTTGATCCTTAAGATCATATGAGATTCTATATTTATTATCACCATTTTATAAATGAGGTAACTGAAGTCATGATTTCACTGAGGTGGGCAGCCCCTGCAGTCATGCAGATTTTAACTCCTTCATAGCTTTGTTATGTCTTCTTCTTCTGTGGCTAGAAAAAACTGACATGAAACAATAGGATTAATTTCTATTTATAAATTCTCCCCAAAGATGGACTCTAAATAAGGCATCATTGTATTTCTCTGCACATAATTTATTCCTTCAAATTGCAAATTCTTGTTTGTGTTATTATCAATGTACTTCTTACTCTCTGGAATTATTGCATCCCCAAAGGAAAAAAAAGTATTGCCCTAACTTTTTTGAAAATAATTTTTCAATTTAATTTTATTTATCTGCGTATTTATGGTTTCTTAGCCCATGATTGTGGCTCCTGTTGCAACAGAAACAATCTGGGAAGACAATGGAAACATGTATGGGGAACAAGATGATGGATTTTCAATTCTTCCAATTGTATTTTTTTTAATAATCAGCATGAATATGCTCTGCTACCCAAGGAAGCATCCTTGATATTTATAGTCTTGTTCAAATTATCCTCCCTGTTAAAAATACAAATGTAATCATTAGTTACTACTTTGACTGCTTAAAATTAAGGTTAAACGAATATACATTATTCTGGTCCAAATGACTTTCTGGATAAAAGATAAAGTAATCCTTAGATTCCGTTAAATTTAACTAACATGTAATATGTTGAAAGTCTTCTTAGACAATAGTCAGTCTTTTCCAAAATGATAATTTAAATGGTGGAGTATTATTTAAAATAACAGAAAGTATGTTTCTCAGAGTAAGAGTGGCAAGGGAGAAGGAAAGATTATTAGTGACAAGATATCATTCATGTTCCAGTGGACTGAAAAGATGTGGAAGTTGGAGCTCATCTGAAATTGGTATTTGGCTTTCCCACAATTATGTAACTGTGGTGAGATACTTAGTTATAAACGTTCTAGTTGGGAACTTAAAACATTGTTTACAGGAAAATATACTTTCTACAATTGAGGATTATTTCAATATAAACCATGTCATTCATTCTGTGGGAAAAAATGCCTGGAATCAGGGTATCTGAGTCCTATTATTTTGACCGAGTTTCTGAAAGCCTAACTCATGATGTGTCTCTTGCTGCAACAGAAGCAATCTGAGAAGGAAGAAACATGTTTTGAGAATTAGATGTTTAATTTTTCAATTTCTCAGATTGCATTTTTATATGTCCAGCATGAATTTACACTGCAACTGAATATTCGTACTATCATAGAATCCTAGAGTTGGAATTGCCTCCTGATGGTCATTTAATTCAACCTTTGCCCAAAACATTAATCCTTTTTTCAAAAGCACTGACAGTTGATCACTTAATCTATTCTGAAAAAAAAAAAACCTCTCATGACAGGGATTTTCAACCTCTCAAGGCAGTCCAGTCCATCTTCAGGCAGTTCTCTGACTGGACAGAAGCTGTTGCTTATATTAAATTCAAATCTATTTGCATAATTTACACTCATTGATCTTAATTCTGTCTTCTGGAAATGCACAGAACAAGTCTAATTCTCTAACATGGCAGCATATAAAATATCTGAAGGCACCTTTGCATACTCCCCATTTCAATATCTTCTCTAACCAAACAAGCCATTAGGTTTAAGCAAAAAAAAAAAAAAAAAGTTGTATGGCGGTTTGAGTTCCGTATAAACGTATACTGCTTCATAAAATACAATGTCCTGGAAAAAGCAGTAAGCTTGCAAATTGAATTTCTGCATATTGGATCCCACTAAACCATGGGCTTTTATTATTAAATTGGGAGTATGTTCCTCCCGAAGAGGAATGGCTTCTAAGATATAACGAAGTCAGACAAAACAGGTAGCAATCTTTTTTCAAACCCCCTATTTAAAGAAAAATAATAGATTTACAAGTTAATCAATTAATCAACATTCATTAATCACCTATGATGTGCTAGGCATTTTGCTAGGAACTGAAGAAAACTTTATCCTTGAATAAAGAAGAATCAAATTAATTATTAAGAAACAAATAAGCAAAGTCAATGTTTTTGTTCCAGGTCTCCTTTAAAGGCTGCCTCTGAATTCCTATTTCCCCTTATTTTATTTTTTTCATTTCTTCTTTCCACTTTTCCTTCTTTCTTTCTTGTCTAGCTGTTGTCAGTGTGTAATCACTTCTAGTTCTGCTAATTTCACTCTGTATCATCTGTTATAGGTCTTCCTTTGTGTACTTCATATTTATCTCACTGGCCATACTGTTAACACACTTCATTTCATCTGGTCCAACCATTCTGGAGAACAATTTGGAACTATGCCAAAAAGACTATAAAACTGTGTATCCTTTGTCCCAACAATACCACTACTAGATTTGTACCCCAAAGAGATTTTTTGAAAAAGGAAAAGGACCTATATGTACAAAAATATTTATAGCAGTTTTTTTTAGTGCTGGTAAAGAATTAGAAATTGAGGGGTAGCCATCAATTGGAGAATGGCTGAACAACTTATGGTACATAGATGTGATGGAATACTAAAACGATGAAGGGGATGGTTTTAGAAAACCTTGTGAAGACTTATATGAACTGATACAAAACAAAATGAGCAGAACTGGAATAATAACAGCAATGTTGTAATGATAATCAACTGTGAAATGTTAGCTACTCTGCTCAATACAATGGACCACAACAATTCAAAAGGACTTATGACAAAAATGCTAGCCCCCTCCAGAGAAAGAACTTAAAAAACTCTGAGTATAGATTGAAGCGTATTTTCTTCTTATTTTTTCTTTTTTTTGTAATATTACTAGAAATATTTTACATGCATAATGGATATCATATTTCTTGCCTTCTTGATGGGTGGGGGAGGGGTTGAAAGGAGTAAGAGAATTGGGGACTGAAAATAAAAATTAAAAAAGAAAAACAATCAAACCAAAAGCTCCCTTTCACCTTAGAGCTCTTCATGTCACATTCATTCCATATTTTTCTCATTCTCAACAAATTCAGACTTTCTTTAGAAGACATTGAACCCCAGGATAGCCGGGCCAATGTGGCTTTTTTTCCTTTCATTTCCTCCTAACACAGTAGTTAAGGAGGTTAGCACACTTTTTGTTCTTCATTCCTTCAAGCTCTCCCTCTACTTTCATTAGTCGGCAATCTCATTTCAGGTTATCCTTTCCACCTGTACACTCCTGACAATATCTTTCTTCCTATAATATTGCATTCTCTAAGTTACTCTGTCTTTTCTCTTAAGGAGTTGAATGTCTGCCTTATAGTCCTTCATACTTGGAGACTGCAATATACACTTTTATATTCCTTCAAAAACTCTGGCTCCCTACTTCACCAGTTTCTTCAACTCCCATAAACTCCAACATTATTCAATGTCCAGCATCCAAAGGGATGCTCATGTCTTAGATCAAACAATTACCTGAAAGTGTGCCACTCTCATAACCTTGATCTCTGCAAGTAACTTCTCTGGTCATAATCTCCTGTGTTTCCATCTTCACTGTGGCCTCCAGTCTCTCTGTCCTTTTCTGTTCTTCAACTCATCATCCCTGCACTAACCCAATTTTCCTGTCTTTACACTCTTGACCTTACAGTTAACCATTTCCACCATACATTGTCCTCTATCATTGGCTCCCTTGTCTCTTTATCCTAATGCCATGCACACTGACAAACTTCAACCCTGAGTCACTCTCTGTCTTTACTCTCCTCATACTGAAAGCATGGGAGGAAGTCCCAATACCTTGCTGATTAAATCCATTACAAATTAATGTTCTCTAATTCCATTTGGTCACCATCGTTGCATGAAAATGCTTTTATTCTGTTTCTTTTTTATTGACTCTTTACTTCACTCCATTAAGTGGTTGTTTAAAATTTAGTCTTCAAGTACATTGTGCTTGTCCCACTTCCTCTCTCAGAAGACTACACCCCCTCTTTCTTTACAGAGAAATTAATGCTATCAGTCATGAGCTCCCTTACCACTCCCCTACTCTGTTCTTCAAACTCTAGGCTCTGTGAAAGAGACTTCTCTTTGTCAAGGTTGAGCAGTACTCTTTCACTGGATCTCATCCCTTATTTCTTTTTCCACATCCTCATATCCCTATATCTTCTAGGAGATTGCTTTCTAGAACATTACCTTCCTCTTTTACCTTCAGACTCCTTTCTTTTATATCTTCCTTTATTGCCTATAAATATGTTCAGGTTTCCTCTATCTTCAAAATAAACAAAAAGCCTTTACTTGACCTACCTCAGCCTTTTAATTATTTCTTCTCCCCATCACTATCAAACTTTATTGTCCCTTGAGGCTCTGCCTAAACCTCTTTCTCTATTCCCTCTGTACAATCTTCCTTAGTGATTTTCTCTTTCATTTGCTCGAAGGCAGAAAAACCGAGATGTTGAGGGAGAGCTTTGTAGTAATAGGGAGCAGCAGTTGGGCCAGAGGCAGTGAGATACAACATGGAGTATCAAGTATAGTATCCAGTGTAATTGGATTCTAAAATGTGTGGAAATGCAGGAAAAGACCAGGTTATAAAGAGTTTCCAATCTCAAACTGAAGATTTTATATTTGATCATGATGATAACAGCTAGCAATTGATTTGAGGTATGTGTGACATGGCCAGACTTGTGCTTTTGGAAAATCACTTTGCAGTTGACTAAAGAATGGATTTTATTGGGAGAGACTAGAGGCAGGAACTCCATTTAGAATGCTATAGCAATAGTACAGGTGAGAGGTGATGAATTCCATGAAAAAGATGATGGCTATGTGAGTGGAAAGAAAGTAATGTATAGGAAAAATATTGTGATAGTAGAAATGTCGAGATTTGTCAGTAGACAAATAGGATAGAGACTTAAGGGACAATGACAAACAGGCAATGAGGTGATAGTGGATAGAACCATGGAAGTTCTCAGGAAGACCTGAGTTCAGATCTGCCATGGACACTTACTAGCAATGGGATCCTGAGCAACTCACTTAACTTCTGTCTGCCTCAATTTCCTTATTTATAAAATGGGAATAATAATAGCACCTCCCCCCCAAGATTGTTGTGAAGATAAGATGAGATAATTTTTGCATAGCGCCTTGGTTTTCATAATTTGATGATAATGATCATCCCAGCAAGACTGATTAAATTCCAGAAGTGAATGTTAGCCTGCTGAATTGCATATGCCCTACTATATCTATAAAGTACTGTTTACCTATGGTCCTAGAATAGGGGCTACAGATTAATCAGACACTTATAATTACAACTGCCCAACATGTGATTACAATCTTTGTATATACACATGCCCAATCCTTTCTGCCCCTTCCTTTGAAATGTGCTTGGGGCAGAGGGTCAATGGGAATTTGAGAAATGAATAGACAATCAGGGTGCAGTTAGGATTGCCTGATTGTACAAATCCCACAGAAAATGACCTGACAGGCTTTGCAGTTGTACTCTAATTTCATAGTCCTCGTAAAAAATTTATTTGCATGCTTGCATTGGAATTAGAAGCAGCTATCCAAGTGAATGACAGTGTCCTAGTCATATATATATAATATATATGTATATATATATATATTCATAATTAGGTTTTTAAAGACTAAATATGCAAAGTACACTGATTTTTCCACTTTGTGAAAATGCATTCATTGCTCAAACCTGTACTTTTCTGTTCATGTTTGGATTATAAGCAGTGAGGTACAAAGAAAATAAGAAGATCTGGCTGTTCCATTTAAGCAAAGATTAATTTTTTTAAAAAAAGAAAGAATTATGGAGTAAAACACAAGGAATAGGAATGCTGACAGCGAACGTTTACCATTTTGAATGGCTAACCCTTTGAAGTAATGGACACTGCTTCTCAGATCTTTCTCTAGAACTTTAGAGGAGAAAGCTGCTTTCAAAGTGAGCTAGGATCATCCCGCTACTTGTACAAGAGATTTTGTCTGCCCTGGTGCACAATTTTTATCTCTCTTTGTCTGCATTCCTAAACTTTGGCCTAAAGAACTTGAATGTAACTTTGAAATTTCCACCCTACCATGAGATTCTGACAGCTTTCTATCTGTCTTTTCCTATGACCCAAATATCACCATGGATTAGGATTAGAGAGATCTGGGATTTGAATATAGGTCCTCTTGCTTCAGTTCCACTACACTATCTCAACAGCTTTCTGAGAAGTTGCTTTGAGAGGCCACTAGGTGGTACAGTGAGTAGAGCTAGGTTGCGCAGTGAGTAGAACACCAGCCCTGGAGTCAGGAGGACCTGAGTTCAAATGAGGCCTCAGACACTTGGCACACTTACTAGCTGTGTGACCTTGGGCAAGTCACTTAACCCCAATTGCCCTGCCTTCATTCCCTCCAAAAAAAAGAAAGAAAAAACAAGTTGTTTTGAGTCCTTTCACCTCAGCATATTTATTATTCATCAATATTGTTGCTTGCAATGAAAGGAGCAAGGATGGGACCTTTGATTTCATTGATGAGGGAAGGAAAGAAACAAGCATTTATTAGGCACCTACTCAGAACCAGGCGTTGTGTTAACGTTTACAAATATTATCTAATTGAATCTTCATAGCAACCATAGGAAATAGGTGCTAATATTAGCCTTATTTTACAGTTGAGGAAGCAGAGGTTTAATTAATTGTCCAGAGTCATAGAGGTAGTATCTAAGGCAGGATTTGAACTCTGGTCTTCCTAACTCCAGCAGCTAGGTGCATAGTAGATAAAGCACGAGCTCTGAAGTCAGGAAGAAAATCTTAGATACTTACTAGCTGTGTGACTCTGGGCAAGTCACTTAACCTTGTTTGCCTGTTTTCACATCTGTAAAATGAGGTGGAGAAGGAATGGTAAACCATTCCATTGTATTTGCTAAGAAAACCCCAGGTGGGAAAGTGAAAAGTAAAACATGATGAAAAAACGACTGAACAACAATTTCCTTACTTCTGGCCTAGCGCTCTATCGACTGAGCCACCAATTTGCTTTGGTGAACTCCTCGATGAGGAAACTATGCAAATGCAAGTTGGTGATTCTTCTGAATGGCAGAGCTCTGTCCTTGGAATAGAAGCATAGGCAATTTCTTTAAATGGCAACTGGGTCATGACATGAATAGAGCCTTGGATTTAGAGTAAGGAAAACCTGGGTTCAAATCTTGTCAGACACTACTAGCTGTGTGACCCAGGGCAAGTCACTTAACTTTTCTCAGTTCCAGTCTCTCTATGTGTAAATTGGGGATATAACCACAGCTGCCTCACAAGGTTGTTACCAAGGCCAAATGAGACAATATGTGCAAAGCACTTTGCAAACCTTAAAGTATTAGATAAATGGTAGCTATATTAGACAATGCTACATGTCCAGAGACAAAGATTGCCCATGAGTTCCAAAAAAAAAAATGGCAGGGTTGTCTGTGTAAATCCATATTTTCTAACACCCAAATCTGGAATGTGCTCTTGAGATGACATTTTCTGTTTTAGTACGGATGCAGTGTTCAGACTTAGAAATGTATTATCTTAATACCATTGACTGGTCCTTTCAGATGAATTAGGAATTCTAATGGAATACTCTTCAACCTAAATGGCCACATTAAGTCATTGAAGATTCATGCAATGGTGTTTAGCATGCCTGACACTGACTACTTTTTGCAAACAATAATAAGGTATATCACTGCAAAGCACATGTCCAGAAGACATGGAGTGCTGGATTTAGAATTGGGGTTTTATATATACATACATATATATATATATATATATATATATATATATATATATATATGTCATACACACACACACACACACACACACACACACATACATATCCATTTTCCCACTGAGGTAGTAAGATCCAGAGAATTTTAGTGACATTCCCAAGACATCATCAATCAACCATCAAATATTTATTAAGCACCTACTACACGCTCTGTATTAAGTGTCAAGGCTGCAGATACAATAAATGAAAGTTCCTACTTGCAAGATGCTAACATTCTGGGGAGAGGGGTGGAGAGAATAACATATATAAGTATATTCAAAATATTAATCAAAAGAATAAATCCATAGCAATTATATGCAAAGTTTGAAAGGAAACGTTTGAGGAGACCAGATTCTGAAAAAAGGTGCTACACGAGTCGCATTTTGGGATAAGAAGAGTAGCAAATATTAGAGTTGGGAATGAAACCCAGGTCCCTGACCCCAATTCCAGCTCCTTGTGTTGAGTCTCCAAGCTAGGCTCTTATCAATATAGTCCGAAAAGTTAGTTTGAAATTTGTTTTTGGCAGTTATTCTTTTCTTTATCAATTTTCAGCCTTCCGAAAAAAACCCAGGGTCCTTAAGGTCATATTACCTGATAGTGATAACCACCATCTGATTTGGGGAGGAGTATATTTCTGTTTAGGAGATAGAGGTCACCAATATCCACTGAAACTTGGAACTACAGAAGCTCTCCTTTTGTATTATTTGTTTTATTTTTCAATTATCAAAACTTTATTTCTCTCCCTTTCACCCCTCCCCCCCATAAAAGAAATACAAAACCCTTTCAGAAAGTACGCAGTATCAAATGAAACAGATTCCCACAGTGACTATGTTCCAAAATGTGTTTTTATTTCTGAATATGAGGTCACAACCTCTCAGTCAGGAGGTAGGTGCTATTCTTTATCATTGGTCCTCTGGAATCATTGTTGGTCTTTGAAATGAGTGGAGTTCTTAACTCTTTCAAAATTGTTTTTTTTTAAATTTCATTGATGTTTTAGTGTCAGATGTTTACAGGAGTAATTCTTTTCCCCCTTTATTATCTCTCACTCTTCAAAGACACCAAGAAATAGGACTTTCCTTTCCCTCCACCCATCAAAATGTACCTGTACAGTTCCCTCCTACTTCTCCTTTCTGCTTGCCAATCTGTTCAATTCCATAAACATTTATTAAATACCTACCTGTATTAAATACCTTGGCAACTAGGTGGCATAGTGGATAGAGTGCCAAGCCTGTTGTCAGGGAGATTCATTTTCCTCAGTTCAAATCTGGCTTCAGATACTTACCAGCTGTGTGACCCTAGGCAAATTACTTAATCCTATTTGCCTCAGTTTCTTCATTTGTAAAATGAGCTAGAGAAGGAAATGACAAACCACTCCAGTACCTTTGCCAAGAAAATCCCAAATGGGGTCACAAGGAATCATACATGACTAAATGACTGAATAACAACAAACAACAAAATACCTACAATGTACAGTGTACCATTCTAGGCAGTACAGATGCAAAACCCAGTCCCAGCCCTCCAGGCCCTTAGATTTTACTGGAAGGATGAAATAAGTGCACAAATAAATACAAAGCAACAAAGCAAAACAGAATAATTTTAAGAGGGAGGGAGGGCCAATATCTAGATAGAGAAAAATCTTGTGTGAATTAAGTAGGTGTTGATGGCTAAAGGGTAATCTTTTTCACGCAACTAGCATGTTTGTGTTTTAATAACTTCTTGAAACAATTGCATTCGTATCTCAAAAGGGATATTAATAGTTCCAATATTAGTAACTTCAATTTAATGGCAGGAAAATATTTCAAGGTTGCATATGTATCCTCTGAAAGAGTACAGCATGCATATTAAAGTTGTACATTTTCCTTTAGGGGTATGATGCTAAAGTCACATCTGTTTTGATTAAGGTTTTCAAATTAAAACCAAAAGGTTGTCTGAAAACCTCATAGAATAGCTGTAACTTACAAGTGATTTGTATTTCATTCTCAATATTGACTTTACAACTTATAAAATGTGAATTATGAATAAGAAGCTGAAAGGTGAAGGGTTACCATCTCTTCCCAGTAATTACCATTTTTTTTAATTAATGACTAACTGTTTAGCTTTTGTTGGTTGTCTTAGATCTGGGAATGCCAGCTTTGATTTTATCTAGTATCTTTGATCTTGGAGGCAGAGTGAAGCTATTTTGGCAAAACTTAATAATGTTCCCAGCCAACTACTTGACCCTTGAGCTTTTTGTCAGGCTATGATTGCCTTCAGAGTGGAGGGTGCTTTGTCCCAAGCTTCAGGGGTCTTGCACTGCTGTTTTCAGAGCTACTTCTACACAGCAAGCTCTGCCACACCAGCACTTCTCCTCCCCCAAGAAGTGCCAACCAGGACTGCAACCCAGATCCAAGCAGAGCAAAGCAAGAGAACTGTGTCTTTGTGCCAGCAAAGCAATCCCTGCACTCCCACTCTGATCCACTGTGCTGCTTGATTCCTCCCACCAAGTGGGCCTGGGGCTGGAAGATTCCTGCTGCTGCTACTGTACCATCTCTGTCACCTCGGGGCTGGGGCTGGACCTCACACTTCTGTCATCCAAATCCAGCAGTTTTCCCACTGACCTGCTAAATTGTCTTTGGTGTTTGTGGGTTGAGAAGTCTGGTAACTGCTACATCTTGGTTATTCATGGCCCTAAGGCCTGCTCCTCCCAGTCTCTTCCCGGCCTGGTTGTTACTGGTGTGGTCCTCGCTGGGCTGCACTCTGCTTCCAGTAAGGTGCAGTAGACCCTTCCCAGTGACCATCCAGGCAGTCCTAGGCAGGGGACCTGCTTCCCTCTGTTATTTTGTGGGTTCTGTAACTCTAGAATTTGTTCAGAGCCATTTTTACAGGTGTTTTGGAGGATTTGGGGGAGAGCTTAAGCAAGTCCCTGTTTTCCAGCCTCCATCTTGGCTCTGCCCTTAAGCACATTTCTTATTATTTTATGTCTGCCAGTACTAGAGGATTTTATCTCATAGGATTGTGTTTTTTAATCAAATCTGTATTTTCCTCAGTATAAGGAACTTCTGATGAGGAGCTCCCTAGCTTCCCCTGCCAATACAGGTAAGTATCTCCTATGCATTTAGAGTATCCTAAAGTTCTAAAGTCTAGAGTATTCTAGAGTTTTCTAGAGAACTGAGACATGAGAACTGAGAAAGCAGTTCAGTGACCTATCCAGGGTCCCATAACCTGTATATGTCAGAGGCGGGACTTGAACCTGGCTCCTCCTGAGTCTGAGTCAAATTATTTTTCTTTCATGCCATGATACTTCTCACAGGATTTCCAAATACTTAATATCTCCTATCAACATCCCCCTATCTTGAGTGAAACATGGCACTCTTCAACCCCTAAATCTTCACCCTATTTTATTTTGGCTTCCCCAAGCTGATGCTATGAACCTTGAGGGATGATCACTACCTCTTATACTTTGTTGTATAACTCACAGAACATAAGATAATTTAGGTATGTTGAGTAGGCACTCAATAAATACTTGATGAATAAATGAAATGACAAACTAATTTATTTTTCATGACCCCAAAATTGTGAACTTAATCATAGATTTTCAGAGTAAAAGGCCACTACATACTAGATGCATTTCATGTTATAATACATGCCAGTGGGAAAATTAGGATGTCTTTTAGAGGAACTCCTCTTTTTCATAAACAAATACAATTCAGGGTAGGTAACCAGTATGGCCAGATAGTAGACATTTAGCATAAAGAGATTTCCGCCCTGCCCCCCCACCCCAAACCACAGTAATATAAATGCATAACAGTGGTAAATACTTTATTCCAAAACTCATATTAAGAGCCATCCAGGTCAATTGTCTTCACCCTGGATCATTTTCGGCAGCTTGGCAGGGGAATTTGCCCTTCCGCACATTCCCACAAACACTCTGAAGCTCTTGAGGATCAATTTCAGTTAATGCTGAATGTTACGATTTCTCACCACCTCTTGGTCTCTACTCTAGGGTACAGTGTGCCATAGAGGGGGAGAAAGAGAAGACATTTGGAAAGAAACAGTGTGCTTAGAATTTAATTCTGATTTCCTAAAGGCCAATTTATCATGAGAAATTTAGGCCTTTTCTGCAGTCACACTGTTACTGAAATTAGTGGAGAGAGCCCAGAAAAGTGCTTCGTAAACTATAGATAAATACGAGTTATTATTAATTCAGCTTAAGTGGAGAGCCCAGACTGTGACATTTTAAATATTATTTAGAGGTGACACAATGTGCCTGGACCCACAGTCACTTTATGCCTGGGCTCTGACATTCAGTAGGTTGTGAGATAGGGGATAATTGACATATAACCCCTTTGATTCTTAGATTTGTGATGCTTGAATATTCTCTTAAGCAGGCCATACCTACACAAAATTGTGTGGTGGGCAAAGTTTTCGTTTGGCTTGTTTGTCATCTTTGTGTGCCCTTTTCATCTCTTTGAGAAGCAGCATGGAGCAGTAGATAAAGGGCTGGAGTGAAAGTCGAGAAGGTCTAGGTTCAAATCCTTACTCAGACACATAGAAGTTGTGTCTTCATAGTGTGTTTTCACGTGTCACTTAAACTGCCTGAACCTTAGCTTCCCAATCTGCAAAATGGTACCTTTTTTACTTACCTCACTTATTGTGACTTATTGGGAGGCTGAAATGAGTTAATTTTATGTAAAGTGCTTTGCAAACCTCAAAATACTATAAAATTTCAGTTCTTATTATTATTTCACTGCTGACCAGATATGCAAAGTAAGAGGCCAACCCTATTACTGAGACATTAGCAGGCTTTAATGCCATGGTAGTATTGTTTGCTTAACTGTGTGGCTACTCCCTCTACTGCTGCAACTAGAAACCCTCTCTGAATGTCTTAAAATTGTTCAGCAGTTGCTGGGGCAGAAAATGAAATGGTCAAGTGATGAGCCTTTTCAAACTTAGCTTACCCGATCCTCAGGTAACAGGCACAGAGTTCTTTTTCGGCTTGTGCCAGAAGGCTTGCCAAGGTAATAGGACCTGATAGAACTTGGGCCCTCTTGGCATAGCCTTCCAAAACCCTTGGTCATTTGTATGTGGGAATGAAGCAGTGGAGGAGAAATGTATTGGAGGAAATGCCAAAGATTAAGACTTGTCCTTTCCCCAAATCTTGAAATACAGAAATTGCTATGGGAGGTTCTTATTGCCAAGTTGTAAGAATATAAGTGAAATACAGTTTAAATCTATCTATCTATCTATTTATCTATATGTGTGTGTACATACACATACCCATATACATATATATGCATGTACACACATATGCAGACATATGTTTAAGACTACACAGATAGGCTTCTAAAGAGGAGCAGTATGAAGAATTTTTCTGAATACATCTGCTCAGCCCTGTCACCTGAAGTAAGGGGATCATCTAGAAATCACCCTAGGGTTAAAAAAGGTTGAAGGAAAATCAGATCTGGCTTCCAAAGCCCCTCCATAACTATTTTTGCTTCAAAAAGTAAAATGAGGATAATACTGCTTGTATTATTCACATCACAGAATTGTGAGGAAAGCACTTTATAAATCTTAAAGTACAATAAAAAAGTATTAGCGTACCCATTTTGCAGATAAGAACACAAGCACAGGGATCTTAAGTGGCTTGTTAAGGGCATCCCAGCTGGTAAGGGTTACCACCAAGTCCAGAACTCAGGCTTTCTTATGCTAAGATCAATTATTCTTCCTCCCATACCATTCTACCTCCAGCAGAACAGAGGTTAAGTAGTAGAGTGTATGGATTTCTTGGTTTTGGAGTAATGAGAACATCAGTTCAAATCCTGCCTAAGATAGTTACTCCCTGCATGGCCATGGGTAAGTTACTTGAATACTTTCAGCCTCAGTTTTCTCATCTGTAAAGTGAGGGTGATAGGCTGGATGGATAGCCTCCAAGGTCCCTTATATCTCTAAATCTCTGATCTCTTCAGAATTTCCTTAAGAAGCATATTAGATTTAGAAAAAAAAAATCTATATAGGATTACTGTAAGGTAAAAGTACAGCTTTCTTTCTTTCTCTGTCTCCTTCCCTCCCTTCCCCACTTCCCTCTCTTTTTCTCTCTCCACCCTTATTTCTCTCCCTCTTTTTAAAATGTGTTGAACTCTGAATAATAGGAATTACAATTTAAGTTTGTCATGTCTTTAGTGATTTTTTCAACAAAATAAAGGAATAGATGTATTTATTAAGCATTCCTGAAAAAAATAAATATTTATACATGTTTATATACTTATAGCTGCTTATACATATAAAAATATTCACAAAATTCCAGTATTATCTTTTCATATTCCAAATTATTTGAGTATCCCATCCAAAGGAACAGATTACAGCCCATCTATGCCTGCCCAACCTGTATGACTTTGTATGTGACTTCCAATAAGCTGACTGCAGAGGTTCCATTTTAGGTGTTGGAGCTTTCTTTGAGATATCTTGACATTACAAGGATCTCAACAGAATGTGTAGGTTGTCCATAAGTTATCCCCCTCCCCTCCATGTGACTAGTCCATCATCTTTACAGATCATACTTGTTTTAGTATTGTGAATAACTTATTGTTTGTGATGTATTTCAGTTATGTCTGACTACCATATGTCTCTCTTTTGGAGTCACCCTCATCTTCAATTTTTTGAAAGTTGTAGAGTTTGAGGTCTCATCGTTATACAGCGTCGCTGAAGAAATTATGGTTTTAAAAAGATGAATATTTGTTTAAGAGGAAAGCTTGGGGCTATTTAAATAAACTTGAAACTTCCTACAGTTAATCCAGCCCATTCTTCTCCTCCTCCTCAATTGCTATTCCATTCCATTGTTCATTTGTGATGTCTTTCCAAGATTTTTATAAACACCCACATACATTTCCATATACACAGGCTGAAGAATAAGCTCTTTAGTTCATCCATGTAAGTACAAATCTTAAGTTCCTTTCATTATTTTTTTTCTGTGTGACTCCTTAATCCAAAACTCTTTGAATGGTTATGGATCTCAATTTGGAGGCTCTGTAATGTCCTGGAACTTAAGGAATCATTGCAATATGAAAGGCAAAGAATAGCATCTGAAGGAGTTCACTATCCATCAGGAATTTGGCTTATACTCTGCATGGCCTCTCTTACATGACAGCAATGAACACCTTTGGAGATCGTGGCTCATTTTGGTTTTTATCTTTCTTGATATTACTAAGCAGAATGTTGCCAAATGAGGCTTTCCCTTATACGTTTCTTTTTTTTTAAATTTAATTTATTTCATATATTTAGTTTTCAGCATTGATTTTCACCAGAGTTTGAATTACGAATTTTCTCCCCATTTCTACCCTCCCGCCCACTCCAAGATGGCATATATTCTGGTTGCCCCGTTCCCCAGTCAGCCCTCCCATCTGTCACCCCGCTCCCCTCGCATCCCCCTTTCCCTTCTTCTCTTGTAGGGCAAGATAAATTTCTATGCCCCATTGCCTGTGTATCTTATTTCCTAGTTGCATGCAAAAACTTTTTTTGTTGTTGTTTTTGAACGTCTGTTTTTAAAACTTTGAGTTCCAAATTCTCTCCCCTCTTCCCTCCCTTCCCACCCTCCCTAAGAAGGCAAGCAATTCAACATAGGTCACATGTGTATCATTATATAAAACCCTTCCACAATACTCATGTTGTGAAAGATTAACCATGTTTTGCTCCTTCCTAACCTATCCCCCTTTATTGTTCTCCCTTGACCCTGTCCCTTTTCAAAAGTGTTTGTTTTTGATTACCTCCTCCCCCTGTCTGCCCTCCCTTCTACCGTCCCCCCTTTTTTATCTTTTCCTCCTTCTTTCCTGTGGAGTAAGATGCCCAATTGAGTGTGTATGGTATTCCCTCCTCAGGTCAAATCTGATGACAGCAAGATTTACTCCTCATTGGCTTTTTGGAACTCTTTCGCCATTTGAGTTAGTCTATTTTTTAAAGTGTTGTTTTCTTCAATATTTTTTTCAGTATTTTTTGGGTCTCCTTTATCAAGTCATTGACTTGTTTTTCATGGTTTTCTCACATCATTCTCATTTCTCGTCCCAATTTTTCCTCTACTTCTCTAACTTGCTTTTCCAAATCCTTTTTGAGTTCTTCCATAGCCTGAGACCAATTCATGTTTTTTTTGAGGCTTTTGGTGTAGGCTCTTTGACTTTGTTGACTTCTTCTGGCTGTATGTTTTGGTCTTTTTCACTGAAGAAAGATTCCAAAGTCTGAGACTGAATCTGAGTGTGTTTTGGCTGCCTGGCCATGTTTCCAGCCAACTTACTTGACCCTTACTCTTGAGTTTTTTGTCAGGGTATGACTGCTTGTAGAGCAAAGAGTACTTTGTTCCAAGTTTGAGGGGGCATGCTGTTGATTTCAGAGCTATTTCTATACAGTCAGTTCTGCCACACCAGCACTCCTCCTTCCTCAAGAACCACCAACCCGGACCTGAGGCAAATCTTCAGCAGGCTCTGCATTCCTGCTCTGATCCACCACTTAATTCCTCCCACCAGGTGGGCCTGGGGCTAGAAGTAACTGCAGCTGTAGTTCTGTAGCTGCACCTCCCCCGCTGCCCCCCAGGGCAGTGGCCGAACCTCGAACTCCTTCCACTCTGTCCCCCACAGCTTTTCCCACTAACCTTCTCTGTTGTCTTTGGTGTTTGTGGGTTGAGAAGTCTGGTAACCGCCACAGCTCACTGATTCAGGGTGCTAGGGCCTGTTCTGCACAGCTCCCTGTCTGGTTGGTCCTGTCACCACCCATGCTGAGCTCTGCTCCCCTCTGCTCCATGAGCGACAGACCTCATCCAGCAACCGTCCAGGCTGTCCTGGGCTGGATCCCTGCTTCCCTCTGCTATTTTGTGGGTTCTGCAGTTCTAGAATTTGTTCAGAGCCATTTTATATAGGTTTTTGGAGGGACGTGGTGGGGAGCTCATGCAAGTCCCTGCTTTCCAGCTGTCATCTTGGCTCTGCCCTTCTCCTTTATACATTTCAATGGAATCTTACTTATTTTTGAATTGTTCATGAAACAGACCTTGTAAAAGGGTGATCTCTTAAGGCAGGAATCTACTCAACTGTGTCTTTTTTTTTAAAGTAGCTAACAAACAATTTCAGTGGGATTATGTGCTCTCTCCATCTTTCATTCAGTTGTGTGAAGGAGAATGTGTGGTACAATATGGGATGTCCATTGTGAAATTTTTATGTTCCTTCTGAAAGTGTCTGAGACTAGATTTGAACTCAAGTCTTCCTGACTCCAGGCCCAGCACTCTATCTGCTGTGCCACCTAAGTGACCTCTCTTTCTGAATGACCTTATCAGTAATGACCTCCATACATGTGTAGATTATTGTTATAAAAATTTGTAGGGATAAAAATGAAGCCTGTAATTTTATTGAAATTTAGAGTGCTCTGAGGTGAGGAAATTCCCTGTGCTGTTAGAGGTTGACAGTTTTCTCCAATTTAGTGATAGAAAGTTGTCGGAGCATTCAAAAGTAGGGGGGCTTACTTAGGGTCAACAGCCTGTATATGTCAGAGGCAATACTTGGAATCTCCTGGCTCAAAAGCCACCTTTCTGTCCTTTATATCCATTGTCTCTCATATTGTTGGAAAAGTATACACATAGGTCCCTACTTATTGATATTACCTTGGTAATATAATAATAATAAAATCCAAGTTTTTTTCCATACTTTTGTTTTATTTACTTGTAGATATCTAAATAGCTCATCTCTTAGTGCCTTTAAAACTGCATCATCTCTAGCATAGGCCATGTCTCTATATAACTGATTTAGTCTAGCTGCTTTTTCTATGATTGTTTTCATTTGAGTCATTTTCATTCCCTCATAATCATATCTATTAGTGTCCAAATGTACTTGCTTCACTCTTCTTGATGGTGAAAAGTTTGTTGTAAAAATTTACTTTGCAGATCTTTTCCATCTTTTATCTGTTTGCTGCCCTCCTTTTATTCTTAAAGATTACGATTAGTACTTTGTTTCTGCATAATGCAGGCTCTCTTTAAACTTTTAAAAATTTATTATTCACTTAACTCCTTCCCACAATTTAAGAGATGATGATGCTCATAATTTCCCATGACCTTTTCCTTTAATAATTTACAAACTTGTGATCTAAACTAGTGAAATCCTTGGGAGCTGTATATCTCCACTTGGTAAATAAGTCAAGTGTTGCCTAAGGTGTTTCTTAGGCTCTTTTGGTAATCTCCACATTATGGTAATTGATTGATACTGGTTAATCTTCTATGTGAAATAGTTTGAATTGTTTTGAGTATCCTTTCCTCAATTTAGTTCCTAATTTTTGGCATCTACAAATTTTTTAAATAGCTCAGATTTTAATTGGTTTGATACTAAGTCTGGAATCAAAAATATTTATATTTTGGAGGGAATAAATGGAAATAATGTGATTTATAAAATTTATAAAATTTTATTTACATATAAAATTTATAAAATTTCCATCTCCTTTTTTTGCTAGCTGTGGTCACCAGATTGTATTTGCTCCAAGATCTGTTATTTACCAAATAATTCAGAAAATGAGAATTAGATCATCCCAGAAAAAAGAATCTTTCAAGACTCCACTTGCCAGTTATCTTTGTTTTAAGCTATTGCTTTAGACTCTCAACCCTACTTCTCCCCTCTCCCCACCCCCAAGGATGAATGCACGTGAAATTGATGCTAATGAAAAAAAATGAAGCTACAACATGCAAATAAACCATTCCAGCTGTTTTATCACAACTGTACCTGCAGCAACGCAGCTTTTCTCATCTTAATGAAGATATTCATGAAATGCCAGGAGAGAAAGTGACATGACATTATTACTTTCATGGTATTACATTAAAGCTTGAAGGCATGTAAAATACCATTTATATGCTTTTTCAAAGAACAGAATGCACCTAGAATGATAGAGAGAATGCTGAGCAAATGTTTGCAATCAATTTTATTCCACAAGAGTGAATTAAACTGTTAGGTCTGTTGCAGGCACATTAGCCAAATGTCTTACTTCTAATAGCTATCCTTATAGATATGTTGAATATTGCATTCTCTAGCATTTTCTTTATTACCTCATTTTAAAGGAGTTATTGTTAATGTTATGGAACACAAAACAATATAAGAGTATAGAGGAAAGATGTTTTCCAATTGGATGAAGCTATTAACTGAGTTTCCTACTATCTCTTCAAAATGATAGTTTGTTTGAAATACTAGAAAGGAGGCTTTTCAACTTGTCCAAGTAGGGATTGAAGTGTGTGTGTGTGTGTGTGTGTGTGTGCGCGTGTGTGTGCCTTCAGAGATGCCTTAACCTTGAAAATAGCATTTCTCAACCTCAACTCTGGATTCTAAGATGCTATTATTTCTCTTAAATATTAGCAGACTTCAAAAACAGAGAAATTGATCAAGGAAATTGATATTTAGGGCTCACTGTTTTGAGCTTGTTTAAAAAAAAACAACTTTCATCCAACCTTTTAAGATCATTCATAAACTTACAATATGGCTGTGTAATCCCTCCCTGGTTGTATGTGATGACAAACAGATGTAGACAAAGGAGTCAGTCATATTCTCAGTACTCTTTCTATATCAGAATGATGGGCAAATGTCTCCAGTATCAAAGAACCCAGTATGTTTTGGCCATTTTTTTTTGAACGGTCAAACTGTTGAGGATAATCAAGTTGAAATGTAAACCGTGGGGCTAAACTGCTATACTGGATTGTATTATGCAGGCAATTCTGGATCAGGAGTTGGAAGAACTGGCTGTTTGAAATTAGTCAAGTCATGTAATTTCTTTAGGCCTTGGTTTTCTCTTCTAAAAAAAAAACCTGAATGAGCTTTGCTTCTTAGATAATGTTTAAAGTCTCTTCCAGGTCTAACATTATATGTAATATATGTGTATATTATATATACCTATTCACACACGTATATACACATGTATGTATATATGTATATACATGCACACATATACATACATTTACATACATACATGTGGATGTATACTTTTTCGACCGAGCTTGTGATTCAGCAGTAGGTAACTCTAGATGCTGAAACTCCATTTATCAATGTACCTGCTTTGAAACTTATAATTTGAGATATTTTCCAGGAGCTTTGAGGGATTAGCTGACATTCCATATGAGTCACAGGCAGAAATTGACCCTGGGTCTTCCTTACTCCTAGGCCTATCTGTTATACCATGATGTCTCTCAGATGCATATGTAAATATCTGAATATTTACAAAGGGAGATATACATATATGCATTTGCATGTAGATTACATACATGACTCATGTATGCATACATAGTTACTGTATACACATACATACACATGCACACATACTGAGAGAATATTATTTCCTCTATTAGATAAGCAGGTTCCATGAGGCCAGGGGACTTATTTTTTTTCTCATAACTTTCTCAGCCTGTAGGATCATAACTATCTAGTGAAAAGGAGAGACAGAGATATTGGCTTATAGTTAAAACTGCAATGTGTGGAATTTAGAGATTACTTAAGCTCAACCCCTTATTTTACAGATTAAAAAAAAAAACTGAATTGTCCAAGGTCATACAAGAGAGGAATGGTCTCTTGATTGGTAGAAAGAAAGAAAGAAGAAGAAAGGAAGAGAAAGAAAAAGAAAGAAGAAAGGGAAGGAAGGAAGAAGGAAGAAAAAGAGTGGAAGGAAGGGAAGGAGAGCTGATAGGGAAAAGAGGAGGGAGGGAAATTCCAAGAACAAAGTCTAAAAGAAATCATGAAGGACTACCTAGAAGCAGACAGGGAGCCCCATAAAAATTTAATTTATCTTGTCCCTTTTTCATTTCCTCTTATGGGAGGAGAACATGTATCCTTAACTCAGCAAATTCAATAAATATTTATTAAATGTCTCTTTAAAACACTTCTGTGAACTAAACTGGGAGATATACAGATATAGACAGCACACTCCCTGCCCTCCATGGAATTGAGAGGAAACTCATTCACTGGACTGCAAACTATAAAGATATAAAGCTGCAGAGAGTCAATTGGAAGGGGAATATATGCCCTACTACTGCAGAATGGCTAAGTGATCTATGCTGTACAAATATAATGAAATATTGTACTGGCAAGAATAAAGAATAAGGGCAATTCAGACAAATGGAAGTCCTGTAAAAATAGAGTGAAACTCAAACTGCACAAATTTATCAATGCTTCTTCAACAGTCTCCTTGCCATTTGAGAAAGGACCTTCCTTCATTCCTAGATTCTGGATCCTAATAAGGACCCATGTTCAAATCAGTACTGAAATCTGGATTGAGAATGTCTATTTTCTACCCAAGTCCCCATTTGTGTGCCCCTCCCCAGGCACCACCTGTGTTTGTTGTTTTCTAATTAGACTGTAAGCTATTTGTGGCAAGAACTATCTTTGCTTTTGTATTTGTATACCCAGAGCTTTCACACAGTGGTTGGTGCATAGCAATCACTTCATATAATAGAGAGGCTTTTTTTAAATTGCTCTAAGAATGGTAAAGTGTTTTATAAATATCATCTCATTTGACTCTCACCTTGTGTGTTAGATGCTATTATCATGCTCATTAGAGCAGAAAACTTAAACAATCGGGAGTTCAGTGATTTGCCCAGGATTAAAAGTAATTGTCTGAGTTTGAATTTGAGCTTAGGTCTTCCGGACTCCAGGTCCCAGCACTCTATCCATTTAGTTGTCTGTTTGCATGAATGAATGAAAAAGCATTTATTTTATATCAAGTACGGTGCTGTGGGCTAGGGACAAACAAGCCAAATGCTTAGTGGAAACAGCAAAATAAAAAAAGGTGACAAAACTTTAATTAACAACAGTGGAGGATGTCAATTTTGTAATAGCAAAGTGAATATATACACATACCTCTGATCTAATAGTTGTTCTGCAAAAGTGGAAAGTGACGCACTATTGATTGTAATCACACAGCTAGGAACTTTTTGCTTTACTTTTTTTTCAGGGAACATACTTTGGAGAAGGATTTTTCTTTTGGAAGTTTATTAGGAAGACTCTGCTGTGTCAAAAAAAAATACACAGATAACAAGATATAAAGATAAATGACACGAAGCCTGCTTTTGATGCAACCCATAGTCTAATAGGACTGTGCTAAATTGCAATCTTCTTGAGGGCAAGGTCTTACCTTATTTATTTTTTTTTATTTTTTTTAAATTAATTAATTAATTTTTAGTTTAAAACATTCACTTCCACAAGCTTTTGAGTTCCAAATTTTCTCCCCTTCCCCCCTGCCCAAGACGGCATGCAATCTGATAGAGGCTCTACATATACATTTACATTAAACATATTTTCACATTAGTCATGTTGCACAGAAGAATTACAACCAATGGAATGAACCACGAGAAAGAAGAAAAAGAAAGCAAATAGTATGCTTCGATCTGCATTCAGACTCTGTAATTCTTTCTCCGGATGTGGATAGCATTTTCTATCAGGAGCCTTTTGGAGTTGTCTTAGAAAGTTGCATTCCTGCAAAGAGCCAAGTCTATCAAAGTTAGTCATTACACAGACTGGCTGTAACTGTGTACAATGTTCTCCTGGTTCTGCTCCCCTCACTCAGTTTCAGTTCATATAAATCTTTCCAGATTTTCCGAAGTCCTGCTCATGATTTCTTATAGCACAATAGTATTCCATTACATTCATATACCACAACTTGTTCAGCCATTCTCCAATTGATGGGCATCCCCTCAACTTCCAGTTCTTTGCCACTACAAAAAGAGCTGCTGTAAATATTTTCGTACATGTGGGTTCTTTTCCCATTTGTATGATCTCTTGTGGATACAGCCCTAGAAGAGTGGTATGGCAGGGTGAAAGGACATGCACATTGTTATAGCCCTTTGGACATAGTTCCAAATGGTTCTCCAAAATTATTGGATCAGTTCATAACTCTACCAACAATGCATTAGTGTTCCAATTTTCCCACATCTTCTCCAGCATTTATCATTTTCCTGTTCTGTCATGTTAGCCAATCTGACAGGTGTGATATGGTACCTAAGAGTTGTTTTGATTTGCATTTCTCTAATCAATAGCGATTTAGAGAATTTTTTTCATATGACCATAGATATCTTTAATTTTTACCTGTGAGAACTGCCTTTTCATATCCTTTGACCATTTATCAACTGGGGAACTCATTTATTCTTTGTATCATTAATGCCCTACACAGTGCAGCAGGTAAAATCAAATTGGAGTAAGACTTTTATACAGATAACCATAAAACAATAAAAAAAAACCTCTGTAGAAAAGATTCATACTGTATAAAAAAGTTAAAATCTACAGTAACAACAATAATAGACAATGATGATAGCTGATTTTTGCAGAACTCAGGTTTATAAATTGTTTTACATAAATTATTTTTAAAAGAATAGCTAACATTTATATAATACTTTACTAAGTCCTTTACAATTATCTCATTTTGTCCTCACAACGACACTGGCAGGTAGGTGATATTACTATCTCCATTTTGCAGATGAAAAAACTGAAGGATAAGAACAAAGTTACATGAGTTGCTGAGAATCACAGAGTTAGTAAATGTCAGGCAGGATTTGAACTCTGATCTTCCTGACTCTAGGCCCCAGCACTCTATCCAGTGTACCAGCTGCTTGCCTTGATTCTCCAGATGGCCCCCTGAGATAGGAGGAGCAGATGTCATGAGCTCCATTTTGGGGAAGAGGAGACTGGAGATTTGAGAGATTAAGTGACTTGCTTAATATCACCCAGGTCATTCTAATTTCAGATTCAGTGTTCCTTCTGTATCCTACTACAGAATGCTTATATAACCCCCACCGCAGCCCAAACTGTGGGTTCCTAATGGCCCTATTTCTTTTGTACTGAATATACTGAGGGAGTCTTAACTACTTATTACTGGAAAGATTATTGAGCCTGCTATAATAGGTACCTGCTATATTGAGTCCCTGCGTAAGTGGAGAAAGGATTTCTTTGGATTTGGAAAGACTATTGAGAGGTAGAGAAAGATTTCGATAGAGGATGTTGAGGAGAGTCAGTACAATGGAGTGTTTCTCTCCCTGGAGCCTCAGATATATGGGGGAGATGATCCTCAACATTTTCCTTGATTTCCAGCACCAGCTACATACATTGAGGGGTAGGGAGGGAAGAAAGAAAACTTAGGAAGTAGAACAAGACAACTATTAAATATACCTCATACCCATATGAAATCTATAGAATTTTTGTGCTCCTAGTAATGTTAGAAACTATTCCCAATACCCTGCTAAGTTAGGAATGATAGAGCATGCGTGACTTCATAAACTCTTCTTTGTGTTTGGGAAATTCCTCACTTTTAAAGCACTTAGTTTCAATAATATTGGGCTTGTGCACTTCTTGGGTTATATAGTATCTCTTTTTCCAGGTAGGACCAGATTATAATTGGCAATTCTACTGCCATATGATTTGAAAGAGAGCAGAATTATTTCTTTGACTGTGCCTTCTATCTTGCAGAAAGCAACTTACTGAGTGTTCATTTCAGAGATTCTTTTAGGAAAGAAAAAGCTTGCTTCTCTTCTCATTTTCAGTTGAGGCTTGATATTTTAGCAAAGATCTGTAGCTCAATTTATGAAGATAAAATAGCTTCTTATGGAATATAGTCATAAATAATTAAAAATAAATTATGCTTTTCAAAGTAAATGAAGGAAGCATATTATGTGATATGGTAAAATTGTTTTATGTTGTTTCACCAGGCAAAATTTGCCATTTTCAAGGTTGAACACTTCCTGGTTGTTGGACTTAGTACTGACATAATAAATAAACATATATTTACGTCTATCACATTTCAGACTTGGCCTTATGAGCCTTACCTTTTCTTGGGGGAAATAACATGCACATATATAAGCATATACAGAATTAAAACAAGGTAATTAGGTAGGCATTAGCATCTGGGAAAGGGATCAGGGAATCTTTCATGTCAAAGGTGATACTTGTGTGTGCTTTTAGGGCAATAAGGGATTCCAAGAAGTTGAGGTAAGGAAAGAGTACATTCCAGTTCCCTTGGTACTGGGTATAGCTGGTACAAAGGCATGTTTATTGATTGATTGATTGATTGATTGAGGTGGGAGATGGACAAACATTATTAGTAGTCAACACTCTTACAGTGCTTCTCCTCCTTAAAACCTGTCACAATTAAACTTAACTAAGGGTAACTTCAGTAGCAGTTTGGTAGCAGTGTAATTAAATAGGCTTTTGTTTAACATATTATAAGTTTACCAAGGAAAACAATGCCAGGCAAAGACTTATCGCTGAAGCATAAGGTCTAGATTTTCTATGGAATCTATGGAAATATATTAATATTCCAGAATTATTTTTAAAGACACTAAACTGAAGTGCTTTAAAAAATCCAAGACTATCTTACAATCAAATATTGAATACATGCTGAGTTTTCAGGATTGTACCAAGCATTCTGTATGATGCAAAAGAAGGAAGACATGGTTCTTACCTTTAATGAGGTTATCATCTATCTGTATAAACAAGGTTAACATGCATAACAAAGAGAAGACTGGATCTAAGGGGGGGAAATATATTTGTGAGAATAGAAAGGCTGACATAAGAGTTAGACATAAGAGAGTGAGAAAAATCTATGTGGGGGAGATGCGATTTGTTCTGAGATGTATAGGGTGGTTCAGATTGCAATGGATAGAAAAACAAATAAGGACATTCTAGGTGAAAGGGAAGACCATGATCAAAGGCAGACGTAAAACATGAGCATGGCATGTGTGAGAAGCAGTGAAAAGATCAGATTGAATGCAGAAAAGAAGAATGGTAGTGAATGGCAGGAAGTGAGGGTGAATACCTAGGGTCTAGCCAGATGTTGGAGGAGTTGAAAGACAAGAAATAGTTGTGGGTCTAATATGGAAAGTAATAATGAATTTTACAAATTCTTGAGTGAATGGAGAGTATAAAAACTAACGAAAGCTGTGTTGTCAGTATCGTGCAGAATGAATTAGATTTGAGTGTCAGAGGCAGGTGCTGACAGCAATAATGGATCTTAGAGGACATCTTGTCTAACTTCCTTATTTTACAGATGAGGAAACTGATGCCCAAAGTGGAGAAATGTCCTCCAATGTAAAAACTCTTCCTAGTATGCCTCTTTTATGTGATATAATTTTCCTCATTCTTCCTTTCCCTTCCCTCTTCTCCCAGTACATCCCTTTTCCTTACCCCCCTTTTTTAGATCATCCCATCATAGCCGAATGAAACCTATGCCATCTGGCTATGCATGCTTCTTCTAAATGCCCTAATAATTATAAAATTCTTTGGATCTACAGGTATCATCTTCCCCTGTAGAAATATAAAGAGTTTAACCATATTAAGTTCCTTATGATTTCTTTTTCATATTTATCTTTTTATGTTTTTCTTGAGTCTTCTGTTTAAATGTAAGATTTTCAATTCAGCTCTGTCTTTTTTTTTTCATCAGGAATGCTTCAAAGTCCTCTTTTTCATTAACTGTCCATTTTTCCCTTCAGGATTATAATTAGTTTTCCTGGGTAGGTTATTCTTGGTTGTCATCCTGATTCCTTTAACTCCCAAAATATTGTATTCCAAGCCCTCCATTCCTTTAAACTGGAGACTACTAAATCTTGTGTGATCCTGACTGGTTCAATGATAGCTGAATTGTTTCTTTCTGACTGCTTGCAATATTTTCTCCTCGATAATTTGGCAATAATATTCCTGGGAGTTTACATTTTTAGATCTCTTTCAAGAAGTGATCTGTGGATTCTTTCAATTTCTATTTTACCTTCTGCTTCTAAGATATCATGGCAGTTTTCCTTGATAATTTCTTGGAAGATGATGTCTAAGCTCTTTCTTTTGATCATGTCTGGTCAGGTAGTCCAGTAACTCTTAAATTATCTCTCCTTGATCTGTTTTCTGAGTCACTTGTTCTTCTGATGAGATAGTTCACATTTTCTCTGCCCACCCCCCAATTCTTTTGACTTTGATTGCTTTTTGATATAAAATGGAATCTTTAGCTTCCAGTTGCCCAATTTTATTTTAAGGAATTTTTTTTAATGGGCTTTTGTGCCCCTCCTTCCATTTGCCAATTCTGCTTTTTAAGGAGTTCCTTTCTTCAGTGAATTTTTGTACCTTTTTTTTCAATTTGGTCAACTCTTTTTAAGAAGTTCTTCACTTCAGTGGATTTGTGTATCTCTTTTACCATTTGGCCAATTCTGTCTTTTAAAGTGTTGTTTTCCTTCAGTATCTTTTGTGCCTCTTTTACTGAGCTGTTGACTCTCTTTTCATACTTTTCTTGCATCACTCTCATTTCTTTTCCCAATTTTTCCTCTAATTACTTTATTTGAAAGTTAAAAATCCTTTTAAAGCTTTTCTGGGAATTCTTGTTGGGTTTGAATTCAATTCACTTTTTTCCCCTTGAGGCTTTGCTTGTAGTTGTTTTGATATCATTGTCTTCTTATGAATTTGTGTCTTAATTTTCCCTGTCACCATAGTAGCTTTGTTGTTGTTGAGGTTCTTTTTTCTTTGTTTACTCATTTTCCAGCCTATTTTTTGACTTAATTTTTTTTGTTGTTGTTAAAGTCGGGCTCTGCTCCTGGGTGGAGGTGGGAGAGCACTGTCCCAAATTTCAGGATTTTTTTTGTGTGCTTCTATTTTCAGAGCTAGTTCTCAGAATCTGTAAGTTTTCCATGCTTCCAAGGTGATATGATCCAAGTAGAGGTGTCCCTGCATACTCCCCTGCAACTTCAAGTGCTCATACCCCTCTTGACCTTGTAACTGTAACCAGGTTCCTTGCTCTCCTGCAGCTAAAAATGTTAGTGCTCTTTTCTGCTTTGGGACTGCTACCAGAGGCCCTGACCTCTTGTTAGTCACCACAAGTACTCTGCCTTGGAACTGTGACTCAAGCCTCTGCTCCCCTGCACAGGTGCTAGTGCTCCTTTGCTATGCAAAACACCTGGTTACTGCTGTTCAAAGGAGCAAGAGAAATCAAGTGGTATGGAAGAGATAATCTCGATTTGAACTGAATTTTGCATTTCTTTTCTGCTCTTAAAACCATGAGCAAATCAATTACCCCTACTGTGGCTTATTTTTTTCTCAACTGTAAAATGAGACAGTTGGGCTAAATGACATTGACAGCCCTTTATGACTCTCAATCTATGATCCTGTGATCCTATGTCCTTCTGCCTAGGCTACTATAATATTTATCGGGCTTTTTGCTTTTAATTACAGGGTAGTAATAAATGTCTTGCTCAGATATCTTACTACAATAATATTTTGAGCACATCATTCATTTTTTTTTTTTTTTGCTTTTTGGCAGGGCAGTTGGGGTTAAGTGACTTGCCCAAGCACATCATTCATTTACTCAAGATTTTTAATGGATTTTCATTACCTATAGAATAGAGCCCAGCATTCTTTTCTTAACCTTTTATGATTTCAGCCCAAATGATCCAAGTGTTTCTTCCCTTACTTTTTTATACAAACTATCTACTCCTTCCAGAGCAGTCTGGTTGAATATACCATATACTTTTCTAACCTTGTCTTACTGTCTATTCTGGATTATTCATTACAAGTTGTACTAACTTGTTCTAAGGTTCTCAAAGGTGGGTCACCACGATGATACTATAACTCACATTTTCTCAGGGTCCAAGAACTAACCTGGTGTGTGTGTGTGTGTGTGTGTGTGTTGTATGACTGTACATTCCTCCTCCTCCTAACTACTGTAGTTCCTGAGACCCCACTAGTTGTTTCCCATTTACACATAATCAGTCTCTGTTATACCATTAACTCAAATATAATACTATAAGGCAATAGCAAGAACAATCATAGTTTTAATTACCCACACCAAAGAAATACAAGAAGAATCAAAACAATACAATCTACCCATAAACCTCAGACACAGTCTCCCACTCATACACACAATGTCCATGGTAGAATGTGGGCAAATACTTATAGAAACCTAGTAGGGAAGGACATGAGGGAGGGAAATCCATAAGTTCAGAGCATTTCACTATTCTATATTGCAGGTATTATATTCTCAGTCCGTTCAGGAAAAATCGGTAACTTTTCTTTGCTAGCTGCTTTCCTTCAGGTCTTTACCTTGCTTGGTCAATTCTTCTTACCTTGCTAGGCAAATCTCTTCTTTTCTTCTCTCAAGCTGATAAAGCAGTGCAAGTTCCTTTAACTTTGGAACCTTTAACAAGGCATTGTGAAAGTGTTGTGGTTTTAGTGACAAAGAGTTCCCTTAACCAGCAAATTGCAAAGCTTCTCAGTTGGATTCTCTGGGAAATTTAAACAAGCCTAGCAAACTCTTCACTCAACAAGAATCGGCTTTAACCAATCAGTTCCTGGGTAGTGAAGTTGCTTTTTGTTGCAAAACTGACTTCACAGAAATATAGACATAAAACCAGTTTTTACCCCTGTTTCTTTCCTTCAAAGCAGAAAGGATAATGGAGACCAATTAGGTACTTCCAATAGATTTCCTTCTCTCAGACTATAGATGTCACATGAGGGCAATAAACTTAAACAAGAGCAGAATGTGCCTTTTTTCCAATAAGCTTCACAGTTACTCCTCCAGCCTATTGTTGTGTTTGTCCTTCATTTTCAAAGAGGACCATGGCATCAGGGAAATGATGACATGACTTACAGTTGATTTTGATTTGAGTGAGGGAGGGCTGTGCAAGGTCACTAGCCTCACTTTCTCCTCCAGAGCCATCTGGATCCAGTGACCAGATATTCATCAGGATAACTGGAGATGACCCAGGATGCAATGGGAGACCCTGGCCCTTTTAGGCTAAGGCCTTTTCATGTACTCACTCAGAGTGATCCCATTTAGTGAATAAGCTTCTTTAAGAAGTGAGTCAAGTGATGATCCCTTTAATCAGAAAAAGAAAAAAAAATTAAGCCGAGAGGGGAAGACCCTCAGGGTTGCTGTTCCAAAGACAAACAGTTACCATTGACATTCACTCTAAGCCAGGAGGGCCCAAAATGCAACCATTAAGTGGAGCTCAAGAGAGCAAGGAGGGAGGCTTGGCTATGAATGT
The DNA here is from genome assembly GCF_011100635.1 of Trichosurus vulpecula. NCBI lineage: Eukaryota > Metazoa > Chordata > Mammalia > Diprotodontia > Phalangeridae > Trichosurus > Trichosurus vulpecula. The sequence goes on from NC_050577.1 coordinate 58,807,506, forward strand.
GAAAGCTGAGCATTTTGTATCTGATTTTCAAAGTGATTAGGGAATCACTGGAATTTATTCAGTAGGAGGCTTGTCCTTATGTTTCAGAAAATCACATGGAAACTTAATGGAAGAAAGATTGGAATGGGGAGAGACTTGAGGCCAGTAGACCTACCAGTCATTTATGATGAGGAAGAGGGGAAAAGAGGGCTCTCAAGCCAAATAGCTTTTTTTCCTATTAAATGGGCCTCATAGTGTGGCCAAGGTGTATCCATGTTAAGTTTGAAGAGGGATGAAAAGATTTGGAAGAGCACAAAAAGGCAGAAAATACATATTCGTTGATTTACCAATTCTTATAAAGTATATGGTCATCTAATTTCTCTTCTAAATTGCTATCATTTGCATATTTGATTTCACTTTAAAAATTATCCTTTTGCCTCTTAAAATAAGCCTGTGTGTTAGGTAAGTGGCAATAACCTTGTTTTCATAAACGAGAAAATATTAGCATCATGGATCATTAGTTTTGGAAAGCACACCAGTGGTAACCTAATCTATCCCCCTGCTTTTATAGGGAAACAAACAAGCCTAGAAATAACGGCCTTGAACAAAGCCAAAACATGGTAAATGGCAGAGATGGAATGAGAAACCTAGATCTTTTGTGTTAGAAACACACTTGACACTGAAATTCAGGTATCAAGGACAATTTGTCATGGAAGAATCCAAAGGAATTGGAAAATGTTTCTGGCTAGAAGCAGACTGTTCTTCTTTAGGGAGAAGGAGTACAGAGTACAGAAGGGAGAAAAGTTATATAGGTTAGTTCAGCACATTCCTGCCCTTCAGAGAACGGATTGGTCCATTCCCTTCTGGGTTACACTCTTCCTGATATGCCTCCAGTATGTTTCCTCCTAAATATGGGCAAGCATGACCCTCCTCCCTCATCATACATCCCATGTTCAGTTAGCGAGGCTCCAATTTTATTCAGAGTGGGTCAGGTAACATGTATGAAGTTCATTAAGCATGCTCATTTGTTAAACACTTGTTGACCAGGAGTTAACCCCCACTGGTTTGTGCCGGATTGGCCAGCATCCTGGACCTGTGGTTTTCTCACAATCACTGGTTGTTTTCTGATTGGCTGTCCCCTACCCCCATCTTGGTTAATTTTTTTATTCCCTTTTTTAGTCAAGCTGACAATTAATTATTCTGTGGAAACCTAACTTTTACTAATCTCTCACATTTTGTTTCCTGTTTCAATGCTTATTCTCACATGACATAAAATATTCTCATTCTCTCTCTCTTTCCCTCTCCTTCTCTCTTTTCTCTCTCTCCATCCTTCTATCTGTTTATCTTTGTCCATCTATACATCCTCCCTTCTTTCTATCTATCCATGTATCTATCTATCCCAGACCCTGTAACTTTGTGTAATGTTTGTATGGATAGTGAATAAGGGAGAATAAGAAAAAATATATAATCTCTGTACATAGCTATGCACATACACACACATATATGTATACACACATATGTGTGTGTCTTCTGTCTGCCTGCTCTATGGCTTTTATGATGATAGTCATCAACTTTGTAGTTCACAATTTAAAAATTCTCTAGAAGTTCTTATACAAATGCTACTCCCTCCACATGCCACCAATAAGTGTTCTGAGCCTTTAATGTGAATGGGTAGGGGTTATCCTGGAAGAGGTTGCTGGAGGAATGAGGGAACATAGGGAGGAGCTACATGGTTTGAAAAATAGAAGGGAATAATGAAAATTTCAGGGATGTAAGGGAGAAAAATGATTAATCAAAGAGATCAGGAATAAGGAAAAGCTAAAGAAAATGAAAAAGTGAGAGTTAAGGAGCATCTTAGGTGAGGGCAGACATTCTTGTTTGTGTAGTTTGACCCTGGGTTCCACAGAGTTAACAGTAAATGATGTAGAGAAAGGCCAACCTCTTCATAGGGGAGGAAAGAGCTAAGAAGGAAGAGATATTCTAAAATAGAATTATTAGGAATAATATTGGAACAAATAGGAAATTATAGAATTTGATAAATTCCTGCCAGTGAAATACTGGCTCATCTTTTAATTGCTTTGATCTGCATTTTTTGACCATCTTTCTTCTCCTTAATTTTCCTTATCCTTCTAAAACCATTATGCTGGGTATAAAATCTGACACTTACAAATTTATTTCAAATATTTGCCCCTTGACTTGATTTTCTTCAAAAATTAGGGACAGGATATTTCTTTACATTTGTTCTCACTGTAAATGAGGTTGTTTTCTGTATTTTCTCAAAAAAGTTGGAAGAAGTGATGAGTTCTCACCTCTACTCTTCATTATTTTAAGTACTTTAATTCAATTGCTTTTATCTCCATTGTATTCTAAATAATCTAAGGTTCCTCCCTCTTTTCTTTCTCCTTATTTATAAATCCTGCCATACTTCTACATATCTTAACTACTTATCTTTGAATTCATAAAGTCTCAGCAATGTCTTTCTTAAGGTAAAAGCATCTAAAAATCTGAAATTGAGCTCAGCCATCTACATGGAAGTTTACTGTTTGATAGAATGGCATTATCGCCATTCTCAGCTGGAAGTCCTTTTTTGCATGTCTGAAAATGGAGAAATGCATTCCCCTTCCCTGTTTTAAAATTTTTTCAACACCTGGGAATAATAACTTCTTTGAGACTCAATGCCCTCATCCCTGTACCCTGCATATGTAAGAACAACCAGCTTCCTCTTGCGGCAGAGCAAATAGTGTCTTTTCAAATAATTTTTTTCATTTCAAACACTTAAAATTTCAGAATTCTTTAAGTCATTGCAATTTTTAAGCAATGCTTCTAAAATGAGGTACATTATTCACATTCCCCTGGCTGACATGTCATTACCTTTACATATTATAAATGATGAAGAAAGCCCTTCACTTGGGAAGCTGTGTCCTTGGGTAATATCAATGAGGGAGTTTGAAAACAAAATTCTCTGATGAATGACATGGAGGATCAAAAAACCTCCAAAACACATATCTAATCATCTGATAAAAAAGCTTAGTGATATCAGGATTGGGTGCAAATGACAGTGTGATACAGTGAAGAAAAAGCATATGGGGAAAATAGATACATTTCTTGGGCCATGATGGTTAATGACCCATAAAAGAAAAATAACAGACCATTTCCTAAGTACACAGAGAGTGAGCCCTTAGGATGAGCTTCAAAAGAACCTCTTGGGTGAGTTAAACTTTATGCCTGTGTACAATAAAAGCTTAACTGGATTCCACTGAACCTAGAATTGCTGGCTGCCTTCTCTATCTTATAACCATCATATTCACTTCTAGCTGGGACAGATAAGGTTCTTACTTCATTGGATCTATTACATCTGTGACTGTTTACAAGGTGCTATTCTTCTTTTACTTCCATTTTCCATCTTTTCTTACATAGAAAGAGTGGATTTTTACCAAGAGAAACTTGAGCTGATGATGTGCCACTTGGCTTTCAATCCAAATTAAGGTGGGCAGCCAGAAACAATTTTCAGTGACTCAAGCCACAGCCATCACTTGAGCCTAATAATTCTTGAAGATAAATAATTTAAATTTGAATATGGATAAAATAGATGGCCATTTGCTCTATTTGCTTTGAAGAGCTTCAATAAGTCGATTTGCACACTAGCCTGTCATAGGGATAACCTTTCTTCCTATGTGACTTTGTATTCCAACCAGTATAATGGTAGCTATTATATTTATTATTATTATAGTATTTAGCACAGACAAGGGACCTTCTCTATAGAAGGCCAGTTAAAGTTATATGTTGTCTAGGAGCCAACGAGGAAACAACATAGAACACAGATCTCATTAAAGTGTGGCAGTGATAGGTTCTGAATGTCAGAGGCAGCCTGAGGTCAGCCATGCCAAAAAGGTAGGTCAGTGAATTTTTGGGATGAATGCTAGGCTAGTGAAATAAAGGTAATTGTCCAAATGATGAGTACCAAGTGGAAAATGGTTGCCAAATAGGAAGTAAAGGAGGCTGAAGCAGGACAAAGTGATAAATTAGTAGGTTGTTTTCAAATCAAACCCTCAAAACACAAATGCTACCATTAATCCTTTGGTCTATTTGTAAGGGGAAAATAAAGTAATAATAGCTAGAGAGCATTTAAAAGTATTTTAATGTTTGTAAAGTGCTTCGTTTATGTCAAATCATAATTATAGTTCATTCTTAATCTATAGAGTACTATAAGAGACAGCCTTCATTAGTCCTGAGAGTTGAGAAATTTCTTCAGATGGGAGAGGAAAAACAAAGTGCTCATAATGTTTTCCCTTCCCTCAATCAATTCAGTAACCAGCACCCGTTAAGACCTGCCCTATGTCTGGCACTTTGTTAGATAGAAGACATGCAAAAACAAAGACCAAACTTTTCCTGCTCTTAAGGAGGTCACATTTTATCAGGAGATACAAGGGCAAGTATGTAAGTGTGTGGGGTGTTCAGGAGAACTAGCACCTCTGGTGTGAGGGATTGCTGAGCTTTTTCAGGGCTGCTCATCCACTTTTGGTATCCACCTTCGCTCAACTCCCTCCTGTGACTCTAAGAAGTTTCAACATGGGCAGCGGGCAAGCTTGTAAAGACTTCTGGCAGAACGGGCAGATGAGAATAATTTATTCCAACAGCCATGAAGGTGGCTGAAGCAATTGCTTGGTCAGACATAAAAGATGCCAAGATCATTCACCGAAACTTCTTAATTTTTGTCCTGCCACTGGACTTTGATAAATCAGGAAGAAAGAATGAGGAAGAAGAATTTGTGCAACCCCACCTCACTTAAATACAGTTCAAGTACAAGTCAAGATATTGCCCATCACATTGTGATGTGATTAGTCCTCTTTGAAAACAAAAGACCATCACTACCACCACCAGCACTACCAGCACCACCACCACCACCACCACCACCACCACCATTTACCACCACCACCACCACCAACATATCCATATAAATATAACCAAGCCTGAACCAAAGCTTATACCAGTTAACTCTTGACTTGCTTGTCCCTAAGAACTTCTAAAAATGTTCATTTGTGGCCAAGCCAATTGAAGAACTAGTGCCATGGTGGATGTTTTCTCAGGTAGAACTTTAGAAATCAGGACCTGAAGCAAAGATATTTCCAAGTGGTCAATTGCTAGTATGTGATTTAAATGACCCTATTTATTGCTTCACAGGCTCTGTTTAATTTTCTAGTTCCTCTTTTGATCAAATTTGGCTACATACAGCACATACTTGTATATTATCTAATGTAAAGATATGTCCATTTTCATTTAAGAATGGATTTTCAAAGACTGTCTTGTTTGTTTGATGTTCATAGCAAGGACAGTGTATCACATAGCATCTTCTAAAGAACTCATTATGTCTTCAGTTGTCTTTGGACATATAGAGAATATAACAACATTTATGTTCACCAACTAAAAACACCTCACAGAAATAATATTTTAGAAGCATCGCAACGTGCTGGCTAGGTTTCTTCTTTGAAAAATATTAACTTTTGAAAAGTGGTCAGAAGTAGATCGACATCTTCTCTGGATCATTTAACTTTCATTAATGCCCATAATTTTTGAGCTAAATGAGACTTTAAAGATTGTTGATCTTGTTTTCCTTCTTTTATAGAAGAGGAAAGTTAAATTTAGAGAGGTAAACTAACTTGCCCAAAGTTATAGGGCATAGAAATGCCAAAGCCAGAAAGAAATTCAGAATTTTTGACTCTCAGGCAACAAATCTCTTGTTAACTGACTTGTGTATTCTTTCAACTGGCACTTTGTTTTTTCTGTTCAGAAGTCATGGGTAGTTTTCTTATATTATTTCTTGTATGATGCTATTTTTTCACTTGTGTACTTTTGGGAGATCTATAATCCTTAAATTGTATTTATACATTCTCCCTAAAAGATTAATGTATTTTGCCATACCACTGCCTTTTTCTTTAGTGTTATTCCTTTTTGCTCTCTTCTTCTGGATTTCCCTTTACTTCTGTGTATTTGGATTCCAAATCGCTTGTTTTTTCTTTTATCTCTTTGGTAATTTTCACCATTATTGATTCAAATTTTTCTATTTTGCCAACTATTTCTGTTTTGCAGGCTATAAATTTTCCCTTCACAATTCTTATTTCTCTCTTAAATCATTTCAAAGTGTTCTGATACTCTCTTAGGAATCTACAAGGTCCTCTACTAATCATATGTTTATTTTCCTTTGTCTTGCAATATTTATTCACACACACACACACACACACACAGACTCATTTAGGTGATCTAGAGGTGATATTCCCTTGTGTTGTTAATTTCTTTCCTATTGATTTGTGTTTGAGGTTTTTATTGAGTTTTCTCCCTTCTGAGATCTGTGACAAATTCAGTGTTTTTTTCCCCTTCATATTACCCTTTAGTTCACTTTCTGTCTCTTTCTTTTTTGATGGTGGATTTCACGATACTACAACTCAAAACTGTTTTAACCTCCTCCCCAACTAGGTCTTTAGTATCACTGACTTTGGTCTCTTTCCAAGTAATTTTTAAGTGAACAGGACCCATCTGAATGATAGCCCCCTGTTTTCAGGCCTGGTGGAGTCCCAACCAATGCTATCACACTTCCCCTGTTCCTCAGCTCTGTCTTTGGGAACCACTGAAGCATAAAATGTTTATAAACTGCAGTCCCAGTCAGAGTAAGCTTCTGGCTTTTGCCTTTCCACAGAAGGGGGATGGGGATGGTGAGATTTAAATTGTATTGCAAATTGGCTTCCAAGGATCAGCTTGTGCACTTCTGCTGGAGGGTCAGGGTTAGTGCAGTGCAATGTTCCTGTGTGGGGATGTTGAATGAGTGGGTTTGACATTAGAGATTAGCCATGCTCTTGGTGTTTTAAACCATAGAGATACTTGAAATAGTTTTATCTTTTACCATTACTCCAATTTTGAAAAGGTTTGAGAAATGGTGTGGTTTGGGGAAAGTCCTCTACCTTAGTGGTCATGTGTCCTGTATTCTCTTTTTATTACCTTACAATGTCTGGGAATTATTGAGCCTATCTCCAGTCTTTACTTAGCACTCCCAAAAGTCACCCACATCCTCCTATGGGGAATCCAATCTTACTGAGGTCTTCCTTGACATTGTGCTAAAACAAGATTGATTCATAGCAGTTCACACAGTTAAGCAAATGCATGCAAACCTATAGACGTTCATAGAGCCAAAAGTCATAATAAATACTTATTCATAGACTGAGAAAAGTCATGACAACATGTATTATCTCTAAACCTTACTTATAGTTCTGCTACAACTTCTAGTGCATGAAAAATTCCTATTTTGTCCTAAGATGGGCTTCACCCAGCCATGTGCAAGGTGGTCATTTATTATTCTTCATTTATTTCATTATTCTTTCAGCTTTGTGCTGGAAATAGCATTTCAGCTTATTCATTTTCAAGTGCCATTCCTTTATTATTATGTGTTATCATCTTTCAAATGGTAAAAACCAGGAGATTATATGACCATTTCCAATAATGGGTTGGGACAAATTCCTATTCACCTCTGGTTCTTATTCCCTGCTATTTGCTGTTGTGAATATATTTTTTTTCTTTACTGTGGTACTCTTTATATCCCAAATCCCTTTTTTTCTGTCAAGATGGATAGATATTCCCATAGCTCTCACTATATGAATATTGAAAAAGATTAGCAATAGGCTTTTTTGGGTTTTTCTATAGTAGAATATTCTCTTGGCATTGCACAAGTTCCAACCCCACCCCCTGCCAAAATCCTTCCTGAAACTTATTATGTAGAGTTTTAGGGAGAATATATGCAGCTTATATTAAGGAGATTCATAGTTCCAATTCTCTGCTATGCTTCTTGCTATGCAGATTCACATTTCCAGAGCTGAATGTGAGTTCAGAAACCAATTAATCCGAACACCTCTTTTTTTGGTAAATAGTACTTTATTTTCCCCCCAATTACATGTAAAGATAGTTTTTGACATTTATTTTTTATAAGATTTTGAGTTCCAAATTTTTTCTCCCTCTCTCCCTCCCTTCCCAGGATGGCAAGCAATCTTATATAGATCTTACATGTGCAATCATGTAAACATATTTCCACATTAGTCATGTTGTGAAAAAAGAAACAGAAAAAAGGGCAAAGCCATGAAAAACAAAAAGAGAAAATAGTATGCTTGTATCTACCTTCAAACTCCATAGTTCTTTCTCTGGATGTGCATGGCATTTTCCATCACAAGTGTTTTGGAACTGTCTTGGATCGTTGTGTTCCTGAGAAGAGCTTAGTCAATCATAGTTGATGAACACACAATGTTGCTGTTACTGTGTACAATATTCTGGTTCTGCTCACTTCACTCAGCATCAGTTCACATAAGTCTTTCCAGGTTTTTCTGAAATCTGCTTGCTCATCATTTCTTATGAAACAATAGTATTCAATTACATTCATATACCACATCTTGTTCAGCCATTCCCCAACTGATGGGTATATCCTCAATTTCCATAAAAATTTTTTGTACATTTTGGTCTTTTCCCACTTTTTATGATCTCTTTGTGTTACAGACCTAGGAGTGGTATTGCTGGATCAGAGGATATGCACAGTTTGGTTGCTCTTTGGGCATTTTTGCTCTTCACCAACAATGCATTAGTGTCCAATTTTCCCACATCTTCTCCAACATTTATCACTTTCCTTTTCTGTCATATTAGCCAATTTGATAGATGTGAAGTAGTACCTCAGAGTTGTTTTAATTTGCATTTCTCTAATCAAAAGTGATTTAGAGTATTTTTTCATATGGCTATAGATAGCTTTAATTTCTTCATCTGCCTGTTTATATCCTTTGACAATTTATCAATTGGGGAATGACTTGTATTCTTATAAATTTGACTCATTTCTCTATATATTTGAGAAATGAGGCCTTTATTAGAAATACTTGCTATAAACATTGTTTCCCATCATTCTTTCTTTCTAACATTAGTTGTGTTGGTTTTGCTTGTGCAAAACCTTTCAAATTTAATATAATCAAAATTATGCATTTGGTGTTTACTAAAATTCTCTATCTCTTTTTTGGTTATAAATTTTTCTACTCTGACAGGCAAACTATTTCTTGCTCTTTTAATTTGCTTATGATACCACTCTTTATGTCTGAATCATGTGCCCATTTTGACCTTATCTTGGTATATAGTGTGTGATGTTGGTCTGTGCCTAGTTTCTGCCATACTATTGTCCAGTTTCCCTAGCAGTTTTTTGTTAACTAGTGAGTTGTTATCCAGAAGCTGGAGTCTTTGATTTTATCAAACAGCAGATTACTATAATTATTTACTACTGTGTCTTATGTACCTAACCTATTCCACTGATTCACCACTCTATCTCTTAGCCAGTGCCAAATAATTTTGATGATTGCTGCTTTGTAATATAGTTTTAGATCTGGTATGGCTAGGCCACCTTCCTTTGCATTTTTTTTTCATTAATTCCTTTGATATTCTTGACCTTTGTTCTTCTAGAGGGGAAAGTTGAGTTCCCCCACTAGTATAATTTTATTTTCTATTTCCTCCTGTAACTCATTCAACTTCTTCAAAAATTTAGATGCTATTGTTTCCTTCTTTATCTCTTTTAATTAGATGTATTTTTGTTTTTCCTGAGACCATGATTGCTCCCCCTGCTTTCTTTACTCCAGCTGAAGCATAATAGATTCTGCGTCAGCCCCTTACTTTTACCTTGTGTGTATCTCTTTTCTCCAAAAGTGTTTCTTGTAAACAGGATATTGTGCGATTCTGATTTTTAATAAAATCTGCTATCTGTTTCTCTTTTTATGGGTGAATTCATCCCATTCACATTTATAATTATGATAAGTAACTGTGTATTTACCTCCATACTATTTCCCCCTTGTTTGCCCCACCCCTTACACACCATCCTTTCCATGCTCACAAGTCTTTTACTTCTGATCATCCCTTCCCCAACATACTCTACTTTTTATTTATTTCCCTACCTTCTATTATCCTTGTCCCTTTTTACTTCTTTATAGGGTAAGTTAGGTTTTTATATCCAACTGAATGTGTATGTTATTACCTTTTTGAGCCAATTTTGTTGAAAGTAAGGTTTAAGCTTTGCCTCACACACCTCTCTCCACCACTCCCATCTTTCCCTCCATTATATTTGTTAGACTGATTATTGTTGTCTCATAGAATCATAAGCTTCTGCTTGTCTAATTCTAATTTTTAAGAAATTATTTTCTTCAGTTAGCTTTTGTACCTCCTTCTCCATTTGGCCATTTCTACTTTTACAGGAGTTGTTTTCTTCAGTGGATTTTTTCCCCATTTGGCCAATTCTATTTTTAAGAAGTGGTTTTCTTCAGTCAATTTTTGTGCTTAGTTTTCCAAGTTATCAACTCTTTTTTTCATAACTTTCTTACATAATTCCCATTTCTTTTCCCAATTTTTCTTCTACCTCTTTTATTTGATTTTTAAAATCCTTTTTAAGCTCTTCCAAGAGGATTTTTTTGGGCTTGAGACCAATTCATATTCCCCTTTGAGGCTTTGTATGTAGGCATTTTGATGTTGTATTCCTTTTCTGTTTGTGTTTTGATCTTCCCTGTTGCCATAGTAGCTTTCTTTGGTTAGGGCTCTTTTTTGTTTTTTGTACATTTTAAAAAGTTGAGCTTTGCTCCTGGGTTAGAGGGCATTGACAAAACTTAGTAAATGATTTGATTTGAGAAGCAATGGAGAGGGAAAGGATCATGAGGTTATAAGGTTATATCTATGAGAGACTGGGTAACTGTTGATGACAGAGGGTGAATTTAAAATGAGGGACAGGTTAAGTAGAAGCTAATGACTCCATGAGACATCAAGAAACAATCAAATAAAGTTAAAAGAATGTAAAAACAGAAAAGAATGTGAAACATTTCCTTGGCATAAACAACTGACTCAGAAAATAGATCAAGGTAAGACAATTTAAGAATTTTGGACTATCTAAAATCCATAATTTAAGAGTAAGTCTAGACATCAAATTTGAAGGAATTATCAAGGAAAACCTCCCTGATATCTTAGAACCAGAGAATAAAATGGAAATTTAAAGAATCCCCTGATCCTGAAAGAGATCTCAAAAATGAAAACTCCCAGGAATACTGTAGTCAAATTCTCTGAGCTCCCACGTCAAAGAGAAGTCACTTAAAACAACCAGAAATAAACCATTCAAATATCATGGAGTCACAGTCATGATCATTAGTACATATCACATTAAAGGAGTGGAGGGCTTAGAATATGATATTTCAGAAGGCAAAAGAGCTGGATCCAAGAAAACCTATCTAGTGAAATGGTATATAATTTTTCAAGGGAAAAAGAGTATTTAAGGAAATAGAGGACTCTGAAGGATTCCTGATGAAAAAGAGCTGGATAGAAAATTCGACTTTCAAATACAAGACTCAAGAGAAGCATATAAAAGGAAACATGAAAGAGAAATCATAAGGGACTCAATAATGTTAAACTCTTTACCTTTCTTTGTGGGAAGACAATAAATGGAACTGTCATTATTAAGGAAGTTAGAAGAATTCTATGTTGAAAGGAGCAGGAATTAGTTGATTATTTTAGGGTAATGTTAAAAGGATGGATAGGCAAGAAAGAGCAATGCATTGGGGAAAGGGGCAAAGGAGAGGAAGCATGGGGAAAATTATCTCACATAAAAGAAGTACACAAGAAAGAGGTTTTACAGCGAAGGAGAAAATGGTGATGGTGGGGTGGGCAATGGACCTAACTAAAAGGAATAAGTAGGGAAGCTACATCTTACTAAAGGGCACCACAGATGATGAAGTAAAATTAATAACAAACATATATGAACCAAATGGCATAGCATCCAAATTCTTTAAAGAAAAGTTAAATGAATTATAGGAGGAAATAAGCATAAAGATATACTAGTGGGGGACCTAAACTTTCTCCTATCACAGCAACATAAATATTACTATAAAATAAAGAAAATATATCTAGATTTGGTAGACCTCTGATAAAATTGAATGGGAATAGAAAGGAGAAAACCTTTTTTTTTTCTCAGAAGTTCATGGTATCTTCACAAAAATTGCTCTTCTCTTAGGACCCCTAAAACCCATGACCAAATATAGAAAAACAAAACTATGAAAAACATCGTTTTCAGACCATAATACAATGAAAATTGCATTCAATAAGGGTTTGTGGAAACAGATTAAAAATGATTGAAAATGAAATAATCTAATCTTGAAGAATGAGTGGGTCAAAGAAATAGAAACAATCAATTTCATTAAAGATAATAATGATAAAAACACCCCAAAATTTGCCAGATGCACCCAAGTCAGTACTTAGAAGAAAATCTCTCTCTCTCTCTCTCTCTCCTCTCTCTCTCTCTCTCTCTCTATATATATATATATATATATATATATATATATATATACACACACATATATATGTATATATGCATATATACATATATATATATATATATATATATATCAACAAAAGAGATAAAGAGCAAATCAATGAATTGGGCATTGAACTAAAAAATAACCTAGATAAAGAAGAAATTAAAAATCTCCCATTTAACACCAAAATGGAAATCCTGAAAATACAAGGAGAGACTAACGAAATTAAGCATTCCGCTAATAAATCGAACGAGGAGTTGATTTTAAGGGGGGAAAAGGTGCAATAAAATAGATAAACCATTGGTTAATTTGATTAAGGAAGAGAAAGAAGAAAACCAAATTACTAATATTAAAAAATGAAAGAGGTGAATGTACCACCAATGAAGAGGAAATTAGAACAGCTATTAGGAGTTATTTTGTCCAATTATATGCTAGTAAATCTGACATTCTAAGAGTGGCTGAATATTTACAAAAATATAAACTGCCCAGATTAAGAAGAGGGAAAAAGAATGCTTAATCCTATTTTAGAAAGAAAGAAATGGAACAAGTCATAAATCAGCTCTCTATGAAAAAATCCTGAGGACCAGATGTGTTTACAAGTGAATTCCACTGTACATTTATAAAAAAAAAAAGATTAATCCTAGTAGTATATAAGCTATTTGAAAAAGCTAGATTAAGAAGTTCTATCAGATTCCTTTTATGACACAAATATGGTTTTAATACTTAAATCAGGGAGAGCAAAAGAGAGAAAGAAAACTATAGACCAATTTCCTTAATGACTCTCAATGTAAAAAATTTAAATTAAATTCTAGTAAGGAAATTACAGCAATATATCATGAAGAGCATACATTATGATGAGGTGGGATTCATACCAGGAATGCATTGCTAGCTCAATATTAGGAAAATTATCAGCATAATTGAGCATATCATTAAAAAATGACAAAACCTTATTATATTTATTGACACAGGAAAAGCCTTTGACAAAATACAATGCCTATTTCTATTAAAAACACTAGAAAGCATAGGAACCAATGAAACCTTGGTTAAAATGGTAAGTAGTATCTGTTTAAAACCAAGAGCAAGCATTATCTATAATGGGGATAATCTTGAAGTTTTCTCAATAAGATCAGGGATAAAACAAGGATGTCCATTATCACCATTGTTATTCTGCATTGTACTAGACATGTTAGCTATAGCATGTGCATATCCTTTGCTCCAGAAATAGCTCTACTATGTCTGTATCCCAAAGAAATCAAAGGACCTACTTGTACAAAAATATTTATAGCATCCCTTTTTGTGATGGCAAAGAACTGGTAATTGAGAAGTCCATCAATTGAGAATGGCTGAACAAATTTTAGCATATGATTTGATGGAATACTATTGTACTGAAAAAAATGACAAGCAGGTGGTTTTAGAAAACCTTGGGAAGACTTATGTGAACTGATACAAAATGAAGTGAGCAGAACTAGGAGAACACTGTACACAATAATAAAAACATTGTAATGATAATTAAGTAGTGAAAGACTTAGGAACTCTGATCATGAGAGTGATCCAAGACACTTCCAAAAGGCCTATTTTAAAAAAAGCTTTCTACCTCCACAGATAGAACTCATGGACCCTGAATACAGATGAAAGTATATACCCTTTTCTGCTTTCTTTTTTTTTCTTATTTTATTTTTTTGGTCTGTGTTTTCTTTAACAACATGGCTAATATGGAAGTATGTTTTGCACGACTTCATATACAAGTGATATCAAATTGCTTACCTTCTCAAGGAAGGGATGAGGGCATGAAGGAGGAAGAGATTTTAGAATTTAATTAAAAATATTGTTAAATTTATTTTACATTTAATCATGAAGCATTTAATGAATAAAATATTTAAATTATTTGTGTAAAAGTTTTGTTTATTTAAAATTATTGTTCATCTTGAGAAAGTGCTTAGCAATTGATGATCTAGCCCCGTTTAAGTGTCTTTTCCCTCATTCTCTTTTGGTACAATGTAATTGCTTTTTTAGAAGACCCCCAAATCCTGAGGAGCAGATTCATTAAATGAGTATTTATTGACACTGAAGACATATAAGACAGATAGCCACGAGTCCTTGAGGATTGCCATGTTTCAATTCAACAGACATCCATATAAAGCATTTTTGGAGCAAAAGTATGATTAGAAAACTAGTTTATGGGACTAGAGATAATTTATATGGTATTCCACCCTTTTAAAATATGTACTATATTGCTGTTCTTTTAAAATTTATATTAACATTTATTACTATAGATTCCAATTTTTAACAAATTTAGATATCAAATGTGCGTTACATATTAAAGGAGGCCTGACGAGCACAGTGGAGAATATTGTTTACAAATTGCTGTTCTTGTTTGGAGGTATATTTCTGTTTATTTACTCTAGTTAATATCTGTCTATTTTCTCTTTGATCTGTTTCTCTGTTTCCTTTGCTTTGGATAATAGTCATTCTTCATTCCTTAAATGTCAGCTCTTTATCCTGAGAATAATTACTTCCCATATCTTCCTTCTTCTGCAAAATGCCTGTTATCATGTAAAAGAATCTGTTGCAGCTGTTATAAAGAAGACCCCAGACTCAATTCTGAAGTTGGCATCTCAAGCGTTTCATTCAAGAGGCTGAAGGGTTTCCCCTTTAGATTATTGAGAAGAGGACACAACTCAGAAAGGAAGAGTGCACTGGGTACAGAATCCAGAGAGTAGGCTTTATAGGATTAGTAACTTAGTAACTGAACCTCCAACCCGACCCATTCATGGATCAGGATCGGTCCTGATCCTTCCAGATTACAACATTCCCTATATGCCCATTATAGTTACCAAGCAGTTGCTATACTGTTGCTGACCAGAACTTAACTCTAGCCATTTTGAGCCAGTCTGCCTGAGGCCCCTAACTTTGTGGTTTCTGAGTTCCTCCCATGCATTGCTGACTGGTCAAGCTTTTTATCTTATTATCTCAGCAGCTTTTGAGTTGTCACAAGATTGGGGGCCCTATGGCTCCATCTGTATGGAAACTTATTTCACAAGATTGTCACAGGGGCCCCGTGTCAGCAACCTGTAGGTTGTTACAGGGTCTGGGTCCTCTATGTGGAAACTTATTTCACAAGAGGGGCCCTATGGCTTCATCTGTGTGGAAACTGAACTTTATATTTTACGATATATGTCTTATCCAGCTAAGCATCACTTCTTGTTGATCACCTGCTATGACGCTGGAACGACCATAGTTTATGCAACCAAGAAGCACATGAGCATTTGAAAACTGGGATTTGAATTATACATTTGGTTTGGCTGCACCTGTGCACAGGACAAGAAGATGGTATTAACAATTCATCTTTAGGTTCAATTCAGCGATGACAATAACAAAACCCCATTCACTAAGTGCTTGTTCTGTGCTAGGCACTTGAGATACTCAGACTCAGATGAAAGAGTCCCTGCCCTCATGGAGTTTACATTCTGTTGTATGGCCACAGATGAGTAAATGTAAAAGATAATGTAAAACCGTTTCAGAGAGAGATAGAGAGGGAGAGAGAGAGAAAGAGTGTGTGTGTGTGTGTGTGTGTGTGTGTGTGTGTGTAGGATGGAGAATGGAGGAGGGGTCAGGAAAAAACTCAAGTAGGAGATGGCCCTTGATAGAGATGAGATGAAGAGTGAGTGCATTCTAGTGCCTTTGTTCTCGAGATCAGGCACAGGCTTTGCACATTTTGCAGAAGAAATCAATTTTTTATTGATTGCTTAGATTTATTTTTAGTTTGATTATAGGATGAGACTCCCTTCTTTGGGAAGAGCTAGCTCCAGTAGCTAAGCCAGACTAGCACAGATAGTCCCTTAAGTCTAGTTACCTCTAGATTTAGTGAGTAGACAGTTGAGAAGACTTTATCATTTAATGGCAGATAATTTAGAAGAACAAAATAACCATAAGATTATAAGGTTTTTCAGAAGGTGAAATCCCCGCATCTAGCAGAAAGAAGGGTTGACCAGAGGCCGAGTTCCCCTTTCTGGAAGGTGGAGAAAGGTTAACCAGAGGTTAAGTTTAGCCCCCTTTTCTTTTTCTTTAGCTAGTCTAAGTTGAATAATGGACTCTACTAAAGAAAATGTTGGAGAGTGACTGCTAACCACTGACCACAAGTTCCTCTTACCCAGTACACTTTCTGGTTGCAAAAAGTACCACCTTGAGGAAAGGATGTCTGGTATAGGATTAAAAAGTCTGGAAGAAGCTAACTAGTCAGGTGTCCTCCCTTGTGTGCTTGATTTATGTTCAAAACAAGTTTCTATAATTTTTCCAATTCCTCTGTTTTGTTATAGAAATTATCTCTGTAAATCATTCCTTCTCTCTGACTGCTGAGGAGTCAGGTGACCTGGTTTAATGTGCAAATGCTACCTTCGTAAAGTAAATCATAGTTGGCGCAGTGACTTTGTCCTCATTTTCCTTTTTACTTCAGATAATCAATTTTAATAATCCTTCCCATAGCAGATATAAATAAGCCTTGCACATATGTGCTTAATCAATATTAGTTGAATGAATCAATCATTCCCCATAAAATCTATTAGGCATTAAAAGGAGTTATTGGGAGATGCTAGCTACTTTGAAAGTATTATTTTGTTTATATCTAGGTGAATACCACTATACATATGCTATATGATACCAGGGAATCAAAGTAATTTTTTTAAATGCCCATCTAAGGATAGTACAGGTATTTACTGACATTTTGAGATTCCAATTGAGTCATTAAGTTTTGGAAGTACTCTGTAAAAGCTTTCCTACTTAATGCCCTTTTGGTGTGCAGCAGATCATCTTAAGTGAGTTAGTATTTGTTGTTCAGTCGTTTCAGTTGTGTCTGACTCTTCATGACCCCATTTGGGGTTTTCTTGACAAAGACACTGGACTGGTTTGCCATTTCCTTCTCCAGCTTATTTTACAGTTGAGGAAACTGAGGCAAACAGGGTGAAGTGACTTGTTCAGGATCACACAGCTAATAAGTGTCTGAGTGACACTTGAACTCAGGAAGAGGATTCTTTTTGAATTGAGAACAGACAATTCCTCCCAGTTAATATTTATTAATCACCAAATTGTGCCAGGCACTGGGCTAAATGTAAGCTCTGGGATAGGAAGAAATTCAAAAGATAATCTCTACTCTCAAGGAACCAGTGAGAGTAGGAAATCACAGTATGTCTCTCTCTGTGTGTATGATTAGTGTACATACACATAAATATTTTGTTTACCAGTAATCAGCTGAATATTAATATATGAGGACATGCATAGGATTGAATGCCACCCACAAGCTAGGGTTTGAACAAGCCTGGGCAAAATGGAAAACACTATATAGCCATTGGGAGGCTGGAAATTATAGTGGACATTTACAAGTATTGGGTTAATGATGATCATTGACATGTTAGCCTGTAGCTTATATGATATTGCAAAATCCTGGGGAAAGGAAAAGAAAGGGAATAAATATTTATGTAGTACCTAATGTGTGCCAGGAACTATGATAAGCATTTTACAAATATTATCTCATTTGATCCTTAAAACATCCCTGTAAGGTAAGTGCTGTTTTGTCTTTTTTTTAACATAAAATATTTTTATTATACATGTTTGGAAGTAATTATCTTGCTTCTTTTTGTTTGTTTGTTTTGGAAGGGGGGAAGGCAGAGCAATTGGGGTTAAGTGACTTGCTCAAGGTCACCCAGCTAGTAACTGCATCAAATGGCTGAGGCTGAATTTGAACTCAGGCCCTCCTGACCCCGGGGCCGGTTGCTTTATTCACTGCACCACCTAGCTGCCCCTGTCTTTTTTTTTTAATCCTCATTTTATGGCTGAGGAAACAGAGGCTAAGTGGCTTGCCCAGGGTCACCCAGCCAGTAAGTATCTGGGGTCAAGTTTGAACTCAGTTCCTTCTGTCTCCAGTCCCAGTGTTTCATCTACTTAATGGCCCCCAGAGGGCAGTGTTTAATCAAGCTTGTGCCAAAATACGTTTCCTGTCTCTTTGTTTCCTTTCTTAGCACATCTATCTAATGATAAACTCTTGCAACTGATATTTGGTTTAGTGCAGTTTACAAAAGATACAAATTGGAAATCATTTCTCCTTAACACCAATGCAGACCTCTGCTAACATTTATACTCTATCAATAAAAATAGCCTCAGAAGAGATCTATCTAGAAGTCAAATAGTCCTTTCTTACCTTTCTCCCTGAGTTTGTGTAATGGCTTTGTTCAGCTTGACCTTAGTTCATGGCTTGGCATGAAGCCTCTTGCTATTATGTTCTTTCTCTGTTTCTGTGCTACTCTGCCGATAGCCATTAGAGAGATTATCTAGCAAGATAGCTTAATCGAATTACCACATGGTCTTCTACCAACTGACAATCACAAACATGTAAGCGGCATTTTTTTGAGAATGAGCTCAGAGGCCATTATCATTTAGCAAGCCATAAATGGTTGACTTCCTTGGCTCAGTCTTTACACTCACCATACTATTATGCTCACGGCCAGGGCCCTGGGAATCCTTTCAGACATTCTTGACACCCACTCCTCAACATGCTGGATTTCCTCCTTGTTCTTTCCTGGCTATCAAGAACCTCCCAGAAGAGTGCCCCAGAAGCCCTGCTCTTCTTACATATTGGATTTTCCCCTGCCTCCTCAGCTGGGGCTCACACTGGAAACCAGGAAAGCGTTAATGACCAAGAACAGTTTTGTCTCCTTTAGGGCTCTGTGGTCTTTAACGGAGGAAGTATATAGAGAGGAAGCTTTCCAGCTGCAGTGTTGGGATGTTTTCTTAAGACAGAAGCAAAATCCGCTCTGCTTTGAACCACCTCAGCTCCTTTTTGCTCCTCTTCTGTAGATTTTAACCCTACTTTCTTTTGGATTTATTTGTCTGATGTCTTATCCTAGTCAACCCCTGCCCCTTATTAGTTTGTAAACTACTGAACAGTGATCCTTATTCATTCAGCTTTGCCCCTCGCCCTGTTCCTAGATTTGTGAAATTCACAGAAAGAAATTACCTCTGATAGGGACATTCACAGGGGGTTAGGGAATGCACGGGGGACAATCTTTTCAGTCATCCTTCAGATTAAACCACAGAAGCAGCATCTACTTAGTCTGTCTACATGTAAGACTGACTCTCTTTCAGAAATTTCATGAGTAGCTCACTAATAATTCAATTTTCTATTTATCTGTTCTTTCCTCATATAGTGTAAAGTCCTTGAAGGCTGGTCTGTTTCATTTCTGCCTTTGTATCCTTAGTGTTAAGAAATACAGATTATGATAGATACTTAATAAATGTTTGTTTATCGATTGTTCATTGGCGTGAAGTCAACTTAACCTATGTTAAGTGCCTACTGTTTGCCAGCTACAGTGCTGCATGCTTGGGGAGATGGAAATGAAACAGCCCTTTTCCTGAAGGAGCTTTCATTCAGTTTGGAGAAAAATAGAATAGCATATAGACAGAAAATGAAATGTAAAATATATGCACAACACTTTCTTTTGCAGGAAGGCATATATCTAATATTAAGGAAAATTTGCTAACAATATAATGGAGATTCCAGAGGTCATATTGGAAGGGAGTAGGGTCATGTGAGGGATGAGACTATCAATGAAGGTTTGTGGAAATGTGGAGTGGTGTTTAGGAAAAAGAGCATTAACCAGGAAGATTATTACTTGGGATGACAGGGATTCTGAGTGGAACCAGTGAAAAACAGATTGCCATGACCTCTAGAGTAAAAATCATGATATAATTGTCAATCCCTGAATAAGGGCTGTGTGTGTGTGTGTGTGTGTGTGTGTATGAGCACACATGCCACAAAGGAAGAAAAGATGGTAAGTCTGTGATCCTGCCTCATGCTTCAACCAGAAATGAGGTTGGTGGAGTCTTGGTGTCCATCTGCTTTTTAGGGGTGTGAGACACAGTTTGAGGTATTTATCCCCAAACCTTAGCTAGGCTATCTTTCCCCCCAAGTAATTCATGTATTAAATAGGTTGTCTCCACCTGGGAGAGCTGGGTTGGGATAATCTATCTAAGACTGTCAGTAGGGTCTTTGGTACTGACCTGGCATCTTGTGTGGAAGAGGAAGGGCATCAAGTCAGATTGGAAGCCACCTATTGTTGTTGGGGAAGATCAGATAATGGTGACAAGAACAGCTGACATTTATATAGTCCTTTAAGGTTGTTGCTTTGTAGATGTTCTCTCATTGGACCCTTGTAACAGCCCTGTAAGGAAGGCGCTACTATTATCTTCATGTTTATAGATTACAAAAATTATACTGGTTGATTTCTTAATTGTTCAAGGTTATAAAGTTAGTATCTGGGGCAGGGTTCCACATCAGATCTTTCTGACTCCAAATCCAAAGTCTATTAACTATGATGAGTAGCTGCTCCCAAGAACCATTTTGGTATTCCTCCATTGACCTATTTATTGAAGTACCAAAAGAAACTCCAATTAGGAGAGTACAGTACTTAAAATGTATAATAGGATTGAGCAGATGATCAAGTGTGGCTAACATTATGGCAATAAAATAGTTGCTAACTGTTACTAATGGGTACTTTCTGGGGGACTGATGCTTGAGTGGGATTGCTTTTGGGAAAAAATAATTACTTTTCTCAAGAAGAGCCTATTACCTGCCTTATATTCATTGACTAAAGTAAAACAAAATGCCAAAGTAATTAAACTGGAAATATATTTTTTGTGGGAGAGGGAATCTCAAGCATATAAAAGTACAGTAATTGCTCATTTAAATCTATAGAGGAACTTTGTTTCCTTGTTTCCTTCTGATTCAGAGATTCTTGTTTGTAGCTTCATATGATTAAAATGTTTAGATTGAGAATAAGCCTATTGAACAACTTCTATGCAACAAATAAAGGCCTATAGTTTAAGGGCCAGGTGAAGGTAGGAGGTCTTAGTAAGTTCACCAGAAATAAATGAAACCATTCAAATGAATACTCATCCCTTTCAGATTTGTTGACATAAATGTTAAGATTCAACATACTGATACAAATTCTTCTGCTTAAATAGTATAATCTTCTGAAACTAGCCATTAGACTTACATGTTTATATACATCATATATATCAGTATGTTGATTTGTTTCTCAATAGAGTAATTTAGTTTTCACTTAGATTTTCCTTTTTATTTTTTAGCATCTGTGTTAATTTCATTTTTATTCAAGGACAGAGATTATTTCAAGGATGAATATGTACGTCATTCAAAACAAAGTGTATACACCAAATAAAGTGCCCTTTCTACATTCAAGTCCAACTTTCGAGGCCTAGTACAAGACTCACCTCTTACCTAGTCTTCCTTGATCACCATCTCCTGCTGTTTTAGTACTTATTCATATTCTGCCTTATATTTTTTAACTTCCTCTGGGTTTATGGTATTTGCCTCTTACCTTCCCAGATCAACTATTTCTTATTTTTTCTTACATCCCCGGAAGTGACAGGACCAGTGCTTTGTAAGGAGTAAGTGTTCAATGAGTAATTAGCAAACAAAATGTGTATTAGGGGACTCTTGAAATTTCAAATTGTCAATCCAGATCTACTTGGAAGTTTTTGAAGGTAAGAAAATAATTTTTTTTCTTAGTTTAGGGAACTATTCCCCCTGAAGGTATTTGTAATTTCTAGGTAAATAAAGTTCACAGGTTTTAGAGCACTCATTATCCTTCCAGGTAATTCTTCATTTTGCATATTGTCAATATGAAAACCACCTGTAATTCCTTGGGTTCCATTATAGTGCATAAGATCAGAATACAAAGACGGATACCAGGGAACAGTATAATGAGTTGAAAAGAGTGAATAAAAGTATGTGCAACATTATGGCTGATAGATTCCTATAGTGTTTTGCCTGCTCAGAATTAATCCACTGCCCCTTATATGCTACCAGTCTTCATAAGCCCAAACCACCAAGAAACTGTTAAAATTATAAATTTGTTAAAATCCAAAGGTACTCACTGGACTGTCTTCATTGTATCTCATATATGGCTAGGTTTTAAACCCCTGAAAGTTAAGTTATGTAATGAATGCACCTCACTCTATTCCATCTTGAAACAAGACACATTATAAACTCAGTTAGGAAATATAGTATTGTTTTATACACACACACACACACACACACACACACATATATATATATGAATGTGTGCCTGTCCATATATACATACATATATACACATACACACATACACACATACATACATATACATATATAACTATACACATATACATACACACATTTATATACATACATATATGCATACACATATATACACATGTGTATGTGTGTATATATAAGTATGTATATATATGTGTGTACATATATACGAATATGTGTGTGTATATGTGTATGTGTGTGTATGTCTATATATAGTTCAACAATTCTTTTCAAGCCAGAACCATTAAAGGCTATTTTTCTTTGCAGGTAACTTAGGATTCCACACTTGAGCTCCTCTTATTCAGAGTGATTTTCCAGTACAGAATTGGAGTTAGGGTTAGGTCAGCAAAAAAGGATTTCTCAGACCTTAACTATTATAACTTTGTTACTCTAGAAATGTGAGAAAATAAGCCATGGTGGCTTGAACATGCTCCAGCATTTAAGCATGTCTTAACCTAGAGGCAGTGTGGCAAGGTGGGTAGGTGTTGGTCTTGGAGTCAGGGAAACCTGAATTCCAGCCCTGCCTCTGGTACATAACCAGCTGTATGATTATGGCTAAATTATTTAACCTCTAAGGGTGTCATAAAATTCCCTATAATCTACCCCCTCAAAAAGAAGGGATTTCTCATAGTAAGAATACCTCACCCTGATGAAAACAAAACAAAAACCAGGACCTTAACATAGTTATTTCTACCTTGACCCAATTCTCCCCACTCCCTACTGCCCCCCCAGCCCCCAGCCCTGAATCATGCCCAGGCCCACCCAATCTCGTTGGTAATTATGTAAACTTTGACCTGGTCCATTTTGAAACTGGGTCACTTAGCCCCTTCTTAAGAAGCCTTGTGACACTCCACTCTTAGGGACTTTCCGTACTGATATTGATGCAGTACTTGATGCAGACACCAGATCAGCAATAGCCTTCCTTCATCTTGAAATTCCTGAGCTCAACTGACCCACCAACCTCTGCTTATACCAGGAATCACAGGGATGTGCCTCCATGTCAGGTCAGGCAAGGTAGCTTATTTAGTATTAAATATTAACATTAAACATGCATTTAATACTTAGTTATCACTCTATTATAAAGAAGTTGGCTACTCAAAATCAGGTGTTAACCTTTTATGGTGAGTCATGGGCCCCTTAAAGGCACAAAATAAAATATAGAGAATTACAAAGGAAACCAATTATGTTGACATGCAAGTATCAAAAGACTGTTTTAAAACATAACTTAATAGACGCCCAGTTAAGAGCAACTACTCTAGAGATATTGTTTGGCTGAGGGCTGGTCTCAGAACCAGGAAGACCTGAGTTTAAGGTCTGCATCAGATACTCATTGACTCTGTACCCTTGCTTTGGTAGAAGAAATTCCTCATCTGGAAGTTTCCTAAGCTGATAATATCCACAGATGTAATTTTAACTTTCAGGACTTCCCATGTGGGTCAGTTACCTTCACATGGAAAATAAATCATTATCTGGAGGCTGTAGCTACAAGAGTGTATCTTAGTAGTTAAATCACTAGTTGTGTCCAGAACATTAAGACAGGATA
The DNA here is from genome assembly GCF_011100635.1 of Trichosurus vulpecula. Lineage (NCBI taxonomy): Eukaryota > Metazoa > Chordata > Mammalia > Diprotodontia > Phalangeridae > Trichosurus > Trichosurus vulpecula. The sequence continues at coordinate 58,831,519 of NC_050577.1, forward strand.
AGAACCCACTCTTCCCTTTCCTCTTTTGGCCCCTTTCTTTTTCCTTCCTTTCCCTTTCCCCAAAAGTGTTAATTGATAGATCTGCACCTTTTGGGAGACGATTGGGCTCCAGGTCTCTATAATTGATGACGTCCAGTACAACGTGTTCCCATCCCTCCCCACCAATGACTTGAAAGACATAAAATCACATTCCCCTCCCTCTCCCCCCTGGGTAAAACAAATCTCATGACAAAATTTTGGTTTACAGAGTTATTATTTTAAAAATATTTGCCACAAATGGAATAGTGGTTTCAAATATTTGATGAAGATCACATGAAGTTTGTTGTTTGGTTTTAATAATAGTAGTACAATTAGTTGACAGAAATTTAGCTTCACTGTTATTTCACATGAGAGATTCCTAGGGGTACTGGCTGACTATAGGCTCCATCTGAATCAACAGTCTATCCATCCATACCATTGGAGGGAATGCCTCCATCAAATGCTTACAAATAAGTTCACATTCTAAACCAACATTAGCTTTGGTTATCATGTTTTTCCTATCAAAGTGATTAAAAATTGAGTCAATTGTGTTTTTTTCTTAGGCATCTTCACTGTGGTGACTATTTAGTGTTATTCTGTAAATATCTCTAAAAATGGGTTGGAGAGCCATTGTCTTAATTTTTGACCATTTCCCATTTTTCAGAGGTAATAGCTTATTGCAGCACTGTTAAGAGCAACGATAACAATAAATAATATGTTTTCACTTTTACCTTTTCTAATTTGATATTGCCTTTGGTATTTGTTCTACTAACTGATAACACATAGGTCATTGACTCTAAAGTCACTTATAGGTATAGGAAGTTGTTTGCTGTTTATGTTTAAAATGACTTCCTTTTTCGTAGGGAATTCTTTAGTATTCACCATATCTGATATCTTCTGACTGTTCTTGAAGATAGTATGTAGGTTATGTACATTTGAGTATTCTGAGCAGTCTATTTTTGGTAAAGAAAGCACAATTTAAGCCTGATCTCAAGTCCATTTAAATGATGAGATGAAATCTGAGTTCCACACCTTCCTCTACATAAGCTCTAGATGGATAGCAATAAGAGCATAAATTGCAGTCACTCTAGTGAGAATATAGAAAAGAGGGAATAGATGCAAAATGCATTACTAAAGTAGAATAGATATGGAAATTACCATATTTCGGACATTGAAATTAATATATTTCAGATGCAAGGACTTGGGAATAGTCAAAGATTGCAATAGAGATTTTAAAAGAACAACACCATTGCTATTTAGAAGATATAAAGAATTCAGAAGGAGAAGCAGGTTTTTTGGGAAAGATATTAAATGTTTGTCATGTTAAGTCTGGGGTTTTAGTAAGACATTCAGATAGAGGCATTCAATGAATACATAGGTAAAATGCACATCTGTATTTCACAGAGATTTTGGATAAGACATAGAGATTTCTGAAGGCCAGTTGTAGGGATGTTAGTTGAAGAATTAGGAGTAGGCAGAACTAGTCAGAAGCTATGGGGAGGAAGATTGAGGACACTTTCACTAGGTAATTGGACTATCTCACTTCAGTAGAAGCATTTAAGTAGAAGCTAGAGGATCACATCTATAGAGTGTTATAGATTCCTAAAAGGGGCAGGGATTTGTGTCAAAATCCTCTAAGCACACTTTCAACTCTAAGATTCTATAAACTTTTTTAGTCTATTATTTTCTATTAAAAACAATTAAGTACAAACCATCTCCAAATCCTTTTTTATATTTTACAATCTCCATTTGAATCTATATGCACTTGGGAAGGGGCAGCTGTGTGGCACACTGGATAGAGTGCTGGTCTTGGAGTCAGGAAGATTCAGTTTCCTGAGTTCATATCTGGTCTCTGACACTTAACCCTATTTGCCTCAGTCTCTTAATCTTTAAAATGAACTAAATAAGGAAATGGCAAACCACTACAGTATTTTTGCCAAGAAAAACCCAAATGGGGTCATAAAGAATCAGACATGACTGAAAAATGCTTGAATAACTATAGTGATTGGCAGAGTCAGGTGACCTAATGGAGAGAGGGCCAGACTTAGAAATGCAGGTTCAAATGCCGACTTTTCCACTTAGTAGGCATGTTGCTTTCATGTGGGGACACCATCTCAGGTGGTTTGGGCAGGTATGTATGTGTGTATACTTGTATATGTGCATGTTCTTACAGTGTGGAGAGAATGTAGTATAAAGACAATGAAGGATATTCTACTTGCATATTTTCACTACAAACTCTCAAGAAGTATCCACAGGGTAGAAGATACAGTCCCTTATTATAGAGAAAAGGCAAATATTTTCACTTGCTTTTAAAATTATTAGTTTCTAATGCACATAGATAGATGTTTCATAGGTTTGGCTAGTTTGACATATCAATGTTTGCAGATTCAAGTTTAAAGAGATTTATTTGTGTTTCCAAATTTGATTATGATAAACTCCATAAGGTAACTACAAGCTTGGCTGCATTTCCTGTGACCCAAGCAACCTCATGCCATGGGTGGTCTTGTTTGGGGATGATATAAAGACACATCTTGTTGGTAAATTAAAAACATAACTTTATTAAAACAGCTAAGTCCAAGATGGTTGAAAAATTTATATTTAAAGACACAGCAATCAAATTCATGATTTCCTTACTAATCCATAACTATTATCAGCATCCTATAACTTTAGCTAGATTTAGCTTTTGTACCTTAATCTCACCACCAGCTTTTTTTTAACAATACTTCTTCCTAACTCATTCTATGTCCTTATATCTACCTCTGAATTCTCCTAAGTCTGTTAAATACCTCAGCAGTTTTAACTCCTTAAGACAGTTTCATATCAAAAGCCCCAAGAACATCTTAAAGTTGCTAGCAGATTTTCTTGATTGCATCCACAAGTGGTTCATTTGTTTTATACTATTTGAATTAATTAAGCAAAGGAAAGGTTGTAGTTTGCCCTTCTATGCCCCTTAACATTTTAAGTCCTCTACATGTTTTTCACATAGATGAAGCTGAGAGATATTTTGTTGTATTTTGTTTTGTTTTCTGTACAGAGCTGAGATTTTATTGTTATAGGGAGTTTCCTGTTGAGGACCTTTCTGTCATTATAAATATACGATTTCTCTCAAGTTTATGACACTGGGATTTTAAGTGGCTTACCCAGGATCACACACTGTCTAAATTAGGATTTGAATCCAGGCCTTCCTGACCCTGAGGCAAGCTCTTTATCTACCATGCCATGCTACCTCTCAGAGAAATTATAGCCATATAGAATTGCTAGGCAGCAATATTATAATATGAAACCTGCCTGAGCATTTTCCCCTTTAATCAAATAAAAGTATTTTCCCACTCTTCCCTGAAAAAGAATATTTTTCCTTCCCAATATCTACCCTGTCAAATATTGCTTGAAATGTTCAACAGAATCATAAACTTACAGTTGAAAGACACTCTTAGGTCTCATCTAGTTCAACAACCCACATGCTGGGCAGGCATCCTTTTTAGAACATTCCTTATAGAAGGTCGTCCATTATAACAAACATAGTGCCCTCTTCTTATCAGAGGCTGCCACTAGCAATCTATAGTTACAACCTTCCTTTTCCAAAGATCCTCAGAAAATGCTCCCCTAAAGGGACAACAACTCTTTTGTAACAAAACATTTTAAGTAAAATTTAAAAACAACAGCATGAAAAACAATGAGGTTCTGAGGTAGCAAATTAAAAGTTCTCTTTTAAGCTTTCTACTTTAAAGAAATGTATTGATATCATTTGATAATACTTTGAGTAGCTCTTTAAGTAAGAGCTTGCTAAAAATAGGTTGAAGAAATATAACTCACCTTTTCCTAAATTTTCTTTCCCTAAAATACTATTTGCTTTTGATGTATTAAGACAAATCATACTTTCCCTCTTCTCTTTTAACGACTTGTCCCCCAATGTTTGGCTAAGAGACATCAGTTTTAGTTTTGAGTAGTTCATTCATTGGGAAAGAATGTTGCTACAGGGACCAGATTTTGTCTCAGAATCTCAACTGAGAGAAGCTTCAAGGAATATACAAGCAAGAATTACCTCTGTCTTGTGTCCAAGAAGCAGTCATCCAAACTTTCTTTTCTTGAAAACCACTTAGAGTCCTGAAGTGGCTGTATAGTGGTTAGCGTAGGCTGTAGACTTATTGTCTCAATCCTTACTCATACTGGCAGGTCAAGTACTGAGGGCTTAGTGGACCTTTTCTACCTCTGGGTGCTAGGGATATTCCTGAGGGGTTGGGGTTTTTTTTTGCTAATGCCACAAAGCTCATATGCCCTAACTGGCATTGTTCCTTCCTTGATTATGGGTTGATTATCAATTGGTCAGTCAGACCATTTTACTAAATTTACTATATTTTAACTACAGCAGTATGATTGACGGCAGTTGTTTTTATTGTTCCGTTGTATGCATACCTTTGTAACCCATGTCACAACCAGTGACATAGCACACCAGTACTGTCCATGGGATTTTCTTGACAAATGATATTGGAGAGGTTTGCCATTTCACCCCAAAGTCTGGGACATGCTTTCTACCAGTACGTAGAACACTTGGGGAAACTGTACACAAATTTACAGAGTAGATGTGGCAAAGGTGTAATTCCTCGTGTCTTGAAGTTCACTTGCTTGCACCAATAAGATGTTCTCCTTAGGTCTGGTATAGCTTTCTACTTGGCTCTAAAAAGACATGAGTCTGTGTCTTTGGTCCCTGTGATTTCTGATGAAGACATTGTCATAAGCTCATCTGAGTACGCTGGCAGGCTGATCATAGGACACTAGAAAATCACCAGGACCTCTGAGTTTCCTGAGGTCTTCCATCAGCAAGAAGGGGACACCAAAACTATGGCTAGGGGCTGTAATCCTTTCCTCCACCCCTAACTGAGTCATTTCACTGACATAACTCACTTGTTTAGCTGTAATATTCTCTTCTCTACACTTTTTTTAAAAATCTCTCTTAATCTCATGTTTTAAACTAGTTTCCCAATTGCTTTCTCTTTTCATCCGTGCTCCTGGCTTGCCTGGCTTAAATGAATACTTCTTGGGCTTCCTTTAAGTCCCAAATAAAATCTCATCTTTGACAATAAGCCTTTCCTGACCCCTCTGAATTCTGGTGCTTTCCCTCTGTTAATCACTTCCTATTTATCCTGTACATAACTTGTTTGTATATATTTGTTTGCATTGTCTCCCCATTAGATTGTGAGCTCCCTAAAACCCGTCTTTTGCCTCTTGTTATATTCCCAGTGCTCAGCACGGTACTTGGCACATAGCTGATACTTAGTAAATGTTTATTGATTAATTAATTGACAGAAGTCCCACAGGCTGTTCTCATTTCCTCAGCCAATCCATATACTCTTCTTATGAAGCATCACTCCAGTTGATTAATGATATTTTTGAACTTATTGTAAAATTTATGATTGATACTTGTTTTCAGCTATTTAAGTTTACAAGCCACATAATTTTATCACTTATTATAGGTGGGGGGTGATCTAATTTGATTTATTCAATCCACCTCCACATTTATGCCACTACTACAATATACCCATGACCTCTCTGGTACTCTATTCCAATATGGGATGTATCTGATTGTTAGGAAGTATTTTTCAATTCAATTATTTGTCTCTTTGCAACATCCAGATCTTGGTCTTAGTTCTTCCTTCTCCATGCAAGTAGAACAAGTGGGAATTGGTGGGATCAATTTAAAACTCAAAAGGGTATAAAATAAAATAATCCAGGTATTTTCTTGGTTTTCAACATCTATACCAGAAATCATGCACCAAGAAGGCAATAATACTTTTCTAGCTGATCTTTTTGTTCAGTATCTCTTTGAGAAAGCCAAGCTCTGTAACTGAAACCTTAAAAGTATTTCCTCTTGTTCTGAATCTGCTACAACTAATTTTAACACTATAGGTAAATTGAAATGGTTCAATTCTGTAGAACACAAAAGGGAAATGCCAGTAATTAAGCCAGATTAGAAAGCATTGTTATATGGGGAAGAATGCATAGATGGAACTTTTCCTTAAAGGCTTTATAAGGGGAAAAAAGTTGATAATGTAGGCTATGTTTATATTTTATACAAAATTAGTAAAATGATAATAGAATGAAGCTTAAGGTACATTGAAGGTATTTCCTTAAAGTGCTTTGGACCCACCCCCTTTTTATTGAGATAATTATATTAGCTCTAACTTTCTAAAACCCTTGCTGGATGAATCATTGGTACCTCCCTCATTCTTCTCTCTTCAGATTCCTGCCCATATGGCTATAGGGAATGTCAGAATGGCAAGTGTTTCCAACCAGAACAGAGCTGCAATTTTGTAGATGACTGTGGGGATAATACCGATGAGAATGAATGTGGAACCTCCTGCACCTTCGAAAATGGCAGCTGTGGTTGGCAAAATTCCCTGGCTGACAACTTTAACTGGATTCTAGGAGTTGGCTCGCCTCTGCTTCTGAGCCCTCCCAGAGATCACACATTTGGAAATGCTACTGGTAAGTCATCAGCTCATTATTGGGGACCTCATCACATTCACCATGCTCATCACGTTGCCTTCCCTGAGAGGGAGCTGGAGAGCTCCGGAGACGTAATTATAGTGCTGTTGCACAGAGAGGCAATATTTAGTAAGTAATCAAAATCTAGTATTAATTACAATGGCTATAGTGTCTTTAGAGGAGAGAAATAGAAGGCTCCATAAATTGACTTTCTTTCAGATGGTATAATGTGAGCTAGATTTTTATTTGGAAATACTACTAGAGATGAGTACTGTGGAAAGAAAAGAAGCATTGGACTAAGAGAAGAAATGTGTTCAGATTCCAGTTGATAGATTCATTGAAGAATAGATGTAGAGCTGGAAAGGAATACTGAGGTCATCTAGTCCAAACCTCCATTTGACACATGAGGAAATTGAGGCTCAGAGACGTTGTGACTTGTCCAAGGTGACATAGGTTGTGAGAAGGGCCAAGTAGTGACTCTGCCGCTCATAAAGAACATGACATACAGAAAAACAATAGACTTCTCAGACCTAACTCTGTCTCTCCTTCTGTAAAACAAAGATGATTTGAGCAGATCTACCTGCCTCATGGTGAGGATCAAATGAGATCACATATGTGAAAGTATGTTGGAAATTTAAAAGTGCAGTGCAGGAAGAAGCCATTTTTACAGTTGTCGTAAAAGATCATTTCTTACTGAGTCAGGGAGGGGGGACTCCTTGGGGAGCTGGGAAGAGAGGGCTGACCTGAGAGTAGGAGGATCTGAGTTTAAATCCCAGGCCTGTCACTTACCACCTGTGTGACCCTGGACAAGTCCCCTGGCTTAGCTGGCTACCAGTTTGCTCATCTATCAAAGGAAGGAGTTAGACTAGATCACCTCTAGGGATGACCATGTGTCACCGTCTGACCCTATAGTGCCCATAGAAATTGGCTCAAGGGGGAAGGCAACAAAAGGGAAGCAGTAGAATAACCTTTAAGTAAATCGAGTGTCCATATGCCCAAAGTCCCCAGGCTTATATTACCGATAGAACTAAAACTCCTTGAAATAAGGGCTTCATTTCATTTCTCTCTCTCTATTCTTTGTCTCTAACATTTAGTAGGCAGTTAATACATGTTTGTTGAATTTGAATATGAAGGGAGCCTAACAGGCTAATCTCTTCTGGTAAATTCAGATTCAGTCCTGTACTCGAGCCAGAGAAATATTTTTAAAAGTCTGTTACAAAGAGCCACACGGCCTGGGATTCACATCTTGGATGCAAATACAAAGCTGAAGCAATTCGCTTATCGCAGTTTGGGTGACCATGTGTTACTTATGTTGCAATTATGGATATGAGGATGCCAGCTCTCTTATTTGCACAGTCAACACATGATGAAATGTGAAAGCTGGCTCGATTTCATTGTTTATATCTCACATAGTGATTTGATTGCATTTAATCATGGTGAAGAAGTATGCCACATCTGTTTCACAAAGGCTGTCCGTTCCCTTTCTTGACCTTAGAGCACCTAGTGAGCAGCTATGCATTGCAATGGCACAATTTTACAAATAAGGCAAAGTTGGCTTGAACTGCCTCCATAAACTCAGGTCCTCCCTGTATGGAGAAGGCTCATAGAGATGTTCCGAGCTGATTAAATGGTCCTATGGTCCCTTGCTGAATTGGTGGTATAAACATCCCCTTCAGATCACCTAATGTTCCCAGTAAGTGCAGTAAAGTACATTTCTCAAGCATTGCCTGTTGGAAATTGTTTGGTAAATGAGTTGGGGACTCTGCTGTTAGGCTTCCTTTTGGTTTTAAATGGAAATGTGTTTGGCAGTTTAGAGTATATGAAATTTAATTAAAAGCACTAATGAAGAATGGAAGCCCCAAATACTTGCTTCACTATTATCATTATAACTGAGTCTATTCCTTGTTCTCAGGGCATTTCTTATTTCTGGAGGCCACTCCAGTAGGCTGGAAAGGTGAGAAAGCCCATCTGAAGAGCACTCAGTGGCAAGAATCTGGTACAGCTTGTACCATGATTTTCTGGTACTTCATATCCAACGAAGCTACAGGATCCATTCAGATACTTGTTAAGGTATGGTTTGAATGTGCTAACACTTTAGGGTGTCTCCTGAGCTGCCTTAGAGATGGCACCACCCAAGGGGATTTAAAACCAAAGGCGGAGGAGCATGTTTTCTTGAGAAAATTCTCTCTTGGCTAGTGTTGCTGCTTGTGGTCAGTGTTTATTGTGAGGTGGAGATGAAACTGCTAGGGGGAAGTGGAGAAAGGAGTGAATTCTGTATCTTTGAGTTCAAGGTCCCAGAATAGGTACCCAGAGCCTTACCATGTATGCATCTTGATAGCCAGGTTATTTCCTTTAAGGTAGACAACTTTCTTTATCTATGCAGCAGGTAGCTAAGGGATGTCCTAGATAGACTGCTAAAATTGGGAATCAGGAAGAGTTGAGGAAGAACTCTGTCATAGACATTTATTAATGTACTTCTGGACACATCACTTATTCTCTCTCAGCCTTATTTTCCCCATCTTTGTGAATGACTGAAAGAGAATTCATTCCTCAAACACATACTATGTGCAAAGCCCTGGGGATACAAATGGAAAAGCTAGAACAATCCCGCTTTCAGAGAGCCTGCATCTAATAGGAGACAACACATGAAGGAGTTTTCAGCTACAAGTCAGATGGGAAGGCCCCATGGTCTCTAGAATTCAGCAGCAAAGCAAATGGTCATGAAGCTTCTTTAATATTCCCACTATTAAAATTATATCCATTGCTGATCTTAAACCATTTGACAGTGCCAAGGACTTTCATGGAAAGGCTTGCTTTTCTTAGTCTTCAGTCACTGTAGCCTGGTATTCCCAGGGCTCTTGGGCTCATCGATGGCTCACTGTGCCATCAGGGTGAGCAATAAAATGGTAGTTAGAGTGGGACTTGGTAGCTCAACTTGCCAAACACATGCTACCTCCTGTCTCTCCCTCTGAGTACCTTGCTGTTTCACCTAGGTTGGCTTCTTGTCCTGAGGGTGGCCCATCTCTACAGGGGTTGCTCTCCTGAATAATGAGGCTGGGGGCTGAGCTGAAAGCAGGGCCAGGGAAGCACTGCCATTCCATGAGATCTTTGCTTTAATGGTCTAACTGTGACAGTAGATCAACAGTTGGTATTGCTGGTGGTATGAAATGGGGATAAGGGTTGTTGGGAGGATCAAATAAGATAATATACATAAGTTGCTTTGCAAACTATTTTATATATAAAACTATTTTAATGTTAGCTATTTCATCATCATCATCGTCATAATCAAAATCATTCATATATTTTACTTTCCCAGTATTTAGTTTGCCTCCCCAAGATAAGTATGTGCATGTGATTTCATTTTTGATTATTTAATAAGGGAATTAATAATAGACTTTAAGATTGTAAGCATTCATAGTGCAAAGGTATTTGGAAAACTAGCAAAGAATTATTCCTTTATTCCAATATTTAGGAAAAATACCACATGCTAACATATTTTTACCAAGGACTGATTGTTTCTTCTGGGAATCTAATTCAGACTTAGAAAGGAACAATTCTTCTGAGAAAAATAACAAAGGGAAAGTGCAATATTAATGTCTCCTGCATTATGTTTCTTTATTTTTAGCAGAGTAAAATGGAATTAACTGAGAGCTGTGTTTAACAAAACCATAAGGTGTGTGTGTGTGTGTGTGTGTGTGTGTGTATGTGTGTGTGTGTGTGCTTGTGTATTCTTATTTGTATGTGTCTGCGTCCCAGGTCTCTAGCTGAAATTACAGGAATATGTACTTTACAAAGATGCTTTACAGGCTGCTACTGTTGTGTTACCCAGTAACACTGGCAGGTCCTGGGTGCTGACACTTTGTGCAGATGTCTGATCTGAATAACAAACAGTTTAACAGCTCTGAAGAGCTAATGCTAACCAAATCTGTGTTTTAGCTACCAAGGGTGGGGAACCTGTGGCCTAGACCACAAAAATCCTTTTATTGGGGATTTATTTTATGAAATTTAGATTCAGTCAAAGGGCTGCATTTGAGGACTTAGAGGGTGACACGTAGCCTTGAGGCCGAGGGTTCCACACCCCTGCTAAACCATCAGAGACTCATTTGAGTATTTTTTCCATTACTATGTGTTCTGTCATACAATAATACCAGAGTAAAGAATCACAAATGCAACCAACTTTACTACAAGGATGTAATTAGCATTGAGAGATGTAAGGCAACACCAATGTAAAGGATAAGATCCTCATGGGAATATTTCAATTGCTTCTTTATGTACGTCTAAGTGCCATCTGAAATTTCATCACTACAAGGGAATTGCCAGGATAGAAAATTCCTCCACAGAAGTCCTTACCCTCAAATTCTGGTGGGGGAGACATGTTAAAAAGCAGACGTGTTCAGGGTACATACAGAGTACATTGAAGGGAATATCAAATGGTAATGCTCATGTAGAATGACCTCAGGCTACTCAGTGGTTAAGTGGATAGAGAACTGGACCCACAGGTAACAAGACCTGAGTTTAAATCTGGCTTCAGACATTTCTGGCTCTGTGAAGGTGTGTAAGTAACTTAACCTGTGCCTGCTTCACTTTCTTCATTCTTAAAGTGGGAGTGATAATAGCACCCACCTTCCAGTGTTTGTGAGTGGATCAAATGATATAACATTTGTAAATTGCTTAATAAAGAGGCAGGAATATAGTAAGTGTACAATAAATGATTTTTTTTTAAAGAATGCATTAGCCTTCTGGGAGCCAAGATAGCAGGGTAAGCAGTAAATTGCGGTAACTCTCCCATATTCACCTCCAAACAAATCCTCGAACAGCAGAACCAGCAAAACTGACAGTGAAGCAGTCTTTTAGCTCGAGAAAATTGGAAGATCGGCAAGAAAGGTCTGTTTCAATAGGGTAAAAGATAAGCCCAGTCCAGGACAGGAAATGTTCCAACAGGCCAACAGCAAGCCCCACCTCAGAAAACCAGTGGGAGATCCTGAGTCCCAGTGTGGTGGAGCAGGTGAACACCAGCACAAGGACCCCCCACATGCCTTAGCATAGCCAGAGGAATGGGCAGACTCCAGCTCCAAGAACCTCTACTTGCTTCAGTCTAGCCCTGGGCAAAAAGACAGCCACCAGTGGCCAGACATCCATGTGCTTCAGTATGGCTTCAGGCAAAAAGGTAGATGCCAACCCTATGAATGCCTAAGCAAACAGGGAGCCTCCAGTGCTGGTGCTTCAGTGTTGCCCCTGGAGAAATGCAGAAACACTTCACCAGCCTCAACAAAGCCAGATGCCACCACTAGGATCCTGGCTCAGCATCAGGTAAGCTGCCACACCCCTACAGCCTCTGGCAGTGCCAGACACCCCCATCCCACCCCCCAGCAGAGCACCAGACAGGAGGGTCCCCAGTGGGCCTCAGGGCAACATCACTGCAGCACCAGGTAAATGGCCAGGGCCTGTAGCCCCTGGCCCAAGAAGCCTGAGACAGTGCCCCTCTCATCCTGGGAGCAAAGCTCAAATTTAAAAGAAAGGAAAAAAAAGCTAGTAAAGATGAGCAAAAAACAACAACAACAAAAGATTCTGACCATAGAAAGTGATTATGGTAACAGAGAAGATCAAGATACAAACTCAAAAGATGACAACAATGTTAAAAAACACCTATGGGCAAAAACCCCCAAAAGAAAACAGGAGGTGGTCTCAAGCACAGAAAGAACTCATGGAAGAGCTCAAAAAGGAGCTTAAAAGTCATATGAGAGATAGAAGAAAATTTGGGAAAAGAAATGAGAGTGATGTAAGAGAACCATGGAAAAAAAGAGCCAACATCTTGGAAAAAGAAAAGAACTGCTTAATAAGTAGAATTGGCCAAATGGAAAAGGAGATACAAAAATCCATTAAAGAAAACAAGTCTTTAAAAAGTACAATTGGCCAAATGGAAAAGGAAGTAAAAAAAGCTAACTGAGGAAAATAACTCCTTAAAAGTTAGAACTGGACAAATGGAAGTTAATGACTCTATGAAAGATCAAGAATTAATCAAATTAGAAAGAATGAAAAAATACAAGAAAATGTAAAATACTTCATAGGAAAAACAACTAACCTGGAAAATAGATCAAGGAGAGACAATGTCAGAATCTTTAGACTATGAACAACTAACCTGGAAAATAGATCAAGGAGAGACAATGTCAGAATCTTTAGACTGTCCAAAAGCCACAATCAAAAGGAGAACCTGTACAGCATCTTTGAAGAAATTATCAAGGACAACTGCCTTCATATCCTAGAACCAGAAGGCAAAATAGGCATTGAAAGAATCCACTGATCACCTCAGGAAAGAGATCCCAAAATAGAAACTCCAAGGAACATTATGGCCAAATTTCAGAACTATCAGGTCAAGGAAAAAGTACTGTAAGTGGCCAGAAAGAAGCAATTCAAATATCAGGGAGCCACAATTAGGATTACAGAGGACTTAGCAGCTACAATATTAAAAAAAGTAGAGGTCATGAAACATGATATTCCATAAGGCAAAGCTAGGACTACAACCAAGGAGGAAAATTGTCATTCAATGAAATGGAAGGATTTCAAGCTTTCATAAGTGGAAGATCAGAATTGAGCAAAAAATTTGATTTCCAAATATCAAGACCCAAAAGAAGCTTAAAAAGGGAAAAGAAAATATAAGGGATTCAATGGAACTGAACTGTTTATGTCCCTATATGGGAAGATGATAGTTGTAATTCTTAAAAATTGTACCACTAATAATGCAACTGGGTGGAATATATATAGGCAGAGGATACAAATATAAGGTTAATTTGAGGGAACGACAAAAAAATTAAATGATGAGAAAGAGGAGTACAATGGGTTCAGAAGGAAGAGGGAGGTAGAAAGGATAAATTTTTTTCAGATGAAGAGGCACAGAAAATGTTTTACAATGGAGAGAAAAGTAGAAAGGTGGGAGATAGGCATTGATTGAACCTTACTCTCATCAGGAGGGAATAATATACACAATCATCTATCTTACCTGGTGGGAAAGTAGGAGGAGAAGAGATTAAGCAAAGGGGGTGGGGGGAGGCTGACAGAAAAGAGGGCAGAAGGATGGTGGCGGGGGGGGGGGGAGGCAGTAGATAGAAGCAAAACACTGTTGAGGAGGGAAAGGGTGAAAGGAGACAGAGGACAAAAAGGAGGAAAAATGGTTGGTGGGATAGTTGGTTGGTTGTTGTCCTTCGTTCTTGAAGAGGACCAAATGACATCACTATACTGCTGTCAAGTTTCAATGTGTCTGACTGTGGCTGATCAGACCAATATGAACTCGGAATGTTCTACCACAGGTAGAACACAAATAGTCCGTGTGAACATTTGGGGTGGAAACTTTAAACTTGCACATCCTGCATTCCTTTGAGCCATTTCAATTCTGCTTTGCTCATAGAGCCTAGCACCTTCTCTGATGTGGGCACACCATGTTGAGCGATCCTGTGCCAGTGTCTCCCACATCACACAGTCAATTCCAAGGTGCTTAAGAGAGACCTTGAGAGTGTCCTTGTATCACTTCTTCTGACCACCATGTGAACACTTGCTGTATTTGAGCTCTCCATAAAATAGTCTTTCTGGCAAGCATATGTTTTGCATTCGAACAATGTGGCCAGCCCATCAGAGTTGTGCTCTCTGAAGCAGAGTTTGAATGATTGGTGGTCTAGTTTGAGTAAGGACCTAAGTGTCTGGTACCTTATCCTGCCAGGTGATCTTCAGAATCTTCCTGAGACAATTCTTATGGAGATGATTCAGTTTCCTGGCATGGTGCTGGTATACTGTCCAGGTTTCACAGGCATACAACAATGAATGAGTACAATGGCTCTGTAGACCCTCAGTTTTGTAGTCAGTCTCCCATATGTTCCTTTGGAGCTTCCCAAACACTGAGCTAGCTCTGGCAATGCATGCATCAACCTCATTATCAATGTGTACATCCCTGGAAAGTATACTACTAAGGTAAGTGAACTTATTCACAGCATTCAAAACTTCTCCATTTGCTGTAATTGATGGTTCCACATATGGATGGTGTGGTGGTGGCTGATGGAGCATCTGTGTTTTCTTGATCTCAGACACAGCAAAAGCAAAAATAGACCTAATTAAAAGAGATAAGGAAGGACACTACATCTTGCTAAAAGGTACCATAGACAATGAAGTAATATCAATATTAAACATATATCCACCAAGTGGTATAGTATCTAAATTTTTTATAATTAATTAATTTTTTGTTTTCAATATTCACTTGCCTAAGATTTTGAGTTTCAAATTTTCTCCCCATCCCTGTCCTCCCCACTCCCCAAGATGGTGTGCAATCTGATATAAGCTCTACTTATACATTCACATTAAACATATTTTCTCATTAGTCATGATGTAAAGAAAAATTAGTACTAATGGGAGTAACCACAAGAAAGTAGAAACAAAACAAAACAACAAAAGAAAAGAAGAGCAAATAATATGCTTCCATCTGCATTCAGACTTCACAGTTCTTCCTCTGGATGTGAATAGCATTTTCCATGAGTATTTTGTAGTTGTCTTGCATTGCTGAGAAGAGCTAAGTCTATCAAAGTCAGTCATCAAAACTGTGTACAATGTTCTCCTCGTTCTGCTCATTTCACTTAGCATCAGTTTGTGTAAGTCTTTCCAGGTTTTTCTGAAGTTCGCCTGATCATCTTTTCTTATAGCCCAATATTCCATTATATTCATTGCAACTTGTTCAGCCATTCCTAATTGATGGACATCCCCTTGATTTCCAATTCTTTGCCACTACCGAAAGAACTGCTATAGATATTTTTGTACATGTGGGTCCTTTTCCCTTTTTTATGATCTCTTTGGTATACACACCTAGTAATGGAATTGCTGTGTCATAGGGTATGCACAGTTCTATAGCCCTTTGGGCTATACTCTTCAGAATGGTTGGATCGGTTCACAACTCCACCACCAATACATTAGTGTTCCAATTTTCCCACATCTTCTCCAACATTTGTCATTTTCGTATTTTGTCATACCGTATAAATTCTTAAAGGAGAAGTTAATTGAATTATAGGTTCATGACCAAACAAGAGATAGAGAGCATTATGAAATATAAAATATATAATTTTGGTTATATTAAATTAAAAAAAAACTTTTGCACAAAAAAACCAATGCAACGAAGATTAGAAGGAAAGCATAAATCTGAGAAACACAGCAACTGTCTCTGATAAGGGCCTAATTTCTCAAATATATGGAGAACTGACTCAAAGTTATAAAAATACAAGCCATTTCCCAATTCACAAATGGTCAAAGGATATGAACAGGTAGTTTTCAGGTGAAGAAATCAAAGCTATCTACAGGCATATGAATCAAAGCTATCTATAAGCTCTAAATAACTTTTGATTAGAGAAATGAAAATTAGAACAACTCTGAGGTACTACCTCATATCTATCAGATTAGCTAACATGACAAAAAAGGAAAATAAGTGTTGAAGAGAATGTGGGAAAATTAAGACACGAAGGCATTGTTGGTGGGGTTGTGAACTGACCCAACCATTCTGGAGAGCAATTTGGATCTGGATTCAGAGTTCATCAGTTCTTTTTCTGGATATGGATAGCATTTTTCTTCATGATTCCTTTGTACTTGTCTTGTATCATTGTGTTGTTGAAAAGAGCTGAGTCATTCAGAGCTGACCATCACACAATGTTGCTGATACTTTGTACAATGTTTTCCTGGTTCTTCTCATTGCATTTGCATCAGTTTCTACAAGTCTTTCCAGGTTTTTCTGAAATCTGCCTTTTCATGATTTCTTAGTATTCCATAGTATTCCATTATAGTATTCCATTATATTCACATATCACAGCTTGTTCAGCCATTCCCCAATTGACGGGCATCTCTTCAATGTCTAATTTTTTTTTGCCACTACAAAAAGAGCTGCTGTTAATATTTTTATACATGTAGGCCCTTTTCCCATTTTATGATCTCTTTGGCATACAGACCTAGTAGAGGTATTGCTGTACCAAAGGGTATGTACAGTTTGGTTGCCCTTTGGGTATAGTTCCAAATTGCTTGAATAGTATGGCTAGGTTTAGATGCACTGTGATATGTATTATTTCAGTTAACATTCACATTGATAAGCTCTTCCATCTGTTCGCATATTTGAGCATAAAATTCCTAGTAATTTGTTTCAATGATGGATTTAGGACAAATCAACTAAATGATATAATCTAAAGCTATGTAGACCTGTTGACTATGCATGTAGTTGGTATTTTGATTTTGAATGTTGAATATTTTTTTGTTCCCCAGTACTTGAATTTCTATTAGTCATAGAACAGTTGGTTCTTCTGAAAAGATAATGGTCAAAACAAATGTAATGTTGCCTTTTAGGTACAGGCAATTGGTGCAAAGCAGTTGAATACTTAAAAATTATTGAACATTTGAATACCCATCACTCTACTTTTGGATTTATTTAGTTACAAATAACACAGAAAGCAAAATAACAATATCAATCTTAAAATGTATGGATGAAATTTTGAAAAATACAATGTTTTTTTCTGGACCCTTACATCCACCTCAAATAAGATGAACAATGTAGCAGAAACATGGGTTTTAACAAGTATTTCACATAGCCTATACAGGTCCTGCTAATATTTAGCAAGCCACATCTTCCTCCCAGTGTTCAATCTAGGATAATTACTTCAATTCCAGTTTACAAATTTCATTAAAAATCAAGCCTGGGTGTTTCACATCTATGATTTATCATCATCATCATCATCATCATCATCACCATCATCATCATCATCATCATCATCATCATCATCATCATCATCATCATCTTTTCTTGCAATACTTGGTTGAAACACCATTTGGAGTGCGGCTGAGATATAGGGTAAGGAGTCTTCCATTTCTCTGATAAGAATTATCCTGTATTTGTGTATCAGTGTCTTATTTCATTCTCTAGTCAGCTTGATCAATATCCTGATGATCCTTCATTTCCATAGTACTCTTCTGGATGCCCCTTCCTGTAGTGCCAATCCTATAGTCAACTGGCAAATCTTATGCATCATGCCGAAGGATAAATGACTTGCCTTTCCTTCCCTCTGTCTTGCCCACCCTTGTGTCCTTGAGATAGCATCCTTGCAATGGTGTATTTTTTTGAAGCTTTACAAGTGAATATTTATTTTGAAGTTATAACAAGAACAGACACACAAATATGCTGCTCTACATTCCTTTGGGGCATACTCTCCCCTGATCCATGACTTCAATCTCTGAAGGAGTAGTTTATCTCAGTTCCCATACAGCATTGATCCCAAGTTCAGATATATTCTCCAAACAAAACTATTAAGGTGATTACAAATGCAGTTAATGGGTATGGATTTGAAGGGACCTTAGAGATGAGCCATCTAGACCAACCTGAACTTGAATAATAATCCCATCTACAACATATGGGTAAAACTTTTAATTACATGAACAAATGGGTATTTGGGAGAGAACCATAATGCTTTCACTGTACTGGACAGATTGTTTTTTTTTTTAAATGGGAGCTCTTTCCAGTACCATCTTGAAACAAAAGATACTTGTATCTTTTTAGACAACCTTTTGAATGAGTGACAAGCACTAACAGC
This sequence comes from Trichosurus vulpecula, assembly GCF_011100635.1. Lineage (NCBI taxonomy): Eukaryota > Metazoa > Chordata > Mammalia > Diprotodontia > Phalangeridae > Trichosurus > Trichosurus vulpecula. The sequence continues at coordinate 58,849,614 of NC_050577.1, forward strand.
TGCTACCTGAAGAGTTTCATGCTATTTCAGAACTCTTCCCTCTTAAACAAACTAATTAATTTTAAACACTCATCCTGACTGTATGCTTTGGGAGTGTGGAAGAAACTCAAACCTATCCTTTTTTCAGTTCTGATAAAAAGTCCATGTGTTATAGACCAAAATGGACGAGAACAGTAAATACTTTTGGATAAATGGCACTCCTCATTGAAACATACTAGTTCTGCTGAAAAACATGTTAGGTTCTTTTGGTGCCTCATTTTGCCTTATATGGATCTTGGTATTTTGGACATAGCATGAATCTGAAAGGTGATCTAGCTCAATGACTTTATCATCTATGTGAGGAAACTGACGTCCGAAGAGATTAAGTGATTAATCTACAGTTAGCTAGTAGTAGGTTCAAGCGATGCCTTCTCCTGCTATCCCATCCTCATTTGTACAGATGACTACTTCTGAATTATGATACACATTCCTCCTCTTTTCTTCCTGTCTGTATCCTTTTCCCTTTCCATTCCTTTTTAAGATCATCAAAGCATAAATCAAATTATTCTCAAACCCTCCATTTTATTTGATTCCCTCCATGACTCATGTTGACATGACAATTCTTAGGGGATGATTGTATCCACCCCTCCACCACATTCCAAACATGCCATTAGAATAAAAACACTTAATCTTTAAGAAGTCTGTTCTAATTGCTGCTTATATGTGCTTTTTGTGTTTTTCTACACCTTTATATTTGTATTTTAAATTTTCTATTAAGCTCAGGTTTTTTCATCCAAAACACTTAGGAGGCTTCTATTAAAAGTATTTTTCTAATTTACTGCAGGATTACAGAATTGTGTTGGATAAATTATTCTTGATTGTAAGCCTATATCTTTTGGAATATCATATTATATATACTCTACTCTTTTATGATGGTAGCTGGTAGTCTTTTGTAATTCTGACTGTGGTTCATCAGCACTTGAACTATTTCTTTTTGACTCTTTGCGTAAATTTTTCTTTGACCTAGAAGCTTTGAATTTTGGTCATAATGTTCCTAAGTTTTCATTTTCTTGAGGCTTTCTTCAAAATGTGACCACTAGGTTATTTTTTCATCAGTAAACATATATTATGTGTCTACTTTGTGCCAGGCACTGTCTACTATGTGCCAGGTATTGTCCTAAACAATGGGGATTTAAAGATGGGCAAAAGCCAATCTCTGTCCTCAAGAAGTTTCCAATCTAATGGGGGTAGAAAACATTTTTTAAAATAGATAAAAAGTGATGGGGGGTGGTAGTTAACCTGGCACAGGAACATGATGAAATCAGGAGTGATGCTGCGTGAGAAAAGATGAGATGGTTGTCCCATGCATCCACCTTTAATGGAGGATCTGGGAGGATCTACTCTCTACTTTCTTCATTTAGAGGGAGCGGGTCTGGGTGCAATGAATACTGAGGCACTATGAGATTTCAGGGTCAATTTGATCTTTCAGGATAATGAGATTCCAATAAGTTTAAAAGTAAAGCCATAAAGTATAGGAGGGAAGCCAGTTGGGAAATGCCCTCTCCATCTAAGGGATCTGAGCAGTTTTCTTTCATGACTTCTTGAAATATGATAACAAGTCTTGTTTTGTGGTAATAACTTTCAGGTAGCCCAGTGATTTTTAAATTACCCCTATTCAATCTATTTTAGGTCATACATGCTATTACTATATCTTTACAATGACTCCAGAGGGTGGAGTATTAAAATAATGGCCTCATCAGATAAGCTCCCAGGGCTGGGTCTGAATTGGCTTGTCTGGGAGACTGACCTCTGCTGAGAGCCAATGTAGCCATGGAACATAATGTTCCTGGGTGACCTGGGTCAGGATGCAGACAAATCATCATTTATTTTTCCTGTTTCTTCTTGTTTAAAGCTTTTCTGAAGTCCAAAGGCTTACCTGGGTCAGTTCTTGTCTTGTCTAACAAGACAGTTCTCCCCAAGATAATACAGTTTTGTGGTCAATTTTATAATCCTTAAATGCCTCTAGCTAAATGCCACTTTTCTACCCTCTGGAAAAGTGGCACCTTTCCTTAAATTGTATTTAGTCTACCTGCTCCACCTAACTTCCATTTGGGTTCTCTGATGGAACAGAGCTCATAAAGCTTAACTTTTATATATTATACTATATCCCTGTTTATAAGAAGATAAATTTGGGGCTGTCAGTACACCTAATCAATCTTGTAGATGAAGAAATTGAAGACTAAGAAGGTTAAATAATTTACCCAAGGTGTCACTTGTATTAAAATGCAGAGATGGAATTTGAACCCAGGTCTTCTGGCTACACATATCTTTTATTTACTATTGCATCCCATTGTTCTACACTAGATTATAAGCACAGGGTACAGTGGTATAAGGGTACAGAGACCATGTTTATCCAAGAAACTTTACAATGGTAAGGGCAAAAGATTGTGTCAATATTTTGCAAGTGCTTTTGAATGTTCATGAAGAAGAATGCCATTGGAACAAATAAAAATTTATATTTATAGAAAGATGAATGACAAATTTAATATGTTAATGAACTAGATCAAATGATTATTCAAAAAGGAAAATTGTGATCCTTACACTGGCACAAAATAGTCTTATAGGATATTTTTCTGCTCTGTGTGTTCTCAAGGGGCTGAAACTTTTACAAACACACTTTTGCTGATATCATTGATACTGAGACCTTGCAGATAATAGGCTGAATTCCCATTGTTTCAAAGTATTGTGGGAGAAATGTATTATTTTTAACTGTATAGACTACCAGGTCATTTTGCGTATCTGTGTCCTAAGGACCAATGACATGTGTATAATTATTTCCAGATAACAAGAGAAATCGAGATGTGTGAATATCTCTATAGGAATTTCAGGTCTGAAGTGAACCACATTGAATGAATTCCTCTAGGCTCTAATGATTGGAAACATAATGCCATTGTATATCAGAGCCAAGTTCAGAGCAGCCTAAGCAGAAGCAGTCTTGGATGCTGCCATAGCTCTGAGCTCTCCCAGACAGACTCAGCTGTGGGCCCATGGCCAGCTGGAACCAGCAAGTTGCCAAACTGGCTGTTCATAGATTAATGTATTTGGAGGATTTGTCACCTGGATTTAGGGAGCTCTTTCTCAAATGTCATATGTGGGCATAAGTATTGACATCTGGACTAGTATGAGATAAAGGAAGAGGGGGGCAATATGCTAAACTGTGGTTTACCTGTCTCTGGATTTCAGTAACCAATATGCTTAAACTTAAAAAAATTTCTGAGCTTTATTTTGCTACAATGTGAGTAATGATGTGAGTATAATGTCAGCATATCAATTTATTAAGTGCTGGTTAATTTGTTGGTTACTTATTTCCTTTAAAATATCATTTTTTAATTTAAAATACCAGTCTTATTAGAAATAGTCTTTTCATCTCTTAAAAATGGAATTTATATGAAAATTTGTAAAAATATGAAATCAGTCCTTTGTTACTTTTTTGAGTGGTATTCCTTATAAAGATAATGATCTTATCCATTCTGTATGCCTTGATCATAATGATAATGGCATTTGCACCATTAAATTAGTGTCAAACATCTGTTAGAAGTGGGATAGTTTTCCATATGGACTTGGCTTCAACTTACATTCCTTTTAGAGAAGATTGAATCAAGAGTATTTATTTGAGAATAATTATGAGACTGGCTCTGTCATGTAAGAATATTGTTGTGAACTAAAGCTCAGAAGAATATTAGTACTGAATATTAACTGAAAACTAAATATATTTTAAAGGGGCTCCTTTGCCAAACTGGAAGTAGGAGAAAATCAAAGATGGATTCCTTAAGAGCACTGCTTATTTTAGATAGGTTAAACAACAGAGAGAAGAAGGCAATGCTTATTCGTACAATGATTCAATAAGCATTTATTTAGTGCCTACTATATACTAGGTATGGTGTAAGACTTGGAGTATCTAAAGGAAAAAAAAAGTTTCCTACCTTCAAAGAGCTTATATTTTGCTGAGAAGAAAGCATGGCAACCATTAAATACTCCATAAGACTCATAGGGATCTGTGATCTCATTGCCCTGTCAGAAGCTAGATCACAATACATCCATGCCCAACCATCCTTTGTGACTTTTGTTTGTGTCCTCTCCCAAATACACAAGAAGCAGCAGGCAATAGTGGATAAAAATAAGAGTTATGGAAAAATGGGTTCAAATTCTTCCCCTATTACTCATTATCTATTGCAGACCGTGGGTGAATCATTTAACTGTTTAGGCCTTTCTCTCTTGACCTATAAAATTAGGACAGTGAGATTAAATGACTTCTTGGGTCCCTTCTATCTCAAAATCTGTGATTCTGTGGTCTTTCAATATCCCTACTACCTTCAAGATCTAGTCGGATAAACAGGACAAAAATCAGTGAAAAGTGAGATATAATAAATAGCAGTTCAATAAAATAATAAAAATAAATGTCACAGGGATATACTTGAATAGTGCTAGTAATAAATGTCATTTTCCAAAGGTTCATGTAATCACAGAGGGCTGGAAAGACTTTATGAGGGAGCAAAGACTGGAACTGTATTTTTAAAAAATAAGATGGGTGGAATATGGATAAAAGAAGAGAAATAGGAAGGGGCATTTTAAGTTAAAGAGAAGAATATGCACCCAAGTCTGAGAAAACACATTTCTTACCTTCATGCTTTTATACATGTGGTCTCCTTATCTCAGCTTTATAGAATCCTGAGCTTCCTTCAAAGAAAAATTTTGCTGTTTTAAATGCTATACTTTTTGGACTGCCCTCCACCCTAAAGTCATTAATGTTCTCTCCTTCTTGAAATCATTTTTATTCCTTTATCTTTATTCGCTCATGTTTATTCTGTATCTCTCTATTAAACTATAAGCTCCCTCAGAGCAATGACTATTTTCTTTCTGTCTTTGTGCTCCCAGACCCTAACAAACTGTTTGCACATAGTAGATCCTTAATATATGTTTGTGGGATTGAACTGAATATATATTTAGAGATCACTGAGTGTGTATATAAATTTAACACTAGCCAAGTATTTTATTGTGTCATATTAAGCTATTTAAACATTTTATTATTATTTAGCTAATTTTTTATTGATATTAACTTTTGTTATGTTTGTCTTTTTTCTCAGGCAGATTGTCAGTTCCTCTAGAAAACATCCATCCTTCTTTGTATTTGTCACAAACCCTGGAACAGGGCAATTTGCATAGTAGATGCTTACTATATTTTTGTTGATTTGATTTGATATAAATAATCCTAAGGAATTTGGAATGAGTTTATTCAGAAAATTTGAAAGCACTTCATTTACCATTAGGTTGACGGTTAAAAGGCAGGGAGGGGAATGTGTTTCAGGTCCTGAAGTCAAGACTAAGGAAAATATTTATTTGCCTGGATGAAGATGAGAAATATAAGCACATATGTATGGTATCTCTTGTGCTAAGTCTTGCTATGAAATTAGAGAATACTTTCGTTCAGTTGTTCAGTCGTGTCTGACTTATCACCCCATGTCCTATAGTGTGCCAGGCCCTTCTATCCTCCACTGTCTCCTGAAGACTGTCCAAGCCCATGTTCATTGCTTTCATGATGCTATCTATCTCATTCTCTGCTGAAGGCTGATTGCCTTCAATCTTTCCCAACATCAGGGTCTTTTACAATGAGTGCTGTCTTACCAAAATGTTTTATGACCAGAGTGAATTAATTGGCAAATCTGTAGCTGATATTGGTATCCCAATGACTTTCTTCCCCTTGGTATACAATTAGGGGCTCTGTCCTCTACAATGATTATAAGTAGTTATGTGGAGAAAATAGTTAGCTTCCCATCTTTAATGACAGAGGGATGAATTGACAACTGATAACCAATTCAAGTCTCTTAGTAATAGCAGTGATCCTCGGATCACTGGCCCCACTTCCAGCCCAGTCCTGACAGACATTGTGAAAGGAGCCACCCTTATGGAAATGCAACATGGCATCTGCTCCTGCAAGTGCTGTGGCCCCCACCTCCTCAGCAGTCAGAAGACCCTGAAAAAAGTAAATTTTAGCTGCCAAAGTCTTTGGTACTGTGAAATGTTTCAGCATCAGAAATGGATTTATTCATGGAAATGGGCTTAAGGAAGTTATATTGCCATCTGTTCTGTCATTGGACCTTTTATTAGGATACGAGCTTCTTGAGAGCAGGGACTGTCTTTTCTATTTGTGTCTTTAATACTTAGCATAGTACATACTAAGAGCTTATTAAATAATTGTTCATTCGTTCATTTATGAGCTCTAGGGAAGCCGAAGAATTTTAGGTACTGCATTTTTAACGGGTTAACTTGACTGTTATTAGTCATAGGCCGGTTCACCAAATGATATTTAATCTCAGAAATTTGGGCATTCCCACCATTGATGTAGATCACAATACATTGTATGCAACCATGATCCAAGTCCTTCCAAAATTTTGCCACATGGCATCCATTCAATGGGTTGGGGGGGGGGTATTCTTTCATTCTTTCCATACAGGCAAAGGAATAAAGTCTGAATCTGTGAATTTTTTGGTTTGGGGAGCTCCAAGGTGAGGAAACTCCCTCTACTAATGCAGATTAGTATCTTCTCAACCCATGCTTAGAAAGTTGCCTAAGAGCACTAAGAAGATAAGTGTCTTGGCGTATAACATACCCAGTGTGTATAAGAGATGGGACTTAAACTGAAATCTTCCTGACGTTATGTCCAACTCTCTAGCCATTGTTTCTTGATACTTCTCTTCAGATACAACAAAGAAAACCTAATAAAATGAGGAACAAAGACAATGCATGAAATATGGAGTCTGACAGAAGTTTTGTGAGAATTTCTTGCTGCCTCAGTCCCAAGTCATGAAATATTTCCTTGTCAGTCAGTCAAGTATTTATTAGGCTCCTATTATATACTAAGCAATTTGCTAAACTTTGGGGATATAAAGATGAAAGACAGTTCCTGCTTTCAAAGATCTCACATTCTAGTAATTGTTTGTCTTGAGTCAAAAGATGAACAAAAATCCTCTACATCCCAGAAGTCTAAGCAGGCCCTTCTTATCCCCTCCAATTGTTTGAAAACACTTTCAGCTACTTGTCTGAAACAGTAGTTTTTCATAATTAAATTTTAATAATTTTCCATTAGAGCATTCCTGAATTTTTGATAGGGTATTGTTTCTTTATATTTTTAAAGTTGTATTTAAATGTTCCTTATAGTCAAAGGAATACCTGGCTGAATGAAAAAAAAGTATCTGTATCATCAAATGGACAAGTGAAAAACAAGTTTCCAGTTGACCCCAAATTAGCTTAGCTTTCACAGAATGATTTTGTTTCTTAAAAGGAATTTGTTTAAAACATATGATCTAAGCAAGGGATAAATAGAGGAAAAGAACCATGATTATCACAGGGCTTGCTTTCTGTTTGAAATGGTTTTCACATTTGAGATGCTAAAAGATAAGAATATGAATGGAACTGGTTTAACTTATTACATTTACTAGGACAAGCAAGTTGGGAAATTGTCAAAGTCATTGTTTTCCTAGAAATGGCTGCTATCAGGGTTGTGAATTGTTTTTATCATGTCCTTTATTTAAATTACGTCTGGCTTAATCGTGCAATATAATAGTTTGAATGAATTGAAACAAAATTTGAAAACAGATCTTTCTGTGCTTAGGAAAAACATTCACCTATACTTTGCCAAATAATTGGAAGTATAGTGCTCTCTGGGGGCTCCAGATGATTTATCTTGGGTTAGTTTGAATGGAGTACTTGCACATCACAATAGAAATTTCCTTACTCTGGTGCATCCTCTAAAATTCCTGGAAACTTTTTTTGTGCCAAATTCTTCAGACATGTATGTAAGTGATCTTTTTGAGGTAGTAAAGTTAGTCCAATTGTTAGAGGAATTTCCCTCCTTTATATGCATATGTTATTCTAGGAGTTAATATGGAACTAAGTGCATGCTAAATAATTGTATTTAAATTCTCTTTCCTTCTCTAATGCTTAATAGCTGTGTGACCCTGAGCAAGTCACTTCATCTCCTTAAGTCCCAGTTTCCACACCTGTAAAATGAGGGGTTTGGACCATTTGCCCTTTGAGGTCCCTTCCAGCTATGAATTTGTGATACTATCATTTATACAATTACAGACTCACAGCATCCTCTCAGGCTTCCAGCATACATAATACTTCTGTGCTTCATTTCCTATCAGTAAGTCAATCAAGTATTTATTAAGGACTTAATATGTGTCTGGTGCTATGCTAAACAGTACTATCTAAAAATGTACTTCCTTATGAGTATAGAATTATATGGTTAACAATGAAATGGCCTTGTGATCACACCTTAATGAGGATACATTGAAGGAAAGGAGTGTTTACCTGTAATAGTAACTAGGCAGAACTTTTTGACTTTCTTTCTCTTAAGTGCCTTTAAGGAGTCTGGCCTTTGTTTGAATGGGGCAGGTAAAGTGAGATTATTTGTCTTGGAATGTTTCTCAGCACTAAGACAATCAAGAGTCATTGAACTATATATGATACGGTACTGGTGTTCGGAGCTTTCCCACAGTCTGGTGTCAGTGATTTCTCACACCCTAAATAGTAAGCCTTGAGCCCTCAGGGTCCTCAACAGGGCATATGTACTGGAAGGTTAGCATATGACTTTTGGGGGTTACACTCATTGAAAGAATGTGGGTGACAAGACTCTGGGCAAGCCATTTGAAGCCAACCCCCCAGCTTTCTAACCCAGATGTTACTGCTTCTCTGGTAACTATGAATTGTGATTTGATCAGACAAGGTCTATGATGTTTGTAATTCCAGTTAGTGTTTGTCCTGAAGTTCAGGGGGCTGATGTTTTCCCCCTGTTTAGTTAAATTGAGATTTTTAACCCCTTAAGGTTGCTTTCCTTAGAAAAGTAGATCAAAGAACATGTGTTGTCAGCCCTTTCTGTGTGCTCTTGTTGTTGGTCTTACACAGCCACAGTAGCTGCTAGCAATGTTGTTGTTACATTACCCTAGAGAAGAGAAAACTGGAATGGAAAGAAAGTGAGGAACAGTATACGGGTAAATATCTTAACTATTTCATCTTGATGTAGATTGTTCCCAGATCTGTATTGTTATTGTTGTTCAGTCATGTCTGACTCTTCGTGACCAATTCAGTATTTTATTATCAAAAATACTAGAGAGGTTTGCCATTTCCTTCTCTAGCTCATTTTACAGATGAAGAAATGAGGCAAACAGGGTTAAGTGTCTTGCTCAGGGCTACACAGCTAGCAAGTGTCTGATGCCAGATTTGAACTCAGGAAGATGCCTTCCTGACTGCAGGCCCAGCACCACCTAGCTCCTTCAGGTCTACATAACCAACTCTAGTTTCTCTCTTGAGCAAAAGTTACACTCTGTTCACTACATTTTAGACTTTTTAAATTGGATGTTCTCTAGACATTCCAAACTCAACACACAATTCATTACGTTCTCTACCCCCAAACAAAAAAAAATCTCTCCTCCCAACCTTCCTATTGCTCTTTAGGACATTACCATCTTCTCAATCCCATTATCATCACCTAAGTATCATTCCCAACTCCTCATTCACATTTACCTCATGTCCAATCTGTTGCAGATCTTGATATTTCTATCTATTTTGACAATCTCTCAACATAGATATTCCCTTCTCTATACGACATACCCTACTGCGCAGGTTCTCATCACTTTTTTTCTATGATTTTTGATTACTGCAAAAGTTTTGTTTGGTCTTTTGCCTCAAATTTCTCCCTAGCATATCCTTCACTCACCTACTAAAGTAATCTCCTTAAAGTATATCAAACAATGACACCCAGCCCCTACCCCCAATTCAGTAAAATCCAGGGACTTCCTGAGACCTCTAGGATTAAACAAAAAAAAGCCATTGTGACTAAATATCTTCAAATAAGACTCTCCTTCCCTTGAAGTCATGTTTTTTTCACTTGTCCCTCATGTCTGAAATGCTCTCCCCCCTTCACCATTATCCTCTAGCATCCTTGTCTCCCTTTTAGACTCAACTCAGTACGTTCCTGTTCCAGAAGGATTTTCCCCATCTCACCATTGTGTTATTTACACAGTATTTATCTGATATGTACTTAATTATTTGCAGTGTCTCCTTCATTGGAATGTGAGATTCTTAAGGGAAGGAACTGTGATTGTTTTTACCTGTTTTTATACCATGAATTTAGCAAAGAGCTTGGTGTATAGTAAGTGGTTAATAAATGCTTATAGAATTATTAAACTATTAAATGATTATTAAATAAAGGCAACTAAATCCCAAAGGGGCCATGTAGCATTGTAAATAGAGTAATGATCTTGAATCTGGAAAACCTAGGTTCAACTCTGATTTTCACTTTTAAACATTTGTACTACTACTACTACTACTACTACTACTACTACTACTACTACTACTATAACTTTGTACTGCTATTATTATCACTACTACTAATTATTATCATTATTATTAATATATATCATAATTAATACAGGAATAAAAGAATTATTTTATATGATAGCTATTGTTTACTGTTATTAATATTGTTATATGATTAATATGACAATCATTCAATAAATTAAAATTAACATTATTAATAAATAACATTTAATTATATTTTAAATATAATTAATTAGTATTGACTTTTTAATTGAAATTAATACAATAATGAGGTATTGCTAATATTCATAAGCACATTAAGATTTGCAGAGTACTTTACATATATGCCATCACAGTGAGTATAGCTCAAACCAAATTAAAATGTAATTGGGAAATATTTAACAAAATAAATAAAAATGCAATAACATAGATAATATTACATTTTAAAATTAAGACCCTGTGCAGTGGACAGGGATCCTTACATATGATTTCATTACTATTATTTCTATTTGAGTTTTATACTGCTGGTATAGAGGGTATTCTTTAGGAGCTGGTTGAAATAGATGGCCTCAGACGTCTCTTTGAACTCTAAGATTCTGTGATTCCTAAAGATTATATATTGTGTTCAGTTCCATATTAATTTTAAAGTAAAGCTAACTAAGATAAAAGTCAAATAGACTAAGATAAATCAGCCTTTCAGAAACCATATTAATAATTTTCTTTAAAAAGCCTGAGGAGCTGAAACTTCCTGTTGAATTTTACATATAAAAATATGTGAAATACTATGGCTTTAGAATCCTAACCCAGTATGTAGCTTCCAATTAACTTATTTTAGCTTTCCATCTATGGCTCCTACCAAGCTGGAAACTCTCCTGAAACTGTAGAGAGCATAGAACAAACTAGCTAATTATTCTCTTTTCTCCAAATTCTTCATTAGTGTTTCTTTCTGTTAACAAATTACTCATTTGTTATAAGTACAAATGCCAAAGAATCAAATTAATAAAAGGCAAATTCTGCAAAAAAAAAATCTTACTCCAAATTTCTGGATCCTATCTTTCATTATTCTTTTTTCTTGAATATTACCAAATCTAGCTTAACAATTGGTCACCTATCCTTTTCTATTTATTTTTTTTTTCTGAAGGAAGATAGAAGGAATGTTAAAATGATGGTTTGGTAGACTAGTGTGAAATGATTCATCCTTCAGATTGGAATTATACATAGTCTTTCACATCCCTTTTATTCCTAGGATTATATGAGAATTAATGCCATATAGTGTGTCAAAGTTTGTTGTCTCCAGTCATCTCACTTTTCCCTGCTCATCTTTTTTTTCTTATTTTTAAAAACTTATTTGTTTTCTTTTAGTTTTCAACATTGACTTCCATAAGCTTTTGAGTTTTAAATTTTCTCCCCCTACCTCCCTTTCCCCCTCCCCAAGACAGCAGCAGGCAATCTGATATAGGCTCTACAAATACATTTAGCAATCATTTAATCAACAAACATTCATTAAACATCTACTATGTGGTATGAACTATGCTAAGCACTAGAGATACAAAAAGAATAAAAAAATAGTCTTTGTCCTCAAGAAATTTACAATCTAATAGGGAAGAAAACATACAAACAAATATATTCAAAGCAATAGATATACAGGATTAATAGGAAATAATTAACACAGGGAAGGCACTAGAATTAAGAGGTGCTGGAGAAACTTCTTGTAGAAGGTGAGATTTAAGTTGGGACTTAAAGTCAAGGAGATTAGTAGTCGGAGTGGAGTAGAGAGAGTATTCCAGGCATGGGGGACCGCCAGAGAGAATTCCCAGACGCTGCTCATCTTTTGTCCGTTATACTATAAAACAATAAACATAACAGATACTTATTTAGTATTTTGTTATGTATTTTGAGCCACACAACAATCCTATGAAGTGTTTATTATAGTTATTACCATTCCCATTTTATAGAAGAATAAATCTAGGTTCAGAGAGGTTGTGACTTGGGCTATGGTGACACAATGAGAAACCATCAGATTAAGGATTTGCACTCAGATCTTCATGGCTTCAAGCCCAGCATTCTAATCACTAAGCCAAGCTATTTCTCCATTAGGTAGATGCACTAAAATTATGAGATAGCATTATTCAGATCAATATTCTAAAGGGCCCAGTCTGCCTATGAAACTTCAATCCTCTCAAAAACTAATCTCATTTGCATTTGATTATCTAGTTTACTCACATACTCATTTGGATTTGTGATATCTTTGATTTGGAAAGGCATATTAGAACCTATCAGTGCCTGCCATCATACGCAACTCCTGTCCTTATACTCCCATAAATTCGTTGAAAAAGAGTCCTCGCAACCTGCTCTAAGCCTTCCTTGCTTCCTTCTGACATTATAAAGATACCAGTGTAGTGTTTGAATTACCAACCACATAAACAATATGTCATCCTTTCCTGTCATCCATGGACCTGATGGCACATTTTACTCCTCTTCTTCTTAGGGGCATAAGATGATAGATTTCAAATAGAAAAGGGCCTTAGAGAACATCTAGGCCAACCCCCTCATTTTTACAGATGAAGAAACTGAGACCAAGAGAGAGGAAGTGACTTGTCCCTGGTCAAACAAGTTGTAAGTAGAAGAGCTGGCTTTGGAACTCAGGGATTCTGACTTAAAATCCATCATACTTTTCCCTGTACCACAGTTGTTTTTCAAATTCCCAAGTCGTATGGAAACCTGTTTAAATTTATCATGTACCTCTCCTCTCATCTAATTTAAACAGGATAGAAATGATTAATGAGGCTATTTTCTGGAAATTTACATTTTGAGAGTTGGTTCCCTTTTGAATTAACTCAATAGATAAATAAATTTCTCATTATAAGCTTTGAGGGAGTAACCTGAAAGTGGACTTCTTTTGAGGGAAAAGGGTTTATTTTTATTTTGGGAGACAAGGACTCCTTTCTTCAATATGTGACATTAAGCTCAGTAAATGGCTGCCTATTGTGCCTATTTGTAATGCCAAAACAACCTGGTAGTCAGGAGGAATCCCTTGTTGTAGAATTAGAGGTCCTGAGTCCTAATCCTTAATCTGTTGCTTTCTATTTCTGTGACTTGGGACCAAGTCTGAGTAACAAAAGGTCCCAAAAGTGAAACTTGTTAGTTTTGATCTGTTGGTTTGAATAAAATACAAAATGTCACAGTCAGGAGAAATGGTATTAGATGGTCGACTAAAGAGGAAATATTATGTGTTTAACTTCATTTATTAAAAGAGGTCAATCAATGCTTATTGAAATTGAATTTGAATTCCTGATCACCACAGCATGGACACAAAAGATAACATTGACTAACTTCAGTTTAAAAGAATTGGGGATGAGTTGGGCATGAAACTAAAACAAATCTAGAAAAAGAACAAATTAAAACTCCCCAATTAAATACCAAATTGGAAATCCTGAAAATCAAAGGAGAGATTAATAAAATTGAAAGTAAGAAAACCATCAAATAAATTAAACTAGAAGCTGGAAAAAATGATAAAATAGAAAAACCATTGGTTAATTTGATTTAAAAAAAGAAAGAAGGAAACAAAATTATTAGTATCAAAAATGAAATAGATGAATTTACCACCAATGTAGAGGACAGTAAGACAATTGTTAGGAGCCATTTTGCCCAATTATATGCCAATAAATTTGACAATTTTAGTTAAATGGATGAATATCTTAAGAATAAATTACCCAGATTGGCAGCAGAAGAAATAAAATGCTTAAATAACCCAATCTTAAAAAAAGAAATTGAACAAGCCATCAATGAACTTCCTAGTAAAAAATCCCCAGGATGAATTGGATTCACAAGCAAATTCTACCAAACATTTAAAGAATAATTAATCTCAATACCATATAAACTATTTGGAAAAATAGGCAAAGAAGGAATCCTACCAAATTCCTTTTATGAAGCAAATATTGTACTGATACCTAAACCAAGAAGAGCAAAAATAGTGAAAGAAAATTTTAGACAAATTTCCTTAATGAATATTGATGCAAACATTTTAAATAAAATATTAGCAAAGAGATTACAGCAATATATCACAAGAATCATACACTATGACCAGGTGGGATTTATATCAGGAATGCAGGGCTGGTTCAATACTAGGAAAACCATCAGGATAATTGAACATACAAGGAACAAAACCAAGAGAAACTATAGGATTTATATCAATAGATGAAGAAAACGCCCTTGCCAAAATATAACACCCACTCCTATGAAATACACTAGAGAGCACAGGAATAAATGGAGCCTTCTTTAAAATGGTAAGAAATATTTATCTAAAACCATTAGCAAGCATCATCTGTAATAGGGAAGACCTCCTAGTACAATCAGTGGTGAAGCAAAGAGGCCCATTATGACCTCTATCATTTGATATTGTACTAGAAATGTTAGTTATGGCAATAAGAAGAAAAAGAAATTGAAAAAATTAGAGTAGGCAATGAGGAAAGAAACCATCACTCTTTGCAGATGATATGACATACATAGAGAATCCTAAAGAATCAACTAAAATTTACTTGAAATTATTAACAACTTTAGCAAAGTTGCAGGATACAAAATAAACCCACATAAATCATCAGGGTTTTTATATATTACCAACAAAGTTCAGCAACAAGAGAAGAAAGAGAAATTCTATTTTATTAGCTGTAGAAAATATAAAATATTTGGGAGTCTACCAGGCAAGACAAACCCAGGAACTATATGCATGACTACAAAACACTTTTCATACAAAGTTAGACCCAAACAATTGGAAATATATTAATTGATAATGGGTAGGCCAAGGCAATAATAAAAATGATAGCTAAATTAATCTATTCAGTGCCATACCAAACTATCAAAAATTATTTTATAGAGCTAGGAAAAATAATAAAATTCACCTTGAAGAACAAAAGGTCAAGAATATCAAGGGAATTAATGAAGAAAATGTGAAGGAAGGTGGTCTAACCATACCAAATCTCAAACTGTATTATAAAATAGCAATTATCAAAACAATATGGTATTGGCTGAGAAATAGAGTGGTAGATCAATGGAACTGATTAAGTACAAATTACATTATAGTAAATGACCCTAGTAATCTCGTATATGATAAATCCAAAGTTCCAAGTTTTTGGAACAGAAACTCACTTGACAAAAACTGCTGGGAAAACTGGAAAAATTTATGGTAGGAACTAGGCATAGGCCAGTATTTCACACCATATACCAAGAGAAGATCAAAATGGGTACACAATTTAGATATAAAGGATGATATCATAAGCAAATTAGGAGAGCATTGAATTGTTCATCTGTCAGATACATGGATAAAGGAAGAACTTAGGACCAAAGAAGATATAGAGAGCATTAAAAAATGGAAAATAGATAATTTTGATCATATAAAATTAAATAATTTTTTTGTATAAATTAAAACCTTTTGCAACCAAAATTAAAAGGAAAGCAGAAAAGTGGGAAAAAATTACTGCCAGTATGTCTGATGAAGGTCTCATTTCTCAATTATATAGAAAAAATTATATTGAGTCAAATTTATAAAAATGCAAAACATTCCCTAATTGATAAGTGGTCAAAGGCTATGAGAGGCAGTTTTCAAAGAAATCAAATATACCTATGGTCATATAAAAAACTCCAAATCACTATTGATTCGAGAAATGCAAATTAAAAGAACTCTGGGGTATGACCTCACATATATCAGATTGGGTAATATGACATACAAGGAAAATGGTAAATGTTGGGGAAGATGTGGGGAAACTAGGACAATAATGCATTGTTGGTGGAGTTGTGACCTAGTCTAACCATTCTAGAGAGCAATTTGGAGCTATGTCCAAAGAGCAACCAAACCTTTTGATCCAGTAACACCACTGCTAGGTCTCTATCACAAAGACATAAAAAAGGGGAATGAGGAAAGGGCATATTTGTATAAAAATATTTATAGCAGTGGCTAAGAACTGGAAATCAAATGGATGCCCATCAAGCGGGGAATGGCTAAACAAGTTTAGTATCTGATTGTAATGGAATATTATTGTGCTATAAGAAATGATAAGCTGGATGATTTCAGAAAAACTTTGAAAGATTTACATGAACTGATGCAAAGTGAGGTGAACAGCAATGCAGTAGAGCATTATACACAGTAATAGCAAAATTGTATGATAAAGAATTGTGAATGACTTAAGTATTGTCAGCAATACAGTGATTCAAGAAAATCAAAGGAGTAATGTTGAAGCATAATATCAGTATCCAGAGTAAGAACTGATATTGTTAGAATGCAGACTGAAGCATGCTATTTTTTACTTTCTTTCTTTCATTATACAAAATTACTAAAATGGAAATGTTTTATATGATTGCACATATATAACTTATATGTGACTGATTACCATCTCAGAGAGAGGGGAGCAAAGGAGAGAGGGAGAGACAGAATTTGAAACTCAAGACTCAAAAAAACCCAAATATTAAATTTATTTAACATTTAATTGGGTGAAAATATATTTTAAAAATGAATTGAAAAAAAAGAAAATAGGGAGAAATCATTTCAATAAACAGTAGCTTTCATTATGTTCTCATTTCATCTTTCTTTCACTTTGAACCCTGAATTCATTATCTCTGTTTGTGTAAATGTAACATCTGGTTGACTGGATGAGTAAAGCTTATATTCTCTGATAGCAGAACCATGATGACATTCCGTTCTACAGTGTGTTCCTAAAGCCTGGACACATAGGCAAAAATACATATTTTCAAGAAATGAAATAAATGAAAATTTCAACAACATTTTTAATTGGAATATTAACAAGTAACATCTTCAATGTGATTTCCATCATTTGTGATGCAAAGGTTGATGTGCTTTGCAAGATTCACATGAACTCGATGCAGCAACTCCGCATTGCCATCAATTTTAGCACATTCACTCTTATACATTCAATCAAGTGTGTTGCATCTGTGATTTTCATTGAGTACACCTTCTTCTTTAGCATACCACCAAAAAAGAAGTCACTGAACAACACAGAGTCTTTGGTGAAATGGTTAATGAGATGTTAGTGAGATTGCCTATGTGTCTAGACTTTAGGGACACCTGTACTTCAAGCAGACTGCCATATCTATTCCTATTTGTTTTTACAATCACCTGCCTAAGACCGTCAGTCATTTAGGAGATGTTAGAAAAACAGAATGTTGTCAGGAGGCCCACTTATTCTTGTAATATAAAATACTCAAGAGTAAGTTGTTTATTCCTTAAGGACATTGAGATTTGTGGAGATGTTCCATTGCAAAGACCTTTTCCTCTTTTTCTGGTGTGATCAATGTCCACGTGGTCATTATGTCTCAAAGAGAGGAGGATATTAACATGACAGTATATCAGACAATTCACTTAATAACTGTGCTGAGAAAATATAGTCAGTCTCCAGGCCAAATGAAGGTACTGCTTTTATACATTTATAGTAAATTCTAGTGACATGTTTGGGGCTGATTTAAGAAATGAATTAGTCACTTAAAACAAGTAAGAATGCAAAAGGAGACAGCTCTTTAGTCTTAGATAGTATTCTATTTTTAAAAGTACTTCAGTGGTTCCCAACTGTTTCCCCCCCACCCTCCAGACAACCCCTTTTAACAATAACAAAATATTTGTAAACCCTCATGGTAATGTAATATGCTATTCATAGTATTCTTTTAAATTTCTTCATGAAGTATTGAAAATAACAACGATGGTAACTTTTGCTCCCACAAGTCCACATTAAGTACAAAACTTTTAAAATATAAAATTTCATTCTACCTATAATTATAAAAATTCTAAATACAAAAGTCTAAAACTCTAATTATAAAAACAGTTACAAATACTTTATGTGGAAGATTCTATAATCCACAAGACCTTTTATACTTACTACCCATCTATAAGACTTTATATTAAATATTATTATTTAAAGCTTTTTCTTAAACATTAATACCATTTTAAGTGAATTAAGTTAGAAATTGGAAGATGTTTAACATAATACACCAAGGTTAATTTAACATAAGGATATAAGCTTAATTTCAATATTTTTTTTATTTTGATAAACTTTGGGAATATATGGCTCAATGCAAGAAATATAGTTTTAAATGTGCTTCCACATTAAATTTATTTTTGTTTTATCTTAAGAATACTGTTTTTACATGTAGCTGTGGAAAATTAAATACCAAACATATGAAAAAAAGAATATGGAGAAAATTTTCATTCATAGGACTATGTGATGGGATAAAGTAAGAAAAATTCGAAAGCTCTTGAGAGACAGATTTTTTTAAAAGAAATTTTAGCCACCTGAGTAATTGTTAAAAATGAACAGCCATTTTAGATATGAAATATTTATTCCTTTACTAGCAAATGAAAAATACTGTAGTAAATGATAAATGCACTTCATTTTTAGCATTGATTATATGTAAACCAGACTTTTAGGGAAAGAACATTTCTTTCTTCTCTTTTACCACTGTGCCAACTAGAGTTAGAAAATCAACTATATTCTCAAAGAAGCTAATGAACGACTGACTGGTGTCGCCTATCAGTTCATTTGAAAATCTTCCAGGTGGAAGAACAGTAACACAAGTGGAGAATAAGTTTACATTTGAAAACAGTCTTAGTATTGCAATGAGAGGTAATAAAAGGTTTTTCCTCCAGAATGTTTGTGATGGTCTGTGGTGGTTTTAAGATGGTTTATAATGCATGTTCCCGGTGAACATGTTTTGAGAGCCAGAATGTTTTTACTTCAAGAACATAAACATTCATGACATCTTGGTCACATGAATTGACAGGTAATAATATGCAATTACTGGGTAACAGAGGGTATTGAGGAAGCTACTCTGGCATAGTGCTTCCAGGGAGGCTGCCTTCCATATTGATATTGAACTACTTTGGTCCAACCATTTAATTAGTTTGAAATCCAACTACCTAGCACTTAGTATAATGCCTGACATGAAGTAGGTGCTTAATAAATAATTGTTGACCTATCATCTAAGCCATATCTTTCCAACTTGTTCATATAAATAGCATGTGTTTCTTTGTAAAAATAAAAGCTATAAAAATAGCTAGGTAAACTATTCCCACATAATTTCTCTGATGTACCAGTCTTATAAATCCATCAAAGAATGAATTCATTCTGTTGTAGTTGAAACCATGATTGCTTTTTGTGATTACCAATTGATTTTTTTTAAATATTCATTGACAAAAATATGCTCTAGAACTTTGTAGGTAATTGAAATCAATTTTATTGACCTATAGTGTGCCAACTATTTTGCTACCATTTTGAAAACTATCACAATTTTTCCTTCTTTCCTGTGGCAGCTCTCCTGTTCTCCATAGTCTTTTATAGATCACTGAAAATTGGTTAGCAATAATTTATGTATGCCAGGTTTTCATATAGTTTATCTGAGCCTAGTGTCTTGAACTCAAGTGCAGTTAAGTATTACCATATCCATATATATGTGTATATATACATATATTTGGTCTTTTTCTAATCCATTTATTATCACAATCCTAACTCGTAACTCTATCTCTGATTTTCCTTTTTTCTTCAATATAACTCTGAGGCCATTTCTGTTTTCCTTAGATTTTCTTATCAACCCCCGCTCATTCTGGGATTCAAATCTTTGGACACTATTCTTTAAGGATCATGCCATGTTTTTGTATCCACCCTCTTTTACCTGTTCCTGTTTTCATGTTCTTTACATGTCTTTTAAAACTCTAATTTGATTGATAACACTCTATGCAGCAATAGGAAACTCTATGGCGGTAGTTACTATGGTCCTCCTGTGTCATCTTGTGATTGATGAAAATCTGCACTCCCTTGGCTTTATCTTGGTGTCATAACTCTCTTAGTTTCTCAATAACTACTGGGTACTCTACCTAAATGTGAGAATACCACTTTCTTCCTGAATTATAAGTCTACAGTGAATTCAGTAAACCCCATAGCAATAAAATGCTGAAATCATGGAAATAAAAGATGATATAGCAATATTCATGTCAATATTTTATTTATTTATTTTTATTGTTTGATTGATTGTGGAGGCACTTCTTTCCCTGAAAGAGATTCCAACTTTATCAGTGCATTCAGTCATCAAGTTTTTACGGTAGCCTTAAGTAATTTCTGTCCCTGCAAAATCGATTGGTAGCTATCCCTCTCATATTACATTATGCCAATAAATTCTTTTTTTTTTTATGTTTTATTTATTTTATTTTTTTAATGCAATTTATTTATTTAACATATTTGGTTTTCAGCATTGATTTTCACAACAGTTTGGATTACAAATTTTCTCCCCATTTCTGCCCTCCCCCCCCACTCCAAGATGGCGTATATTCTGGTTGCCCTGTTCCCCAGTCAGCCCTCCCCTCTATCACCCCCCTCCCCTCTCATCCCCTTTTCCCTTCCTTTCTTGTAGGGCACGATAAATTTCTACGCCCCATTGCCTGTGTATCTTATTTTTTAGTTTCATACAAAAAGTTTTTTGTTTTTGAACATCTGATTTTAAAAACTTTGAGTTCCAAATTCCCTTCCCTCTTCCCTTCCCACCCACCCTCCCTAAGAAGTTGAGCAATTCAACCTAGGCCACACATGTATTATTATGTATAACCCTTCCACAATATTCATGTTGTGAAAGGCAAACTACATTTTGCTCCTTCCCAACCCATCCCGCTTTATTGAATTTTCTTCCTTGACCCTGTCCCCTTTCCAAAGTGTTTGTTTTGATTACCTCCACCCCCATCTGCCCTCCACTCCATCATCCCCCTGCCTTTTATTTTTTTTTTTATCTTCCTCCCTCTTCTTTCCTGTGGGGTAAGATACCCAACTGAGTATGTATGGTATTCCCCCTCAGGCCAAATCTGATGAGAGCAAGGTTCACTCATTCCCCCCTCACCTGCCCACTCCCCTCCTCTCCTAGAACTGCTTCCTCTTGCCACCTTTATGGGAGATAATCCACCCCATTCTATCTCTCCCTATCTCCCTCTCTCAGTAAGTTACTCTCTCATCCCTTAATTTCATTTTATTTCTTTTAGCTATCTTCCCTTCATCCTCAACTCACCCTGTGTCTGCTCTCTCTCTTTTACATATATATATATATACACATACATACACATACATACATATACACATAGATACATGCATACATACACATTCACTTATATATATACATAAACATATATATATGCATATATATATATGCATATTCCCTTCAACTACCCTAATACTGAGGTCTCATGAATCATACTCATCATCTTTCCATGTAGGAATGTAAACAAAACAGTTCAACTTTAGTAAGTCCCTTGCAATTTCTTTTTCTTGATTACCTTTTCATGCTTCTCTTGATTCTTGTGTTTGAAAGTCAAATTTTCTATTCAGTTCTGGTCTTTTCACTGAGAAAGCTTGAAAGTCCTCCATTTTATTGAAAGTCCATATTTTGCCTTGGAACATGATACTTAGTTTTGCTGGGTAGGTGATTCTAGGTTTTAATCCTAGCTCCATTGACCTCCGGAATATCGCATTCCAAGCCCTTCGATCTCTTAATGTAGAAGCTGCCAGATCTTGGGTTATTCTGATTGGGTTTCCACAATATTCAAATTGTTTCTTTCTGGCTGCTTGCAGTATTTTCTCCTTGATTTGGGAGCTCTGGAATTTGGCAACAATATTCCTAGGAGATTTCTTTTTGGGATCTATTTGCGGAGGCGATCGATGGATTCTTTCAATTTCTATTTTGCCCTGTGGCTCTAGAATATCAGGGCAGTTCTCCTTGATAATTTCCTGAAAGATGGTATCTAGGCTCTTTTTTGATCATGGCTTTCAGGTAGTCCAATAATTTTTAAATTATCTCTCCTGGATCTATTTTCCAGGTCAGTGGTTTTTCCAAGGAGATATTTCACATTGTCTTCCATTTTTTCATTCCTCTGGTTCTGTTTTATAATATCCTGATTTCTCATAAAGTCACTAGCTTCCACTTGCTCCAATCTAATTTTTAAAGTAGTATTTTCTTCAGTGGTCTTTTGGACCTCCTTTTCCATTTGGCTAATTCTGCCTTTCAAGGCATTCTTCTCCTCATTGGCTTTTTGGAGCTCTTTTGCCATTTGAGTTAGTCTATTTTGTAAGGTGCTGTTTTCTTCAGTGTATTTTTTAGTATTTTTTTGGGTCTCCTTTAACAAGTCATTGACTTGTTTTTCATGGTTTTCTCGCATCCTTCTTATTTCTCTTCCCAATTTTTCCTCTACTTCTCTAACTTGCTTTTCCAAATCCTTTTTGAGTTCTTCTATGGTCTGGGGCCAGTTCATGTTTTTCTTGGAGGCTTTGGTTGTAGGCTCTATGACTTTGCTGTCTTCTTTAGGCTGTATGTTTTGGTCTTCTTTGTCACCAAAGAAAGAATCCAAAGTCTGAGACTGAATCTGGGCGCGTTTTCGCGTCCTGGCCATATTCCCAACCAACTGACTTGACCCTTGAGTTTTTCAGTGGGGTATGACTGCTTGTAGATTACAGAGTTCTATGTTCTACGTTTGGGGGGGAGGTGCCAGCTCTGTCAGAGCCGCACTCCTCCTTCCCCAAGGACCCCCAGTCCAGACTGGGCTCAGATCTTCGGCAGGCTGTGCACCCCTGCTGTGATCCGCCACTTAATTCCCCCCACCAGGTGGGCCTGGAGCCGGAAGTAACAACAGCTGTAGCTGCCCCACCTCCGCTGCCCCCAGGGCTGGAAGCCGAACCGCGAACTCCTTCCACTCCCGCAGCTTTTCCCACTAACCTTCTCCACAGTCTTTGGTGTTTGTGGGTCGAGGGGTCTGGTAACTGCTCACGTATTCAGGGCGCTAGGGCCCCCTCCGCCCGGCTTCCGGTCTGGATCGTCCACGCCGCTCAGGCTGGGCTCTGCTCCACTCCGTTCCCAGCTCCCAGCTCCCAGCTCCGTGTGGAATAGAGCTCACCCAGAGACTATCCGGGCTGTCCTGGGCTGGAGCCCTGCTTCCCTCTGCTGTTCTGTGGGTTCTGCCGTTCTAGAATTGGTTCAGAGCCATTTTTATAGGTTTTTGGAGGGACTCGGGTACGGAGCTCACTCTAGTCCGTGCTTACCAGCCGCCATCTTGGCTCCGCCCCTTGCCAATAAATTAATAAATATCATTAGGGCATTTTAGTCTTCTATACTTCAGTGTATCTAGGATTTTATTATGTGGAGACTTATCCAGTTACAATCCTCCTATGTCTTCCCATCATGTTTAATTCTTATCCTTTTTTCCCATAAGGCCTCTTTAGAAGGTCTACAGAATACCTTGGAGAATTTATGTGTGTGTGTGTGTGTATGTGTGTATGTGTGTGTGTGTGTGTGTGTGTGTGTGTGTGTGTGTGTAAACATTCCCTATGTACTAATGCTTTACTGTGTCTTTTCTGTCCATCTATCATCTTTTATGTTTGCTCTGTGATTAGCTCATCTCCTTGGCTAATCATGTTTCTTGTATGTGACTTTTTTTCACCATGCATCTATCTGTATCTTTCTGGAAAATTCCAAATTTGTGGATGTTGTGGAATTCCATTATTTATAGCCACTGGAAAAAATTGTAAAATAAGTTACTTAGCAAAATGAAATTTGGAAATGTTGATTTATCAGACCAAGTATAGATATGCACACATTCATGCTAAAGATGAAGCAATTCTGAAAGAAATGAGGAGCAATTTTTCAACATATCTGAGAAAGTAGAAGAGATCGAACAGGGAAACATCCCCAAAATGTTTTGTCATAAAAGGAAAAAGTGATCAAGAAATCACATGTTAATGCTTTCTCATGTACCTATATTCTCATTACATCAAAGCCTTTATTTATATGATTGATTAATATATTAATGATATTCTTCAAAAAAGGTAGAGAGAAGAGGTAGTCTTTGCAAACAACTTTCTATAGCAGATCACATGTTTATAACTGAACAATTGACTGAGAAGTTTAGAATATCAAAGTTTCCTAAGAATTGAAATTGAAGGTTACCTAAAGGCAATTAGATTACTATATTTTTTAAAATAGGCTTTCCTAAACTAAATAATCATTGGGATTATAAAGGAAAATAAAAATTTTACCATGAGTTACCATGAGTAACTAACAAATATTTCTTCCCATGTTTTAAAAGAAATATTTCCAAGTGGAGCTGCATATTGCTTCTTTGGTGAAAATAATGTGAATTTTTATGAGCTCATGAAATTTATTATTGAGAAAGAGATCACATTTCTGTAGACATAAATTTTTGGTAAAGATTTATAAAATGCATTTATTTACTGGCATGTCAGTCTAAAGTGTCAAAGCAAGTTTGGGTTTTCCAATTGTTCATCCTTCATTATCAAAGAGAACGAATGACATCACAAGGGTGTTGTCATGACTTACACATGGATTGGATTGAAGTGAGGCAAAGCTGTGTGAAATTGTCAGCCTCAGTCTCTCCTCAAAAGTCATCAAAGTCCAGTGGCAAGACAATAGTCAAGATGACTGGCAATATCCCAGGATGCAGTGGATGACCTTGGCCTTTCTAAATTAAGGTCTTTCCCAGGACTTATTTGTCTAAGGCATTCCCTATTCAATGACTAAGAGCTAGGTAAGAATTGAGACAAAAGATAGTATAATTTACCATCAAAAATATTAATCTGGGAGGGAAGACCCTCAAAGTTTCTGGCCAGAACAGAAAAAACGTTATTTACACTCATTTTAAGGTATCAAGGGTTTTCCAGTTGGCAAAAATGTGTTTAGATCCCAGTTCTGCCTCCCTTTTTGTGATCTCGTGTTCTTGGGGAAGCCACTTAACTTCCCTCAGCCTCAGTGTATTCATCTGAGAAGGCCTTTCCTACTCAAGGTTTATGATCCTCTAGTCCTATGACTTGATGGCCTCTGAGGTTATTTACAGCTCTTCATCTACTATCTAGATGTCACAACTCTTTTATTTTAGCCTTGTTAATATTTATAATACTTGCCTGGATTACTTTATTGACTTAATCAATTATTTTAGCTCTAGAGGAACTAAATTTTCTTAAACATAACCTGAAATATACAAGAATAAAAACACATTATGATGCAGTTTTCCCACATACTTCCTGTATCCTTAGAAACAACTTAAATCAAGGGAAGCTTATAGCAAGGTTGAAATATAGCAAGAATGGTATTAAACTCATGATGAATTGTGCTATGTTAACAAGAAGTGCATTATGTTATAGCCCAGGGTAGTTTGGGTTCTAATTCCTTTCTTTCCACATTCAGTTGTAGAGCACAAATTTAGAACTGGAAATATCCTTAGAAGTCATCTAGTCCACTCCTCTCATTTTGCAGAACAGGAAATCAAGGTCCAGGAAAGTTAAATGACTTGCCAAAAGTCATACTGGTAGTAAGTGATAGATAGACTTGGGATCATAGTATCACAAATCCAGTTTTGGAAAGGACCTATAAGGCCATCTATTTGCCCCCTCTTTCATAAGTCTAAGTTAATATGGAATTTGGGGGGGGAAACATAACTGTAGCTTATCCCTGTGATGGCTGTAAAGACATAAACTCAAATCCTAGTTAAATGGTAACAGGGGAGTAAAAGCATGGGGTACATCCCATCATTTCAGATTCCTTCAGGCCCAGAGAGAAGTGTGGAGGGCAAGGATAGAGAAGGTTTCTCTAATATGGAATAACTAGCCACCTGCTTTACTCTAATGGTGAACAATCATTAGAGGTGGAGAACTTAAGTCTCATCAGTTACCTTTGTTCTCGGGTAGATGAAGAAGGCAAAATGTTAACAGTGAGGACATTTTGAGAGACAAAAATGGGTTTAATTTTAATGAGGCTTTATAAAGAATGGTAATAATAAATTGGAAGAACCCCTGCACTTCATTAGAATATTGAAGACAAGAAAATGTAAGGCTAGATAATTCTTGTGTCTAGTTCTTATAGACATTTAGCATAGTGCCTGGCACAGAGTAGGCACTTAAATGCTTGCTCCTCTTCCTCCATTTCACATTCTCAGAAGTTCAGAATATAAGCCCTCAGGAGCGATCTAGCCCAACCTGCATTGGCTAATGATCGATATGATTGGTACCCTTGACAAGTGGTCATCTAGTCTTTGCTTAAAGACCTCAAATTAATGTTAAATCACCACCTAAACCTTGTCTTAGACAGTTCTAAATTGTTAATTTTTCATTATATTAAGGATACTTCACATTGACTAGATTGAAAAAGAAATTTCAGTTAATAATGGAACAAGACCCCTTGAAAAGTAGGTACTTCCATTGATCTAATAACGTGCTGGCCATGTACCTAGAATGAAAGACAACAAATGTTTAGATTCAGTGGTACATTATGTGTCACATATTAAGCAAATCAGAAAAATTATCCCCCACTCCCAGTCATGACAGATGGACCTTCCATGGAGAATTTCTGGAAAGATGTGGATAAGTTGAGAAGCCATGAAAGGGTTGTGAACTTGTGGAGGGAATTCTATATTATTGAACTAACAGAACCATTAAGCTGTCAAAGTAAAAAGGGAACAAGCAAGAAAAATTTCCCTTTTCTATGCTCATGCATTTCTCCTATGTAGGAAATTAATGCGTGTATCTGAGAATAAATAAAGCAGTCAGTTGGAAACTTTTATCATAATACATCATAAGGCTTTTTAACAAAGGAAGAACATTGTTGTTGTTTTTAAATACATTTTTATTGATACCATTGTTTTCACATAGCCTGCTTCCTCCCGTGTCTTTCTCCACTCCTTGTAGAGAGTGTTATTTATAACAGACACTAGTTTTTAAAGTAAGAAAAAAAGAGGAAGGGGAAAAATTATAAAATCCATCAATCCATTAAAATACATTAAAAATGTGACATTGTATGCAGTGACCTGTGCAACTATGGTGCAACGTTACTACTTCTGAAAAGAAGTAGGGAAGTAGTGGATGATTATTTACAACAATCCCCCTAACATGTTGCCTAATATGTTGAGGTCCAGTGATCTTAGCTCTTCTTTGGCAATTACCTTGGAGACACCTGGTAAGTTAAAACCCGTTAAATAATTATTCTGCAGTAGAATGAGAGGGAAAAAAATATATGGGAGGGAGGGAGAATGAGTACTACCAAAAATGTGGTTTATCAGGGAAATTCCTAGTTCAACATGAGCATCTATATCCATCAAAGTGGTATATACATATTTATACATGATAATTAACAAGAACCTTGCTTATCAAATGTGCTCTTTCCCCAGCTGTCTACCATGCCTGAAACGTTCTTCTTCAACTCTACCTTTCAACTTCCTTCGAGACTAAACTCCAATCTTACCTTCTGAAAGAGGTGCCCCACATCGTTAATCTCTTCCCTCTGAGATAACTTTCCATTTACACTGCATATGTCACAGATATACTATGTATGCATAAAGCTGTTTGCATCTTTTCTCTCCCTCTCTACTACCCACACAGCTCTCACCCCCTTGCAGGCCCTCATTATCTCTTACCTGGACGATTGCTGGAATGTTTTAGACGTTCTCCTTGCCTCAAGTCTCATTCCACTTTGAACTATCCTCCACATGGCTGCCAAAGGGATTTTCTGAAAGCACAAATCTGACCATGTCATTTCCCTGAGATTTCTAAGATCAAATATAAACTCCTCTGTTTGGCCCTTCACAGCTTAGCCCCAGTTGACCTTTCCACATTCTATGTTCCTATCAAACTGACCTTGTTACTATGTTCCTCATTATTAAGTCTCCATTTCCTGTCTCTGCTTTTGCACTGACTTTCTCCCATGCTAAAAATGCCCTTCCTCCTCACATCTGCCCCTGAGAATCACTGATTTTCTTTAAGACTCAGCTGAAGCTGCACCTTCAACAGGAAGCTTTTTCTTTTCTTTTTTAAATGTTTATTTATTTTTTCATTTATGGAATAAAACAAGCCTTTCCATAACATAGTATAATTAAAAAAAGATGATTACACATTAAACTGCAAATCCATTATGTATAACTTGCTATTCCTTTTAAATATATGATAAAGTTATCCTGTAAATTTCTTTCTCTTCTTTTTATCCTTGTCCCCTGCCCTAGAGATGGCTACCATTAGACACAAATATGTACATGTGTATATATATATATATATATGTGTATGTATGTATATATATATGCGTGTGTGTGTGTATATACATATATAATCATTCTATACAGACTTCTATTTATCATTTCTTTCTCTGGCTGCAGATAGGCTCTTCCTTCATACATCCTTTGTAGTTAATTTGGGTATTTATAATAGTCAAAAAGGCTTATTCACACAAAATTGTTCTTAAAACAATGTTGCTGTTATTGTAAATGATGTCCTCTTGGTTCTGTTCATTTTACTATTATTTCATGCAGGTCTGTCCTCATTTTTCTCAGATCATTGAGATCCTCATTTCTTATAGCACAGCAATACTCCATCACAAACATGAAGGTTTTTCTTAATCTAGTCACTACCACCCCCAACTACCTTACATATAATTTACATATGCCTCTACCTGCACACATTTTTCTCCAAAATAAAATGCAAGGTTTTTTGGGGGTTTTTTTTTGGGAGCAGGGACCATTTCCATTTGAGTTTGTGTCCTTAGCACCTAGAATAATGTGTGGCACAAAAGAGAGACTTAATAGCTTCTCAGTGATGGGTTCCTCCCAGGTTAGGCAAGAAGGTAAGAGCAAAGATGTAAGATATTTAGTGGATAGTGAATAGCCCAATGCCACTGTAGTGGTTATCTCACTTCTTTGGAAGTGAGGGAGGAAATGTTGAATGATCACTCTAAGAATGCAACATGCCAAGCTTCCTTATCATCCTACAGAGAAATTTTCATTAGTAATTATGGTACTCGTGCCATTTATAATTCATTCATAAAAGATGAGTCATTTAATTGGCAAAAGTTACCAATTCATCAGTTTTGTAAATGGAGCAGACTCCTTTATAATTGTTTATCTAGAAAGACTTCCTTGACAAATATAGAGAATAAATCATTTAGTTAGATGAGTTCATTTAAACATAAAAAGTTGTCTCAGATAGAATTCTTTACATTTTATGAGATGTCTCTTCAGTCATCCATCAATTAAAATCTCCACAAAGGAAAAGAGGTACAAAACAATGGCATTTTCTTGGATTTTAAATGAAATATTTTTTTCCTCCACCCTTTAACATGAATATGTATGCCATTTCTGAATCAATCAATCAGTATTGTTTTTTTTTTCCAGAATGGAGGGCCTTAAACAGTCCTTTGAGCCTTTGATTCAACTTTGTAAGCAGGACCTCAAATCTTGGGAAATAATTGTTTAAATTGAAGCATAATCTAGAGAATCTCATTCTCTTGCCTTAGCCTTCTACAAAATAAGGATGAAAATAAACCTTCTTCCTAACACACATTAGTGTGTGTATATATATATACACACCCATGTGTGTGGATATATATGTGCATATATAAAATTATTAATTTTACAGACCTAGATTGCTCTTAAGAGTATCATCTTCTGGAATGAAGTGAAAAGAATTTCATCTCTAAATAGCCCATTGTAAAGTTTCTTCTTAAGCTTAAGTAAAGTCTCTTCTTAAGAACCAAAGTGCACAAATACAAAAATAGCCATACTCTATCAAAACATATTTCCACACCATCCATGTCCTTAGTGGGGACTATGAATTTTTCTCCTCTCTATTAGGAAACAGGAAATGTTCTTCATCTTCAATCCTCTACAATCATTGCTGGTCATTTCATTAGTCGGAGTTCTTAAATCTATCAAAATTGTTTGTCTCTAGAACGTTTGACAACAAATTGTTCTGGTTCTGTTTACTTCATTGTATCAGTTCATTTAAATTTTTCCACATTTCTCTGAAACCATCCCTATGTTTTTTTTCCCTAGATCACATGTGATTTCCTTCTATAGCTCTATTCTTACTCTTACTAATATTACTTATTTTAACTAACTTTTTTCTTTTTTACCTAAAAAGAGTCCCTCAGCAAATGATTGCATACTAGAGATCTCTTAGTCCAATAAAGGTTGTCTCCTAAGATAGATACTACAGCACAGGCTAGTTGGGTTGAATATATGATATACAGCATCCTAACTCTCACTCAGTTAGCAAACATTTATTAAATGACTACTCTGTGCCAGGCATTGTGCTAAGAGCTGAGGATACAAATACAAAGCAGAAAAACAGTTCATGCTCTTAAGGAGCTTTTAATCTAATGGGGGAAAATAACACAAAAGGAAGCTAAAGAGGGGAGGGGAAGGGAAAACACCTGATCTGGAAGTATGATGAGGTCCAAGGTCTCTAAAGATGGATGGTGGAAAGAAAGGGGAGACCTTAATTCCAAAAGAAGTATGGAGAAGTGTAAGTTGTGCTCAGCTAGAGCTGAGATCACTGTACTTCAGTTCCTCTAATTTTATGATGGAGAGCCAACATTTTGCTCCTGGATGAGAAAAGGAGTGTTGTAGCCTTAGGACTACACACCTGTAGTAGAGGCATGAGAGGCCGTGTTGCATAGTGGGTATATTATTGAACTTAGAGTCATACTTGGGTTCTGATTCTGATTCTGATTTTATATGTACATATATGTACACACATATAAAATATTCTTAAAATTTAAATAAATCTAAAATAATGTAAATAAATTTTTATAATAATTAATATATACATATGATTTATATGTATATGCATATATCTATACACACACATGCACACATATATGGCATATAACCAAGGGGAAATAATTTAACCTTTCTGAGCTTCAGTTTCTTCGTTTTACAAATGAAAAGGCTGTGCTAGGTGGCTTCTAGGGTCCTCACTAGCTCTATACCTAAATCTATCCAGTCAAATGAAATGACCACTAACTGAAAAGACAGAAGATAGCTCAGGAAAGATTGAAAGAAAACTTACCACCATAGGAATAGAAAGTAGGAAAAAAGAATTCCTTTTTGAGATCTGTTTGCAAGACAGTTCTGTAAGTTGTTTGTTTTTAATTAAATGATTGGATATACGTTTTAGTTTTGGACGAAGAAGGATCTCTCTCTCTCCCTCTCTCCCGCTCTCCCTTTCTCTTTCCCTCCCTCCCTCTCTTTCTCCCTCCCTCGCTCTCTCTCTCCCCCTCTTTCTTTGTGTCTGTCTCTCTTCTCTGTCTCTCTCTTTCTATGTCTCTCTCTGTCCCTGTCTTTCTCTCTCTGTCTCTGTCTCTCTGTCTCTGTCTCTTTGTCTCTGTCTCTCTGTCTCTCTCTCTCTTTCTGCTTCTGGGTAGCTAGATTACATCAATGATTAAAAGAAACAAGAAGAAAACATCCAATTCCCTTGACTTCAAGATAAGGCAGTGAGTGGTAGTTTAAAGAATGAATTATCACAGTGCCTCTGGTTTATTGAATTAGGTATCCAAAGACTACAAAATAGTGAAAAACTCCATAGGTTTTTTTCCTTGTAAAACAGAAAAGAAATTTGCATGAATACTTCCCCCAATAGAGAGCTGCTCTTTCAGACAGAAAGACCTGAGTTCAACTCATGCCTCTGACATATACTGGCTATGTGACCCTGGAAAAGTCACTTAATGTCTCATATCTTCAGACAACTCTGTAAGTTTTAGAGAAGGTTGTGATATCCATCCATCCATCCATCCATCCAATTTCTTATCCTGTTTCACTGAGTAAGTTCAGACTCACAACTATGGGGCTTTTAACATTTTAAAATTAAAAAATAGGTATTTATACAGGCCACCTCTTTTTGTAAATTACTTGATTTCAATGGGGATTGAATGCCACATAATAATTGAAAAAAGTTGTTGAGAAATACCTTGAGTGCTTACGAGATGAGACTGTCACACTTTATTAGGTAAAAATTTCTAGATATATCCTATTGCCATTAGAAATTCAAGGAATTATTACTTTGCTAATGGTCTCCATGACCTTTGCTTTTGAGCATTTTCTAGAAAATTCTATATGTTGTCTCTGTATAGAAAGTTGTGTTATTTTTAAAAATTATGCTGTATGCTCTTATATGCTTTAAATATTATTCATTCCTTTTATACCATAGTAATTTTCTTATAACCCCCAACATTTTATCACTCTCCTTCACAGAATCAAGAACAAATAAGCAAAACCAACTGACACAGTGACCATGACTGATGAGTACAACATTTAGTGACTTCCCCATTTCTTTACTGATAATGTGAAGAAGCATTCATTGTCATTTATCTAATAGATTCAGCATTGCCTTTAATCAGGATTCAGTTGCTTTTCAAAGCTGTTTCATTTAAATTCTTAAAACCATCAAACATGTTGTTCTTCTGGTTCTGTTCCCCCCCATCCTATTTTAGCTCATGTATCTTATGTTTCATTGAATTCCCCATATCCCTCATTTCCTCAAACATAGTAATATTCTGTTACATTCATAGGATCTCCCCAATTGATTGCCACCCTCATTGTTTCTGGTTTGGGGCTATTTCAAAGAAAAAGGATTATTTTGTATATTTTTGTGTATATAGGGTCTTTTTGTCTTGGACCCTGTGGCTTTACATTTTTTTGATCAGCAGAAATTTCTGGTTGGCTGGTAACTAATTTGTCTGCTGGTTCCCACAAGGAACGGGGGTTTCTAAGCAAAATCACATCTCCCCTAATAAATAATGCAACCATCATGCCACTGGCAGCTTAGAAAATACAAGGTACTATGGTACAGTGTTCTGTCTGAAGGCCTGGTTTCAGTCCTGCCTCTGACACTTACTGTTGTGACTATTGGCAAGCCGCTAAATTTCCCTGAACCTCAGTTTCTTCATCTGTAAAATGAATGGGTTGGATTAGGTGCCTTTTGTTGCATAGCCAAGCTTTAGATCTATGATCCTTTCATTTTAAGAGCTAAAGGGCTACTTCTAATCATTACTAAAACATTTTCCCAATTAAATGAAATAGGTAGACAAGGTCATGGCCATGGGATGATAGGAGCATAGATTCAGAACTTGAGGAGATCTTAATCTTCATCTAGACCAGTCCTATTATTTTGTAAATGAGGAAACTAAATTCATCTTAAATTTAGTTTAGATGTGAGTGAAAAAGAAAGGATGTCTTATTTCTCAACATCATATGAAACTGGCCTAATGTCAAGAAAACACACACACATAGACGTACACACACACATAAACGTGTGTACATACATGTGTGTGTTCCGAAGACAAAGCTTGATGTATAGTTCCCAGAAAATTGAGCTTTGCAATTAGCATGTTAGAAGAGCATTGTACTAGGCAGAGAATAGCTCAAAGTCTAACCAATAGAAGATGAACTCCTAATGCTTTTGATAAAGCTCAGTGAAGTGGAGGATACATAATTATTTTGGTCATGTTTCAATCAAGGTTACTTTATCATGGCATTTTATGAACTTGTACTAGTGACATACTATTTGTAACAACTTCGATGGGCTTGAGAGCCTCTATGATTCTCAAGATCCCAATTAATAGCTACCAAATACATGTGCCTGCCATCTAGTGGTGAAAAAGCACACTGCAAACAAAGTATGCATCTAACAAGTCTCTTATTTGTAGTAAAATGTTACGTATCCATTTTATACAGTTTCCATAAAGTGAAAATGAAGGCATCAAACCCTCTGCTTATGCATTCTGCATGGATTAGCTGTAATTCTGCCACCTCCACAAAAGCTCTGGCCCATTTTGGTCTCTCTTTACTCTGAGTTTCTTCTATACTTTATCCCACATTTTAGCCCTTAAACACATACTCTATCTTATTATTCCTTATTGTTCCATTGTCTGAGAAAAGGATTCTGCCATTTTGCCATCCATCTCTTGTGCTCAATCAGTGACTATGCCTAGGTCTCTGTCCTCGTTCTTCTCTTCTTGCTATATACTGTCTCTTGGTGGACTCATTCATTCCCATGTGTTCAGTTGTCAACACTAACCACTAAAATAGATATTTAGCCTTCATCTAACTCCAGAAGCTCCATTCCTGAAGCTCCAACCACCTGATAGATATTCTATAGGCATTTCAAATTCAATATGACCAAAGTTAACCTCATCATCTTTCTCTCCAAACCAACACTTCTTCCTAACTTATCTCTTTCTGTTGAGGATATCACCACCTTTCCAACCACCCAGGTTTGCAAAACCAGAATCATCTTCCACCTTGAGTCTTTTTTCCCACAACTCCATATCCAGTCATTCACCTTGCCAATTCAACCACCATCTAAGTTTTTTTTTTCAGCCATTCCTTCCTCTTCTCTTACAGAGATACCACCCCAATTCACTAACCCATCACCTTCCTCCTGGTCTATTGCAAAGCCTTCTGGTTGTTCTCCTTTTCTTTAGTATCTCTGTTCTCAATTCCATATTCCACCATCCGCCTCAATATTATTCCTAAAGCACAAGCCTAATCAGGTCCCTTCTCTGTTCAAAAAAACTTGAGTGAGTCACTCTCTCTTTAATGACTACCTATTGATTCTAGAATAAAATGCAAATTTCCCCAATTGGCATTTAAAGACATTTAAAATCTTGTTCCAGGTGATACCTCCAGATTAATTTCACACAATTGTCTCTTATGTCCTTGATGTCATAGCCAATTTGGACTAGTTTACTGTACCCAGTACAGAACATTCTATCTCTTATTTCCATGGTTTTGTGCAAATGGTTTACCATGTCTACAATGTCTCCTCCATCTAATGGAATCATTGGCACCATTCAAGACTCTACTCAAGTGCCATATCCTAAATGAAGCTATTCTGAGTACTCCAGCTCTTCTACCTCTTGAAATTATTTATTATTCACTTTGTATGTATTCCATATTTGCTTTCATTTCACATGAATTCTATTCATTTTAATCCAGTAAATTCTTTAAGGTGCTATGTCAGTTTAAGAATTTAATTTCTATGTAAAATGAATCCATTCCATCTCATAGATATTTATAATAATTTATTTTTCCTTAGGAGTCATTGTCAGTACTTGTTGGTGAGCTATCCATTTAGTTCACTATTACAAAGGAACAAGTCGTCAATAAGAAAGGCATGTACAATATCTGAGCCAGATTACTTTCCTCGGATGCATTTTTGATTGCTAAAATCATTGCTAAATTGGCATTTGTCACATTGTGTATTTTGAATGCCCTCCAAAGAACCACTTTGGAGAATCACATTG
This sequence comes from Trichosurus vulpecula, assembly GCF_011100635.1. Classification (NCBI taxonomy): domain Eukaryota; kingdom Metazoa; phylum Chordata; class Mammalia; order Diprotodontia; family Phalangeridae; genus Trichosurus; species Trichosurus vulpecula. The sequence continues at coordinate 58,885,071 of NC_050577.1, forward strand.
AAAGAGAAAATGATGGTCTCCCTTCCATAGATGTTGCCCATCTCTGGCTCTGCTACAGTCAGTACTGTTATTTTGAAAGAGGGGGAAAAGTTCACAAGAACTTTATGAGAATTACCATATTTGCTGCCTTCTATTAAAACCCAAACAAATCTTCTTTATATGAAGTACAGTCATAGATTATAATTTTAAGTCAGTTCTTTGTTTTCATGGTGTTCTTTTGGAGAAATTCCATTTTTTATCATCACATAGAGAAAGAGGCAAGGAGGGTCCCTCTTAAAGACTGCCTTGTGCTCAACTGCTACTCAGCAGTGATTCACATGTTGAGTTGAAAACCATTTAATCAGACTTCAGCTTGATAAGGAGCTTGTTATATTTTTTTCAGCCTTGCTATTGCATCTCCCCTGAGCCTGCCCAAAATTTACACTATGCCCTTGAATCAGTGCCTTGTTTCTACATGCCCAGTAGTAATCCTGGAAAATGAAAAAAGGGGGGCATCATCTTATGCAGGGACTAGAATATGCAGCAACTGGAGAGATAAGCAATTACATAAATGAACTCCAGAGAAGGAAAAGTAGCATGCCCTGCTTTTCACGCCATCCCCCATGTGAATCAGATCACAAAGAAATGCCTGAGTTGGCACAAATTATGTCCACTCAAGCAGGAGTTCTTATTGCTAAATAAAAATATAGTGTTTAATTATATTTTAATTTTAATTATTTTTCATTCCTGGGTTTGCATATAAAGGTTAGCTGGAATACCTGGTTTCACTCCAATATTTCTAAAAGTCTGTGACTTGATCAGCATAGGGATTCCTTCCAAGGATTCAGATTATAGAGCTTCCACATCCTGGTAGGCTGTTCCCTGACTTGTAGTCACCAAAACAATTGATCAGCTGGTGGTCTGTCTTCTGGTGATGAGCTTCTTTGAACTCAGCCAGACTCTTATTCAAAAGGCAGTGAGATTGGGAATAGGGCTCTCACTTTGGAGTCAAGAAGAGTTGGCTTCCAATCTTATGTATAATACTTCCTGGTTATGGGACACTGAGCAAGGCATTTGGCCTCTGTGGGACTCGCTTTCTTCATCTGTAAACTGAAGGGAAAATTAGCACTTACCTCACTTTACCATTGTGAGGATCAAATGAAATAATCTTATGTAAAGTGCTTTGCAAATCTAGAGACCCTTTAAGATTTGATAAATATCAAATACTGATGTTACATTTATTCTTATATTTTGTTGATTTGGGGTAGAAATGGGCATAGAACAAGGTGGATAGATAGAGATATGATAGAGAGATAGATGATAGATAAATATATACATAAGTTAAATATAAACATTTTATGTTTAATGTTTGGTGGACTATTGCTCATGTAGCTAAAAGGATTATTTATTGGAATTTAATAAAAATAATGAGATATAAATGCATCTTCTCATAGGCTTAATGAAAACATCTTTTGTACATTTCTATTGGCAGAGAGGACTAGAACGATGAGGTGCATTTATCCTGTTCTAAGAAAACTTGTATTTTTCTATTTGATGTCTATCTTTGGAGAGCCTTTAATTCTAAATAGTTTGGGGGTTAGGAATATATTATGTGGTCACATTTATTTAAAATATTCTTAATTTAAATTAAAAATAACTTTAGATTAAAGTTTGGTGGGTAGAGTGCTGAACCTGGAGTCAGGAAGAAATGAGTTCAATTTCTGTCTCAGACACTTACTAGCTATGTCACCCTTGGCAAGTTGCTTAATCTTTCTTTGTCTCAACTGTAATGGGGATGATAATAGCACCTATTTTCCAGGGTTGTTGTGAGCATCTAATTTTATATATATATATGTGTGTGTGTGTGCGTGTGTGTGTGAGAGAGAGAGAGAGAGAGAGAGAGAGAGTGAGTGAGAGAGAGAGACTTCATTTCTAAGTGCATGCAATATTTAACCCTGATAGTCCCAACCCTTTTTCCCTTACCTATTTATTGTTTAAGTGCTTTTAAAAACAATAAACAGATATCTATTTTCTTTCCCTTCTCCCACTGAAGAAAAAAAAAAGAGAGAAAAGAAACAAAATGTCTAGTAACAAATGTGCATAGTCAAGCAAAATACCCTCATTGGCTGTGTGTGTGTGTGTGTGTGTGTGTGAGAGAGAGAGAGAGAGAGAGAGAGAGAGAGAGAGAGAGAGAGGGGAGAGGCTTCATCTGGATGTCACCCTTAAAGGTCTTCCAATTATGCTCTTGAATCGTAAGTTTTTCATAGATCCCGTCTGGAGTTTAATCAATAACATTTAATAAGACCAGTTCATAATGTTAGCCATTACAATTCCTCTGAGAAGTGCTGCCTGTTTCTTCCCTCCTCCCACCCCAGATGTATTCTAAATGATTTTAACCTACTTGTGTGACCTGAGAAAACATCTATCATTTTCCCTTTATTTTGATGAAGGAAGGGGAGAAGGTATTCATTTTTCCCAAGCTGCTTATGGTAATTGGCCCTAGGTTTAGTTGACATTGTACTTTCCCCCCTTTAGATCATTTCTAAATCTATTGTTGTCCTTTTTACTCTCTCCAAACTATGTATTAATCCTTGTATTACAAAGGCATTACATGTTCTTCCCATTGAGCTTTGTCTTCAAGATGCCAATAAAGTGTTTTGATAAACACTGCCATAGCATTTACTTCAATAACTTTATTCTTTATATATCTTGTCTGGAGAAGAGCCAGGGCTTTATAAATATTGTCTTCACCCATTTACTCCATTTGACCTCCAGGTTTATTCACAAAGCATTCAGTTTTTACTTTTTATTGGTACATATAAAGATTTTCACTTATTGGGTACAAGTGATATTTTAATATTGATATTTTGACATCATTGGAGAAAATTTTCGAGATGAAGCTGTTTCATACGCTTTTAGTGGAGACATAGTACTTGCCATTCACATGTATCAAGTTGCCAACAAGATATTTCACTATGATGCTATTAATATTGTTATTCTCATCTTTCTTTCATGAATTTTAGATAGAATTGGTCCCAGGACAAGTCACTACCCTGCTATTATTCTCTTATATTTAATGTTCTATAGATTACTGCACTGGATAAAATATTTTTTTTCTTATAAGTGAGTAAAAGTATTGGGATATAAGTTCATCTTCTCTATGCTTAACAAAAGCATTTTCAGTATTCTAGGAATGACCAAAATGATTGGTATTTCATTCTTTTCCCACATGGCTTTGATTTCTTCTGTCTCTATGTTTTTTTTCTTACAAAATATAGTATGTTTTCCAAACATACATAAGAACAATTTTTACATTATTTTTTTTTACAAAAGAGTTCCAAATTTTCTTCCTCTCATAGAGAAGGCAAATAATTTGATGAAGGTAATACATGTACAGTCATGCACAATATATTTCCGTAGTAGTCATGTTATGGAAGAAAACAGCCCACCCCCTGCCAAAACTAAAAACCCCAAGAAAGTAAAGTAAAAAAAAATATGTGTTCACCTACATTCAGATTCCATTAGGTCTTTCTCTGGAGGTGGGTAGCATTGTTCCTCATAAGTCCTTCAGAATTGTCTTAGATCATTATATCTCTGCTGAGAATAGCTAATTCATTCTCTGTATCTTACAATATTGCTAATACTTTGTTCAATGTTTTTGTGGTTCTGCTCACTTCACTTTGCATCAGTTCAGGTAAGCCTAGGTTTTTCTAAAAGCATTCTGTTCATTTCTTATAGTAAAATAGTATTACATAGCAATATACCATAACTGTTCAGCCATCCCCTAAATTTCTAATTCTTTGCCACCACAAAAAGAGCTACTATAAGTATTTTTGAATATATAGGTTCTTTCCCTTTTTTAAAACTGTGATAGAAATCTAGTAATAGTATTGCTGATTCAGAGGGTATGTACCATTTCATGATCAGTTTGGCATGGTTCCAAATTGCTCCTCAGAATGGTTGGTTCAATTCATAACTCCACCAACAGTGCTTAAGTGTATCAATTTTCCCCAAACCCCTTCATCATTTGTCACTTTCCTTTCCTGTCATATTATTTGTATTTCTCTAATCAATAATGATTTAGAGAAATTTTTAGACAGAACACCAAGGATAGTTTTGACTTTTTTTCTTCTGAAAACTGCTTGGGCAATGTATGTCTCTGTATTTTGAAAGTGCTATTGTGCCACATATTTTGGAAGTATTTGTCATCCTTATATTTATTAAAAGACATTTTATTATTAAAATTATTATATTATTCCTAAGTAATGGGGCTAACAGCATTGATAGTGATGATGCTCCTGCTATGGTTCAATCTATTAGCTGAATTCTCCAGGATATTTTGAGGCCTGTATTTCTACTTTGAAGATTTGTTGACTACTAAATTATAAAAATCAGCAGGCTTCTGAAGTAGGATTCAGGTCCCCTGGCTCTTTTTTCCTGGGTCTTCTTAGGTGCTAAATTTTGGAACCTCCACTGATGTGTTACAAATTGTCTAGTATTTCTTTACATAATCTGCATTAATCAATGTCTGGGCTTCTACAGATATTTTATCTCCAGTTTCTGGGGGCAGTGACTTGATCCTGAAGGGTCATCCCAGCCTTCTCTGTTTCCATAAACAAATCTGCCTGACAGCAATTTTGTTGATGTTTCTTTGTCAACATAACATTAATTGAGATCATATAGGTGTTGCTCATGTAGTTCCTTTGGATTCTTCTCTTGGATTTTTGCCATTTCATAGGCCCCATCTGGAGGCAATCCACTTTCTGTTATATACAATAATCCTACTGGCATACACTTCTTGTCTTTCCTCAGTTTTGCCTGGTAAAGTGATATTGTCCTTGATTTTTGCCTGGTGAGTTTTGTCTGTTTTTTATCTTAGTTTAGCGTGTACACTCAGGACATCTAATAAGTCTTGCCTCTGTGTGTGTGTGTGTGTGTGTGTGTGTGTGTGTGTGTGAGGGAGACAGAGACAGAGAGACAGAAAGAGAGGGAGAGACAGAGAGACATAGAGACAGAGAGTTATTCTTTCAATGCCTGCCATAAGGAGATGGGTCCTAAGTTTCATTAATATTGTATGGTTTGTTGTAGAGATACATTCCAACATCGTTTCTATCCTTTTGTAGTTATAAAAGTGCATATTGTTGTCACTGTTTTCTTTTGTGTGATGTTCAGATAGAAACTTTAACAACAGTCACCATTATTATCACTGTTAGGATGGCTGTATTATTGCTGTTACCAAGCTCATATTTGAAGACATTTTATATATAGATATACATATAGATATAAGTGCTTATAAACTTAGCATAATCTTTGAAACCTTCTTTGCTACAAAGAGGACTTAGAGGAAGAATTTACTGAAGGTCCTTGTAACACAGCTAAGGAATTCTTCTTTTAACTCTTGGTACTCATTAACAAGCATAGTTTAATGAAATAAGTAACGCACATTTATTAATTACTTACTATATGCCAAGCACTGTGCTCAGCCCCTTAGAAATATCACATTTGATCCTTACAACAACTCTAGGAGGTAGGTGCTCATATTATTCTCCCTTTACAAGTGAGGAAGCTGAGATGGACAGAGGTTAAGTGACTTGCACAGAGGTACACATTTAATAAACACTTGAAGCTGGATTTGAGCTAAGGTCTTCAGTTGAAGATCCATCTTCAGGCATATAGCCTACAAATCATCTGTTCTTGTCTTTTAAGTAAGGTGACGTTTTGTACTAAGATTTTTTTTTACCTTTGTGAGGAATGCATATGATTAGAATAAATATTATCATACAAGGACTAACCACTCTCAACTTTGACAAGTCCACAGCAGGATTGGGTGGGGATAGTAACCGTCAAGCTTGTCCCATCTTGTACTTTTGAAGTTTATATATGTGCCCAGGCATAGAGATGAACATTTATCAAAACAAACAAGCAAATCCTGGCACCTTATAATTGAGAGTTCCGAACATGTTTTTTTTCCTTTTTATAATGCCTAAGTCCTACCTTTCTAATATGTCCTGTGTCTCCCCAGTCAGATAACTCAAGACTAGGTTCCTCCACTTTCCCTCAGTGGACCCTCCTCCATAGGATTATGCCTCCAAAGACACCCTGCCTAAACAAGAACCATCAACATCATGAAATGCCCACTTGTAGCAACCCATTGGCTTGCCATAATGACTTTTTAAAATATATATATTTTATTTTATTTTATTTCATTAAATATTTCCCAATTGCATGAGAAAAATTAACATTCACTAAAAATTCTTTTGAGTTCTAAATTCTTTCCATTCCTAGCGCTCTCCCACTACCATTGAGAAGCCAAGCATCATGACATTGATTATACATGTAAAGTCTTGGAAAAACTTTTCCATATAAGCCATGTTACAAAAGAACACACATTCACACACACATAAACCAAATGTATATATGTATATATATGTATATATATATATATATACACATACATAATGTAAAAAAGTATACTTCAATCTATAATCAGAGTTCATCATTTCTCTCTCTCAAAGTAGATAGCATGTTTTGTCATGGCTCTTTTTGAGTTTCTTGGATTATTGTCTTGATCAAAGTAGCTAAGTCTTTCATAGTTGATTATGCTTACAATATTGATATTACTGCATGCAGTGTTCTATTGGTTCTGCTCACTTCACTTTGCACAAGTCCGCATAAGTCTTTCCCAGAAAGAAGTTGGTTATAAACTTAAACATAGATCTGACAAGTATGTTTACCCATTCTCCCCTGATTTGCTTATAATATTACCTTTTATGTCTAAATCTTTTATCTGTTATGAACTTATCTTTGTATATGGTGTAAGGTTTTGCTCTATGCCTAGTTTCTGCCAAACTTCCTCAGTTTTCCCAGCAATTTTTGTCACTTCAGTTTTTATCCCACAAGTTTGGATCTTTATATTTTTTGAAAAATTAGATCACTATGGCCATTTTCTACTGTGTATTGTGTACCTAATCTATTCAACTGAAGTATTTCTTGATTTCATAGCCAATACCAGCTTGTTTTCATGATTGCTACTTTGTAAAATAGTTTGAAATCTGGTACTTCTCAGCCACTTTCCTTTGTAGTTCTTTTCCCAACTGATTCCCATGATATTCTTGCCCTATTTTTCTTCCAGATGAATTTTGTGATTTTTTTTTCTAAATTTAAATCAGCACACCTATAGGCAATTATTTCTCTAATTATTTAGATTTGTCTTTATTTGTGTGAAAAGTGTTTTATAATTGTGTTCACATAATCTCTGGGTTTGTCTTGGCAGATAGGCTCCCAAGTATTTTATATTGTCTACAATTATTTTAAGTGGAATTTCTCTTTTTACCTCTCCCTGCTGAGTTTTGTTGGTAATGTATAGAAATGGTTATGACTTATCTGGGTGTATTTTACATCCTGCAACTTTGCTAAAATTGTTCTTTGTTCCAACTAGTTTTTTAGTTGATTCTCTAGTGTTCTCTAAGTATACTATCATATCATCTGCAAATAGTGATAATTTTGTTTTCTCATTGCCTATTTTTATTCCTCCAATTTATTTTTCTTGTCTCATTGCTGTAACTAGCATTTCTAGTACAGTATTGAATAATAGTTGTGATTATGGACATCCTTCCTTCACCCCTGATCTTACTGGGAAGCTTTTGAGTTTATTCCCTTTACAAATAATGCTTGCTCCTTATCATGTTAAGAGAGGATTCGTTTATTCCTATACTTCATAGTGTTTTTAGTAGTAATTTCAAAAGCTTTTTCTCTGTCTATTCAGATAGTTATATGATTTTTGTGGTCTTTGTTACTGATATGATGAATTATATGTAGAGTTCTCCTAATATGGAGCCAGCCCTGCATACATGATACAATTCCTCCTGGTCATATTGTATGATCTTTGTGATATTACTGTAATCTCCTTGGTAGTATTTCATTTAAAATTTTTGTATTGATAATTGTTAAGGGAGGTGGCCTATAGTTTTCTTTCTCTTTTTTGTTATCCCTAATTTAGGTATCAAAACCATATTTGTGTCATAAAAGGAATATTGTAAGACTTATTTATCATGTTTTTCAAATACTTTATATAGCATTAAGATTAATTGTTCATTAAATGTTTGGTAGAATTCACTTTTCATCCTTCTGGTCCTGGAAATTTATTCTTAGGGAACTCATTTAGGGTTTTTCAAAATTTTTTGAAATGTTGTTATTTAAGTATTGTATTTCCTCTTCTATTAACAAGAGCAGTTTATATTTTTGTAACTATTATTTCATTTCACTTAGATTGTTAGTTTTACTGGCATATAATTCCTTCAACTGCATCTTCATTGATGGTGTATTCACACTGTTAATTTTTGATACTGATAATTTTTAATCAAGTTAGCCAGTAGTTTATTTTATTGTTTTTATAATAAAACACAACACCTAGTTTTATTATTTCAATGTTTTTTCTTTATTTGCAATTTTATTAATCTTCCATTGTTTCCCAGGATTAAAATTTTGGCATTTAATTGGGGATTTTAAATTTGTTCTTTTTCTAGTTTTTTTAGTTGCATGCCCAATTCATTGATCTGCTTATTCTCTCTTTCATCAATTTAAATCTTTAGAGATATGATTTATCCCAAAGTACTTTTTTTGGCTGCATCCCAGAAATTTTTGTATACTATTCCATTATTGTCATTTTATTTAATGAAATTATTGATTGTTTCTATAATTTGTTCTTTCACCCACCAATTTTATGACATTAGATTATTTAATTTCTGATAAATTTTTAATCTCTGCTTCCACAGCCTGTTATTGAATGTACTTTTTATTGCATTATGGTCTGAAAGGTATACATTTAATATTTCATCTTTTTTTTTGCATTTGGATGTGAGGTTTTTTGTGACCTAATGCACAGTTTTTGTGGAGGTACCATATACAGCTCAGGAAAAAGATATACTGTTTTCAATTCCTATTCAGTTTTCTCCAGAGGTCTGTCATATCTAAGTTTTCTTAGATTCTATTCATCTCCATTATCTTTCTTATTTATTTTTTAGTTATAATTATCTAGCTGTGAGAAGGGAAAGTTGAGGTCTCCCACTAGTATTGTTTTACTGTCTATTTCCTGCAATTCATTCAATTTTTCCTTTAAGAATTTGGATGCTATGACATTTCATGTTATATGTTTACCATTGATATTACTTCATAGTCTATGGTGCCTTTTTAGCAAGATGTAGTTTCCCTGCTTATCTCTTTTAATTAGTTCTATCTTTGCTTTTTCTTGTTCTGAGATCATGATTGCTACCCTTGCCTTTTTCACTTTAGCTGAAGCATATTAGATTCTACTAAGTCTATCATTTTAACTCTTTATGTGCCTTTGTTTAAGTGTGTTTCCTATAAATGACGTATATTTGGATTCTGGTTTCTAATCCATTCTGCTATTCACTTCTGTTTTATGGGCTAGTTCATCCTCTTTGAACAGTTAGGATTACTAACTGTTCATTTCCTTCCATCCTACTTTCTTCTGTTTATCCTATCTCTCACTTTTCATCCTGTCCCTATTCTAAAGTCTGTTTTGCTTCTCATCACTGCTTTTCTTCAACCCTCTCCCCTGCCTTTTCTTATCTCTTTCCCCTTCTACTTTCCTTTTGTGTAGATTGATTTTTATACCCAATTGAGTGTGTATATTGTATACATTTTTCATTCTTTGAATCAATTTAGATGTGGGTGAGATTCCAGCATTATCCTCATCTCCACATCATTTTCTCATCCAACTTAAAAGTTTTTTGCTTCATGCCTTTTTTTGTGAAATATTTTCCCCTTTTTCCTCTTCCCTTACCTTCTTCCAGAGCATTCCTCCTCCTCACCCATCATTTTTTAAAATATCATCCCAACATAATTAACTCACTTATGCACCCTCTTTCTAAGTAAAATCTTTCTAACTCCCCCAATAATAATAATGCTCTTAGAAGATATACTTATCATCTTCCCATATAGAAAAGTAAACAGTTTAATCTTATTGTGTCTCTCATGATTTCTCCTTCATGTTTACCATTTTATGCTTTTCTTGGGTCTTATATTTGAAAGTTAAAATTTCAGTTCAGCTCTGGTCTTTTAATCAGAAATGCTTGAAAGTCCTCTATTTCATTAAATATTTACTTTTTCCCTTGAAGGATTACAATCAGTTTTACCAGGTGAGTTATTCTTGGTTGTAAGAATAGCTATTTTTCCTTCTGGAATATCCTATTCCAAGCCCTCTGCTCCTTTAACATAGTAGCTGCTAAATTATGTATGATCATGGCTGTGGCTCCATGCTGTTTGAATGATTGGTTTCTGATTGCTGTAAGTGTTTTTTCTTTGACCTGAGACCTCTGCAATTTGGCTATAATATTCCTGGTAGTTTTTGTTTTGATATCACTTTCTGGTGGTGGTTGGTGGGTTTTTTCAATTTCTATTTTACCCTCTTGTTCTAAGATATTGGGGCAGCTTTCCTTAATGATTTCTTAAAATGTGATGCTTAGGCTCTTTCCTTTGATCATATTTTAGATAATCTAATAATTCCTAAATTATTTCTCCTCAATCTGTTTTCTAAGCCAGTTTTTTTTTCTAATGAGGTAACTCATATTTTCTTCTATTTTTTTCACTTTTTGACTTTGTTTATTTTTTTCTGACATTTCATGTAATCATTAGCTTCCACTTGCATAGTTCTAATTGTTAAGGAATTATTTTCTTCAGTGATTTTTTGTATATGTTTTTTTTTTCATTTGGTCAAGTCTGCTTTTTAAGGAGCCATTTTCATCAGTGAAATTTTGTACCTCTTTTGCCATTTTGCTCATTCTGGTTTTTAAGGCTTTATTTTCTTCAGTATTTTGGTGGTTCTTTTACCAAGCTATTAATTGTCTTTTCATAATGTTCTTCCTTTGCTCTTGTTTCTTAATCTAGTTTTTCCTCTACAACTCTTATTTTATTTTTAAAATAATTTAGTTCTTTTACAAATTCTTATTAGGCTTGTGTCCGTTTCCCAAACTTTTTTTTCTTTGAGACTTTGTTCCAGCTGTTTTGACTTCATCGTCTTCTGCTGAGTTTTTGTCTTGATCTTCTATGTCACCATAGCAGCTTTTTATGATCAATTTCTCCTTTTTTGTTATTGTTTGATCATTTTTCCAATCTATTCCTTCACTTTGAATTTTATGTTAAAGTTGAACTCTGTTCCTGCCATGGTGGAGGCACACAAAAGTTTCAGGCTTTTCTGCCCTGTTGTTTACAGAGCTAGTCCTTCTCTTTGGAATTTTATGGTACTTCCAAGGTGGTGTGACCTGAAGAGAGTTGTGGTCACTGCTCTCCTGCTCTGTGCTCTAGTCTTTACCCACAAAAGCCCCTACTTCCTTTTGACCAGAAATAAAATACTCCTCATGGCCCCTTTTCCTTATTTATTGAATGTATTCCTCTCCACCCTTGAATTGTGATCCAGAAGTAAGTTTTGGCAATCAAGTAGCCAAACAGTGTTCAGTCCAGATGCTAGTGCTAACATAGGGGTCCCCTGTAACCTCTTTCCGGCCAGTTATCAGATTCCTTTACCATCTCCAGCTTGAGAGTTCCCCAAATCTGCTGCTGTTTCTATCACCATCACTTAGTCCCACCATTGGTGTTGTAGCCACATAGCCTATGAACCAGTTTCCACCACTACGTCACAGGTCTCTCCTTCCATCCTCCTAAGTTTTTCTTGGGCTGAAATAATGTCTAAGTATGACATTCTCTTGACTCTTCCACCCCAGAATTCAATCTGTTGCCTTCTTTAAAAGTTTTGTTTTGAAGAGAATGTTGGGAGAGTTCAACTGAGTGTTTCCTCTATTCTACCATCTTGGATCCTGCCATAATAACTTAAGAGGGAATCATGCCACAATAATGTGTAGATTAAAAATGAACGTCGATATAAGGCATAGCATGTATAAGTAAACTGAAATCCTTTTAGTATTGGAAAATATGGCTGAACTATCTATTGGCTGAAAAGTTTTTGCCATATCTGTTTTATATGGTGAGGATTTTTTGAAAATCATCTTATTGTTAAAAGCATAACCAACTGGCACAACTAACTGGCTAAAATGTTCTTTATGTAAGGTATCCCAAAGGTCTTAGGGCAGCTTTAAACTATTAAAGCTTAAATATGATTACAAAGTGCAGGAATTCAGAGTCAGAGGGACATCTGAGGTTATCTAGACAAACCCATACTTGAACAGTAATGACTCACTTTACAGCATCCCCTGCAAGTGGACATGTAGCCTTGCTTCGAAAATCTCTAGTGAAAGACAACAGCCCTTGCTTTCAGGCATAGTCCATTCTACTTTTGGGTAGCTCTGTTTGTTTCTGCTTTTCTTGTGATTTCCCACCATTGCTCCTACTTCTGGTCCCTGAAATTAAGCAGAATGAATCTAATCTCCCTTCCATGATAACCTTTCTAATACTTAATGAGCTCTCCCTTCGTATGTTTTCTTGTCATCAGTTCTCTGATCCTCAGTTCCTTCACCCTATATTGTACAATCTCAAGGTCCCTTACCATTATAGTTTCCCTCCTATGGATGTTCTCTAGCTTATCAGTGTCCTTCCTAAAATGTCACTTTTAGAATGGGGCATGGCATGACCACATCTGCCAGGACTAGGGACTTTTTATTTCTGTCTCTCAAACTTCTCCATGTCTCATAAAACCACATTTGCTTTTTTGATTGCCATGTTGTGCTGATGACATGGGTTGGGCTTTCAGTACATGATATCCCTCAGATCACTTTCAGATGAACTGTTATCTAGGCATACCTAGTCAACTTTACTTGTGAAATTCATTTTTGTATCTAACTTTAAGCCTATGTTTATCTCTATTCAGTTTCCTATTAAATTCTGCCCAGTGCCCTTGTCCATCAAGATCTTATTAGATCCTGACTCTATCATCATATTCACTATCCCTTTCAGATCTGTTACATTTTCATATTTAGTAAGCATGTAGTCTATGTAACCCATCATCCTAGGCCAATAGCTCTTGATTTATATAGACTAGGTCTGGGCTTAGGGATCACCGAACAATATTGTTCCTTTGTCTTTTCCTCATTATGCCCTTATCTATAATTTGTTCTAGGAATTCTCTGAAGAGAGCTCATGTCTTTATTTCTACAGATCTGATAAGAGGAATATTCAGTTCCCATAAAGCACACAAGACAAGGATACATTTATCAATTACAACAGAGCTTTTACCTTAATACACAGAAAATATAAAGTAAATAAGCAATATATTTCTTCCCCAGTGATTCCTAATTTCTTCCAGAGTCCTAAAGTCCTCCAAACTTATAGCCAGTCTCTTCTTTTCACTCTCCTAGGAAGGGAGCTAAACTTTGGGTTGCTAGTGGTTTACCCCTTCATTCCCTCATATACCATATTATGGTGAATTCTTTTTAACAAAGGGAACATTTCCTAGATACATAGTACCAATAAGTATAGAGTACCCTCAGAAGAGGAATTAACTTTGAGCTTCTAGACAGATAACATCTTGTCATCATGGTGAATTCTTCTTCCCTCCACATAGATGCTTAGCCTTATGCTTTTACTCTAGACAGTTTAAACTCTCCTGGAGCAGAAATGTAATTGGGGCAGCTAGTATACTGTTAAGTCCCTTTTTCTTACCACAGAGACCTATACAAGCATATGGTATTACACTTGGATTTCCCTGGAAAGAAATACATTTGGGATTGCTAGACTGGAAACCTAATTTCTTATATCATTCACACCATCCAAATAACCCACATTACAAGAGAACCTTGATCCTGGGGCAGCTAGGTAGTACAGTGGATAGTATTGTTGGTGATGGAGTCAGGAAGACCTGAGTTCAAATCCTGTCCCCATCATTTACTAGATGTGTGACCAGGATAAGTCATTTAAGCTCTCTCAGCCTCAGTTTTTGCCTTTATAAGTGGCAATAATAATAGAATGTGTTTCACACTCGATGTGAAGATCAAATGATGTAACATGTGTAAGGCACTTTTCAAACCTTAATGCACTATACAATTAATGGCTATTATTATTACCATCATTATTAATAATGATTAATCATCTTTAATCGTAAATGTCACCATCATTGTTAATAATTAAATATCCATTATATTTTGGCTCTTCTTTCATTATAATGTCATATTCCCAAACTGTCAGACTTGTGTTATTTTCTTGGCAACTCCCAGGACTGATACTGTTCAGAAAAATCCCCATCTTGCTTGAAATCTAGATTCCAAGACCTTAATGCTTAGAAAAGCCCTTCTCTCTGGTTAGATGTAACCAGAGTGACCTTTGTTTTCTTTGAGTGACTCAGCTTACCTCATTGAGCCTTGCTGGGCGCTGGGGCTTCACTTCCGGGTCAGCACGCTCAGAAACCATGCCAGGAAGAAGAGAACTTCCTGTGTGATGAGTCATGGGGCTGGCTGAGGAGAGGTGTTGACTCCAGAACCATGCCCTATTGGGTGTTAACCTAGTCTACGCTAGGGGGAGAGGCCAACTCAAGAACCAATTGGCCCTGTTCATTCAGGCAGTGCTTGATGATGTCAAAAACTCTATAAGAGGAGAGAGGACAGCTTGAAGACCTCTCTTTCCTTTTCCAGTTGGTGTGGGAGCAGCAGGGAGTATGACTCTGGGCCAGCCCTTGCTCTCGGGCTGAGCCCAGATGTTGGTAACTGTGAATTGTATTGGGTCTGTCTGTTGATATTTGTAATTTGTTTGTATTTTGGTTTTGAGGTTCAGGATGCTGCTTTGTTTTCCCCCGAACTAAATGAATGTTCTGAACTTCAGGGTCCTGGCTGTTTGTTCCCTTGAACTAGCTGACTGTAATCTGTATTTGGCCTGCCTGTTGATGCTTGCCTGTATGCTCCCCTGAACTAACTGAATGCTGGCGTTTTTTGCCCTGAACTAAATGAATGTTGTCTCTATGCTAACTGAATGCTGGATTAAAGTAAGCTGGTCAACCCCTTCACAGTGCTTTCCTTGTTTAAGCAGATAAAAAGAACCTGTGCTTTCCCAGCATCCTGGCAGCCTACTGGGTGCCAGCAGCCTCCTGGATGCTGGCTGTTGGGGGGGGTGGAATCTTACGCCCTCACAGAAGCTGCTAGCCGATTGTTAAAACATTAGAAGACCAGGTTTCTTGACCCTTGGACTTGGAGTTAATAGACAGGAACCATTTACTTATATATTTCTTCTTTCCACAGCTACCAATTAAAAGTTAAAATGTTATGCTGCTGCTCCAGAGTTAGAATCAGAAACTTGACATTGTCCAAGAAATCTCCTCCAAGTTAATGAGAGCAAGCACATGCAGTTCTTATGTCCTTCTACCTCAACATCATGATTCGTTTCTTTTGTGGGTGACTCTTCCACCCCTCCTCGAAAATCTTTGGGGTTGTATGTATTCTCAAGACCTCTCTGGAAGAAAGTTAAAGAAAAAAAAGGTATAGAAGGGAGTGTAGACTCTTTTTATAGGGCAGCATAAAGAACACGCTCACCTCAAACAATTTAAACCACTTCAGTGAAAGCCAATAAGTTCATTTTTGGGGTAGCTAATATCAGTGAAACCCGATTTCCAGAAGAAACCAAGTTGTATGGACATTCCTTGCATATGGAAAAGCAAAAGTCCCAGATAAGATTCACCATCCAGCAAGATTATCACCATGATCAGTGATTATTTTATTAATACCTTTTAAAACTTTATTCTAAAAAACCGGCAAAATTTTAAGTGCCCAAGAGCCAAACTCAGTCTCTAGGACTCTTCTTTTCCAACTTGATATCAAACCATTAATGACTTTTTTAGGTCTGCCTATTAAACTAGTTCTAAAAACTCTTAACTGTAAATTCCCTTGTAGTTCCAAATATGTGATATAACATGATTATTTAGGCCACATTTCTTTTTTGAGAGAATAATACAAGAGGTTTTCTTGAATGCTTAGGAAATGTCTTGTGCATCTAAGTGGCACAGTGGATAGAGCCCTGGGCTTGGAATCAGAAAAACCCATCTTCATGAGTTCAAATATGGCCTCAGATACTTACTAGTTGAATGAGCCTGGACAAGGTACTTAACCCTCTTTGCCTTCGTTCCTCATCTATAAAAATGAGATAGAAAAAGAAATGGTGAACTACTGCAGTATTTTTGCCAAGAAAGCCCCCAAACAAGGTCACAAAGACACAACTAAAATAACTGAACAACAACAAGGGAAATTCTACATAATTTGTAGCTATACAATTCCCTTTGTCTACCAAACTAGTAACTGTGTGTGGGGGAGGGGGGAAGTGGGGGAAGTTTAGTCTAGATGATCTGTTTTTGGTGAAGTCATGTTGACTCTTGATAATCACACTTCTTCTTTTAGATGTTCACTATTTCACTGACAATCCCTTTGAGAATACATTATGCAATTATTAAGAAATGAAGTCAATTTCACTGATATGTAGATTATGGATTCTGTTCTCTTCCCTTAAAATGTTTTTTCGGTTCTACAATAATTTCCACTCACTGTTATTCCACTTGGCTTATGAGCTATCTCATTAAAATGGCATTGTGTGCCATTGAATAGAGTATCTATTTTATTTTTCATATGATCAAATGGTTCTATGCTTTCATTGACCTACAATTTCCTTCCAGTGATGCAGATCCGAAGGAATCTAGACCTATCCTTTCAATATAAATCTTGTATATATTCGCACACAGGTTTATCAAAGGGAGTCCACCAAATGTGCTGAAGCCTTACTTTAATATATCTTGGCCTTGGGAGAATACTAGTAGAGCCCTGAGGCTGCTTTACCTGTCTTTCTTTAGTCTTAGTTTATAACCAGCCCATCTTCTCTTGCCATCATTTGTTTTCCTGATGACAACATTTACCTGTATTCTTCTTCCAAGTTTACCATTGCTTGCCTTTGCCAGTTTGCCTCTCCATGACTTTCTATATGACAGTCACTTTTCTGTTCTTCAGAGACTGTTGTGGTCCATAACCTGTATCCACTCGATACTGCATGATGTCTTCAGTCAGTCCACTTATAAGATGGATGTGAATTAGTCTCAGCAATTTCTACATCCTTTACTCATGATGGTCTCATTTTTAATAAAACTGATTTTGAAATACTTCAGATCATCAGATGAAAGATAATATGTAACTTCCAGATCTTGCATTAGTGTTATTTGCTAAATACAACCAAGAAATGATTTATCTTTAAGGTATAAATTTCAAGGCTTAGCCTATGACAAATTGCACCTTTTACAGCTGTGAGTTTTTAACTTAGATTTCCTAAAGCTATTGATGCGATTAATGTTCCTTAGATTTAAAAAATAGATACATAATAGAAACTAGCCAAATAATTGTATAGCAGAGGGTAGTACAGTAGAAAACAGTAATAGTAGTCTGATGTTAACTGAAGAAATAAAAAGATGAAGATCTGAAGATTCCTATGAAAGTGACAACATCTTCAAGGGCTTCAGAATAGTAGCAAGATAATTAATACCTTCTGGTATTTGTGCAGAGAACAGTAATTGCTTTCTGGCTTCACAGAAACTGATTTAGAGTAGAATGTTAACAAATGGGTTTGCATTTTGCTAATGGGTGGTGAGAAGCTGAATACATCAGATCTAAGCCTTACTGGAACAATGTGCAATAATTATAACAAAATCATGCAATTTTTTAAGCCAGATTTTAATTTGGCCAGAATTTTTTTCTAGGAATAATGTGTCAGAGTATTTGTTTTCCTTTCAAATAGAAAGATGCGGTTGTAAGCCATGAATAAAATTTATGAAGCCTCAATAATTTAGCCTCCAATTTTAACTATGAATAAACAGTGGAGAGCAAGTGAGAATATTTCACTGAGTATTGATATTTAATCAGTGCTTGAAGTAAACCCCCCAAAGAAGCAGACTGATTCTTCATCACCATCCTGTTTTCCCTGGCAGTGAACCCATTGGCAATTGTTACCACTGAGCAGTGATCTCATGGCCACCACACATTCTATGCAACCAGGCGCCATATTAGACAAAGTGTTGGCCTTGGAGGCTAAAAGATCTGAGGTCAAATCCTGCCTCTCTTAGTTAATGTGTGACGCTAGGCAAGTCACTTAACTAGGGAGAGGAATAAAACTATGGTGGTCATGTTGAAGTCATTTCAACTAGAGATTTTGTAAAAGTTTTTTATAAAGACCAGGTCCCCAAAGGGACTATCATATCCTATTGTGAAAATGAATTCTAGGTATTGTGACACAAACATACTCCATCAACCAACTGAACAGAAGAGAACTACTTGAACAAATTACTCTTTAAAAAATAATGATGATGCTTCAAAGGACAAACACACCTGACCGTCAATCACAAGGGAAACTATGGGCCTGGAAGACAGGCTTTGATAAATAGCAAAAGAATAAAGGTTAGTGGAAGTCTGGAAGCCAAGACAAAAGTTGCTAAAAGGAAATAAAATCATGTTTCCAGAAGGATAGCCACAGGTTTCATCCCAGATTGTACAAATTCTTAATAGTCTCTCAGTAATCGGGAAGGTACAAGTCTGACATGGCATTCAATAGCATAGATTCAAACCACCCAGATACAGGATCTTTGCTACGTGTGAATTATTGGCTATAGAAAAAGGGTGCAGAGATTTCCACTCCATGCAAAGAAAATTTTTCTATGAACTAGAGTTTTAAAATGGACATAAAAATGAGCTTTCCAGCAAAAGACAAATTCAGACTGTTCTTTCTTCAGAACAAACTTCAGAAGGTATTGCAGAATAAGACACTTTGTTCTAGGTGACTTTTAAGGTCCCTGAAAAAGTTAAGATTTCATATTTTTAAGTGTACAGAAGAGAACATTTAAGTCTGTTTTTGCCTCAGTCTTTTGTTTGCATAAAAACCAATGATAACATGAAAATTATATCAAAGATATATTTGAGTGCTTCAAAGGATGTGTGCTCACATAAATATAGATAAATCCTTAAACTGTGAAGATAATATTTAATCCTGCATAAATCTTGTCTGTATTTACCTATAAATATTTGGAGGTTCACCTATTGATCATCCACCCTCTTCCTCTTATTTAACTCAGCCCCCAAATAATTGTGAAAACTACAAGATCTGTCATATACATATGTGTATACAAATTTGTATGTATCTCATTTGATATATATGTATATGACAGACACATGATATATACATCATGTATGTGTATATTTACATTCATGTATACATACATATATATATGTCTATCAAGTAAACATACCAAATGAGATCATTATAAAGCACTTATCATACTGCCTGACACATAGTAGGCGCTATATAAATATTAGCTATTATCATTATTATTGTTATTATTATCTACTTATGTAAAAATATGTATATCTGTATGATATTAAAATATTTGTCATCTACATCTATGTGTATATACATATAAAAAGTCAGTCTCTATGTGTTTATGTATGTGTATTATATATTGTCTATTGTGTGTGTTATATACACGTAAACATACATGTATGCAAACACACATGCGTACCCATACACATGTATGTACACAGAGATGTACTTGCCCTATGGGCTTTCTATTTAACTGTATGTATGATCCTGGATGATAGGAATTTTCATTTGCTTCTTGTTTTTCCTCCTGTTTGTGTAGTTAATGCTTTTTGAGTGATTACAGATATTGGTGTTTAGAGGCTTCAAAATATTTTGGGCAATCAGCACACTGTAATATGCAAATGATAGTACCTGGAGGACCTCAGAAGGTTAAAAATAATTTCAAAGGTAGCCTATGAAACTGATTTTGATATTTCAGTATACCACTGATTTCATCACTCTGGATATACCCTTAACCTGAGTAGATCACAATCTATCCAAGTCTCTTGATCTCATATTATTTGTTTCAATGTACTTTAAACATTCCCCCAAAGATGATTGATCTAATCATTCAAAAGTGCTGGAAGACTTCCTCGAGTTCTTTTAATATATTGTGGAGACCAGTTCAGGCCTTAGGATATCCATCTGTTTTCCATTACTGTCACAAGACCATCCCATCTTTTTTCTGATCATAAATCAAATTAGAAAATGGACATAAAATCCTTTATAAACTAAAGAGCTTTGTTTATGTCATTTATTCTTCTTATTATATGTTCTGGAGGATATCTTTTACCCTACTTCACCATTCCAGTCATCACTGCTAATATACTGAAGTCTATGATGCTGCTCAAGGGTCTCTAAATCATTCTTTGAGTTAATTGCAATTATAATTGTTCAAAGATTTTGGTGTTCTGTGATTTGCAGTTACATGGTGCTGTCAGGAGAATATTGGTGTTTTAAGGATAGAGTTTTATTTTCCAAACTCAAACTTGTCAGAATATATTCTCTGATAGCTGCTCACTGATGCTCCTTTTCCTCACATTCCGTCTTCACAGTAAATTTGGCAGGCCTTTGAAGAAGATTCATGTTCCTATGAGTTCCTTTGTACTCCTTTCTACTTATAAATATGGAATAGTAACTTGTTTGCAAGGCCAGACTGGAATAAAAAAGAGATATGGAAGGATACTTCTATATATCCCTTCCATATTAAAAGTAGGAGTACAAATGATATTTGTAGTTTCTGCATGTTTATACATTTGAAATACACCCGAATCTATGTATATAAATACACTTTTGATAGAGTGGGAGCCTCTTTTTGTTTCTTGCTTTCAAAAAGGTTAATTTTATTTTGTTTATCCTCTTACTTCCTTTTTCTTCTTTTTCCTCCTCCTCCTCCTTCTTCTCTCATCATTGTTTCTGAGGGTTAAGAGACTCAAGAATTCTCCTGCTTTTTCTCCCAAACCTACTATTTCAATTTATTCCATGGAAAGGCATCATTATTGCTCCTTCCTACCTTCTTTATGCTGTGATCATTAGAAATTGGATCCTTCACTTTTTCCTCTAACATTATTTTTGTGTATGTACATGTTCACTTCATGGAACTTAATACTGTCAATAGCTTTTCTTCATGAAGGTGGTCTGTATTCCAGGAGTTAAGCTAAATTCCTGTTTCAAAGTAATTATCTGATTGACTTTATATCTGTTTTGATGAACAGTTATTTAAATATTTTTCTAGAAGCTAAAATTTCTCCAATGTGATATATTTTCACATTAAATATGTATACATATGTGTATATATGTGCATGTATATATACACACATATATGTCTACATATGATTTGAAATATATTCTGTTTGCTTAAAACATTTAGCCTTCTATTTTCAAAGGAAAAGCTGTGTGTGAGTTGAGGGTACAACCTGTCAAAATATAGTATTATAAAAGTTGAAAGGCCTCACATACAAGAGACTCAAAATAGGTGTAAAAATAGATTACATCAAGCATATGCCCATGAGTGGTGTCTTGCGAAGAACTCACAATGTGACTTTTTTTCAGAAATACTAAGAAACTCTTGGTAAATTTATATTGAAGAAGAGATGTTCACATATAAAGTGAGTGCCTGAGTATCACTGAAACACATGAAAGTTACTTTTCCTCCTTTGATTCCTGAAACATTCATAAATGTCTAGATGTTTCTCAATAGCCTGCTTTTAGGGAAAACAGCTTTAACATTTTTAGTTTGAATCAAATCAAAATAATCTCCTATAATTTCTTATGCAATCATTGCCTTTGTTCGACATTCTGAGCCCGGCCACATTCAGTCAAAATGTAATCCCTTTATCTGGACGTGGTCAAATGTGAATATTATCAACAATGATACTTAGCATATAATCATTTTACTTCTGCTAATCACAAATGGGAAGTACCCTGGGGGAATAAAATAAGGGCTAGATGTAAAAACCCTATGAGAACTTCCTGATTTTCCTTCTTCATGCTATTTTTTCATTGTCTTTCTTCTACCCACTCTATTAATAAAATAGTAATACTCTGATCTTATTTCTTCTATCCAATGTGATAGTAAAACAGGGTCATTAAATCACAGGGTAGTTAATGTGTTTTCTTGCAGAGATGACTGTTTTTGGCTTCTGATTAGCTTCATCAGTTTAATTATTAATTTAATTAATTATTCATGTTTAGGCATAGCAGAAGCGCCACCTTCTACACAACACCTTTCTTGACCTTCCCCCATTCTCCCAATTATTAGAATTCCC
The DNA here is from genome assembly GCF_011100635.1 of Trichosurus vulpecula. Taxonomy (NCBI): domain Eukaryota; kingdom Metazoa; phylum Chordata; class Mammalia; order Diprotodontia; family Phalangeridae; genus Trichosurus; species Trichosurus vulpecula. The sequence goes on from NC_050577.1 coordinate 58,907,153, forward strand.
TCCCTCTTGAAATTACTTTGTATTTATTTCGTTCATATGTACATCATATTTACTTACTTGTGATCATATTGTGTGCCTCAGTAGATTGTAAACTGTAAGAGCTTAGGGATTGTTAGCTTTTTCTTTTGTATCCCCTGTACTTAACACAATATCTTGCAATTAGTAAGTTGCTTAATAAATATTTGTTGAATTGAAATAGTAATCTCGATGGTAGGGGCTATTAGCCTCACTCTCTCTTCCAGTTCTCAGCCCAGTGGCAAGACAAAAGTCAAGATGAATGGTGATGGCCCAGCTTATAATTGCCACAGTACCAAGGAGTAGTTTTTTTTTTTTTTTAGCCCAGGTACTGATTCTTCAAGTTTTTTTTTTTTACAGTTTTTTCTTCCTTGGTTGCTTTCTTCACTGAGGCCTTTTGCCTTCCTCCCACTTGTAGTTCTCATTGGTTGAAGTCTTTTAAGAGCCTGCTTACTCAGAGTTACTTATTATATCCTTGAAACACAAAACTACCCTAATTTCTCCTGTCAAATCATCGATAGTCGTATCTTAGTTCCCAAATGTTCATAGATTTTTTCACTTTCTTAGTTTTGCTCTTTTAAATCATAAAACATCTATATGCATATTTGAAGTTCCTATCATGATTCAACTCTGAAGTTTCCAGCAAACTGTCAGTTTGGGGCCCTTGAAATTGTATTTTTTGTCCTTCCTATTTCTCTAACTTTTAATAAATATACTGTATTTTTCTGACATTATAACATTATGTATTGTGTATAACATTATATTAATTAAAAACATTATAATAATTACATATAGCATTATATATTATAATTATAATATTAAACCATTCCTATATAAGCAAGAGAACGCTTGACTTTTTGACAGATCCAAGCATTCAAATCTACACTACAGACTTTTTTCCTCTTCAAAACACCCCCAAATTCCATCTGAAAAGTTGTTTCTTCATGTACATTTTTAGCAGTGAATATTAAAACAAAGTTAATTTTAAAATCACATTAGGTATCAACATGCTCTTCCATAAGAGAAGCAGTACTCCATTTCACTTCATAATCAGTGAAAATATTGTATTTTGTACAAAAATGCTTTTACTTTCTTTTTTATATTAACAATGACTATTTTTGAAAAGGTCAGTGAAGAGACAATAAACCTAACCATATAATTATTAATGCTTAGGCACATCCTGTGAGATTTAACTGCAATTTGAGTTTACTGCCACTAGATGGAAGTGTTGAGTAGCAGAGCCCTTATGGACAAATGTCTCTCAAGGTACTGGAGGACCCTTGAGACTTCGCTAAGACTATTTTGTCCAGCCACACAAACTCTCTCAACACATTTGTCTACATACTAACAAACTTATGCTCCGTACAAGACATATAGGAAACAAGATCACAATTTAAAATAAGAACTGAAAGAAAACTGGTCAAATTTGAACCATCCATGATTTCAGTTGGTTCTTCCTGTTTTCATTTTTGCTTCAGGTATCCTCTAGACATATAGGCCTACACTCATTTGCCCTGTTTTTAACTGTAGCTTCTCTGGACATTTAATCTTTATCTACACTGCACCTAAATGAATTACCCAACTGCCTTTGCTGTTTTGCTGTTTGGAGCAACTCATGTAGAATTGTTTAGATATCCCTGGAACTGAAGCACTAACAAGTATTTTACATAAGTTCATCTGCAAAGATAGTTATTTATAGAAATAGTTTTCTCTGTATGTTCACATGAGTCCCATAGCCCAGAATGGTGAATTGAATTGCTCACGGCCACAGAGCTCCTAGGTGGCTGAACCGGGTCTCAAACAGGACAGAAACTGAACTCAGAGTCAAGCAGGTGGCAACTCACTGCTTGTCTGTACCTTGTTCCCTCCATGTAGCTATCTATAGTCTACCCCAGGGGTGGGGAACCTTTGGCCCTGAGGCTCCAGCTCCTTGAATATAGCCCTTTGACTGAGTCCACATTTTATAGAACAAATGTTTTTTTAAAAGGGGATTTATTCCGTGAAGTTTGGATTCAATCAAAGGGCCACATTTGAGGACCTAAAGGGCCATGTATGACCTTGAGACTGCAGGTTTCTCACCCCTTTAAAGGGAAGCTGTGTATAAACAGGAAATGTGGGTTTCTAAGTCTTTCACAGAATGTAGGAAATAAGATATTTTTTACTTCATCCCTCTATTTTCATTCCTGAGAGCTGATCATAACCTCTGTGGGGCTCAAGCCAATTCAGTACACATGTGGACTATTTAGACATTTCTTTGCTTCTCCAACAGAACCTCAGATGTTACCTTGAGGTCCCCTTTTGGAAGTATCTCTTCTAAACATGTTAAACAGTCTGATTTGCTTCAAACATATATAAACCAGTAAAAACAATTTAAACTATATTTAAAAAAAGCTTTGGTTTCTTCATTGTATCATAGATATAAGTTAAATGTGAATATTCTACAGTGGGTTTATGCCTTAAAAAACCTAATATGATTTGTTGCTAGGTTACCCTCTAATTTCAAAGAAAAAGAAAAGTAAAAACAGATGAGCACTTTAGGGGAAAAATGAATGCCCTAAATAAGATTAAATGGTCCATATAGCCAGTTAAAAAATACAATATAAAGTAAAATTCCAAATGAAATTAATATTTTTGTTCGAAATACCCAGATAAGTATAGGAAAGTATATGTTTTACTTAAAATGTACAAATGATTGCTTTAGTTCAGGGGTTGGAAACCTGTGGCCTCAAGGCCACATGTTGCCCTCTAGGTCCTCAGGTGCACCCCTTTGACTGAATCCAAACTTCACAGACCAAATCCTTTTAATAAAAGGATTCATTTGGTAAAACTTGGACTCAGTCAAAAGGCTGCACCCAAGGACCTAGAAGGTCACATGTGACCTCAAGGCTGCAGGTTCCCCATTCCTCCTTTAATTCTTTTCTTCTTCCAGGTATGGACAAAATAAGTCATCGGCATCATCAATAGTAAATGTGTATGAAGAATAATGCTCTAAGTATAAAATGAGGAGCTTACATCACTTAGAAAAAAGTATTAAAATATATAAAAATGTGTGTATGTATTATATGTGTGTATATTATATTACAATAAAAAGAGGCACTTAACACTCATAAAGGTCAACTATATGTGAATCAGGATACAATTTTTACTTTTGGTAACTTAAATTTAAACAATATTTGTGTACCATGCAATATATAGTCCCCTTAAAGGTAAAATGTTTTTGCCTTTCACCTCTCCATCTAGTTAATGTTTTAACATCTAACTGCCAAATTACCTCTCTCACATGACTAGAATGGTTAGGCTAGTAAACCACTGGAGAGCATTATGTCTGACATTTTAGAAGAACATGCTTTTTGTGCTGAAGATGAATGTAATGTAAGCTAAAACATATGGATAAATGATCCATCTGCAGCATGCATATCTCCCAGGAGTTGTGTAACCCACCATATACTAATAACACTGCTCCTGAAATATGTTCATGCAAATGAATTCCATAAGTAGGAAATGGATTTTTGACATGCCTTGGCAAAATTTAAAATGCCCACTTTCGTCAGCATCTAGCATTTGGAAGAACCATTGTCACTGTTGGAATATGTAAACAATAGGCATGAGCTAGATAGTTTTTTCCTAAAGTCACTGTAATATAATTGGCATGAATTTTGAAGATGACTTGATAACATATTAATAATATCTGTCAGAAAATTATTTAATTAGTCATTCTTGAAACAAAAAAGCCCAACGTCATGTTCTTACATATAATTTTTGTAGAACAAAATAATGCTGGAATCAAAGGTTAGCAAATGAGAAATGCCCATTGTGAAATTGGTTTGGGGGCTTGCCATTTGACTTGAGGGGCTAAAGAAACTAACAAGATATAAAACAGCAACATGTCAAAAACTGTAAATGTTTTTAATATTAAAAACATGATTCTCAACAAACATGAACAGATCATCAATCTATGTTTAGGGTAAATCTTCAAGTAAAATCCTAAAATTCAAATAATTTATATTTTGATGAAAAAAAAGTAAACCTGAAAGACTTTTGACATGTATTCAAATTAAATAGAATGAGTTTTGACGAAATATCTTCATTTTTTAATTGTGTTACTGGGTTCAAAACTTTTTACAAACTTCACACCAAGTTGGCCTAACTATGGTATTTATTCATAAGATACTAATAGGTTTAGTGGATATTCTTCTTCATACAAAAAAGACACAAGATATATGTACTTTCCATCTTCTGCCTCATTTCCCTCCCTTGATTTCTACTTTGCCCTGCTGTGGGCAAGGAAGTGGAAAGGATAGGTAGCTTAATATGAAAAAATAAGTTAAGTCTCAGCAGCCAATTGGATAGATGGCCCACATAGAGAGAGGACTGTGGGATTTTATGTGGAAGTAAGACAAAGGGAACTGAAGCCTGTTAAAAATGGATCAATCTTAGGTTAAGCAGATAAGGCTAAATGAAGAGGTTGGCAGAATTCCCTTAGAGTAAGAGAGTGCATTCATGTATATTCATCAGTTCCTCTAATTGTCTCTATGAACATAATCCTGCTCTTCTCAGTGAAGGGGTCTGTTCTAAGCAGCCTACATTAATCATCCTACAATTCAGCAAGACTGAGTGCAACACCAATGAAGACTAGCTTAAGCTAAGTAGTGTGGAGGACATCAACAGAGAAGTATATAAACAGAAAAAAAGAGAGGTTGTTCATTTAATAAAAGTTAAAGATGACTAGTACCTAGCCTATGTGTTCATTAGACTACACATGAAAATCAGGAATTAAATAGGAAGCACCTCAGTACTTGGGTTGGTCCTGATGTGGAATACTTATTGAAAAACTAAGCAAGAGCTGCACAGGATGAGAAGGTATGACAGGGTTGCCTTCTGTGTCAATGTAGAGGGTATCCAAATGGATGAAATCACACATTCATCAACATGTCATATATAAGGCAGCAATTTCAAGCCTTCATCTTGTAGGCAGTATTTCCTTACTAAATCGAAACATGTATTTTGACTCGAGAAAAAGTGACTCTGTGGATACTAAATTTTAAAGGAAGAAACCGTACAGGAGAATGTTTAGACTTTAAATCTGTATGTAATTAAGAGAACTCTAAAACTGAACAATGAAAGTGTAACACAACAGTTCATCACCACATCAACTTTCATTTTTTAGCTATTTATTCAAAATTGACTCAGACAAGAGTTGGCATGGCTGCGTCACTTCTATAAAACTATTTGAGAAATATTGGAGATCTTTTTAACTAGCCTGTACTTGGTGCTACTGTCAGCTCAGTTAAGATAGCACCATGCACATAACCATTATGAATTTTCCATTTTCACAGGCCACCTTCAAAATCAGAGTCCAATATTTTCAACACTTTAGTTGAAGCGATAGGGTAATCAATTGATCCAATTTTGAAAAGAAAATCCTTTTAAGTATATTACACATTCTTATAATCATGAACTCATTCTCACTTTGTTTTGCTTAACTTTTTTAACCATGTATTTTAAAATCACATCATACACACTCTTGACTCTTTAAATCTTTCAGCAGGCTCTAGGCAAGAGCCATCTAGTTCTGACCTCATTTTGTTTAATGCCATACATCAGCAGCAGAGCTAATATCAGGTGCCATAGAAATCTATCAAAAGTTGAGGAAGATTGTAACTATTTAAAAAATGAATGTCAGGGGACTTGTACATGAAAGAATATGTAACAGAGGGGAAGAAGGAGTATAGAAAAGGCTACTTTTCAAATTAGTGATGTACGTTTAATGACATCATTAAAAAAGGCTTTTAAAGAGCCGCTTCTTCCTCATCTCTTCTGCTACTGCTCTGCCAGAACAGAGTTGCATTCCAAGACAATGGGCATCTGCTCTTAAATGATGATGTAAAGAAAAACCAATCCACTTTTTATAAGCCTTTTAAAATCTTCCTTTTCCTTCCCTGTAGCTGAAATCATAGTATGGTGGCTTTTTGTTTTGACATTTTACCCCCATTATGGGAAAATCAATCAGGGTCCATCAATAGTTTCTGAATCATCCACTCCTCCATGCCTACATCATTAGTGATGCTCACCCTTTAGGGAATGAAGGGGCAACCTCTGACCATGAAGAAATAGTAGCCTTTAAATTAGGGTGGTAAATTGGGTGAAATTGTGGTTAGGACATACTTCTTTCACAAGAAATAAATATATGGAAGCTGGGGAAAAATTAGATGAAGAGCATATGATTTAAGAAGAGGAATCTTAATGTGATGCCTCATTATGGTGCGAAGAGTACATAAGTTCTCGATCAGTATATTGGCTGAGGGTAAGCTCTAATAAGTTCTGCCAAGCAGAAATGAATTCATATAGAAACCTGGCAATATAACAGACACTCCTGCCATAGGATTATCAACCTAGTTAAACTACACAACTCTCATCATTAAAAATGTGGCCACCAGGGACCATCTTATGGGGTTGCTTGGTGGTTTTGGGGTTTTTTTTGTTTCTTGGCCTAGCAGTGCATGAAGACACTCTATCGTGGTGTCAATGTCTTCATTATTGAGAAGAAAATGAGACCATGAATATATCCTTAAATAGTGAAGTATGAGAGAAACAAAAATCTAAATTAACTGTGCTTACTGAGACCCATCAGTAAGAACTAATCATAGAATCAGATCCAGAACTAGAATGGTCCTCAAAGGGCTTGTGGTCTGTGGAAAAAAAAACCAAAAACATCATTTTCAACATTGTTACTATAGAAAAATGTGTCCGAAATTCTAAACAACCAACTTACAAATGAAATCTTGGATGTCAACCTCTTTGTAAACTAGCTCTGTATTTGATTTTGTCAGCACATATATTTGTCACTTGTATTCATGTATTAGAAAAAAAATAAAACTTAATGATGTCTTATCATAACACTCCATTTTAATTTATGTGTATAAAATTCTACATTATTACCATTTCTAAAATATCTCATCCTTTCAAGAAATCACAGTGTATAAGGACATCTTATCTTTTATGCTGTTAAATGGTTAGTGAATTTAAGTAAGACACAAATCCTCTCTTTTACCTATATAGTCCTCATGGGTTCTTCTGCCCTTTTTGCCTATTCTTTTTTTTTCACTTACTGTATGGTTTAGTAAGCCTATGTAAATATAGCCTTGAGATTTTAATTTTTTTCATACTTTATGACTCTCATAGATTGCCTATTGAGACAGAATTTGAATCATAAAATTTATAGTTTTCCATTTTAGTGAAACTAATGTTTTACTCACCCTAGCCTTCCCCTACTTTCTTGCACATAAATTTCATGAATGCTTCTGAGTTGAGATTTTTAGCCTTGTGCAAGAAATACTTTAGTTATTTGGTGTATCAGACTTCATTTTCATGTTATTATTGCCATCTTAATATGGGTCTATCACTGAAATTTCCAATTGTACAACCCTAATGATAAACACATTTTATTAATAGTATAGGTCACAAGTCAACACCAGGTGCTTTGCGGAGAAATTTTTGAAGATGAGGGGTAGCAAGAGCAGCAGTTCCATTTGTTGCATTTATTAGATCACCAAACCACTGCTTTGTTCCCTTTCTCATTCCTCCCAGCCCCATGAGAAAACAGATGAGCTGAGTTATGGCCAATAATTTTGTCATAAAATGCTGTTGAGCTGTTTGTATTGAATTGTTATCAACTCTCATGAATGACAGTGTGCCAAGGGACAGAAACATTCACTCCTAACTGACATCTTCTTCATGACCTTGCTGCCTGCTGTCATTATTCTTTCTGTCAACTGCTTCCTAAGGAGTCGTCGATTCTGTTTTTTACAAATTCTTCTTCTGTGGTCAACCAGCTCATTTTCTTCCCTCATTCAGGAGGAACATTCTTAGAATGTTACCAAATGCAGTTTGGAAGACAGAGCCTGTCTGGCAACAATCCCTAGAAGGGAAAATAAATGGCAATGTCCTAGTTTATGATGCTGTTGGATCACTGAGACTCTACGTATGGAAAATAGCAGGGCCTTAAGAAAAATTTAGCAGTTATGACTTTCAAGCAGACTGGTGGACCTTGGAGAGTCTCAGTGATCCTACTTAGCATTTCCAATGCCTGAAGTGGCAAACCATTTTTGCTCTTTGCCTTCTTTATTGAAAATCTTGATTTGTCAGTGTGACTTTAGGTGCACCATTGTCATCAATTTAAACTTTCATAGTTGAACAAATACGTTGCTTAGTGAGTGTTGTTGTTGTTGTTTTTTATATTGTTATTAATCTAAACCATAAAAGGAAGGTGGCTTGATATAGTGGAAGTCTCCCTCTAGTGCCTGTGGGCAATTCATTTAACTTTCCTGGATCTCAGTTTCCTCGTGTGTAAAATGAGAGGATTGGATTAGATGGCCTGTGTGATAGCTTCCAGTTCTAAATCTATGATTCTAAGTGAAAAGATAAAAAAAAACCTAATATTACCTCCAATTTCTACTGTATTGATTTCTACTTTATTGATTCTACAATATAATCAATTTCATGTTGTATTAACTTTTATAATTGAGTCTACATCTACCTAAAGCCACATTCTATGTTCTTGAGTTGAGCTCAGGAATTCAGTTTTCCTTCTGAGTTAGTTTAAAGTTATAGTGAAAAGAAATGTTGTTCTCTCTCATACTTCTAGGATATCTGTTTGATATCTTTAAGCCCCACGAGTTAACATGGTACTACTCCCAAAAGATATGTAGTTTTTTCTTGCCTGTCCTTATACAATTAGCATAGTTTTTTCAATCTCTTCCAAGGACACAAAAAGTCTGGAAGTTTCAATACCCTCGCAACTATTATTAGATGCAGATGGATCCCATAAAACAATTGACATTCCTTAATTTTCAGATATACGTGTGATTAGCCTCATAAGAATGCCAGTCCACCTTTCTTAGTGTAGTCAATCATAGTGTTCCATGATGAACAAGAACCCTTCTTTCTTGCGCATCAATAAAGAATGTCCCCTCCTTCTCATTGGGGTCACTGGTTTTACTGAGGTTGCCAATCTGGCCCACTTTATTAAAAATTATACACATCACTGTTAATAAACTGATCTTGTTTGGAGTCAGTACCTCAGTCTACATTTAGCAAATTGACTTGAGACATAAGTAAAATTCAATGAAAAAAGAGGGCCTGACTATTTTATAGACTATCAAAGGTTTACAAGTAGGTTGAAAAACATGATGAAACCTACTAAAACCTCTCTCTCTCTCCCTTTATCCCCCTCCCTCTTTTTCTCTTTCCCTCTTCTTCCCTCCCCTCTCCCTTTCCATATGCAATATATATACATGTACATATATGTATATATGTGTGTATATATATGTTTATACACACACACACACACACACTATGCACGTGGAGGTGGATTGACAGTTTTGGTGTGTGTGTGTGTTAGAAGAGGCATGGGGGAATCTTATCTTTTGGGTTTCTTTTTTTTTAAGTTGGAGAAAATAAAACCTGGGGAGATTAAACCACTAAGTGGCTCACTGAAAAAAGAGCCATTTTGAAAAAATATTCCCTAAATACCAAAAATGTTCCTATAAACATAAAAGCATTTTGACTTCCAAGTTAATGCCAAGGATAGTAGCTCATTACCAGATGCTTCTTAAGACACTGTACTGTGCATCATGCAGCTATCCTATATGTAGGAGCCTTCTCAATTTAGTTCCTTTTAATTATATTTTTGAAAATTACATCAGAATAAGCAAGAACTTCAAAAAGAGCCTACATAATTGAAGATTTTTAGAATTTTCAAGCAACCAAGAGAATGAGTAATGAATGAACCTTTGGAAAATATTCAAAAATTCAAATATGAACTATACTAACTATATTTAAGAAAAGTATAGTTTTCTGAATTCAAAATTCTAACTCTCCTGATTTCCATTTTGTCACTTAAATATATTTTTATTTTCTTTGCTATTTCCCAGTAACATTAGAAAAACTTTTATCATTCATTTAAAAATATCATTTATTCCAAATTCTCTCGCTCCCTCCTAACACTGTCCCATTCCTTGAGAAAGCAAACAATATGATATTTGATTATGCAGGTGAAATCATGCAACTTATATTTCCATATTATCCATGTTATAAAAGACCACACATAAAAATAAAGAAAGTGAAAAAGTATGCTTTGGAACTGTCTTGAATCATTGTATTGATCAGAGTAACTAATGCACAATTAATAATCCTTACAATATTGCTGTCATTGTATACAGTGTTCTCTTGGTTCTGCTCACTTCACTTGGCATCAGTTCATATAAGACTTCACAGGCTTTTCTGAAACCATTCTGTTTATCATTTCTTATAGCACAATAGTAAATGTTCCATCACAACCATATACCACAATTTGTTCAGCCATTCTGAAGTTTATGGGTATCCCTCAAATTTCCAATTCTCTGCTATCACAAAAAAAGCTACTATACATATTTTTTCCTGTCACAAAAAGAGCTGCTATAATTCTTTTCTTTGACCTTTTTGGGATACAGTATTAGTTGTATTGTTGGGTCAAAGGATATACGGAATTTTATAGACTCTTGGACACAGTTCCAAATTATTCTCCAGAATGGTTGGATTAGTTCTACAATACTACCAACAGTGCATTAGTGTCCCAGCTTTCCATATGCTCTCCAGCATTTGTCATTTTTCTTTTCTGTCATGTTAGCCAATGTGATAGATGTCAGGCAGTACCTCAGATTTGTTTTAATATGCATTTCTCTAATATGTAGTGATTTAAAGCATTTTTCATCTATCAATAACTTTGATTTTCTTCTTCTGAAAACAGCCTGTCCATATCCTTTGACCATTTATCAATTGAAGAATGGCTCATATTTCTATGAATTTGGCTGAGTTCCCTATATATTTGAAAAATGAGGCTTTTATCAGAGAAACTTGCTATAAAAATATTTGCCCAGTTTCCTGTTTTCCTTCTAATTTTGGCTGCATTAGATTTGTTTGTGCAAAATCTTTTTAGTTTCATGTAATCAAAATTATTCATTTTATTTTGCATCACTGCTCTATCTCTTTATTGGTCATAAACTTTTCCTTTATCCATAAGTCTGACAGGTAAATTTTTCCATCCTCCCTTAATTTACTTTTGATATCACCCTTTATGTCTAAATCCTTTTTTCATTTTGACTTCACTTTGTTGTACAATGGAAGATATCATTCAATAGCTAGTTTCTGCCAAACTGCTTTCCAGTTTCCCCAGCAATTTTTGTCAAGTGGTGACCTGGGAAAGTCACTTAATCCCTTTTGCCCTATCTGCAAAATGAGCTTGAGAATGAAATGGCAAATCACCCCAACACCTTTGCCATGAATAGACAGACACACCTGAAATGACTGCACAACAACAACAAAGATTACTATGGCAACTTACTACTGGATATTACATGCCTAATCTATTCCACTCATCCACCACTCTATTTCTTAGCCAGTACCAGATTGTTTTAGTGATTATCACTTTGTAACATAATTTGAAATCTGGAACTCCTTGGCTTACTTGCTTCACATTTTTTTCATTGATTCCCTTGATAGTGTTTACCTTTTGTTCTTACAGATGAGTTTTATTATATTTTTCTAACTCTATAAGATAGTTCTTGATTGGTATGGTACTGAATAAATAAGTTAGCTTAGGTAGAATTGTCATTTTTATATTTCTTAATTTGTTTAGAACTGGCTTTATTTGTGTGAAGTATTTTACAGTTGTGTTCATGTAATCCGTGGTTTGTCTTGGCTGGTAGACTCCAAAATATTTTATATTATCTGCAGTTATTTTTAATTGAATTTCTCTTTTGATCTCTTCCTGCTGGGTTTTGTTGGTAGTATGTAGACACATTGCTGATTTATGTGAGTTTATTTTATATCCCACAACTTTGCTATAGTTGTTAACTATTTCAATAGTTATTTAGTTGATCCACTAGAGTTCTCAAAGTATACCATCATATCATCTGCAAAGAATGATAGTTTTGTTTCTTCATAGCCTATTTTTATTCCTTCAATTTTTTCCTGCCTCAGTTCTATAGCTAACATCTCTAGTACAATATTGAATAATAATGGTGATAATGGACATCCTTGCTTAACCCCTGATCTTCCTGGAAAGGCTTCTAATTTATCCCTGTTACAGATGCTTGCTAGTGTTTTTAATAGGAATTGGTATTGTGGTTTGTCAAATGTTTTCTCTGCATCTACTGGTATAGTTATATTATTTTTGTTTTCTTTATGTTGTTGATATGATCAATTTTCTTTAAGGCTTTAGTAGCTGTTTTGATATTATCGTATTATTCTAAATTTGTGTCTTGATCTTCCTTGCCCCCAAAACAGTTTTTCATAGTCAGGCTTTTTTTTGTTATTTGCTTATTTTTCTAGCCTATTTCTTGACTTTGAACTTTATGTTAAAGTTGGGTTCTGTTCTGGTATGGAGTGGAAGAGGAACACTTCTAAATTTCAGGGTTTTTTGCACTGCTGTTTTCAGAGGTAGTTCTGGGTATTTGGAAGTTTTCAGTGCTTCCAAGGAAATATAATCTGGGTAGAGCCTTGGGATCACAAGCAATCCTGCCCCTCACAGATCCTACTCCCTTGTAACCAAAAGTTTTCCTCTCTGCCCTTGAACTGAAGTAGATGCTCTGTAAATATGTGATTAAATTCTCACATATATTAAATATTTTCATGTGTCATTCCTTTGCTTAAATTCACAATGGATTTCAGTCTTAAGGGAACATCAAACTTCTCTTTACAACAAAATTTTCTGTAGTTTTCTTACTGATTGAATTCCAAAAGTTTTTTTAATAGCAAAGCAATTGTAAAACAGATGCTTAAAAACTTTTCTTTTTAAACATGAAATTCTGGGGATATATTTTCAAGTTTGATAAATTGTATGTGCTTTAAGACATTATATCATAATTGAATAAAAAGAGCCATTCATTTTTTCAGTCTACTATTTTTGAATTAATATAAAAATGATCTTTCAAGTTTACTATGGTAGACCCAGAAAGACATGATTTAGAGCACAGATTTCCTGAAAACATGGGACATAGAAAAAATGAGCTAGAGATGTTATCGTTAGTTTTCATGTTTTGAGAACCCGCTAGATACACATGGGCAGAAGCTCTAGCATATAAAAATACATAGTGATTAATATAACAGAAGGACATTACATGTCATTAATTTAAATTGAATGTAAGAGCTATTTTAGCTATAATCAAGAAGAGATCAATGCTCAAAGTCTTTCTGATAATGTGAGTATTTCTAGCTCAGCAGGACCTAGTAGAGTTGGTAGAATAAAAGTAGAGTCTGAAATGGAGTGCTGCCTAAATTCCCCAAGGAACCATAAGAGCTGAACTTTAGAGGACACTTATATTGCTTAAAAAGAATAAAATCATGCTGGAAATAGCCCGCGCTATGTGTATTATTTAGACATGGTGCCCACTTTTTTTTTAACAAAATGCATCAGTCATATGACTTTCTTTTAGAAGGTTTTGTGGGGATAATATGAATAAAGTATGTGTAAAAATGCTCTTCAACAAAGTTGGATGTAGGGGTATCATGGTAGAGCATCTTGAGGATTTCTTTGGATTTGGAAGAATTGGTTTCACATCCTAGTAAGGCTGTTTGTTACCTCTGTTACTTTGGGCAAATTTCTCGTATGATCTGCAGCTCAATTTCCTTATCTGCCAAGTGACAGTGGTCTAGATAATCTCTAATGTCTTTTCCTGCCATATGACTATGGTTGTTTGAAGTGCGAACTGAAGACACTTTCTCTTAATAAATTTCTCTACAGTGAACAATGATGTTTCAAATTAGTCCAATGACCTAAGAACTGATTATAGTAGTATACATTTATTGTTGTAGATATGTTTATCCTAATGAAAGACATTTTCCAAAAGAAGTCATCCAACATTTCTCTCCTCCAAATCCAGTCTCACTACTCAGTCCCTTCCAAAGAATGGTGCCTACATGCTTTACCCTTCTCAACCCTTTTCACTGGAACCTGGATTCTACTCCCTCAGACCTTGAGCTCTGAAGGGTGAACATTCTCACTATCTTGCTGGAAAATAGGCTTCTACTTCACTTCCTGGGATTTTCCAAGCTCAGCCACCGTTTTATGTTTTATATTCCCACATCAGAACATAAACTCCTTGAGGTCAAGAATGATCTTGCTTACTAGTATTTTTGTTGCAGTGCTTACTGCAGTTTCTGGTACATCGTAAGCATTTAATAAATGCCTTTTTATCAGTTCATTACAACTTGTTTCGAGTGTCATGTGAAGCTGTGCCTAATAGTATGAAGCAATATTACTAGGGAACATTAAGTGCTGTGAAATCATTTTGCCCCACCCTTCTTATCCTGCCACACCCAATTCTGCCAATATAGTTATTTTTTCAGTCTGCCCTGTCAAGGAAGGTCACAGTCGAGTCCTCTACAAAATATGTTCGGCCTAAGGACTCTCCAAGAAACCAAATACCGAGTACCTCCTTGATCATTCTTCTGTGCAACTCTTTTATAAACTAAAATTAGTGGAGAAAAACCGATAACTAATGACACAAAGCAAGTTTAGAAAACTAAAAATGTCATAGGACCGTAGGTTTAGAGCTGGGAGTTACATGACTAGTCATCTAGGCCAATTCCCTCATTCTACAGGCAACTTGGGCTCAGAAATGTTAAATATCTTGCCCAAGGTCACACAGATAGTGTCAGTGGCAAGATTTGAACTCAAATCCTAATTTAAACTCTAGAGTCATTGATTTTTATCCTATAACACAAAGTATATACATTAACTTAATTTCTTGATATTAGAACATGTATGAATGGATGTATACTGTGTGCTGGAGTCTATGTTAGGCATGTGCAGAAACATTCAAATAACTTTGGTTACCTCTCATAGTATTGGATTGCCACCAGCAAATTCACACTTCATTTTTGGGAAAACTTATAAACTGTGAAAAATGATTTTTCTTAGTAATCAGTATCTTGGAGACTCAGAGTCCCCCGCCCCCTAGTCCCATTCTTCCAAAGTTCTTGAGAAAGATATAACTGATAGTGAGATTACATTGAGTCTTATCCTGGTCAAACTCCAAAACAAGCCGGAATTGATTTCATCAAAGTTATGGAAGCACCATGGTCTTCTGCTGAGGTTTGGGTGGAGGCAAATTATTCTGCCTAGATAGCCCCAGGCTGGGAGTGATCTGGTATGGTTGGACGGGTGATCTGAAAGATTTTCTTCTGTTGGGAGGTAGAATGATAATGGGGTGCTATCAGCCCCTGTTCAGAATGTATATAAACTGGGCACCCCAAACCCCAAGTGAGCCAATTATGGAGTGGCTCCCTTGGGGGGGGAGACCAGTTCTGCACTGTAACTCCCATGCAGTGCATGTGTGTTGCCAGCTTGAGAGAAATTAAAAGCATGGACACAACCCAATTTCATTTGTCCTTTCTTAGAACAAACTTAGGGAAGGTTGACAAAACCATTGCAAAATAATTTGCATGGATTTTTAAGGAAGGGCTCAAACACATTTCTCACTAGAGAATTGCCTAAGACAAGAAAAGTGCTAGTCATTCACTCAATAAGCATTTATCAAGCAGCCTACTGTGTGCCAGAGATTATGTTAAGTGCCAGGGAAACAAAGAAAAGCAAAAGATAGTCCCTACACAAAAAAACCCAAAATCTTCTCAGAGTCATTATACTATTTTTTTAAGAATCCAGTGATAGAATGGATAGAGTCTGAGAAGTAAGACCTGGGTGTTAATTAAGCAATATTGAATTCAATGGAGTGGTGAAAAGAAAAATGGAGAGAAACACCTGCTGACTGCTTGCCGTAGAACCTCCAAGTTTCTTTACATGTATGGGGATTGATGCATTAACAATTCTAACTATAAAAACTAACTATTTAATATCAAGGATTTTGTTTTTTTTTTTTTTTAGTGGGGAGAAGTATTTGTTATGTGCAATAAGGGCATGTTATATGCAAATTTGACCCCATACTTCCCATAACAGTAGAGGATCATGTTTTCAATCGGAATATTTTACCTGAGCTGCTGTCAGGGAGATATGGGATGTTACTATCTCCAAAGAACCAAAGTTAAACATTCCATAGTAGGTAGTGGAAACAATTCATAGTGGATGTTGGCACGTTGCAATATATAACTAATGAGGAACTCTGAAAGAGAACAGGAGTAAGAGATGTTACCAAAGTATTAAGTGATATAAAGAGAAGGTAGTTGGTCAGATAATGGGAATGATAGAGATGACATATGGATGACAAGAATGTACAAGGAGTATTCTCATGATGTTGGAAGAAATTGAGCAAGTCATCTAGCATATTAGATAGGTAACCTGTGAGGATGCTTTTGGAAATGCACAAGAGTCAGTCCAGATGAGAATGCATAGACTGCGATTTGTATTACTGGTGGGAACCCTTGAATTGATGAGATTGCAGATTCATTTGAGAATTTGAGTTCATTTGGGATTCTCTATAATGTTGCAGTATTTGGTTATTCAAGTGAATCTTTTCTCTATTCTCACTACATAACATAAGCAAGAAATAACAAAATGTTAAAAAAATCTTTTTTTCATAGGAAACTCAAAGAGAAGACTGAAGAAGTGCTCTAAATTTTACAGATTAAAAGAATCACCTTCTTGTAATGATATTGTTTAAAAACCATCTTGGGGCTTGGCATACTTAATGAATGGGTATGTAAGAAACAGGCAGATTAATAGAAAATCTTCAGAAGTATAGCCAAGATAAATGAGTTATGCAAATTAGAATTGATTTTCATCAATATCCACATCATTTATGTTGCTGGTCATCAGACACAATTCCTCTACTTATAGCTTTAATTTTAACTAATTATTCTATTGCCTCTAAACCAGTAAGATCTTAATGAAGGAGCTGAAGGCCAATTTTGAAGGGGACTTCTGTCTTTCAGTTAGTACAGATAATTAGCCATCATCATGGATGCATTTTAATGCAGTGAGAGAAAGCCTAGTATTGTGGATAAAGTGCTGGCCTTAGAGTCCAGAAGACCTGGATTCAGGTCCAGCATGTGATATTTACTAGCCATGTGACCCTGGAGAAGTAATTTAATTGTTCAGTGCCTCAGGCTCTTCTATAGGATTTAGTGTCTACCAAAGTCACAGTTGTGTCACAGCTGTTTTAATGAAACTAGTTCCCTTGTGAGGAAGACATTATAATATGAAGACAATATGATAAAAAAATCATCAGCTTAATCTGTCAATCAACTGAAGAAGTCTGTTTGATAATCTAAGGCTTCCCTACAATTAATATAGTACTTTCTTGGATACAGTGACTTTTTTTTTTGCTTTCAGTTGAGCACTTAAAATTCAGTTAATTGGGTATAAATGTTCTACCTACTTTAGCTCTGAGATATGATCAATGCTGTCACTTACTGAAGCCAGGACTATGCTGTGTCTAAATATGGAGATCTCTTATTTTGGAAAGGTGGTTAGCAGATATATCTATAAAGTAGTAAATTTTGTATTCAGAACATCTGCCTACCTAAGCTTTGTTTCCTCTCTACCAGCCCAGGATGGGAGGACCACTGCTTTTCTTAGCTAGGCAAGTTAGGTGCGTCCCATATTAGCATAGGCTGCCTCCCGGAAAGACGATACAGTGGAGAAAAGAATGGATTTGGAAGGCACAGTGACTGGATTTGAATCCTGAACCATTATTGATGAATTGAAAGTAAATGACAACTTTTCTGGCCCTCAGTTTCTTCATATACAATGAGAGAGTTCGAACAAATGAGCACTAAGGCCCCTTCCACCTTGAAATCTATGGTTATATGTCACTTTCTCTTTCTAAGGCTCCCTTCCATGTCATGTAAAAATGAGTATATTAATACCTATAGATCCCACCATATAGGATTATTGTAAGCAGCAAATTCAAGTGTACATAAAGCATGCTGTCAATCTGAAAGTACTATTTATATGCTGTTATTGATGATAAATCTGGAAGGTTTTGCTGCTTCCCAAAGTCTCCTGATTAAAGATCCTCATTTTGTCATGTTCTTGCTTTGAGTTTGGTGACATATATACTTTCATAAGGATCTAGGAATTGAATGGCACAATATAATATAAAGACTTAGCCCCTGTCCTTAAGAACATTGCCATCTGCCTTTCTTTATCACTCATGTGAGTTATATGAGATGATAGATCTCTACTCCTTTGATTATAACTAGCTTCCACCTCATATTGCAGTTGGGCTGCAATTCAAATAGTATTACTAGTTTGACTTGGATTTATATTCATTAAATTGTAGACCTGAAAGTAATTTCTTTAATGAGCCTTCTCTTTTGATTTTTTCCCTTACAGTCAGCAATATCTGCTGCAAAAAACTGCTGTGCATCGCTCTAACTGTACTGGAATCAATGAATTTTAGGAAGTAAAATCACAACTGGACTCAAATGAGCAGAAATGAATACTCTAGAGTCTTAATGATTGAAAAAGCATCAAAGAGATGTTTTATTTTTGCCATCCATATTCTAATGAAAATCGGAATATGAAGAAGAGTTGATCACATAACAAGAGCAAAAGATAACTTATAGATATACTATGTGTTCTCCTGATACCCTTGCATTATCAGGAGAAAACAAATAAGAACCCTCCCATTACCCCAAAATGCAGGCTAATTTCCCTGTGGCAAACATGGGAGAGTATGGACAAGAGTCTCATTGGCTGTTCAAGTATGAATGAGTTGTGATCTGCCTCAAGGAAGTGAATACATCTTTGAGATAATTTACTCAATTGAATATTTGAAAATAAAGACTATTGAAGGGAAATATCTACAGAATATGATAAAATAAATCTCCCATTTTGGGTAACTCATTACTGTTGAAGGAGAGTCAAGTATATTGTCTCCTTGAAAGAGTCAACATAAGCAAAGCAAATATATAACCTCACTAATAGAGATGGGCGATTTCATTGTTTTAAGGAGAGAACTGTGCTTCAGTGGATCAGTGATCTCATTGATACAAGTACTCTTCAACTTGGCAGTTTCACCATATTCATGCCTTTTCATTTTGTGTGTCTATTAACCACACCTTATCACAAATCTTTTACAGGATTACACCCTACATTAAATGCTGGGGATCTTCCATTAGCACCTTTGATACCATGTAGAGACCAGTAGAGTATGTAGTATAGGTTTCAGTTACCAGTCCCTCTCATCCCATGAATGGGCCAACATTTTTTTCCAGTCATACATATCTCTGGTATCATATTTTCTTCCCCTTCTCTTATCTAATTCTTGGTTTGTCATTGATGGGACTATGCTTTCTCAAAATGACAGCACTAGAATAGATGATTTCTAAAGTTCCAACTCTACTTCCAATGATCCTCAATGTAGCTATGGCTCTTTCCATAATTAATTACTTTCTTTTGTAAACTTTAAATTTTCAGACTGAGAAAGGACTTTCAAAAGTGTGGACAGAAGAAGGACTGAATCCTAGCAATTACTGGAAGAAGGCAGAAGTCCCTCTAGGAAAGTTAAGAAATTTTGAAGTTATATTCGAAGGCATCAGAGTAAGGGATCTGGAAGGAGGAGCAGCAATCGATGACATAGAATTTAGGAATTGTAGCACAGGTAAGTCCAAGGCAAGGATTGCCATTAGAATCACTTGCCACCTTACTATTTTGTCTTTATTAAGTATAGATTTACAAACTTTGTTATAACTGTCATCTACTCAAAATAGATGTCCATATTTGTGAAACTTAGATGGACACATTACTGGCTAATATTATTTTCACTCTCTACTTCCCACAAGTAATCCCCTCTCTCTCAGTATTGAATTCCTCACCAATTCTAATATTTGGACATGTTTCTCCTCTTTCAGAAACATTTTTGTAAAGGCCTGTTCAATGTGACAAATTGAATTTGAGCAATTGGAATTTATGAAGTTTATATCAGTAAAATAAATACAGTAGAATGGAAGTAGGAAGCTGGCTAGGAAGGGGTGGCATTTACACATAGGAATTTGACCTGTTCAAACTCTCTTGGCCAAATAGCATTTCTGAGTCAAATGACATCATAAAAAATTCAATAAAGATCTTTAAGTATATCATATTAACTCTCAGGTTTGACTCCTCAGGCACAGAGGCTAAGCCCTAAATCTATAACTATAATTTTAGTTAATTCATAATTTTAATATAAAGTCTTTATTAATCTTTTATCCAAATATTAGCCTTTGAAAATCAAATCAACCAATCTATTATCAGTTACATACTCTATGGCAGACATTCTTAACTATGTGTGTATACACACACATACACACATGTATGTATATATGCACACATGTATATATACAAATATGTGTGTGTACACACACATGCACATGTGTTCATATGTATATAATCCCTTTGGCAGTCAGGTGAAGCCTGACTCCTCAGATTGTTTTGAAATGCATAAAATAAAAGACAAAGGATTACAAAGGAAACCAATTATATTGAAATATATTTATCAAAATATATTTTAAAGTTCATGGAACCCACCTTCTTTATGGTCCACTACATAGTGTGACTTGGGGATTAGCTTCTGTGACTGAGCCATTGAACCTGAATATTAGTTTAAAACTGTGGACCTTCTATTAAAATGCTATTGCAATGAGACCATTCAAAAATGTGGTTTGGGCTTATAGTATCTGCATTTTTGTAAGTAGCACTGTTTCAGAGGGTTCTGCCTAGGAGCAAACTTCAATTATGTTTTTCTCCTTCATTTCCCCCACAAGACACTCCCAGCCATACTGAATAAATCACAGAAAACCAGACTACATGAACTTCAGATGATTTATAGAACAACAAGAAACTCAGAGTACATGGGTCAATTGGTAGAAAGAGGATTGTCTCTGGAGAGAATGGGTGTGACTTTAGTCTTAGTTGTTTGAAGAAAATGGAGTTACAAAGCAAAACATCACATAGCAAATCTGACGTCATAAAAGAATCTCAAATTTTTCCCTGGTAACTTCATTCTGATCCTATTACTCTTGTGGCCAGTAATTGAATCTCCAAATGATCTTGGCAACCTGAACAGAAAAAAAGATTCTTTAAACAAATTCTCCAATGCATTAGAAAGAAAGAAAGAATGGAATTTAGGACAAAGAGGTGGGAATTGAGAGTTTTAATCCCGGATTTGGTCTGTGTTTCTCTTTACTGTTAACCTAGTTGCTATGTTCAGGTTTCCTTCTTTTATTCCTTTTGCTTTCCATGAAACTTCATATCTGCCCTTGAGAGTTCAGCTACTACCTATAATTCATGTGTCCCTTACCTCTTACCTTAAGATATTCCCTATTAATGGTTGCTTCAAGATAGTAAGTTCTCCCTTACTTAAGATCTTCAAGCGAAGACTGAATGATACTGGAAGCCAAAGGTGCGTAAATTCTAAAGAGATTCAGTGACTTGAAGAAAACTGAAGATCTCTCCTCTATCCTACTTTCTTCAACTCACCCTTCATGCAGGCAAAGAAATAGATATCCACCAATGAGTAAGGAGTTCCATTTTAATGGGCTCTGGGACTGGAGTTACATTCCTTCCCTGAGCTAAAACTCTTTGCAGTACCTTGCAAAGATTGTCTGGGGCATATTCATAATCTGTAACCGTAAATACAAGCATCAGTGTTTTAAAACATTTTCCTGGCACCCAACGTAACCAACTTTCTGAACCATTGACACTTAAAACATTAAAACTAATGTACATCAACAGTATCTGCAATGAACATAGAACTATACATAGCATCATCTAGAAGGATACTATAGTAACAACATGCCTACTAGGTGCAGGATGTAATATCTGCACATTTCAAAAGTGTACTCATATATAATACATAGTAATGAATCAAAAGAAATAAGCATGGCTAGCTAACAAATAAAAGCTAGATAGCTGCATATAATACAACTCAAACATAACCAATTGCCCATGATATGAAATATTGCCAAATGAGTATAGCAGTAAAAAAAAAAACAAGCATACTCAAACATGTAGTAATTATCATGTACAGCAGTAAATATGTATTTACATCCATGACGATGTTCACATGGACAGTGTCTAGTATCATTGCCTAGATACATATGTATCCATGAGTATTTTCAGGTTTGTCTGTAACATCATAACTTAGCCTAGTGACTGGTATAATTGTCCTAGTTCTCCTGTCACTCAGTGATGGTTCTCTTTGTCCCTGTACCAGGGCTAGTAGTTAATATGAGCTGACAATCAGAATCATTATAGACTTGTGTACTTGTGGTGGCAGGTATGTCATGTTAATCATCAGTATGTGGATTGAATCTGTACTCTTTGAGTCTCTATAGAAGTTTTGGGGAAGGAAGGAGTCACCTCTGGGTTTAGATCTCTTGCTCTGTAATAATACAACATACTTCCTTCACCGATTGCATCATTTTCAGAAATACCCACATCTGGGTCAGAATGTCTTTGTACAGCTGGTGGACAGTCTCTTTTCTTCAGCCTTTGCCTTGGTTGCCTATTAGTTTTCTCTGTGTGGTCATTTGAAAGTCTAGTGAACTCCTATGGGCAATAGGTGGTTGCAGTGAATAGTCTTCATAGGACTCCCTCCATTTTCAGGGACTATTTTGTAAACAGGTAAGTTGCTCAATCAGACTGGTAAAATCCAGATAGACATAGGAAAATAGTCATTTCTCTTCTTCAGATATAGGTATCTGTTAGTATCCACTACACAAGTTCAAGATTAAAAACCCCTGGTTGCCTCAGAGACAATCCACGATGTCTTGCACCCATGGCATAGTGTGCTGTACTACTTTAATTCTTTTGTTCACAGTTCAGTAATCAGCACATCTCTGTATCTTTTCATTTTCCTTGGTCTCACCACTATCAGTGAAATATAATGACTACTAGAATCTGTGATGATACCATTAATCAGTATTTCTTTGAGACATTTTCTGAGATCTTTCATCGCAGACAGAGGAATACTCTAAGATCTTTTTCTGAGAGGTCAGAAATCTGTGCGCTGAATTTTGTGGGTTGAACATCCCATAGTTCACTCATATAATGAGAACACATCTGTTCTCTTGCTGAATTTTAGCCTCAACCTGTCCTTCTACTCTTCTGCTAATAGGGAGTCCCAAGGTAAAATACTTCAGGATTCACTATAGAAGGTGAACTGTTTGGGCTCCTGTGCTCACTGGAACCTCTTTATCTATTTTTTCCATCCTCATGGATGGTCAGAGTGTGCAGATAGTAGGCATAGTTTGTTGCTTGAAATAATCCTGCTAGAATTAAAAAAAAAACAACTGGAATTAATTCCAATTGATGCTGACACTTCAATGAGTATTGGAGGGTCTGTACATACCAGAGCCAGAGCGTCCACTTTTCAATTGATATAGATGACTTCCTTTGGCAAGTCGCATAACTTGTAATTGCCTCAGTTTCTTCAATTGCAAAATAGTGGTAATGAAAGCTGAGCTCCCAGAGTTATGTTCAAATGAGATAGTATTTGTAAAGCTCTTAGCACTAAATGTTAGCTATTAAAATTGGAAAATGATGATACTTCTAACTTGCTGTCATAGCTAGGTGGTATGGAGCATTGCACCTAGAATCAGTAAGACATGGGTTAAAATACAGCCTTAGATATTAACTAGCTAAGTGATCTTGGGCTAGTGGCTTAACCTCTATTTGCCTCAGTTTCTTCACCTATAAAAATGGGGATAATGATAGTTCCTACCTTCCAGGGCTATTGTGAGTATTAAATGAGATAATATTTTTAAAGCTCTTAGAAAGTGCCTGGCACAAAGTAGGTGCTTAAAAATGTTTATTAATAATTGACTTATTACTTTGTTGTTTTCACATTACTGTTTTGTGGAGAGGGATTTTATACAGTAAGGTACTGAATCAAATGGCCTCTTCTGATTCAAGAAAAGTTCTGGGCATTTTATGTCTGTCATTTTTACATCACCTTCATTTTTCCTGAGCCATCACCAGTCATCTTGACTTATGTCTTGCCACTGAACTCTAATGCCTCTGGAGGACAGAGTAAAGCTAAGGACTTTGTGCAGCTCTGCTTCACTTAAATCTAGTTCACTCACAAGTCAAGACATCACCCTCAGGATGTCATTGGTCCTCTTTGAGAATGAAGGTCAAACAACAGCACAAACTTTCACTTCCAAATACATCACCTACCCTATTCCTCACAGACAGTGATTCCTTTGAACAAAGAATTATAAAAGATCTTTAAAAAAACAAAAAACCCAATTAATTAAAATTAATCAATCCATCATCTAAATCCAGCATTATATGCAGTGTTCCGTACTCAATGTACCTTATTCTGCAAACTATCATAAGGGGGTGCATTCTCTTCTTGGCACCAGATGTGAGTATTAGCTTTGTACAGCATTCGGATTTGATTTTTCCCATTTAGTTTGGTGTACTCATTGTGTGTATTGTTTCCTTGGTTCTGCTCACTTCACTTTGCATCACTTTAATGCATATTTTTCATGTTCTTTTTTTCTTACAGCACAGAAATATTCCATTGCATTAATGTACAACAATTTGTTTTATTTCCTAGTGAATGGGAATCTACTTTGCTTTGGATTCTTTGCTATTTTTTTCTGAATCTAAGGTTCCTTGTAAGATTTTTTTATTGTATTTTTATATTTGTATTCCCAGCAGTTAGCACAGTACCTGACATATACTAAGTGATTAATAAATGTTTATTGCATGATTAAATTATACAATTGTAAAAGGAATTATAATCCCTTTCATTATTATTCCTATAGGCTGAAGTCAAAACTTAAAATCTGATATAAAAATGATGCATGGAAGGAAATACACTATCGGTTTTCATACCCATCTTGATCTGAATAAGAGAAACTTTTTCTACGATTTTTTTTTATCATTCTGAGTCGCCCTCTGTGGCTTATCCTAAAGCTTTCTGTATCCTCTACAATCCTTCATAAATTACAGTGTAGAATTCTTCCTGAATTCAGATACAGAAAAGAGACTGTTATTTTTAGAAAACATTCTATCTCTTATTTTTGAAGGGCAATATCTATGACCCCACAAGTCAAGGCTACAGAACTCCAGTTCTCATTGCCTTATAGAAAAAGTTCATTGTCAATATCTTGCAAATCATATCCACTTAACTAATGTATATGGTTATTTTGCTAACAATTTTCATAATTAATCAAGCTCCTTGACACAAGATATTCATATTCAGAAACCTTGTTGATTCCAACAAGTATAGATTTACGTTTCATAATGTTGGCTAAATTCTCATCGACACTCAGCTACTCTTCCACATTCAGCACTTTTTGTTTTCATATCTCATTTTCCACAGTGGTTAATACAGTTATCTGCTCTGCCACCAATGACCACTCCCAACTTTATGCTTGTTAGAAGTAACATTGCCACTTTTGTCACAAAGACAATTGAAGTCACCTATTGGGAGATCTGTTAATCCCCCTCTTCCATCTCTGAAAATTTCAGCATTTCTTTACCCATTCTCTAATCTTCCCTTTCTGTTCCACTGGAAAGTTCATCCCTACTTCTCTTAAAGCAATGGGTTCTTAAACTGGGTTCTGTGAACTTTTAAGAATGTTTGTATAACTATATGTGATTGGTTTCCTTTGTAATCCTATGTATTTTACATTGTTGCACTTAAAAATATTATTATGAAAAGATATCTATGGGCTTCACCAGTCTGCCAAAGGGATCAATCACAGACAAAACAAAACCAAACAAAAACCCTTAAAAACACCTGACTTTTTAAAATATATATTTATTTCCTTAAATATTTTCCAATTACATATTTTTAAATATCCATTTTAAAATTTTGAATTACAAAACCTTTTCCTACCTCTTGCCATGACCCCCTCACTGAGAAATTTGAATATAGATTGTAAATGTGAAGTTATGCAAACCATACTTCCATATTAGTCATGTTACAAAAGAAAACAGAGACAAAAAGCCCAAGAAAAGTAAAGAAAGTAAAACATATGCTTCAATCTGAACTCAGAGATCATCAGTTTTCTCTCTGGAGATGGATAGTATTTTCCATTGTGACTCTTTTGGAATAGTCTTGTATCATTGTCTTGGTAAGAGTAGCTGTCTTTTATGGTTCCTAAACTTGTGTTGTTCTGAATGTGGCTCCATGATATTTGACTGGTTTCTCTCTGGCTTCTCTTTCTTTCTTTTATTGTTGTATGTTTTTGAGACACAAATTTTAACCTAACTATTGCTTTGGCTACATCCCACAAATTTTGGAATGTTGCCTCATTAGTATCATTCTCTTTAATAATAGTGAAATGATTGATTCTCTATTTTGTTTTTTGACATACTCACCCTCTATGATTAGAATATTTAATTTCCAATGAACTTTGTGTGTATGCTTCCTGGCCCTTTATTGAATGAAATTTTATTGCATTACGATCTGAAAAGTATGCATTTAATATTTATGCTTTTCTGCATTTAGTTGTAACATTTTTATGCCCTAATCCATGGTTAATTTTTGTGAAGGTGCCTTGTATAGCTGAGAAAAAGGTGTACTTCTTTATATTCCCATTAAGTTTTTTTCAAAGATCCATCTTATCTAACTTTTCTAAGATTCCATGCATCTTCTTAACTTCTTTCTTATTTCTCTTATGGTTATATTTATCTAACTCTGAGAAGGGACACTTGATGTCCCCTCTCTTGTGTATTTTTACTGCTCATTTCCTCCTTTAATTAATTCAATTTTTCCTTTAAGAATTTGGATACTATGCCATTTGGCACATATATATTTGTATTGATATTTCTTTATTGTCATTTTATGAAAAATATACTCCCTGCTCTTTTTTTGGACTTTATATAATTATATAGTAACACAAAATAATAACAAAATTATTAATATATTAAAATGGTTATATGAAGAACAATACATTAAAATATCCATGTAAACCCAGATCATACTTTCCCACCAGTACATTCAATGGCAGTGGTAAAGAATGAGCATACACTCGTTAGTGTCCTGGCATGGAAACACATGATGGAGGGTAACTCATGTACTTGGGGTGGTTCACAATTCTAGACTTCAGGTTTCCAAGTTATTGGTCTTTTCAGGACCATCTATACCACACGAAAAGGCTTCTCTGCTCACTGCTTGGCCATTTATCTTCACTACATTTCATCTGGAAAATTTAATTCTTCTCTATTCAACTATAGCCTTTCAAGCTCTTTCAATTAACCATCACCTTGAAAATAAAAGAACTTTAGAAAGTATTAGCTTTTAATGTGAATATCAGTTCTGTTTAAGCCAGAAAACTTCCAGTCTCATAAAACTATCTCTGGAGCTATCTAGAACAGCGTAGCCAAACAATCACTCTCTTGGGTGCTGTGCTGTGCAATCAGAAAGGACCTCATTGAGGAGCTCAGATTCACTCTTTTTTTTCTGTAGAGAGTTCTTTTTTAATTTATTTATTTAACATATTTAGTTTTCAGCATTGATTTTCACAAGAGTTTGAATTACAAATTTTCTCCCCATTTCTACCCTCCCCCCCCACTCCAAGATGGCATATATTCTGGTTGCCCTGTTCCCCAGTCAGCCCTCCCTTCTGTCACCCCACTCCCCTCCCAACCCCTTTTCCCTTCCTTTCTTGTAGGGCAAGATAAATTTCTACACCCCATTGCCTGTGTATCTTATTTTCTAGTTGCATACAAAAACTTTTATTTTTTTGTTTTTGAACATCTGTTTTTAAAACTTTGAGTTCCAAATTCTCTCCCCTCTTCCCTTCCCACCTACCCTCCCTAAGAAGTCAAACAATTCAACATAGGCCACATGTGTATCATTATGTATAACCCTTCCACAATACTCATGTTGTGAAAGACTAACTATATTTTGCTCCTTCCCAACCCATCCCCCTTTATTGAATTTTCTCCCTTGACTCTGTCCCCTTTCGAAAGTGTTTATTTTTGATTACCTCCACCCCTATCTGCCCTCCGCTCCATCATCCCCCCCCCTTTTTTATCTTCTTCCCTCTTCTTTCCTGTGGGGTAAGATACCCAATTGAGTATGTATGGTATTTCCTCCTCAGGCCAAATCTGATGAGAGCAAGATTCACTCATTCCCCCTTCACCTGCCCTCTCCCCTCCTCCCACAGAACTACTTC
This sequence comes from Trichosurus vulpecula, assembly GCF_011100635.1. Lineage (NCBI taxonomy): Eukaryota > Metazoa > Chordata > Mammalia > Diprotodontia > Phalangeridae > Trichosurus > Trichosurus vulpecula. The sequence goes on from NC_050577.1 coordinate 58,935,287, forward strand.
CTCTTGCCACCTTTATGCGAGATAATCCACCCCATTCTATCTCTCCCTATCTCCGTCTCTCAATATATTCCTCTCTCATCCCTTAATTTGATTTTATTTCTTTTAGATATCTTCCCTTCATCTTCAACTCACTGTGTCTGCTCTCTCTCTCCCTCTCTCTCTCTCTATATATACATACATACACATTCACTTATATATATATATACACATATACATAAACATATACATATATATATATATATATATATATGCATATTCCCTTCAGCTACCCTAATACTGAGGTCTCATGAATCATACATGTCATCTTTCCATGTAGGAGTGTCAACAAAACAGTTCAACTTTAGTAAGTCCCTTGCAATTTCTTTTTCTTGTTCTTTTTCTTGATTACCTTTTCATGCTTCTCTTGATTCTTGTGTTTGAAAGTCAAATTTTCTGTTCAGTTCTGGTCTTTGCACTGAGAAACTTGAAAGTCCTCTGTTTTATTGAAAATCCATATTTTGCCTTGGAGCATGATACTCAGTTTTGCTGGGTAGGTGATTCTAGGTTTTAATCCTAGCTCCATTGACCTCTGGAATATCATATTCCAAGCCCTTTGATCTCTTAATGTAGAAGCTGCCAGATCTTGGGTTATTCTGATTGTGTTTCCACAGTACTCAAATTGTTTCTTTCTGACTGTTTACAGTATTTTCTCCTTTATCTGGGAGCTCTGGAATTTGGCGACAATATTCCTAGGAGATTTCTTTTTGGGGTCTATTTGAGGAGGTGATTGGTGGATTCTTTCAATTTGTATTTTGCCCCGTGGCTCTAGGATATCAGGACAGTTCTCCTTGATAATTTCTTGAAAGATGGTATCTAGGCTCTTTTTTTGATCATGGCTTTCAGGTAGTCCAATAATTTTTAAATTATCTCTCCTGGATCTATTTTCCAGGTCAGTGGTTTTTCCAATGCGATATTTCACATTGTCTTCCATTTTTTCATTCCTTTGGTTCCTGTTTTATAATATCTTGATTTCTCATAAAGCCACTAGCTTCCATTTGCTCCAATCTAATTTTTAAGGTAGTATTTTCTTCAGTGGTCTTTTGGACTTCCTTTTCCATTTGGCTAGTTCTGCCTTTCAAGGTATTCTTCTCCTCATTGGCTTTTTGGAGCTCTTTTGCCATTTGAGTTAGTCTATTTTTTAAGGTGTTGTTTTCTTCAGTGTATTTTTCAGTATTTTTTTAGGTCTCCTTTAGCAAGTCATTGACTTGTTTTTCATGGTTTTCTCATATCCTTCTCATTTCTCTTCCCAATTTTTCCTCTACTTCTCTAACTTGCTTTTCCAAATCCTTTTTGGGCTCTTCCATGGCCTGGGACCAGTTCATGTTTTTCTTGGAGGCTTCTGTTGTAGGCTCTTTGACTTTGTTAACTTCTTCTGTCTCTATGTTTTGGTCTTCTTTGTCACCAAAGAAAGAATCCAAAGTCTGAGGCTGAATCTGTGTGTGTTTTCACTGCCTGGCCATATTCCCAGCCAACTAGCTTGACCCTTGAGTTTTTCAGTGGGATATGACTGCTTGTAGACTAAAGAGTTCTATGTTCTACGTTTGGGGGGGATGCCCCAGCTCTGCCACACCAGCACTTCTCCTTCCCCAAAACCCCCCAACCTGGACTGGGCTTAGATCTTCAGCAGGTTGTGCAGTCCTGCTCTGATTCGCCACTTAATTCCTCCCACCAGGTGGGCCTGGGGCTGGAAGCAACTGCAGCTGTAGCTGCCCCACCTCCACTGCCCCGGGGGCGGTGGCCAAACCGTGAACTCCTTCCACTCCAGCAGCTTTTTCCCACTAACCTTCTCTGCTATCTTTGGTGTTTGTGGGTTGAGAAGTCTGGTAACTGCCGCAGCTCACTGATTCAGGGCGCTAGGGCCCACTCCGCCTGGCTCCTGGTCTGGTTAGTCCATGCCACTCATGCTGGGCTCTGCTCCACTCCCAGCTCCCAGCTCTGTGTGGGATAGACCTCACCCAGAGACCATCCAGGCTGTCCTGGGCTGGAGCCCTGCTTCTCTCCGCTGTTTTGTGGGTTCTGCAGTTCTAGAATTGGTTCAGAGCCATTTCCTATAGGTTTTTGGAGGGACACCTCCCTGCTCTTTAAAAAGCCTTCTCTTAATCTTTCAGTCCTCACAAGCTGGGGTTCCATCTTTCTCTTTTTCTACTATCTTTTCCCTGCCAACATTCTTGAAAAGGTAGTTTATACCTGATGCCTCCACTTCTAGATCAACTACTTTTTAGTCAACTTCTAGTAATCTTGTTCTCCTCCACCCCATATCCTCCAAATCATAACCAGTTCTTCTTCTGAGAATAGTTAAAATATGTATTAGTGTCTGTACCAGTCACCAGGTTTTCTATGTTTGAAAATCTGGTGTTATATTTGATTATCTAACCAGAATAAAGATTTTTAGAAGAGTGACTGGCATTTTTATTTTTGTATCCCCAATACCTAACATTGTTAGCACATAGTAGGCACTTATATGCCTATTTAATTTAATTGAACTACCTTTACCTCCCAATTCTAATTGCATGCTTGTTTCACTCAATTTTGCCTTCATAATGTCTCTTGTGGCATGTTTTTAAAAACTTCCGCTATCACCATTCTAGTACAGACTTTCAGTACCACTTAAATAGACTAGTTCATTAGTTTTCTGATTGCTCATTCAAACTTCACCTCTCCTCCCCCCATTCCCACCCTTATACTCTATCTTATATAAGTCTTCTTTAAGACAGAGCTAATCAATTGTTTTCTCTGCTCAAAAGTTGTGGACAAATCCTAGTATTTACCAAATAAATAATAATTTCTTAGTCTGGAATTCATGGAGTTCAATTCAACAGATATCTCTAAAGTACATTCTCTGTTTAATATATCAATCCAAAACATTCATTAGATACCTGCTGTGTGTCCAGTCATGAAAGTCATCATGGCATGATGTATAGTCAATAAAACCTGGCCAAACGATTGCTTCTTAAGCTTTGTGAGCAAGTCACATTCTCTTAGTGCACCAGGTAACTGAGTACAAGGTGAAAGATATGAACAAATCCTCATTGGTAGAGGGAGTTTCTTCAAATGAGTACCCTTTACAATTGAAATCATAGATCTGATTTAAAAGGGACAGGGGGAAGAAACAGATCGGCCAGGCTCTCAGGATACAAACAAACAAACAAAGGCCCAGCCCTTTCCATGAGGGAACTGTTATTATGTCTGATGAAACATATATAAGTAGATATTTGTATGTATGTGTGTATATATATATATATATATATATGATATATGTTTGTGTGTCTGAGTGTATACATGTATACACACATACATATTAAATACAAGGAAATGAGAGGGAGGCAAGACAGTGGAGTGAGAGCTAGCAACTTTTTCTCCAATTCCCCCAAACCTCTTCCCAAATGACCTAGTTATCTGTTCATATGAGATTTTAAAATAATCCTCTAAAAGTATGTAATTGCCAGCAGTAGCTCAATAATGAAGACTAACGAAAAGTCCTGGATCTACAGGATGGCCTCTAGCATCCTTTCCATCTCTAGATCTAGGATCCTATGGGGATGATGCCTGGTTTAAAATCCATGGATTGCTGCTTTTTAGAAATCCCATTGTCCAAGGTCACACTCTGATTACAATCTATGACTGGAGGGCAGGGCCATGGGCTTTAGGGCCTCTGTTTAAAAGCGAAAGCTTACCACGGTGTTTGTCCCAATTTTCCAACAGCTGCACTGCTGGAACTTTCCAACATGTTACTTTCCAGGTACTTTCTTCTCTCCTCTTGTCAACTTTTCTTTGTGTGTTCTTTTTCCTTAGATTGTAGTTCCTTGAGATCAGGGGTGTCTTTGTTTTCATTTGTATTTTTATCCCCCATACTTAGCACAGTGCCTGGCACAGAGAAGGCACTTAATATATATCGATTACCTGACTAACTATTGTATTCTTTATGAGTTCCTCCTATGGGCATGGAATGGCTCACTGAAATCAAGTGTTCTGTTTCAAAATTCATAGGATTGTAGGGTTTTGAGCTGAAAGAAATCTTATGGATAATGTAGTCCATCCCCATGATGTTAGAGATGATGAAGTTAAGATCAGAGGTTTTATGACTTGTTCAAAGTATGGTAGAAAGAGTACTGACTCTGGGCCACAGGATGTTCATTCAAGACCCAGCTCCGTGAGTTCCTCCCTATCTATACTCACTCATTAAGTTAGAATCAGACTTGAAACTAGGTCCTTCTGCCTTCACTAGGGCAACTAAACTATTTAAATGATTATTCTTTGCTCTCAGTACATAAGTAGCCAGCCCACTGTCTTTTCTAGTCATATGTCATATTGGATCTTTTTTGCAATTTTTCTTGAATTTTCTTGGTTGGCAATGTAGGACTCATAAACAAAAAAATGCTAAAAATTCAGGGGAATGATGGTGGGATTTCTGACATAGAGTGGTAGTAGTAAAATTGGGGAGGATGGTAGGGAGTAGGAAATGGCATAGTTATTCCATGTGATGCACTATGGGTAATTTTTATGACTTTGATTTTGTTATTGTTGTTGTTAATACCTTTTTTTTTCTCTGGGTTGATATTTTTCCCCCAAAGAAAGACAGCTTAGGAAGTCCTCTCCCTTTAGTGCTTCTTCATTTTTGTGTCAGAATATTCTGAAATTAGGATTTGTTTGCATAGAGTAGTTTCTTTGATAATAGAAATTTAAGCAATTATATGTAGTTGATTGATCATGGGACTTAAGAACAGGAAGGCCTGAGTTTCGATCCTGCCTCAGACACTTAATATTATAGATGGGTGACCCTGATCAAACCACTTAACATCGCTCAGACTCAGCTTCCTGTATTTGTATAAAGTGGAGGTGATTATAACATGTTCATTACAAGGTTGTGGTGAGGTTCAAATGAAAATAACATATGTAAAATGGTTTAAACTTTATATACTATACTTTATATACTTTATGTACTAAAGCAGTAAAAAGACGCTACTTGTTTATTATCATTAATGTTATTTTGTCATTGTAAGTGCTGTCTTATCCCTTGCCAGTTAATGATACTGAAATCATAGGGGCCTTCGCAGTGACCCTCATCTCACATCTTATGAATCCGCTACCTTCTTATAGATCTGACTTTGCTTCTAATGAGGGGCAGCATGGCCTCCCATAGAACAAGTTCACAGTGCTAAAGAAATAAAGAATAATGGAATTTAAAAGAGACTGGTCAATATCATTCTACTTTTGATGTTTAATTCATTGTCTCCTGAATAAGTTTCCATAGACAATCTGAAAAAATACTTTTTTCTCCTTACCATCTCCTTATCTTCCATTATTTTTTCTTTGAAAAAGTGTATATGACTCATATAAGTACTTTAAAGAGTAATTGACCTGCCCTAAAAAAAAAGAGGCTCAAGAATAATTGTTTCAGCAAAATGCAACCTTGGATTAAAGTTGAACCTATGAAATCTCAGAATATACGTAAGAATTTGTAAAGAAACAAAGCAAAAAACAAAAACACTGTTAGGCTTCTAGGCTTATCTTCCTCATTGCTTATAAATGTGAAAACCATATTTTGTCTAGATATAAGGAAATGGACTTTTTCATGAGGATCAAATGGGATAATATATGTAAAATGCTTTACAAATTGTAAAGCCCCATATAAATATGAGATATTATTTTGTCATGCATAAAGTAAAATATGCATTACAATTGCATCATGTCATTTTAAAAAGTTTATTGTAAAGAGACAAAAATAGAGGACACTACATTTTCCATGCAAATTTGAAAAATGTGAACTTTTTGAATAGTTAATGATTGTGGAATGAGGATTCTTGACCTTTATGTGTGTGTGTGTTGCAAATCTCTTTGGTATGCTGCTAATCCTTAGGGACCATTTCACAGAAGAACATTTTAAAATATAAAACAATAATATATATGTATATATATATATATATGATCACAAAGGAAACTGATGAAATTAAAATATGATTTTCAATTTCAAAGAATACACAAGTCTCAGGTTTTAAAATATTTTATTTCATTAAATAGTTTAAAATTTCATGTAAAATTTTTTGACAATCTTCTTTGTTTTTAATTTGAGTTCCAAATAGTTTCCCTTCCTCCCTCCCCTGACCTCTCCTTGAGAGGGTAAGCAATTTGATTATATGTGGGAGGTCATGCAAAACATTTTCATATAAGATGTGTTGCAAAAGAAAACACAAACAAAATAATCCAATTATAATTTTAAAAGTTTAAAAATATGCTTCATTTTGCATTCAGATTTCTTTAGTTCTGTCTATGGAGGCAGATAGTGTTTGTCATCCTTGGTCCTTTGGAATTGTCTTGGATCATTGATTTCATCAGAGTAGCTATCTTTCATAGTTGATGATCCTTATAATATTGCTTGCTGTTACTGTGTACAATGTTCTCCTGGTTCTGCTCACCTCACTTCACTTGAGTTCATATAAGTCTTCCCAGGTCTTTCTGAAACCATTCCACTCATCATTTCTTACAGCACAACACTATTCTGTCACACCCCAACTTATTCAGCTGTGCCCCGATTGATGTGCATTCCCTCAATTTCTAGTCATTTGATAACACAAAAGGAGCTGCTATAAATTTTTTGTACCAAAATTTCCTTTTTTTTCCTTTTTTTGATCTTTTTGGGATACAGACCTAGTAGTGCTATTTCTGGGTCCCAAGGCATGCACAGTTTTATATTCCTTTGGGTATAGATCCAAATTGTTCTCCAAAATGTTTGGATTAGTTCACAACTCCATGAACAGGACATTAGTATCCTTATTTCTGCACATCCCCTCCAGCATTTGTCATCCTTCTTGGTCATGTTAGCCAGTCTAATAGGCATGAAGGGTATCTCAGAGTTGTCTTAATCTGAGCATATATTATAAACTACTTGGGCTGAAGGAAGAAATAGATGAGCCATTTGAGAAATGGATCACAAATTTGTCATGAAAGCTTAATATATTAGTGATGGGGAATTTCATCTCTCTGGAAATCAGTAGATCTCCCTTCTCCCTGGCCCTCTCCCTCCTCTTCCTCCTCCTCCTCCTCCTCCTCCTCCTCCTCCTCCTCATTCTCTCTCCCTCTCCCTCTCTCTCTCTCTCTCTCTCTCTCTCTCTCTCTCTCTCTCTCTCTCTTCCTCTCATCTCCTCTTCTCTGTCTCTCCCTCTCCTCCATCTTTTTCTCCTTTTCTTCCCTCCCTTGTATCTTTCCTCTCTTTCTCCTCGCCTTCTTTCTCCTCTGTCGTTTCTCTCCCCTTTCCTACACCCTCGTCCCCCAAGAAAAATCATAGCAACTAAGCAATTCTTAGCTAGCTTTAAAGATAATTCATCCATTATAGAACTGAGGGAGCAACAGGAACTGCTTCTCTGGACCCATTCTGACCAACAAATGTGTTGCAAAATTAGAAATGATGGGAACTTTGGAAGCTTGTGGCATGTCTTTCAAAGACTGGTGGCCACTTCTGATTAGCTTACTAGCTGAAGAAAGAGAGGGCAGACATTGTAGGCATAGGGAGCATCATGAATACTGAGAGTTTTGAGAGCATGGTGCATTTTTGTGAAAGATGGCTAAAAGGTTGTTCAATTGATTGGAACATAAAGTAGATGGCAGGAAGTAATGGTGGACAAGGCTGGCAAGGTCTTACAAGAGATATATTTATGAGTGCTTGTCTGTACTGTTTAGTATCCATGTGTCTGCTTATTTAATTCATGATATTTGACATAATATTTTCAAAACCCTTTTTTAACTTCTGACTTTTTCCTCTGCTCTTTTGCATTCACTCAAACCACCATGTTAATGATTGATTTTTTTTTGAGATGTGGGCATTTTGGAGATTTAAGAAGCTCTTAAGTGAACTTCTAGAGAACCTGAAGTATTTCCAGTTTATTTCTGGCACTTGGGGCAGCTGCTTGTTTGATTTGTTTAGCTGTTTGCATAGTTGCTCTTTTTTGGAGCCTTCTTGCAAACCACAGTGTGTCTTTTGTACCTTGAGATGAAATTTTCTGCCAGGAATTGATATAATTTGTTAAATCTATCATTTATGTCAGAATCAATGCATATCTTCAAATTATATCTGGCCCTTCATGTGACATATTGGTTGGGTAAAATTCCCAAATGCTTCTCAACTGAGAGAAAGCTGTATTTGAAATGATATCAACTTTACATTTCAGCAAATATCTTATCTAGCTCTCCTTGCGGGGGGGAAACCTGCCAAGGTCATATTTGGAAATATTATGATATATGTTGCTAATATAATATTCTGACTATTTCCTCTTCATTGAGGCAGTTAAATCAATGCTCAGATGATATTTCTGTGTATGAAGGAGTGACCACTATGACCTTCAAGTAAGTCACAAAAAGTTAAATGATTTTTGACTCATTTGAAAATAAAAAGGTAGAACTGACTATTCATGTCATCACAGGTCTTTACCTAATAATGCATTATTTTTTCATGTATTACTATGAAACTTTAATATTTTGCATAGAGAATTATAATTTAAGATTTGTATCATACCTGATCTGCTATTTGTAACCGTAACAATTTCTGAGATTTCATATATTACTTTGGTTAATATTCAGTATGACCAGATTATAATTGCATTATCTAGGGAGACAAGTTCATATGTTCTAAGCAAGTTCATGAAAATCACTATGGTCGTACAATGGCTGCCTAATCACCAAGGCTGAGGAGTAGTAGGTTAAAATCACAGAGAAGGTCACTACTTTTTTTACCATCCTACTACACACTGCTGATTTTTGTCTTGATAGACATTTGCCTTCCCTTCTTTGCCTCAGAATTCCTTAGTTACAACTACCTCTTTTTACACATAAGTAGAACTTGATCCCTTCTCCCACCACTTGTTGACCAGGCTAATTGGGCTTACATATGGCCCAGTTAGTCTACAAGTAAATATAAAGACCAGAATTAGAATACCTTTCCTATTTCCCTAGAGATAGACATAAGTGGAATAGCCCTTGCCCTAAGAGAGCTTACATTCTCTTTGGGAAACAAAATATACATATTTAAGTTGCATACACACACACACACACACACACACACACACACACACACACACTATGAGAAAGATAGACAGACAGGCACACACACACAGAGTGTCAGGAAGACCTGAATTCAGATTCTACCTCAGGCACTAGAGACAATAATAACACATGCCTCCCAGGATTTTTATGAGTCTAAAGTAAGGTAATACTTGTGAAGTTCTTTTTCAAATCCTAAAGTGTTATATAAGTGCTTATGATTATTATTGACTTCTTTCATATGCCAACTAAATTTCTATCTTTTACAGGAAGTCTTTCCCACCCCTCCCCCACTAATTCTAGTGTATTCCTTCTACTAATTATTTATAATCTATCCTGCATATAGATTGTTTGTACCTATGTGTTTGTTTCTGGTCTCCATCATTAGACGATTAGAGAGAGGCCTTTAAGATTACTGGCTGTATGATCCTGAGATAATCCTTTAAACTCTTTCTGCCTCAGTTTCTTCATCTGTAAAATGATGATAATGATAGCACCTACCAGCATTGTTGCAAGGATAAAATGAAATAATATTTATAAAGCACTTTGAAAAATTTAAAAGCCCTATATAGATGCTATCATTTTATGATCACAATAATCTAAGGCTATATGAGGTGAATTTCATTGAATAAGTGGTGGTAGTAAGGCAGAAGCATTAATTATTGGGGGGGGTGAAGGGGGAATGGCTCCATTTTTCAAGAACTAGGATTTCAGTCACTTTCTCTCCTTTCACAACATCAAGCAATGATTTTCAAGGAGTTCGCTTCCCCCCAGAAACCCAGAATGTTGCTACGAGGCTCTTTTTGCTCATGTAAAGCCTCACCTTCCATTCAAAATTACACAGATACATCATTGTAGCTGACAGGATTTACAGAGGAATCAGCACCTGACAGTCTATGGTGATGATGATGACGATGATGATGATGGTGGTGGTGGTGGTGGTGGTGATAATTCATAGTTATAAAGTGCTCTAATGTTTGAAAAGTGCTTTACAAATATTTTCTCATTTGGTCTTCACAATAATCCTTGGAGGTAAATGCTTTAATTATAGCTATCTTATAGACAAAGAAACTGGGGCAGACAAAGGTTAAATGCTTTGCACAAGGTCGCTCAGCTAATATGTGTCTGAGGCTGGATTTGAATCCAAGTCCACCACTCTACTTCCTGTGTTACCTAACTGCCAAGAGATATAGATAGATATTGATATCAATATGTAGGTATGACAATAAATAGCAATATGTTATAATATGAGGGTCATAGGAAAGGGTTCTTATCTTAAACTACATTTATCTCTGGAAAGGCAAGCTTCCATCAGTCACAGTCACCAAAATATAAATGAATTTATTAGATTACTAGCTGAGTTCAAGGAAATGACACTCTTTAAAAGGGAAGGAAGAAGAGCTGAAACACATCAGTAACTGGTTTGTGAATATAGACCTGTACAGGATGCCTTGGTAAGGGAGGAAAGGGACATTCATAAGTTCAGTGACAACTCTGGAAACCTATGTCTAGGATAGGATAGAGGAATATTGATGTAGGAATAAGATAAGAGACAATGGTGATAGATAAGCATTTTCTGTTTAGAATTTTACTTAGAGCCAGCCTTTATTGTAGGAATAAACGTTCCCTAAACACTTCCTCATGTGATAACAGACATGAACCTCTTATAATGGCTTAATTTTGTTGCATCTGTATTATGCTAATTAGTGGCAAGACTTGTAAGAGATGAAGGGGAAGAATGAAGCTAAGATGTTTGGAATCAAAGGAAGAGAGTAAAGAGAGCTTTTTCTTTCATCTTCACTCATTTATTTCTGTGATTTATAGACAAACATCATTATCAAGCATCTTTGCTCCCATGTTGAATCACTGAATTTAGAGCTGGAAGAAATTTTAACAACGATTTCAACCAACCCCATCATTTTGTATATGAGAAAACTGAGACAGAGAGAAGTGAAGAGAAACATATAGGTAGGAAGTAGCAGATTCAAAATTTGAATTTGGAAGTTCCAATTCCAAATCCTATGTTCGCTCTCCTACACTAACATAGGAAAAAGCATTGGATATGTAAATTCATTGGTATATGAATTTACCAGTGAGAAACTTCCCTCTATCAATGTAGGTTGGTACCTCCCCTGAAAGTTTAGGTCATCAAGAGGTACCTGAAGCACTAAGAGGTTCTTTGACTCATCCAGGATTACATATTATGTGTCAGAGTATTGACTGGAATTCTGGTCTTCCTGGGCCTGGAGACCAGCATCTATCTCTCCACTTTGCCATGCTATGTCTCATTCCTTCACTACACTTATATTTATAATTCAGCATTATTATTTAAATTCCTATATATGGCATATAAATTGTCATTGTCTATGTTTCTATATTGAACTTACTGTCAACTAAATACATGTATGTATCCATGCATATATATAGAGTGGCATGGAAACATGATAGAAATTAGATATAGTAGGTTCACCTATTTCATCCCAGAGATGATAATATTGACTATATTGTCATATGTAAATACACTAATGACTCAAAAGGCCATTGGGTGACCAGAACTTCTTAGCCTCCTAAGCCTAAATTTTATAATTCAATAAAGATTAACCAGTTCTGAAGTCAGCTGAAAGGTAATTTTATAATACTGGCAATTTATACCCTTAGTTTTTGTATCTCAGCATCTGGTGTATGTTTTAAGCAACTGAACTCTGCTGTCAAGATTAAAGTAGGGTTGTTATCTAATGCATCTGTTTCAAATACAGAAATTCAGAGCCATGACAGAATCAAATTATTTTGACATTGCAAGAGAATCATTTGTCATTTACCTTGAAAATCTTGGACACTGTTTTCTCTTTGCTGGAAAAGCATGGACAAATGAGTTTGTCATGTCAAAGAGGTTTATTTTTTAGGGTATAATTTTAATCATGAAATTCAACTTAAATTTGAAATGAATGTGGTGATAAGTGATTATAACCCAATCAGAGGAGTATGACTCTCTTCATTCACAATGTTCAGAGGTAATAATTACCTGAGTAGAATTTTGAGTGAGGTTTAAATTGCTTTTGATAGCATCAAGTACATTGGAGGTCTTCTACAAATCTAAATACTAGCATTATCCATAGTTCACTTAATTTCTAATTGAGATTTGTTTCACTTATAATGAACATTTACATACTTGTGATTTGGGTTAAGAGGGCTACTTACATGGACTATTTATGAGAATATGGAATTTCAGTTACTAATTGTAGTATATTTTAAAATGTGATATTTGAAGTGAATGCTGACATCTTAAATCTGTCATTTTTACAAGGCATCTCTTGATTTCTATATTATAAAAATGAGGTATGTCATCAATTATTGAAAATATAAGTGCTGAATATAATTAAACTACTGTCCTGAACAATTTTGTAGTATTTTAGGTTGGATTGATACCAACCTGGAGGAATATCTCTAGGAAAGTAAGCTGTTGCCATGTTCTTAGGCTTTCCAGCTTTGTACTTTTGTCAGTGACTCAGATGAAGATATAGAGATTTTGCTTACCAAATACGTAGAAAATACAGGCACAAAGAGACCTAGAGAAGCTGGAAGGATGGAGCCAACCAAATAAGGTATAATTTTTATTTATGTGGAAAAACAAACAACCTAGAGACTTTATATACACCCCTAGAATAGGATAATAGATTTAGAGCAGGAAGGAACCACAGAATCTTTGAGTTATAAATTAAGATATCAGTGCCCACTTTTACAGAACTACATATTCAATATGAGTTAACAGTGAGTTCTATCTCACCACCAAAAGTTAATATTATCTTTGTTGTAATATTTATTCCTATGAAAGGAAACACTTGTTCACTGACCATATCAATGGAAGAGTAGCGAAAAAGAAGAGCTAAGCCTCAACCAGTGATCATCGATTACCTTCAACTTAGCTGTTGCTTCTGTACCTGTGGAACTCTGTCCAATGGATAGTCATAGTCATTGTCATAGTCAATAAACATTTATTTAGCATCTACTGTGTGTTCAGCCCTGTGCTAAATACCAGGGATATAAATAAGAAAAAGAAAGACAGTCCCTGCCCTCAAAGGGCTCATAGTCTAATAGGCTTATGATTGGAGCCATGTGAATTTTATCAGTCAACATTAATATTATAAGCGAAACCAAAAGAATGAAGCTAAGTTGAAGGACAGCTGAAAGATTCTTCTGGGAGAGACAACAAGCAAATGAGAGTTGGTCCTTAATGGAATTTTTTTTCATTACATCCAAAAGTTACCAGATATGGCATTTATTGAAACATTTGTTCATCTACTCATGATAACCATTTGGCAGAATAGTATCATGAAAATTTTCATAGTTTCTTTATGAAAACCTATTGCAAATAGAGAAGAAGCAGTAAATTTCGAGAACTTAGTGAACTGTGACAAACCAACAGATTTAGAGAGTGTAGACAGTTTTCCTTTACCAGTGAAATCAGTGGTCCAGTGCCTACCCTATCTCGTACATGAACACATGGTGACATCAGTGTACAGATGGCAATAGACAAAGCTAGTGATAACAATTAGAAAATAAGGATCAGACATGTGTGGAAGGAGGAACCAAAGACTCGTAGACAACCTAAAGGCCTCACATATATGCATCATGAATATTTTCTATGAGAAAATGAATCACTCAACAAGCAAGGAAGTGTGATAAGTGCTGGGGATACAAAGAGTGGCAAAAGACAGTCCCTCCCCTCAAGAAGCTTATAATGTAGTGGAAAGGATCAAAAGGGACTAGATATGATGAGTACTAAACAACATCCTCTAAATTTTAACTTATTGTATTTTAAGAGAAAGTAAATGACTCATTACTGACATGGGAGTCATTCCTGAATGAGCTATGTGCAAACTTTCAACTTCTTAGACTATGTAACCAAATTAGTTTAAACCTACAATTATGAATGAAAATTATATATATGTATGTGTTATACATATACACATACATACATACACGTGTACACATATGTGGCATGCAGTGTCAAATACACAGACATATATATGTATATATGTATATATATGTATATATATATATGTATATGTATATACACAATGAAAAAAACTCAATTTTGAACTATTCAAGTGAGTTATTGATAATGAAAAAGGGTAATAGCCAGAAGAAAAGACCTAGACATAATATTGTTATATAGAAGTTTAACCATTATAAATCATTTGCAATAACAAGGAGACCAAAATAACCTGAAAATTGCCTCTGTCAGCCAATACTTATTTGCATATTGTACAGAGATTGTGGTCAAAGGCAACAGCTGCTTAGAATATATAAATGCTTGTAAAATCATGTGGAGCAAAATGGAAAATTATGAGTAGTATTATCTCATAAAGCAGAGACACTGAAAGGAGGAGAGAACAACAGCTACCGAGTTATAAGCCTAGATTGACATCTGTATAAAAATTTTCTGAAAATTATCTACAAACATATAAAGGGTGTCCTTGATAAAGGTAATAGTATGGAGCACTCAGATTGTCACAAGGAGTTTTCCACAGTAGGACATATCTTCACATAGGATCATAAATTTACAGCTGGAAGGGATCTTAGATGTCCCTGAGTACAGCTTCTCATTTTACAGATGAGGAAACTGATGCTCAGAGAGGTTGTAATTTTCCCAGGATCATGTAGCCAGCAACCCTTGCAGGTGGAATTTGAACCCATGTTTTCCTGGTTCTAAGTACATCTTTCTATTTAATGTATAGAAAGATGGAGAGAATTCAAGAACTTACTCAAATTATTGCTCGTTATTTATTTTTGAAAATAAGTCATTAGAGCAAAATGCCTCCTCAAATGCTCTCTTCCAATAAGCTATGTACATATGTCAACATTATTCAAGATTCTTTGAAAGATGTAACTGAGCTAACATTTTTCAAAAAGCCTCTAATTATTGGTCTCAGGAGATGCACAAAACCAGCAGTCTATACTTGCAAAGTTGTTTATGACTGTGGTAGAAGAGATCTAGCAAAAAGTCCAAGATGAAGAAGGACTCCTATGAATGATAAGGTGCTCAGCATATACCTATTTGCAACATCACACAAAAGAGTTTGGGCAAACCACACACACACACACACACACACACATGCAGAGACAACTAAGTAACCAAGTGTTCAAAGAATTTTTATGAAGATTAAGTGAGATAATAATTCAACCTGTAAATATCAGTTATTCATCAGTTGAATTGAACATAATCTACAAAGAGGAGGAATTCTTAATCTTCTTCAGTGTCACTGACCTGTTTGGCAGTCTAATGAAGCCTATGTACCCCTTCTCAAAATAAAGTTTTTAAGTATATAAAGTAAGATAAATAAGATTACAAGATACCAGTTATTTTGAAATAAAGATGTTACTTTTTATCCAAACTTACAGACCCCGCCTTAATCTATCCATGCATCTCTGTTAAGATCCTCCTTGAGAAACTTTGAAGCATTCTGTCATCGAAGTTTTAATCTAAAGGATTTTAAGGAGAAATAACAAATGGGTCATTGATCCTGAGGAAGCCCCATGGTAAAAGGGTAAAAATCATGGGGTATAAGAAGATAGCAAGAGAGGAAATTCATACTTTATGACCAAGTATCTTCATTGAAGCCTCTCATACCTACTCAACTGAATGTTAATATCTTCCCTATACAAACTCCTGTGGTACTACTAATCTGAGCTCTATGTGGCAACACTACATTTGCACTTTCTTGTCTCATTAACTTCTGAAAATTCAGCTTTTCAGTTTCCGAATATTCATCATTTTCAATGTCACCAACTATTAAAGAATAATTTAAAAATGCTTAATTAATAGCATACCAAATGGTTGCGAATAAATACCTGTGAATGGTCAGATATTTTATGCCAGGGAAAGGGGGATTCATAATTTTTTGACAGAAATGCAGTTACAGGAAATATTCCTTCCTCATCATTTCATAGGGAGAACTCTGCCCTCTTTCAGCTTTCACACAACCTCTATTTCTATTTCAATTTACAATCACAATTCCTCTATCAAAGAACATCCCATTCTGAATTTTAACTATTCTGTCCTCAAAAAATAGATGTATGATGGTAGCTTGGGCTAAAGTTGAGAATATTATTTTCTTAAGTTATCTTTATTTAAGCCCACTTAAACTATGCGAATATGAATAAAAGAAACTTTACTCCCTGTCTTCTCCCCTTTAGCCAACTTGTTTCTTTATGTTAAATTGTAAAGAGAGAGAAATATTGTATAGTGTAAAGCGCGTTGTACTGACGCTCTGAGGACCTGAATTCTAGAAGTGGCTCTGTTATTAATTATCACAGTCACCTTGAGCAAGTCACACTTACCATCTCTGGATCTTCGTTTCCCCACCTTGTAAAAGAAAGGTATCAACTATAATGTTAGTTATAATCCTGAAGAGTTGGGTAGTCTTACTGCATCTTTTGAAGCCTATGAGAATTTTCTCTCCAACAATACTACAAGCTCCTTGAAGTAAACAGTTATCTGATTTCTTATCTTTTTTCTTATAAACTCCATATTGCCTATAATTGGGTTGAGTGTCCAGTTGGGCCTTGATGATATATATGGACTGGAATTAAAAAGATGATGAATTGTCTGTGAGGGCTAACTAGTACTCAGGAAACTAGGTGGTGCAGTGTATTGACAGTTGAATTCGAAGTAAGGAAGTCCTGAATTAAAATTTTTCCCCTGGCTCTTCCCAGCTGATTGACTCTGAACATGCTGTATGACCTCAGCTTCACTTTTATCATCCCTAAACTGTAATTAAAAATAACACCTATCTAAAGGAGTTTTATAGAGATCAAGCAAAATAACATGAAATGTGCTTTGCAATCATTACAATTATTAAAAATGTGATTATTATTATTATTATTAAAGAACAATGCATCAATAGATAAAGTATATAGAGAAAAGGGTAATTTGGTAAATTCAGTAATTTTGTCACATTAGGAAGAGTTTTGGGTCCATCCCTAGGAGTTCTTTTACCTTAAGATCTGACCTATTATCAGCTTTCGAAAGCTGTGTCATAAATGTTTGAGTTTGGAGCTTCCACTTATTTCAAAACAGTTTTAAAACATGTATCACTACAAACTGATGACAGTTAGAATCTGGTGTTTTGAACTTTCTGACAGTTGAGTTGAATAAATCAAGGAGATAATTGCACCGTGGAACTTCAGGACCGAAAAAAAGACCTTCGAGATAATCTGGTCTAGCCCCCTCATTTTACAAATGAGGAAAGTGAATCCCAGTGAGGTTGTGATTTGCCTCTTCTATCTAGTGGCAGAGCCCAACCTGTATGAAAGTCCTTGGAAAAATACAGGAGCATAGAAATCTTAGGATATTTTTATAACCATTGGTTTGCTTACAATATCTTCTTGAAGACAATATCCTTATGGACTTACCTGATTTGGTGTCATATTTTCATGATATGGAAAAGTAATTTATTGAGGATTTATTACTTCACAAACTCTGTGTGTATATGTGTGTGTATGTGTATGTGCATTCAGAGGGGGCAGGTGATACAAGAAGCCTACATGCTCCCCAGTAAGAAGTTCAACTGTAGAAATAAGACATGAATATTAAAAGTGATAGAAGAGCTTAATAATACTCCAAGACACTATGAGACAGTACAAAACAATCTGTAATTGTATGCAAGATGAGTTATAAGAACAATATAAATTCACAGGTATATGCAAGAAACCACTTGGGATGGAAGGAAGTTTTAATGACTGATGAACCAAATTACAAAGTATTTATTGCATGTCTACTAAATGCAAGGCACTATTGTACCAGCAGATTTAAGAATATAATGAGAATGCACATATATTCTTGGTTACCCAAATTCCCAGAGGTAGGTTACATTGACATCTTTGAGCCTCAGTTTCCTCATCTGTAAAACGAGAAGCTTGACCCAAAGGACCTATATTCTGAAAAGTAAGAATTGCCAAGGGTATCTGGTAGATATTACCCTGTCTTTTAGAGAGGATCCTTAGGCAGACTAGCTCATGTGATTCTCATTTCTAGGTCATTGTCTCACATATATAAATATGAAGGTTAAAGACTCTCCTTTTCATACTACTTTAGAATAAAGATGACTATAATCCAAGTTCTATCTAAAACTTTTATAACTTATGAAATAGGTAGCTACTAAGAGCTATATAAGGGATTATAAGCACTGGGAAAATAACTCATCCATTATGGAAAGAAGCTGTTTGATTTATATTTATTATTTCCTATTTCACATGTCTGATTTCAAAATGAAAGCAGCCTGGTTCTACTTAATTGATGTGATTGCTTCCAATCATGGGATGACCTTTCTAAAGATGAAAATTAAGTCATTTTGTGGATGAGGACACTGAGGTCTAGTGAGGTTGTTACTTGCCCAGTACCACCCAAGTATTTAGCAAGCAAGGTTTGAACCTAGGTTCTCTGACTTGAGAACCGTTCCTCTGTCATTTTAATTTTTTATGGCCAGGGAGTACATGGAATAGAAAGACATCTAAGCCATGGTTTCCATTCTTAAGTAGCTAATAATGGAATTGAAGAGGGGAAAATGATAATGTGGTATAGTGGAAAGAGCACTGACCTGTAGGGCAGAGAACCTGATTACCTGCCTGCTTTTTCACAAGTTAATTTAACCACTCTGGGCCTCAGTTTTCCTCATGTAGGTGGCATAATCAATAGAGTGCAGGACCTGGAGTCAGGAAGACCTGAGTTCAAATGTGGCCTCAGGCATTTACTAGCTGTGTGACCCTGGGCAAGTCACTTAATTGTTTGCCTTAGTTTCATCATTGTGAAACGAGTCCCCAACAGGGTCATTATAAGGATCCAATGAGATACTTGTAAAGCACTTAGCATAGTTGCCTGGCTTATAGTAAATGCTATATAAATGTTAATTATTGTTATTTCTATTATAGTCTGTAAAATGAAGGGGGTGGGCTATATAGCCACTGAGGTCTCTTCTAGCTCTAAATCTATAACATTATGATCCTCATCTATAAGAACTACCAAATGGGCAGTCTAAATAATTAGCACCAGGGAGTTCAGAGGGAGAAGAGATCACTGCAAATTGGGAGGACCGATGAAACAAAGGAAAAGAAGAGGTTAGTCTCAGCTCCAAGAAGAGGAGCAGCATGTGAGATAACATAGTGGTGACAATTAACTTACTTCATTCAGGATGGTGAGGGAGCTGAGGCATACAGGAATAATTAGTACGTGTTCAGGGACAGAGAGTAGGCCAGTCTGGCAGGGGAGGAGGTAGAGGAGTATTGGTGAGAGATTGAGGTTGGAAAAGTACTATGACATCTTGCGGGTCAGTGAACTTAAATGGATGGGAGTGGGTGAATTTAATTCCGGAGATCACTATATAAACTTTCATGGGCAAGAATGCCATAGAAGAAATTGAGTAGTCATTATAAGTCAGTAAAACAAAGAGAAAAGCAATACCGGTATAATTTCAAAAATGACAGAATATCTGTTTGCGTTCAAGACAAACCATTCAAAACCATAGTAATATAAGTCTGTGCTTCAACCACTGATGCCAAAGAGGCCAAACTTAATCAGTTCTGCAAAGGCTGACAACATCCTCTAGAAACAACACACAAAAGAGATGTCATATTCATCATAGGGGGGTGGAATGCTAATGTGGGAAATCAAAAGATAATTGGAAAACAGGCTAGTTTGGCCTTGGAGTACAAAATGAAGCAGGTCAAAGACTAATTGGGTTTTGTCAAGATAACTTGCTGGTCATAGCGGAGACTTTTTCAACAACCCAAAAGGCAATTCTACACATGGTCATCACCAGATGGTCAGTATTGAAATCAGACTGATTATATCCTCTACAGCCAAAGGTGGAGAAGCTGCAATAAGTCAGTTAAAACAAGACCTGGAGCTGACTGTGGCTCAAATCATAAGCTTCTTATTGCAAAATTCAGACTTAAATTGAAGTAGGGAAAGCCATATGATCATATAAGTATGGCCTAAATAACAGCCCTTATAAATATGAAGTGGAAGTGAGGAATAGACGTAAGGGATCAGATCTGGTACATAAGTGCCTGAAGAACTATGGACAGCAGTTCACAATATTGTACAGGAGGCAGCAACAACAACAAAAAAAAAAACGTTCCAAAGAAAAAGGGAAAGAAAGCAGAAATGACTGACTGACGAGGCATTTCAAATAGCTGATTAAAGAAGGAAAATGAAAGGGAGAAGAGAAAGGAAAGTAAATATATATGTATATGTGTATGTATGTGTATATATATATATATATATACATATACATACATACACCATACACATACACACACACAAACACACACACACACACACACACACAAACACACATATATATACACACTCAACTGAATGGAGAATTCCAAAGAATAGAAAAACCGGGAGAACATTGTACATAGAAACAACAACATTGCATAATGATCAACTATGATATACGTAGCTCTTCTCAGCAATATGATGATCCAAGACAATTCCAAAAGGAAAATTTGTCCATACCCAGGATAAGAACTATACTTTTTCATTTTTTTCTTTCTAGTGGTTTTTTCACTTTGTTCTGATTCTTCTTTCATAACATGACTAATGTGGAAATATGTTTAACATGATGTATTGTTAATGTATTGAATGTATTGTTAATGCAGTGGGAAGATCTTTCCCATCCAATTTCCCATGCCCAGGCCCATGTGAACTGCTTAAGTCATATGGAAGCCTAAGTCGCATGAGTTTGAGTTACATGAAGCCTGTGGTGGGAGGAGCTTGTTGAATGGGTGGAACAGGAAGGGGTGGAGCTGAAAGGATGGAGCAGAGCTGAGAGGAAGTGAGACAGAGCAGTCAGAGCTGGGAGAGAGATCAGTTAGTGTAAATGAGAGCCAGGGAGTGATTTTTCTTGAGGCTGTTCATTTGTGGGAAGGCCCTAACAGAAGGAAGGCTCAGGGATTGTGGTGCCCCCTGCATTGCTAATGTGTATAGATTTCTTGTTGCTATGATAGATTTGACATTCTGGTCGTTGGGATTTGGCTTTTTTGTGTTTGAATAAATGTTTTATTTATGTCTTCCATGTGGAGAGTCTGTTGTAGTTTGTGATTCAGAACTGTGCCAGCATATTTATAGCCACTATAGGCACTGTGAATATCTCATTGGTGCTACACACGATTGTACATGTATAACTTATGTCAGATTGCTTGGTGCCTTGAGGAGAGGGAGAGAGGAAGGGGAGAAAAATTTGGAACTCAAAATCTTGTTAAAATGAATGTTGAAAACAGTCTTTACATGTATTTGGGAAAAATAAAATACTATTGAAAAATAGCAAGGAAAGGTAAGAAGCTTTTCTTAAATGAGCAATAACAAAGAAATGGAAGAAAACAATAGAATGGGAAAGACATGAGATTAATTCAAGAAAATTAGAGATATCAAGGGAACATTTCATGAAAAAAGAGATGTGATAGAAGACAAAATGGTAGGGACATAACAGAAATAAAAGGGATTAAGTAGATGTGGCATAATACATAGAAGAAATACATAAGAATGATCCTAACATCACCAATAACCACAATAGAGTAGTTACTGATCTAGAGTCAGAAATCCTGAAGAATGAGGTCGTTGCTAACAATAACGATAGTAGAGGTGAAGGAATTCAAGTTGAGCTGTTTAAAATCCTGAAAGACGGAGCTGTTAAAGTTCTGCTTCCAATACACTAGCAAATTTAGAAAACTCAACAGTGCCCACTGGATTGGAAAATATCAGTTGACATTCCAATCCTAAAGAAGCATAATGCCAAGGGATGTTTGAATTCCTGAACAATTCCACTTGTTTCACATGCCAGCAAGGTTATTCTTAAGATTCTGCAAGCCACACTTCAGCGATATGTGAACCAGAGGCAGAGGAACTAGAGACCAAATTGCCAACATTCACTGGATTATGGAAAAAGCAAGGGAGTTTCAGAAAAAAAAAACACTTTTGCTTCATTGACTACACTAAAGCCTTTGTGTGGATGGTAACAAAATTTGGCCAGTCCTCAAAGAGATAGGAGTACCAGATCATCTTACTTTTCTCCTGAGAAACCTGTTTCTTGGTCAAGAAACAACAGAATTGGACATGAAACAACTGATAGGTTTAAGATTAGAAAAGTAGCATGTCAAGGTTGTATATTCTCACTTTATTTAACTTTCATGCAGAGTACATCATGTGAAATGCTAGGTTAGATTAAGGTTGTCAGGAGAAATATCAACAATCTCAGATATGCAAATGATATTGCTCTGATGAAGGAAAGTGAAGAAGAATTAAGAAGCCTCTGGATGAGGGTGAAAGAGGAGATGCTGGTTTGAAGCTTAACATAAAAAACCTGATAACTTAAGATCTTGGCAGCCATTCCCATCACTTCCTGGCAAATAAAGGGAGAAGAAATGGTAGCAGAGACAGACTTTATATTCTTGGGCTCAAAGATCACTGCAGGTGGTGATTACAGCCATAAAATTAAAAACTGCTTGGTCTTTGGAAGGAAGGATATGGTAAATCTGGACAGCATACTAAAAAACAGAGACATCACCTTGCTGACAAATGTCCTTACAATCAAAGCTATGATTTTTCTGGGAGCAATGTATGGCTGTCAGAGTTGGAATATAAAGAATCTGAGCCCCACAGAATCAGCAGTTTTGAATCGTGGTGCTGGGGAAGACTTTTGAGTTCTTTGGCCAGCAAGAAGATCATATCAATCAATACTGAAAGGAATTAATTTAGAATATTCACTGGAAGGTCAAATATTGAAGCTGAAGCTTAAATATTCTGGCCACATAATGAGAAGACAGAACTCCTTGAAAAAGACTTTGACATTGGGAAAGATTGAAGATGAAAGGAAAAGGGGATGGTAGAGGATGAGATGGATAGTGTCACAGAAGCAATGAATATGAGCTTAGGCAGACTTCAGGATGATAGTGGAGAATGGAAGGGCCTGGCATGGCCATGGGGTCATGAATAGTTGGACATAACTGAACAGCTGAACAATAAATAACAATACCCAATGGGAAAGAAACAAACTCAAATGCATAAATCCATAGCCGTCATGAATGTATGACACATTGAGTTGCTTTTCTGTGTGGACAGGTTGAACAGTAATTCACAAACATGCATGATATGAGAGATTCTCTTTGGAAGTAGAGCTGCTCCCTGGCCACTAAAATTGAAAGTAGTTAGCCAGAGCTATAGTTCTCTGTTCTAAAGATGCCTATAATTTGGATGTTTCCTTCAGCCTGCTTTCTTAGCTAGTTGAAAAAAAAGTTATTGAAGAGAAGAAAATGCAAGATGCTGTATCTGGGACATTCGTGGTAGAACTTATGTTCAAAGTAATTCCATTCCTTTGGCACTTTGGACTCCTTCAAATGGTCCTCTGTGAATCAATGTCTCTCCCTCTATGTGTTGGGTCTTTATGATCTGGCACAAAAATGATGCTATTTTTCTTCATAGAGTGAGTTCGTTGTGGTAAGAGATTGGTCATGGCTGGTACCACCCTAGGGTGACCACGTTGCTAGTTTCTTAACTGAAAATGTGGCGCTTGAAGCCTGACCTATTTCTATTGTCAAGGGAAGATATACAAGGATGAAATCATGGTATAATTACAAAGAAAGGTATGATATAATTAAAAGACTATTTTACTGAAAATTTAAAAAAAAACACCCCACCTAGGTTGTAGTTTGCTGCCCACTAAAGATCAATTATATACCCTTCATTGTTGCTTAATTTCTTTGGGTTTCTTTTTCTCCTCTGTAAAATAAGTAAAGTGACATTAAAAGTTCCTTCTGTCTTTAACATCTTGAATTTATGGTACAGAAACAGCAAGGTTTAGTGAAAAGAACACTGGATTTGAAGTCAGAATACCTGTGATTTGCAATTTACTGGCTATATTACCCTGAAAAATTCTTTTCACCTCTCCAAGTAGCAATTGCCTCCTATGGAAAATGAAGGGGTTGACAGAACCATACTGGAAGTTCTGTTCTAGCTCTTTGCTTATTGTTCAGTTCTTTCAGCCATGTCTGACTCTGTGACTCCATTTGGGGTTTTCTTGGCAAAGATACTGTAGTGGTTTGCCATGTCCTTTTCCAGCTCATTTTATAGATGTGGAAACTGAGGCAAACAGGATCAAGTGACTTGTCCAGGGTCACATGGCTAGTAAGTGTCCAAGGTTGCATTTGAACTCAGGAAGATGAATCTTCCTGACTTCAGGTACAGAACTCTCTCCACTGTGCCACCTAGCTACAGAATCTAACTCTAGATTCTGTAAATCTAGATAATTCTTAATGTCCCTTTAAAGTCTAAAATCCTAATGAATGAGGGGAAGGAGAAGAAGGTCAGGCATTTATCTCACGATCGAGACTGACAGAATATTTTTGCGTAGCATAATCATAATAAAAAAGCCCTTTAAAAGTACTAGAGGTGAGTCAGTTGGATCCAAGTTAGAAGCCACTTAGATTCCAAGCTCTTTCTACCTCTGTGGGCTTGGTCAAATAATTTAAACTCTCAGAGATCCTAGTTTTGGAATTAGGGGTGAGCAAAAATAGGAAAGGGACAGATATCAGAAAAAAAGTAGAAAGAGGAGAGGAGAGAAGTTCAGAGAAACACAAGAATAATCTTTTTGAATGTTTCCTACTTATTTGTAAATGAGAAAGAAAAGAATTAATGTCACCAAAAAATTTTGTATCACTTCTTACATTTTGAGAACTGGTTTCTACTATTCTCGAAGTCAGAGGACTTGGGTTCACTTCCCAGTTCTTCTATTTGCCATCTGTTGGACGTGTAAACAGGCAATTACAACATCACGAGACTTATGTGAAAACCAGGTTTATTACAAGGCAAATGAACATTCATGTGGAACCTAAAAGAGTTCCCAATCCTTACAGAAGTTTGCATATTTATGACGTGCAACAAAAGCAAGAGATGAAAACAGAAGGGGCCATGACATGGGAGGGGAAAGATGCAGTGACCGCCCCCCCACCAAGGGGAGAAGCAAGACAATGACAGAAACCTCTTTCTTTTTCCTTGGGTACCTCTAGACTACCAAGATAGGATGGTCTGCTTATCTGTTATGGACCCTGGCTACACAAGCATTTTCCTGGCCTGCCACAGACTGGCTAGTGCCTGTCTTGCCTCCCAAGGGCACACAGGGAGTCCAGCCTGGAGTGAAAACACCAAATTATGTGAGCTCAGGCAGGGCTTCATCTTGACACATTCAGGGCCTTCTGCATGCTCTGGTTCCAGTGTTTCTGGAAAATATGGCAACTCAAAAAGACAAGTTCAGGGGACTCCTTAACAGCCCTTAACCAATGTTGAGCAACTCATTTAACCTTTGTTTACTACTGTTCTTTTATTAGATAAGGTCAGTTTGAGTCAGTAGCATGATATGACAGCTAAAAACCTGGATGCATCTTAGGGTTCATCAGCTGAGTCATTCAATCTGGGAATAAGAAGCCTTTAATGACACAAACAGAAAGAACAGACAAAAAATCCATACATCATTATGAACTTCCTTTAATTGTGTTTAACTTGATATATAAATTAAATTTAACAAATTAATATCCAATTCATCCCATTTTATATGCTCTTTCTTTTGTCTCATTTTATGTATAAATTCCAGATCTCTGGTCATTGTCATTATTATTTATATAGTTATAATGACTGTATATATTGTTACTTCAATTCTAATTTCTTAACACTACATCACTGTATATCAGTCTTTAATATTTATATATGCATATTCTTTGTGTTTGCCATTTCTTATGGCACAACAATATTCTATTACATTAATATCCCATAATGTGTTCAAATGTTCTCTGTTAATTCTACTTCATATTTGTATCATCTTGACTGGGAGAAAAATCATGATTAGAAGGTATGAGGAAGAGGAGGAACCTCTGAAGGACATGGACAAGTGATTAGCAGGATAAGAAAAATAGGCATATACGGTTACAGAAAGAGGGATTTTCATTAAAGAAATTATTCAGTGATATCAAATGGATTTTCTCTTTTTCTTTCCTGTGAGCAATTAGTTGAAATTAAAAATTATTTGTACTCAGTCATCTTCATTTTCATAAGATCTGTAGTTAGATTAAAACATATTTATGCTTTATGTGTCCTCCAATATTGTTCACACAACTCCCCAACATTAACGCATCTGCTATTTAGTTACCTGTCTGACTTCAGACAAGTCAATAGTGCCCTTAATCTTGGTACCCTTATCTTTAAGATTTGATGATTGTGTAAGAAGATCTTTAAGTTTATTTCTAGTTCTAAACACAATCCCCTACAGTTCCTGCCCTCTTTTATTTGGCATAGCCTGAACACATTTTTAATATTGCACAAAAACATTTGTTATCAGTTTTGATGTGAATACCAATCATGTTCATAGTTGTTTTGTTAACATACAGATGAACCAACAAGTTTCAAAAATCTCACACAGTAGCACAGAATTCACTACTTCTACCTCCCTTTCCCCTATACTTGTGTAATTTATATTCTTAGAAATAAAACTATATATTTTCAGTTTCATTGTTTTGTGCTTTGCATCATTGTAGATCATGCTTTTAGATTTAATTGTTTATTTCTTAATGGTTAATTAGAATTCTCTTAATTGTCCCACCCTGGTGGGGACTGAAATGTGGAATTAGGTGATTATACTGATTATCAAAGGCTCATAGGAATTCACTTGGCTGGAAGATGCTTTCATTTTCTTAACTGCTTCAAAAATAAGCATAGTTCAAAGTAATAAAATATATTTAAAACAGTATTAAAGCAAAATGACTCAACTGAAATAATAGGAAAGGAGATGTTAGAAAATTTTAAAAATTAAATTAAGAAATAGATCATTTTCTACCAATTGGTATTTTTAACTTCTTTGGGCTAGAGAATTATAAATGAGACAGGTTCTTTTCATTCAAACTAACTCCACAATTATTAGACTTTTTGAAAAAAAAAAGATTTTAGTAATAAACAGTAGTAATAAACCCTTACTTTGAGCTAAGAACTCAATATTCTCTGAGTTGACATGAAAGATGGGCCAAAAGTATTTATTTGGTTGGTTGTTTACTTATATTGGCAGGAAAAAAGGTGATCAAAGAAAGGCTAAGACCTTTGCTTATGATGGATGGGATAAAGATCATTTATGGCAGAGAGAAAGCAGAGGGATACTGATTTTGCTTCTGTTTTCTCTATCAAGGAGAATGACCTTTGCACTGGAAATCACACAACAAAAATGACTGACAGGGAGTTGATGCTGAGAGCACTTAAGAGAGTTGCTATCAAAGGGTAGAAACTTTGATGTGTTGTCCCTAGTCCCGCTTGAACTGCATCCAAGGATACTGAAATCATCAGTTGGTCTGATTGTTGAGTCATTGTCAGTGATATTTGAACGATCGTGGAAAATGCAATATGTACTGCAAGAGTAGGCAAGGGTAAATGCTGTCCCAATTTTCAAAATAGGGAGGAGAGGAGAGTGTGCAAATTATAGGCTTGTGACTTTGAGTTCAATTCCAGAGAAATTCTAGAGGGGATCATTAAAGAAAGGATTGGTGAAAATCTGAAAAGGAAAGTTGTGATTATGTAGAGAAAGGATGGCTACAGCAAGAACATGTCAGACGAACCCCATTTACTCTTTTGTATTGTAGATAAAAGGAATACTATGGATAGATTTTTTTATTAAGGCTTTTGCTACAGTGTTTCACACTATTGTTTGGAGAAGTTGGAAAAATATGGATTGGATAATAATTAATTCGATTTAGAACTGGTAAGATGGCTAGACTCAAAGAATATTTTTAATGGTTACCTATTAGTGTTGCATCTGGCCTCCAGCGGAGTAACACAAAGATCTATTTGACCTCAGGCTGTTCCAAATTTTTTATTTTTATCAATTTTGTTTTTTCTAACTTTAGAGATTTCTCATATTTTCTCCTCTCTACTCACATAGCCACAATCCCAGTTCGGGATTTCATCATCTCTTGACACTACTTCTCCAAATCTTCTAAATAGCATCCTTGCCTCGAGTCCTTCTCTACTGTAATCTATCCTCCATATAGCAATCAGATTTTCTGAAAGCATAAGTCTGACTGTGTCACCTACTTCCCCCACCCACACACATTCACAGTTGATAAATGCCAGAGGCTCACTATTGCAAGTCAATAACCATTTTTGGAATGCCTACTATAGGACAGGCTCTGTGTTAAACCCTAGGGATATAAAGATAGGCAAAACCTGTCCCTATGCTCAAGAATCACACATGCTAATAGAGAAGGCAACATCTTAAAAACTAGAGACATAGTAAATAGTAAGAAAGTGGATGGAATCAGGAAAGATTTCTTGCAGAGTGGAGCCATTTCAATTTATTAACTAGGGGAGAGATATAGTCAGACATGCTTTTAGAAAATCACTTTGGGAACTATGTGTAGAATATATTGGAGAGGAGGCCCTTCCAATTCCATTGTACTCCTCAGTTTTGTCAGTAATTTGGATGAAGGCATAGATGCCATATTTAAAATTTGTGGGGAACATGAAACTGGGAGGGACAGCTAATGGATGGTAGGTTTGAGATTCGAGAAAAAGACCTTAATAGACTGGAATAAGGGGCCAAATATTGTACTTAATAAAAACAAATAAAAGTTCTACACTTGTTTTTCAAAACTTAATTATATAAGTATAGGCTAAAAGATGGCAACTAGATAAGAGTCCTCTTGAAATACACTGAAGTTTCAGTGGACTGCAAAGTCAAATAGAGTTAATAATATCATCTTATTTCAGTGATTCCTATTTTCATTATGGTGGGTATTTCCTTCACACAGGCCACGAACCATATATAATTTAGCAAATGATCTCTTTGAGTTACTGTAGCTAAAAATAAATGAATAAAAGTAATTATTAACCTGTACTGTCTGATAATGATTTTCTTAGAATTTAGGTATGATGGTTCTTAGACTAAAGATACACAATCCACTACTGAGTGAAGGTCGGTGGTACAGTAGAGTGCTGGGGTTGCAATCAGGAAGATCTGAGTTTAAATCCGGCTTCAGATGGTTACTACCTATGTGACCCTGGGTAAGTAACTTAAACTTTGTTTGCCTTAGTTTCCTGTAAAGTGGGGATAACAATAGCACCCACCACCCAGGGTTGTTGTGAGGATCAGATGAGATAATATTTTTGAAGCATTTAGCACTGTACCTGGCACATACTAGGTGCTATGCAGATACTGTGATGATGATGATGATGATGGTGCTCAGAGCCTTTCCCTCGAGGAGCTTATATTCCATTTGAAGAAGCAACATGCACACATATGAAAATCTTAAATATATATATATATATACTCAGTAGATATGTGGTAATTGTGAGGGAGAGGAGGCTCTTAGAACTCAGCAGATCTGCATAGGTGCCATGTAGGAGGTACCATGTGACCTGAACTTGGATGGAAACAAAAGATTCTAAAAAATAAAGGTAAGAAGGTGATTGAAGACCAGTCAGAGGGGATAGGAGCCTATGCGATATTGCAGAGATGGGAGAAACAATGGCCTGTGTGAAGAAGAGAAAGTAAAGAAAAAAATTATCTGTAGAAGCAAACCCAATCAAAGAGCTGACCCAAATTGAACACCTAGAAATGTTCATTTTGAAAGTGATATTGTAGAGATTGAGTGAAATTAGGACTACTTACTAAATATAGAAACATTATACTATATAGACTATACACAGAGATAAAGCATTTCGAAGAATGATTGTGTTAGCAGATATATTTAAGGTTATAAATTAAAAGAACAAAGGAGAATTTATTAGCAAAGCATTATAAACATTATACTATATAGACTATACACAGAGATAAAGCATTTCAAAGAATGATTGTATTAGCAGATATATTTAAGGTTATAAATTAAAGAAGAACAAAGGAGAATTTATTAGCAAAGCGTTATAGGTTGAATTATTTGATTCTGTGTTTGTCTCCTTCTTGGAAATTATCCACTCTAGGGGAAATTTAGAGAATTCTGTACCAGTTCCTTAAAATATATACTTTTACTTTTCATAGCATTTTAAAAATCATGACTAAATATTATTATATATGTAATGTATATAGATGCAGTTTCTTAATGTCCTAAATTTAGTTCTTGCCATAAACCTATACTACTTCCATTGATTTCTACAAAGATGAAACTGGAATTCTAAAATCCAAGAGGCTCTGATTTCATTTTTGGATCTTCTGACAGTTGCCAGAAGGTTGAAAGAAAGGGTCAGAGATAATGTTATACTATGATCAAGCTTGTTTGTATTCCTTTTTGTCCAGAAAAACACAACTTGACCACTTATTAACCCTAAAATTTGCACATAAATTGAAAATCATGTAACCAAGACCTTCAGTGAACAAAATATATAAATAGAAGATCAAGGAGACTTATTAAAGATATAAAATCATATGACAGTGTCAGATAATCACTAATTCTTTATAAAGGTCTTTTAATTTCATTATCAGTGCTGCTTCTAGGGCATTGTCTAATTTGACATATTTTAAATTGTGTTGACAATTTTTTTCTTTTATAAAACATTATTGATTTATGATAGCATTTAAGTGTGGATATTTCCTCCCACTGCTAGAACATGTCCCTGTCTATCCTAGCAGAGATGCTATCCTCTTATTATTTTTTCTTTGCTAAATTCTTCTTTCAGAGGCACCTCTGGGGGCATAAAAGGGTGTCATCCTTCTCTTGACATAAAACCCCGCCTACAGTTCCTCCTCTTCTTTGAGGTTCACTTCATCCAGACTTATCACCCAATGATATCCTGAAGGCAGTTCTCTATTAACCCTAGGTCATTCCCCCCCCCCTTATTTCTCAATTCATGTAGTATCTGACACAATCTTCTCTTCCCAACCCTTTGATCTTTTATTTGGGAACTTCAATTTCCATGGTGATATCCTGTCAAATGCACATGCTTCCCTGTTCAACACCATTCTCCTCTCCCTTGAATCTACAGGAATAGACATACCTTTACATCATCATCACTCACTTTTTCACCTTCACAATCTGTAACTATGAAATTCCTCTCCCAGAACATCACCTCCAGGCCTTTCTTCGCTTGTATGTACTTAAATCCTCCTCAGCCCATTATTTGTTTTGCTCCAGGTGAAATTCTCCAGTCCACCCCACCCCCTCCTTGCTTTCTCAGGAAAACAACCTTCTTATGGCCTCGCTTCATTTGCTTCAAAATATTGACCTTCCATTTAGCCAATTAAACTTTCCATGGTCACATTACCCTGAATTCTTTGGCCCAGTGTCCCGTTCCTCCTCATTCCTTTCCAAACAGCCTGGATCACCCCTGGATCACTTTCTAGTCATGTGCTACAGAACACTGCTAGAATACTTCATAGAACTATGTTGCCTCATTCCTCCTTTTGGAGGGGGGGTCATGAGCTGTCAGCTCTTAGCCAGTCCTTCACTTCTGCACAAAAATCCTTTTGTTCTCCCTTCATTGATTCTATCACAATCCCTGAGTAGCTGGTGGAAACCCTTTCTCTCCTTCAGTCATCTGCTCCATCCCTTATGCCTTCCTCTCATAAGAGGACCTAAACTAATACTTCATTGAGGGAAACAAAACAAAACAAAACAAAACAACTGAATCTGTGTCCTAATCTCTGTCTCATCCTTAATTTCATACTTCAAAAAATCTCAGCATCATTCTTCATCCTGTGCTCATTTTCTCCCATCCCAGAAAAAGAAGGGACCTTTCTCCTTGCCAACACTAACCCCTTGACTTGTAGACTTAATCATATCTTCTTCTGAAGGTTACTTCTTCAGTCACCCTTGTTCTGTGCAGAATTTTTAATTTTTCCTTATCCATGGGCTGCTACTCTGCTTTCTATAAAAATGTTTGGATTTCTCCTATCTTAAAGAAAAAAAGGCAATGTATTTTGCCATCCCTTAAAGCTATCCTATATTTCTCCTTCTTTTTCAGAGAAAAAGCCATCTTTGTCCTTGTCTCTACTTTCTTACATATCATTCCCTCCTTAATATCTGGCAATCTTCCTTCTGTTGCAACTACTCTACTGAAATTGTTCTCTCTGAAGGCACTGAGGACATTTTTATTGTTAATCCAAAATTTTCTCGTTCCTCACCTTTCCTGACATCTTTGAAGCATTTAACATTGTGGAACACTCCATTTTCTGGAATTTCTTTCTTCTCTGAGCTACAGGGTGTCCCTAAAGTCTGGACGCATAAGAAAATTGACAGCAATGTGGAGTTATTGCATCGAGTTCATGTGAATCTTGAAAAGCACATCAACCTTTGCATCACAAATGATGGCAATAATATTGAAGATGTTATTTGTTAATATAATTAAATAAAATGTGATTGAAAATTTCGTTCATTTCATTTCTTGAAAATATGCATTTTTGCCTACGTATCCAGACTTTAGGAACAACCTCTATTTCAGTCTCTTTTGCTGGATTACCATGCGTATCCCACTAAATTTCATGTGGATGTTCCCCAAGACTCTGACCTTGTTTCCTTCTTTTCCCATCATCTCTCTCTGTCTCTCTCTCTCTCTCTCTCTCTCTCTCTCTCTCTCCCTCTCCCTACACACACACACACACAGAGAGAGAGAGGAATGTATCCCAAAGTCCATTGGTATGGGACTATCTCTTCATTGGTGGAAATAAATGCCCTGCTTCTTGGTGGTGAGGTGGGGTCAATTTAGCAAGTATGGGAGAGCTTCAGTCTCATTAGTTTTCTTTAGCTCTTTTCGTTTTCATTGGGCTCTTCAGTCTTGTTGGGTTCTGCAGTCATTTAGAGTGTTTCTGGCTTCCAGCTTTAAAAGAGAAGATAGAAAATGCCAATATGCCTTCAAGTTGCTAAGGGAAGAGATACTGGGAAAAGCCTGAATGAAAAGAGTTTGTTGTCTCTATCATGACTTTACCTTCAGATTCCCATATTTGGGACTTCAGGGAAATTCTCATTGGGTGATTTCTAGGACTCTCCCTCATTTGGGCTTTTACCTCACTCCCAATGGGAGAATTTCTTTCCTCTGTATTGTCTGGCAAATATTCTCATATACATCCTTTCTCTGATTTCTATTTTGCTATTAACTTGGATAAATGAAATTTCTTTACTAATTGCTATATATATTCATTGTGGAACCAGTATTTGATGGGAATGGAGTCAAGTTTTGGATATAAAGCTTGGTCCTTCTACCGCAATTAATGAATAGTGATCAGAAGTTTATCTTGAACCTGAAAGCCATATCATATACGCATGTGTGCATGTGTTATATACATACATATATATTCTTTTTTGAATTCTTTATTATTTTTTCATTAAGATTTTTTATTTTTAGTTTACAACACTCAGTTCTGCATGATCCTGAGTTCCAGATTTTCTTCACCCATGCCCCCCTCCCCAA
Source organism: Trichosurus vulpecula (assembly GCF_011100635.1). Classification (NCBI taxonomy): domain Eukaryota; kingdom Metazoa; phylum Chordata; class Mammalia; order Diprotodontia; family Phalangeridae; genus Trichosurus; species Trichosurus vulpecula. The sequence continues at coordinate 58,968,783 of NC_050577.1, forward strand.
GACAGTATGGAATCTGATATATCTTCTACATATAACTTCACATTGAACTTATTTACACAGTAGTCAAGTTGTAAAGAAGAATTATTACCAATGGAATGAATCATGAGAAAAAAGAAACAAAAACAAAAAAAAAACCAAAAACAAAAAAAGAGAGAAAAAAAAAACAAAAGAAAAAAAAAGAAGAGCAAACAGTTTGCCTCAATTTGCATTCAGTCTCTGTAGTTCTTTCTCTGGCTGTAGATAGTGATGTAGATAGATCTCTCCCTCATGAGTCCTTTGGAGTTGTCTTTGAACCTTGTATTGCTGAGAAGAGCCAAGTCTATCAAGGTTAGTCATCACAGAATCCACATATCTGTGGTTGTGTATAATGTCCTCCCAGGTCTGCTCTGCTCACTCAGCATTATATTGTGTAGGTTTTTCCAGGTTATTATGAAGTCCATATCATCCCCATTTCTTATAGCAAAATAGTATTCCATTACATTCATATACCACAACTTGTTCAGCCATTCCTCAATTGATGGGTGTCCCCTTGATTTCCAATTCTTTGCTACTACAAAAAGAGCTGCTATAAATATTTTTGTACATATCGGTCCTTTTCTCACTTGTGTGATCTCTTTGGGATACAACCCTAGAAGTAACATTGCTGGGTCAAAGGGTATGAACATTTTTATAGACCTTTGGGCATAGTTACAAATTGATCTCCAGAATGGCTGGATCAGTTCACAACTCCACCAGCAGTGTAACAGTGTTCCAATTTTCCTACGTCTCCTCCAGCATTTATCATTTTCCTGTATTATCATTTTAGCCAGTCTGACAGGAGAGATGTGGTACCTAAGAGTTGTTTTGATTTGCATTTCTCTAATCAGTAGTGATTTAGAGCATTTTTCATATTCCTATAAATATCTTTAATTTCTTCCTCTGAAAACTGCCTGTTCATATCCTTTGACCATTTCTCAATTGGGGAATGACTTGTATTCCTATAAATTTGGCTCAGTTCCCTGTATATTTTAGAGATGAGGCCTTTATCAGACACTAGTCATAAAGATTTTATACTATTCCACTGATCCATGACTCTGTTTCTTAGCCAGTACCAGGTAGTTTTGATGACTGCTGCTTTATAGTACAGTTTAATATCTGGTAGGGCTAGGCCACTTTCCCTAGCATTTCTTTTCATTAATTCCCTAGATATTCTAGACCTCTTGTTCTTCCAGATGAATTTTGTTATTATTTTATCCAGCTCTGTAAAATAACTTTTTGGTAGTTTGATGGGTATGGTGCTGAATAAATAAATTAATTTAGGTAAAATTGTCATTTTTGTTATATTAGCTTGGCCTAACCAGGAGCAACTGATATTTTTCCATTTACTTAGATTTGACTTTATTTGTGTGCACAGTGTTTTGTAATTATGTTCATATAGGCCCTGGGTTTGTCTTGGCAGATAGACTCCCAAATATTTTATAGAGTCCACAGTAACTTTAATGGAATTTCTCTTTCTATCTCTTGCTGTTGGGCTTTGTTAGTAATGTATGGGAATGCTGAGGATTTATGTGGGTTTATTTTATATCCTGCAACTTTGCTAAAGTTGTTTATTATTTCAAGTAGTTTTTTTACTTGATTCTCTAGGATTCTCTAAGTAAATCATCATACCATCTGCAAAAAGTGATAATTTAGTTTCTTCTTTGCCTATTCTAATTCCTTCAATTTCTTTTTCTTCTCTTATTGCTACAGCTAGCATTTCCAGTACCAAATTGAATAATAGGGGTGAAAAAGGACATCCTTGTTTCACCCCGATCTTATTGGGAATGCATCTAGCTTATTCCTATTACAAATAGTGCTTGTTGATGGTTTTAGGTAGATGATATTTTATAATTTTAAGGAAGGCTCCATTTATTCCTATGCTTTCTAGTGTTTTTAATAGGAATGGGTGTTGTATTTTGTCAGAGACTTTTTCTGCATCTATTGAGATGATCATATGGTTTCTGCTAGTTTTGTTATTAATATGATCAATTATACTGATAGTTTTCCTAATATTGAACCAGCCTTGCATTCCTGGAATAAATCCTATCTGGTTGTAGTGTATTATTCTTGTGATAAGTTGCTGCAATCTTTTTCCTAATATTTTATTTAAAAATTTTGCCTCAATATCATTAGGGAAATTGGTCTGTAATTTTCTTTCTGTTTTGACTCTTCCTGGTTTAGGTATTAGTACCATATTTGTGTCATAAAAAGAATTTGCTAGGACTCCATCTTCACCTATTTTCCCAAATAGTCTGTAAAGTATAGGAATTAATTGTTCTTTTAATGTTTAATAAAATTCACATGTAAAACCATCTGGCCTTGGAGATTTTTTCCTAGGGAGTTCATTGATGGGTTGTTCAATTTTGTTTCCTGAGATGGGATTATTAAGGTCTTTTATTTCCTCTTCTGTTAACCTGGGCAATTTTTATTTTTGTAGATATTCATCCATATCCCTAAAGTTGTCAAATTTATAGTCATATAATTGGGCAAAATAATTCCTAATTATTGTTTTAATTTCCTCTTCATTGGAGGTGAATTCATCCTTTTCAGTTTTGATACTGGTGATTTGATTTTCTTCTTTCTTTTTTTAAATCAAATTGACCAGAGGTTTATCAATTTTATTGTTTTTTTCATAAAACCCAACCAAGGTGGAGCTAACTCCAGGGAAGGCCTAGTTTACATGTCTGGGACAGCAGAGGCTTTTAGACCACATGGGTTTAAGTTTACCTCTTTGTGACAATTCTAGGTCACGTGGGTGAGTTGCATGTGTGACTCACCCCCAACACTGAAAAAGATATAAAACCAGGGGTTGGCTGTCTTTTCTTTGGAGCTCTTTGCCACAGCAGTGGTGGCATGTGACTCTGGGCCAGCCCTTGTTCTGAGCTCCCAGGCTGAACCTAGATGTTGGTAACTATGAATTGTATTGGGTCTGTCTGTTGATGTTTGTAATTTGTTTGTATTTTGTTCTGAAGTTCAGGGTGCTGGTTTTTTCCCCTGAACTAAGTGAATGCGCTCTGTATGCTGGATTAAAGTAAGCTTGTCAACCTCTTCACCTTGCTTTTCTTGGTTAAACAGGGCAAAAGAACCTGTGCTATTGGCAGCTTTCTGGGTGTTGGCTGTGGGTGGATCTTACACCCCCACAGAAGCTGCTAGCCAGATTGTTGAAACAGCTGTTTACAAGAAACACATTTGAAACACGGGGATACACAAAGGGTAAAGGTAAAAGGCTGGAGAAGAATATATTGTGCTTCAGCTAAAGTAAAAAAAGCAGGGGTAGCAATCCTAATCTCAGACAAAGCAAAAACAAAGATAGATCTAATTAAAAGAGATAAGCAAGGATGCTACATCCTGCTAAAAGGCATCATAAACAATGAAGCAATATCATTATTTAACGTACATGCACCAAGTGGTATAGCAGGCAAATTCATAGAGGAGTTACAGGAAGAAATAGACAGTAAAACCATGCTAGTGGGGGACCTCAACCTCCCCCTCTCAGAACTTGATAAATCTGCAATCAAAATAAACAAGAAAGAAGTTAAAGAGGTGAACAGAATTTTAGAAAAGGCAGATATGATAGATCTCTGGAGAAAACTGAATTGGGATAAAAAGGAATATACTTTTTTTCTCAGTGGTACATGGCATATACTCAAAATTTGACCATGTACTAGGGCATGAAAACCTCACAATTCAGTGGAGAAAGGCAGAAGTAGTCAAAGCATACTGTTCAGATCATGATGAAATAAAAATTATTTGTAACAAAGAACTAGGGGAAAATAAGCTAAAAATTAATTGGAAACTAAATAATCTAATTCTAAAGAATGAGTGGGCCAAAGAAAATCAACTCAGAATCAATCAGAGAAACAATTAAAACTTCATTCAAGAGAATGACAAGAATGAGACAACGTACCAAAACTTATGGGATGCAGCAAAAGCAGTTCTTATTTCTTATCTCTAAATGCTTAAATGAATAAAATAGAGAAAAAACAGATCAATGAATTGGGCATAAAACTGAAAAAGCTAGAAAAAGAACAAACTGAAAATCCCCAATTAAATACCAAATTAGAAATACTGAAAATCAAAAAACCCACATAGGTTTCGCACCTATTAGGGGTTTGGGCCTGGGGCTTAGCACCTAGTAAGGCTCACTGAATTACTCAAAGAAAACAAAGGACATTTCGCTTACCAACACAACAGCATATTGTAGGATTATGGTTTTTAATCCATTCTGATATCCCCTTTCGTTCATCCCATTCACATTCACAGTTATGATCACTATCTGTGTCTTTTTCTCCATCCAATTTGCTCCCTGTTTATGCTTTTGTTTCTCCCTTTCCCCTTCCATTCCTCAACAGAATTTTGCTTTTGACCGCTGCCTTCCTCAGTTTACCCTCCCTCTTGATTCCCCTCCCTTATCTTACCGTTTTCCACTTGCTACTTCTTCCCTCCCTTCTGACCACCCCCCCTTTTTTCCCCCTTCCCCTCCTACTGCCTCTAGGACAAATTAGATTTCTATACATATCAGGGTAGGTTATTCCATTCTTGAACCAAATCTGATGAGAGTAAAGCTCTTTTCCCTCCCTTCTTTCCCTCTACTACAATATGTTTTTGTGCCTCTTCATTTCATGTAATTTATCCTTTTCTGCTATCTCCTTACGTATTCTCCCAGAACTATCCCTTTGCATCTCTTAATTATATTTTTTATCATTATATTGGTTGTTTTATACCGATACCCACTTTCTATGAATATCCCTTTCCTTTGTCATAATAAGTATACAATTCTCAAGATTGAAATATATATAAAACATATATAAACAAAATAATCCTATATCAGGATGTACCTAATTAGCCTTATTGATTAACTTGGGGGTTTATTTTCCCCTGGTTACCTTTTTATGTCTCTCTTGAGTTTTGTATTTGGAGACCAAATTTTCCATTGAGCTCTGGCCTTTTCATCAGGAAGGTCTGTAATTCCCTTATTTCATTGAATGTCCATCTCCTTGCCTGGAAAATTATGCTCCATTTTGCTGGGTAGTTGACCCATGGTTGTAGTCCAAGCTTCTTTGCCTTTTGGAATATCATATTCCAATTTCTCCTGTCATTTAAGGTAGAAGCTGAGAGATCCTGCGTGATCCTGACTGTAGTTCCATGATATTTGAATTGTTTCTTCCTAGCTGCTTGCAGTATTTTCTCCTTGACCTGGTAGTTCTGGAATTTGGCTATAATATTTCTTGGAGTTGTCAGTTTGGGATGTTTTTCAGGGAGTGATCGCTGGATTCTTTCGATGATAATTTTACCCTCTGGTTCTAGGACCTCTGGGCAATTTTCATTAAGGATTTCATGGAAGATACTGTCCATCATAGCTCTCAGGTAGACTAATAATTCTTAGATTGTCTCTCCTGAATCCGTTTTACAGGTCAGTTGTTTTTCCAATCAGATATTTCACGTTTTCTTCTATATTTTCATTCTTTAGATTTTGTTTGACTGATTCTTGATGTCTCATACAGTCATTAGCTACTACTTGCCCAATTCTAATGTTTAATGTTTTGCTTTCTTCCTTTATCTTCTCTATCATCTCCATTTCCATTTGGTTGATTTTACTTTCAATGAGACATTTTCTCCATTTATATTCTGATGTTCCTTAACCAATTTCCCGATTTTACCTTTTATAAAGATTTGTTTTCCTCGTGGAATTTTTTTTCCATTTTTTCTGTTTTTCTTTTACCTCCCTAATTTGGTTTTTAAAGTCCTCCTTGAGTTCTTCTAGGAATGCTTTTTGGTCTGGAGACCAGTTCACTTTCCCTTTTGAGGTTTCAGATGTGGGTGTAGTGTCCATGCTGCCCTCTTCTCAATTGGTATTTTGGTCTTCCCTGTCTCCATAATACGAATCCATCATCTTTGACTTCTTAGTGTGTTTTTTCGTGATGTTTTTTTTTTCCTCCTGGCTTCTAAGGTGGGATCTCTGTTTCTGAGGCTCAGGGGGCTCTGTCCCAAGTTTCTTGTGTTGGAATCTGTGGGTGTGCTCACTGACTTTATGTTCTATGGCCTCTGGTTTAGTGAGGTGTGGGAGAGGGGTGATCTGGCTGCTGGGGGGTCCCCTCTTCCCCAGCACTGTTCTACAGAACGGGTGATCTCAGCACTTGTCTGTGCCATTTCCCCTGGCTGTGCAAAGCCCAGTCTGGTCTGGTGCCTTTGGGTTTTACCGGGGTTGGAGGCCCGTGGGCTAGTTGCTCCAGAGGCTGCAGGCTCTGTGCTCCGACAGACAGACTGCAGTCCTGGCCTGAGAGGCCTGGGTCTGGATTGTAGCTGTAGCCAGTACTTCCGCCCTGGGCCTGTACCTACTCTGGTGTTTCACTGGCCCAGTGCTCTCCCAGACCTGTGTACTGGCTGGATTCCTCTGCTGTTTCTGGTTGGTTTGGTCTGGTGCTATTCCGGGTGCCAGATGCTTCTACCCCTCTCAGTCTACTAGTGGCTTCTAACTCTCTCAAATCTCAGATTCACTTTTTTAGATGTATCTGACAGAATCTGTGAGAGAGCTCAGGTAGTTCCTTCCTTTCACAGTGCCATCTTGGCTCCGCCCATACATATATATTCTAATGTAGCCCATTACCCCCTCTCTGAGGAAAACAGAATGGCTAAGCCTTTGATCCCATCTTCCTGTTTCCCCACCTGGAAGGAATCAAAGTCTCCAGTTATGGCAGAAAGGCTAGAGATATTTATTTTGCTTCCCTTTGAGCCATGCAGTGAGATAGCCCTCACTACATATGCATGCATGCATGTATATGTGTGTATGTATGCATATATCTTCTGGCTTCTGACCTTATCATTCTATCAAAACTCTTCTCTCCAAAGCTACTAGTAATCTCTTAATTGCCAAATCCAATGGTCTTTTCTCAGTCCTCATTCTCAACCTCTCAGCAGCCTCTGTCACTGTTGATCATTCCTCCTGGATACTGTCTTCTGTCTATGTTTTCAGGACACCATTCTTTCCTGGTTTTTCTTCTACCTATCTGACTGCTCTTTTCTCCTTTGCTGGATTCTCCCCTATATCAAACCTTCTAATCCAAGGTGTACCTCTGGGTTTTCTCCTAGGTCCCCATCTCTTCTCTCTCTATATTATTTCACTTGGTGATCTCATCAGCTCCTATGGATTTAATGATTATCTTTATGCTGGTGCATCTCAAATCCTACCTTTTTTGCCCCAGTCTCTCTGCTGACCTTCACTCTCACATCTCCAACTTCCTTTCAGACATTTCAAACTGGATGTCCAGTAAACCTCTTAAATTCAGTAGGTACAAAATAGAACTCATTGTCTTTCCTGTTTCTGTAGAAGGCAACGACATCTTCCAGGCTCAGAGGTCATCCTTCACTCCTCATTATCCTTCACCCCAATATCCAATCTATTGCCAAGATCTGTTGATTTCATCTTTGCAACATCTCTTGAACAGTTTTCCTTCTCTCCTCTGACAATGCTACTACTCTAGTGCAAGCCCTCATTACCTCATACCTCAATTACTTCAATAGTCTGCTGGTGAGTCTGCCTCTTTCAAGTCTCTTCCCACTCCAGTCCATTCTCCATTCAGCCACAAAAATGATTTTCCTAAACTGAAAGTCTAATCATGTCACTGCTCCCCCCCGCTTCTCAGTAAACTACAATGTCTTGCTATTGTCTCCAGGAGGAAAAATAAAATTTTCTGTTTGGCATTCAAAGCTCTCTCCTACTAGCCTTCCTAACTATCCCTCTCCTACTGTTCCAATCTTCTTGATGCCTTACTCCCCAAAATGTACTCTTTAATCCAGTGGCATTGGCCTCCTGGCAATTCCAGGAACAGATACTCCATTTCTTACCTCTAGGCATTCTGTCTGGCTATCCTCCTTGCCTGGAATGAGCTTTCTTTTCCACTCCAACTACAGACATTTCTGGCTTTCTTCAAGTCCCAATTAAAATCCCACCCCTATGGGAACTTTGCCCCAACCCTCCTTTCCCTCTCTAAAGCCCTAATTCTTTGATCCCTCTTATTTTTCTAATTAACTATCTAAGTATACAAGAATACTTTGCATTTGTAGTGATACTTTGTCCACTTCTTTTCTAATCTAAAGAAACCAGCCCAGCCTGCTGAGCCAAATTCTCCTATACAACTAAAGGTTATCTCTCTAAGAATTCAATTACTCAAAAATTTTGACCAAAATATGTTTTTGCTATTTGGTGCTCATCAATGGGGAACAAAAATGTTTACTTGGGGCAATTGGGGTGTGTGTGTGTGTGTGTGTGTGTGTGTGTGTGTTTATGTGGGGTTGGGTAGGGATAGTTAGGTCAACCAGCCACCAATTGAAACCTTTGGGCCAGAGTCAACATGGCCTTCTTTCACCATGAAGAGACTGGGAGGCCAGAGAGGCAGCCTGTGAAAGAAGAGCAGATGGCTGCTTGGAACACAGGGTGAATGCTGAGCCTGGGCTGAACAGTGAATCTAATTAATTTTAAATATATTGGGGAAATTCATTACTCAAAGCCTCCTCATTAAGAATAGTTATGAGAAAGAATCCCAGCCATCCCAAAACAATTTAAAGAATTGATGGATTCATGGTACTTGCCAAGAACTGGTACAAATTTGAGGGGGAAAAGATTCCATTTCTGAGATTTTTCTGTCAACAAGGCAGATGGCAAAAGATGTGTTAGACTTGGTGCTGGAGTTTACTGGGCATCAGGGTGAGGAATAGTTTAAGGAGGTACATAATGGCAAGCTAGCCTGGTACAAGTAGAAGGCACAGCGCCTAGAAAGACCACCATCTCCAATCCCCTTGTATGAACTTAAATGAACACGATGAATTCCTTCTCTCGTTGAGTCCTTTAACTAGGGTAACACAGGTGAGGTCTTTTTTCTATAATAGTTCATGAGTCAAAAAGGACATATTAAGTGCTTACTATGTGTTAGGTACTAGGGCTACAAATATGAAAGTAATACAGTCCCTCTTCTCAGGGAAATTACATTCTAATAGGGCAGGGGTTCTTAGTTTTGGATCTGTGAACTTTTAAAAGAGATGGACAGAGAGAAAGAGGGAGAGAGATAACTGTATGTCAATATAATTGGTTTCCTTTGTAGACACAAAGACACTTTCCCCAGGTGTCACATTGGATAGATTATTGGAGCTAAGAAGACTTGCATTCAAAATTGGCCTCACCCACTAACTAGCTGTGTAACCCTGGGCACACTACTTTATCTCTATTTGCCTCAGGTTGTTTTCAGTTGTGAAATAAGGATCATAATAACAACTATCTCACAGGATTGTTGTGAGGGTCAAATGAAATAATGTTTGTGAAGCACTTAGCTAGTACTTGGCAGAAAGGAGGAGCTAAATGAAGACTTCTTCCCTTCTCCTCCCCTTCCCCCTTTCTAATTAGATGAATTTTTGAACTGAAAAACATTATTCTGAATACATAGCTTTCACCAGACTGACAAAGGGATCCATGATACAAAACAGGTTAAGAACTCCCGTAGTAGGGAGGCATGATATGTTTGCAGATAAAAATACAAGAGATAGAGGAAATAGTTAAAATATCTATGTATATGTGTGTGTATATATACACATTCATATATACATGTATATGTTTGTGTGTGTGTGTGTAGAAAGAGGCACTAACAACTTGGGAAATCAGGTAAGATCTCTTGAAAGTGGTGGTACTTGACCTCTAGGGAACTCTAAGGGAAGCAGGGTTTCCAAGAGGTAGAAGAGGGGATGAGAGCAATCCAGCAATAGGAGAGAGGATGAAAGCTTTCCAGTGATAGAAGTAATCTTTCAAAGGCAAGTAGACAGAATATGGAATAGCACCTAGGTCCATTTGGCTGTGAAATCTAGTAATTAACCCAGAAAGATAAAATGGAGGTGAAGAATCAGATTAGGTTAGGACCTAACAAAGGGATTCATATTTGATACAAGAAGCAATAGAAGCCACTAAGGCTTTTTGAGAAAAGGAATGACATGAGCAGAATCATATTTTACAAATAGCAATTCAACAAAAGTGAAGGAAATTGGCAATGGGAAACCATTTAGGAAGCTATTAGAATTTGAGATGTAATGAGATCCTGAACTCAGGTGGCTATGGTATGAATGAAAATAAAGGGGCAGATGCAAGAGATGAGTAGGTAAAAGCCCAAATACTTGGGTGAAAATGGAGATATTAAGATAGAAAGATAAGACCTAGGTTGCAAATTGGTTGACTGGAAGAAGAGTGCAACTATGGACAGAAAAAAAAAGAAGTTTGAAAGGAGTTTTAACCAGCAAGGGGTTAGGTTGTGAAGGGCTTTGAATGACAGAAGTTTCTATTTCCTCCTGGAGGCCATAGGAAGCCACTGGAGTTTATTGAGTGAGGAGGGGAGGGTGGGTGGATAGTGTGATTGGACCTGCACTTAGGAAAATCACTTTAGTTGCTGAATGGAGGATGGATTGGCATGGGGAGAGACTTGAGGAAGGCAGAGCCACCAGTATCTCTTGCAATGAGGTCTGTCAGCTGACAAGTTGCAGAAATGGAAATTGAGTTCTGGTGTTCTAAATTCACATCCAGTACAGTTTCCGTTCTAGACTTCATCAATCCAAACTCTCATTTTAAGGATGAGGAAATTCAAGTTCAGTGAGATTAGTTGATATTGCTGGGGTAACACAACCAGCACACACTTAGAAGGTTTGGAACCCAGGTCTCCTTGAATCCAGTTCTATTTACAAAATCACATGTCCCTTACAAGTGTGTCTACTGTGTGCATCTGAGGGCAACTGAGAGTATAACTCTAAAAATATGGATCTAAGAGCCAATATTGAAAGTTTCTTCTAATCCAGTTTTTTCTTATTTATTTAAAGGTCTTCATATAACCATAGGTCCCTTTCCTCAGTACTTTTGATCTTGTCACATAGTCACAATTAAATGTCTAATATCTATTTCCAATTCTTGCCATTTGGGGTAGCAATAATCTCTGGAAATCATCTTTCATTGAATTCAGTGGCATTCACTCTTCTTTTACTTTAAGATTCTTAGAGTCACGATTTCCTAGGTACTAGCATCAATTGTCTGACATGTGTTTTGGCCTCTCTTCAGAGTTACCTCATCTTTTGAGTGCATGATCAGTTTTATTGGACAAATAGAACATATTCAAAAAGTGCCAGTTTTCAGAAGATTTCAAAGGCTGAAGTCTTCTCTAGTTTACAGCTAAGGGCTTTTATTTTCATTATCATTATTTGCATCTCCTGCCTCTGACATTTATTCTCCAGAACTAACATAGGCCTGCATGAGAATGGCAAGCCATCTGTGAATAAAGGGCTCATGTGTACTATGTCTTCCCAACCATTTTGTCTGTTGGATATTTTCCCTTTTATTATCCCATATGGTTGCATCTCTATGCAAATCTGTATGGGCTGCGCTCTAGCAAAATCTGCCTGAGCCCTCCAAACTTATTTGATTATAATTAGTTGGCCTTCTTTCTTGTTAAACAAGACTACCCCCTGACTATGTTAGAGGTTCTGATGAAGGGAATAATTGAATGTATTATTTTTCCAAAGCAAAATGCCCTCTGAGGCCTCTCTGAGTTTTGTCTTCAGCTGCACAGGCTGACTGATCTTTCTCATGAGTCAGTTCAGATTTGGAAGTAAGATGAGCTCTTTCAAACATACAAAGATAAATAGATCTTTTCCTGGGCTTCCTAGGAAACCACTTAGCTATCACTGTTCTAGGAGTTGTTTTAGTAGCCTGGAAAATTGAAGGAGCATGGCTTAATAGGAATTGCAATGGGAACCAAGAAAACCTGGGTTCAAATCCTGGCTTTACCATTTACTAACTTTGATCTCATGAGTAAGTCTCTCAAACTCTCTGATCTTTCATTGTTCCAACTGTTAGATGGGGATAATTACACTAGTTCCACCTAACTCACTGGGTCATGATATCATATGTTTAGAGTTGGGAAGGATATAACATCCCCTTCCCCCAAATTCCCATTTTACCAATGGAGCAAAAGATTAAGTGATATGTTTCCCCCTAAGGTCAACAAATCCTTTCTTTCTGACTCTAAACCCACTACTCTTTGGATGCTACAGTGCTGTAAGGATAGTGTGATGATGAGGATGATTGATCAATCTAATTGACTGTTAATTATATACATTTATCAAGTACCAGTTACTCTATGTTAACTATGCTACTGCTAGAGATAGTGTATTTACATGATATTTTAAGATTTGTAAATCATTTTACATGTTATCTCATTTAATCCTCAGAACAGCTCCCTAGGAGAGATATTATTATATTCTCCACTTTACAGGTGGAGAAACTAAGATTCAGAAGCTAGGTGACTTGCCCATGAATGTGAGTTGTTATTATTAGCTTGAAAAATGCCTACCTAGGCCAGAAGCAGCAGGATTTGGGAAGCTGTGAAAAATAATCTATAAAGGTATTTTAAAAATTATATTTATAGAAAATGTGTATCTTCTACCCCCAACACATTCACAGTAAGGCATGTATTGTTCATGTGTGTATATATGTTTTTTATATGTATACATATACAAATATGTGTATATATGTGTATATATATATATAACATGCCTATAAATAATATATGGTGATCTATAGTATGTGGTTACATTTGTGTATGTATATAAACATAACGTGTTATATAAACATAACCATATATTATTAATAGTTACATAGTACACACATATACATATATATGTGTAAAACCATATACGTCTATTTTGAAATACCACAAATACCAAGATCAAATTGAACCTGAAGGATATTCTCTTAAGTAAACTCAGAGAAAAGAGCAGCAAACATGCTCGCTGTCTGTTCTTTATAGCACTGGTCCACACTAGGTAAAATCATATTGTTTAGATAACGCGGTTTATGTTAGATAAGAAGCACTGTTTGTTTCAAAAACTGGTGCATATGTTTGGGAAGGGATGTAAGTATGTGTTAATTACTTTTGAAATTCATGATTTAGAGAAATAGACTATGAGCTGCTCATTTTTAAATATTATAAATATACTTTTTTTCAACTTGTTCCATGGACAATTGGTAAAAAAAAAAAAATATTCCATGAGAACCACTCTCACTGATTCTACCATGGAGTTTAGCCTGACTTTGCACCAAAACTCAGTTAGTTTCTCCTTTGGATGTTATACTTCTATAAACAGAAATTTTCAATGTTTGAAGAATGGGAAGAAAAATATTGGCCTTTTTGGGAATCATCCAGAGAAGCCATTTCCAGTCGCCAGCAGCTACAGTCAGACCAACTTACTGTTTAGTTTTTTTCTACACACCTAGACAAAGAATGAAAGTCTCATTAGTGCAACTTCCACTGATTTTGAAATTGCTGTTTAAGACGTGTTTTACTATAGTCTGTTCAAAAATGTTTAAATGCTCAGAAAGAAAAATGGCCAGGTGACATTAAGAATTCAAATTTGAAAGGATAAAATGGTTTTTGGTAAGAAGCAGGCCTGAGGTTATAAAGGTAATGATTGTATGCTAATATCATATTTATTCCTCTGGATGGAGCCAAGGAGTGTTGACCCATTTGCTACCTCCCACTACAGAGGTGAACCTTAATAAGGGGTTACTACTTAACCTCTCACTATAGAGAAGTTCAACGGCACAAAGAGTGCATGGGAGAGTTACTTAGCAGGTCAGAAGGTTGGTTAGGCAGGGTAACAAAAATATTCTGATTGGATAGTGAGATCATGGAGTTAGTCAAAAAATGAAGGCATCGAAAAGAAATAGAGGATTTTTGTCCTCCTTTCCCCCTTCTCTGCACTCAGGAGGAAGCACAAAAGTGAAAGACAAGGACTAATTTTAAAAGGCTTTGGAGTGGAAGAAGCCACAGTGAGAGGTTAGATGTCTTTGCAAATAGTAATCCTGAGGAAGCCAATTAAAGGCAATTAACCCAAAGTTAAGGAGAAATTCTTGAAACTTCATTCTGATTGAGGCCTTTGATGCTGAACTTGTGCAGAGTTAGCAACAGAAAAGTGGAAATCAGCAGGCAAACTTTCTCAGACCCCAGGGCAGCTTCTCTGGGAAAGGAGAAGAAAAAAAAATACTAGCCCGAAGAGTTCCGACAGTAGAAGAAGGTTTTTGAGTAAGTTCTAATGAGCCCTGGGAGAGAGTCCAAAGTTTGATTAAGTAAAATAGAGATTAATTAGGTGCATGTTAGTTTTCTGGATGCATATATCACAGGATTCTACAGCCAGGTAGGGTAGTTGATAAAACCCTTGACTTGGAATAAAGGATACCTCAGTTCCAATCCTCTGTTACACATATTCAAACTGTACGACCCTGGGAGAGTCACTTAATGTATCTAGCTTCAATCTTTTCTGTAAAATGGAAATAATGGTAGAAGCTATTTCATAGGGTTATTGTAGGTCACAAATGAGATAGTATTAGTAAAGCACTTTGCAAACCTTAGAGTGCTATAAAAATGTTTTCTACTTTTTTCTTCCCCCTCTTCTTTTTATTGTTTTTTACTCCTCCTTCTCCTTTTTGTCTTCCTTCTTTTTCTCCTCCTCTTCTTCCTTCTCCTTCCATTATGACTACAATAAAAATAATGATAATAGTAATAGCTAACATTTATATAGTATTTGCTATATGCCAGGCACTGAACTTTACAATAATCACAACAATCCTGGGTGGTAGGTGGTGTTATCATCCCCATTTTTTACAAATGAGGACACTCAAATAAAGAGAGATTAAGTGACTTATCCAGGGTCACACAGTTAGTGTCTGAGGTAAAATTTGGAATCAGGTCTTCCTGGTCTGCTGCTATAACTTCTACCACCACCACCACCACCACCACCACTACTACTACTACTACACTCTAAAGATTTTTAGATAACTATCTTTGCCCTAAAAGAGGTTTCTTTCCAGTAGTGGCAGCAGAGGAGAAAGGAGATGGGGATACAGATATACAAGAAGAGATGGGGAGTGATAGGGATAAAGGAGGGATCACACAGATTGTCCTGGAAATTTTTGAGGAAATAATACTATTTTTCTGAGAAAAATGATAAAGGCTACATATGGAACGAGCCGTACCTGAAGTGATATGGAAAATAAAATGATTTTGAAAGGTGAAAATGAGGAGAGCGTAGTCCTTTTCTGGGGAATGACTTGAACCATAGAATGGAATGCCAAGAATAAGAAAGAATTAGTGGTCCATTCTGACTGGAATGTAGAGAACATGAAGGGGAATGATGTAGTGTAAGACTAGAGAGGTAAGTGGAGGCCATATTGTGGAGGGTGTGAAATTTTTGGCTATGGAGTTCATAGTTTGCTTTAGAGGCAGTAGAGAATTTGTGAAAGTTTAGAGGAGGGGATGAGAGGCATATGTGGTCATAGTTGTGCCTCAGAAAGAATATTTTCTCTGCTTTATGAGTGATAAATAGAAAAAAGGGAGAGACTGGAGTCTAGAACATGACTTGGGAAGAAAAAGTTAACTTTGGCTAGAGGTGATGGGAGCCCAACCCAGGGAGGTGGCATAGTGTAAGTTCTAAGAAGGAGATGATTTTGAGAGAAGTTGTGGAAGTAGAATCTGCATAATGGATTGAAAGTGAATTATGAGGGAGAGCAAAAGTTACTCAGGTCTTGAGAATGGGTGACTAGCTACTGGCTAGGAGGGGTGTCTTCAAAACAAGTAGAGAACTTTGGGAGAAAGGATGATTCATGGGTAGAAACGATGAGATTGGTTTGTGACAGACCGAATTTGATATATCTTAACACAGATTTGTCCTACAGGCATTTGGCCATGTAGGATTGGAATTTGGGGAAAAGATTGGGCCTGGATATGGATATGGACATGTGTGTAATCAATCAGTAAACATTTATTAAGCACTTACTTTGTGTTAGGCACTGTGCTAAACATTGGGGACACAAAGAGAAGCAAAAAAGACAGTCCCTGCTCACAAGGAACTTAGAGAGCATCTGTACAGAGGTGACTGGAAGATGAGAGTAGAGGAGATCACCAAAAAGAGAACGTAGAGAAAGCCAAAAGAGAAGGGCATAGGAGAGGATAGGTAACCTTTAATCACTCAGAGTATAGGAACAGTAACTCAAGGATTCTTTTTTGTTTTCTTTGGCTTATTTGCACATGGAGAGAAAATTCATAGATAGGTTTAGTCAAATTTTGAGAGGTTTCCATGTTTTTGTTTTTATTTTATCTTGCTGATTTCAAGAAAGCTATTACTAAAATGGGGCAACCAAGCAGCTTAGTGAATGGAAGTAATAGTAGAATCTATTTCATAGGGTTATTGTAGGTCACAAATGAGATAATATGTGTAAAGCACTTTGTAAACCTTAGACTGCTATAAAATGCATTCTGCTTCTTTTTCTTCCTTCTCCTCTTCTTTTCGGATCTTGAGAATGGGATCTTTTGAGGAAAACTCATCTTCCTGAGTGCAAATCAGGCATCAGACACTTAATAGCTGTGTAGGGCAAGTCATTTAATTCTGTTGGCCTCAGTTTCCTCATTTGTAAAATGAGCCGTAGAAGGAAATGGCAAACTGCTCTAGTATCTTTACCAAGAAAACCCCAAATGGGGTCATAAAAAGTCAGACACAACCAAAAAATGACTGAACAACAGCAATAATTATTAAATTATTTATATTAAAAAACACACATTACAGAACAAGTATAATAGAAACTCAAATACTCTTTGTCCTCCAACACAGCACACACACACACACACACACACACACACACACACACACACATAAATACAAAGTAATTAACACAAGTTATTCAGGGGTCATTATCTACAGCTATTAGATTGAGAGTTTGAATAGAAAACTACAATTTCAAATATATTTTAAAATGAACACTTCTCCATGCTCACTTCTGCTTCACAATATATCTTTCTTAAAGTGTTATTAATGACAGGTTGCTTTTTTGTGTGTTTGATGAACTGCTTACAGCACACATTTATTTCATTGCTGTGGACTGGAAGGTATTATTCATAAATACAGGGAAATTTTGAAAAAAATAAGTTGACAAATAATTTCTACATTTGCTCATGTTTCAAATGAAAAGTTCATCTGGAGAAATAGATTGGTTTTAGGTGGGTTTTGTGACATGTCCTACTGTAGGTGATGATTAGTTAGAAATGAACAAGGCTGTACATAATACTAAACCTTCAGCTATTTTTCATGTTAACTGAGTCCAACAGGGATAGATCAGATCATAGATTTAGAGCTAGAAGGAACTTTAAAGGTCGTCCAGTCCAACACCCTCATTTTACAAGTGAGGAGGCTGCGGCCCAGGGAGATTAAGTGACTTGCTCATGGTCATACAGGCAGTTAGCAGCAACGGCAGTCTTTGAACTATAGTCACCAGACAGCAAAGCTAGGGCTCTTCCCAGTATTTCCTTTACTGCTCAGTTCACTGATTCATTATCCACTGGCTCCAAAAGGAATAAGTTTGAAATGTATTGGTTGCAGTATATTCTGTTGTGTTTAATTAAACAAAAATTACATAGTGGTAGTTATGTGCAAAGTTTAGGTACAACCCCATTCCTTTCCATATGGAGATTCCAGGTTAGTAGGGGGAGATAACACATACATAATTAACTATAAGTACAATGTAATTTGTATTAAGTGTGGTAGGTCCAAATCAAGTATTATTATAGTTCTTAGGGGATTTCAAAGAGGGTTTCATGGGGAAGATGGCATCTGACCTAGGGTTTAAAAGGTGAGAAAGATTTCAACAGGCAAGAAGGAAGGCCTTCATAGGCTAAGGGAATAGCATGAGCAGAGCTTCGAAATAGTTGAGGGACAAAAGTTCGTGAGCAGGATGGATGTGCAGGAGAGCAGTACAAGTTTGAAAAGAGTAGATGAGAATTGTAAAGTCTAAACTTTACTCATTAGGTAGTAAAGGGACAAATGAAGTGTTTTGAGTGAAAAAGCTCTTCTCTCCTTCAACATAAAGTTTAGTTGCTACTTACTACACAAAATTATTTCTGTTCCCTTCCTCCAGTTAGTGGTGCTCTGACCACCAACAAATTTATCTTGTATTTGTTTGCTTATTTATCATCCTTCCTTCCTTCCTTCCTTCCTTCCTTCTTTCTTCCCTCCTTCCCTCCCTCTCTCCTTCCCTCTTTCCCTCCCTTCCTCCCTTTTCCTCTTCTTCTCTTTCTCCCTTTCTCCCTCCCTTCCTTCCTCCCTTCCTTCCTTCCTTTTTCCCTTCCTTTCTTTCACCCTTCCTTCCCTATGGTGATGTTCACTAAGTCATTGAAGTTGCAGTCCTGAAACTCAGAATGGTCAGAGACAAAGATAATAGCTGTTGAGGAAACCAGATGGCTGGAGCACTGAACCTGAATGCAGGAAGATCTGAGTTCAGATGTGACATTAGAACAAGAGTGGGGAACCTGAAGCCTCAAGGCCACATGTGGCCCTCTAGGTCCTCAAGTGTGACCCTTTGACTGAATCCAAACTTCGCAAAAAGAGCCTCATCTGAGGACCTAGAGGACCACATGTGGCCTCGAGGCTGCAGGTTCCCAATCCCTGCCTTGGATACTTTGTCACCCTGGACAAGTTACTCTGGCTCAGGTCCCCATCTGTACAATGAAGAAGATAATAGCATCTATCTCCCAAGGTCTTTGTGAGGATGAAATGAGAAATTTGACAAGTGCCATGCAAATGTTAATGTAAATATAAATGCTTATGTTAATATATATATTACCAACAATACAACTGCTTACTATGGTTGTTGTTACTTGAATGGAGTTGATATTTTGAACCACAGAACTGAATGAAATAACCAAGGAAGACAATGTAAGAGAGAAGAGGGCCACATACAGTCATGAGAAACACCTAAATGATGTGATATTGAGGAAGAGTGTGAGTCTGCTAAGGAGAGCCAGAAGGATTGATTAGGGAATTTAGAGGAGAATGGGATAAATGTTAACCGATTTGTCTGGGACCACTTAGCCAGTAAATGTTTCTATATATAGCCAGTAAGTCTATATTGTCACCCAACTGACTTGAGAGAGAACAAAAATACCCTAAAAGAAGGAAAAAGCATCATCAGTGTCAAGTGGTGCTGAGATTTTAATGAGAAAAGAGACTAATTTTTAAGTATTTATTTGTTATTTTTTCCCCAATTGTATGTATGAACAATTTTCAACATTCTTTTTTTAAAATTTTGAGTTCCAAATTCTCTTCCTCCTCTCCCCTCTCATTGAGAAGGCAAGTAATTTGACATCGATTATACATGTGCAGTCATGGAAAACATTGCCATTTTAGTTGTAAAAGAAAATATAAAAATAAAGAAAGTTTTTTAGAAAGGTATGCTTTGATCTGTATTTGAACTACATCAGTTCTTTCTCTGTGGATAGGTAGCATTTTTCCTCGTAAGTCCTTCAGAGTTGTCTTGGATCGTTGTATTGCTGAGAAAAGCTAAGTCATTCACAGTTGATCATCTTAACAATATTGCTGTTATGTTCTCCTGGTTCAACTCATTTCATTTTGCAAGGAGGCTAATTTTTAAAAGGTTATTTGATCTGGCAATTAATATGGCATCAATGGCTCCTGTGAGAATGATTTCAGTAGAGTTTGCAGGAACAGAAGTCAGATCATAAGGAGTTGAAAAGAGTGAAGGGCAGAAATTGCACAGAAAGGATTTTTTTTTATCCTCAGACATGCTGATGTGAAGCTTCCTTTTTTAGTTTCTTCTAGTTGGCAACAGTAGTGCTAAGCTAGGATGTGTTCTCCAACTATCTCCGTGGTGAAATGGATGAAGTCTTTCTATAGGATTACTTTTAGTGCCTGCTGACCTGGCCATTCTCTTATCTTGGAGCATTTCCTGCTTCTCTTCCTCATATAGTGTCTATTGATGCCTGGCACAGTGATATGTGTGTGTTATTGCTAAAAATTTGCCTCTTCTCTCGTCTTGACAATGAATTCTGGTAGACTATAAAATGTGTTTTAAGTAGTGATTTGAATCCAAAGACAAATTTGTTAGAGTTCTTTGCTAAGGCTTTTAGAATTTGTGTGAATTACACACACACACACACACACACACACACACACACACACACACACTCACACACACACACACACACACACACACTGATTCTTAACTACAGAAGATAGTGAAAGTGGCCTTCAGTTTTAAAGTCCATGTTATCTGTGTCTGTGTCAAGTTCTCACATTAATGAGTGTTCCGTCTCTTAAACATTTCAAGATAACCACCTCCCAGAATTCCTTCTGACTTTTGTGGACTTATGGAGTAAAGCATCAAAATCCAAGGCCACAACCATTAAGAGAGTTTAAGGTACAATCTTGAGAATTTGAAGCTTCCAGCAATTTAATTTTATGATGTAGCAAATAGGTAACAGGAGAAAAGATGGAAGGGAGTTGAAAAGGAAAAGAAAAAAAGACAACTGTGGTGGTTCCAGTTTGTATTCTCAACTTAGCAGGAAGACTTAAGCTGGTGGATCCCTTGAAATCAAATTCTAAGCTGCAAGTGACTATTCTAATCAGTTGTCTGCACTATTTGGCTTTAATATAGCAAGCGTCCTAGAGTGGATGGGCTTCTTGGTTGCCTAAGGAAAGGGCAAACCAGTAGGTCAAATCTCCTATGTCACTCAGTAGTGACTATAGGCCTTTGAGTGACCCCTACACTTCCAGCCCAGACAAGATGGGAGATCTGGTATTTATATTTAAAAAAGAAAAAGCAAATATGTGACATTGACAGTGGTCTCTAGGGGGAAAATGGCTGAAGATTATAAATATGTTATGGTCAAAAGAATTCTGTATCCCTTTTCATTTGGTTTCACCTTTGGGGATTTCATTGCTAAGTCTAAAGCTGAACTCATTATCTTTCTCTTGAAAGCCTCCCTCATACTTTTTTTATTACTGTAGAAGGCAACACCATCCTCCCAGTCTATCAGGCTCACAACCTAGGAGTCATGCTAGACAGGATCCCCACTATCCCTCATTCCTCCATATTCAAGCTAATGCCAATGGCTATTGATCTCACTTTTGAACATTTCTCATATATACCCCCTTCCCTCCTCTGGCACTGCCACCACTCTAGTGCAGGCCCTCATAACCACATGCCTGGATTATTAAAATAGCCAGCTGGTGGATGTGGCTGCCTCCAATCTCTCCTCATGCCAACCCATCCTCCATTTAGTCACTAATTCCTAAAGCAAAGGTATGACTAAGTTGGTTAGTCAGACAGCAAACTCCAGTGGCTCCCTATCACCTCCAGCATAAAAAACAAAATCCTCTGTTTTGAATCCTAAGCCTTTCAGAATCTAGCCCTCTCCCATCTTTTCAGTTTTCTTAGACCTTACATCCCTATAAGTACTTTTTGATACAGGGATACTCATCTCCTTTTTGTTCCACAAATAAGGCACTCCATCTCTTGGCTCTGGCCATTTTTTCTTCCTATCATGCATGCCTGAAATGTTCATCCTCTTCTTCTTTGCCCATTGGCTTACCTGGCTTCCTTCAAGTTTTAATGAAAGTCCCACCTTTCGTGACAAGCTGTTCCCAGCCCCTTTTAATTCTAGTGGCTTCCTTCTGTTAATTATTTCCTGTATATACCTTTATCCTGTATATACCATTATCCTGTATATACCTTTTTCTGTGGACATGTGTTTGCATTTTGTTTCTCCCATTAGATCCTAAGCCTATTGAGGTCAGGGACTGTCTTTTGCCTCTTACTGCATTACCAGCACTTAGCACTATACCCAACACATTGGTAGGCTGTAATGGCAAGTAAAGTGGGACTTTTTGTTGTCTTTTGTTTTAGAGTATTTTTCAGTACTAAGGCAATCAAGTGCCTTTGAGTATTGCCTTTGTTTTGATCACCACTCTTCGATTGCATCGGGAGTCTTTGATGACTTGCTTAAATCACAGGAAGACCTAGGTCGAATGGGTTTGAGTCACATGTTTGTGATGCCCTCTCACCCTGAAGAAGTGTATATGTACTCTGCAGTTAGCATCTTGTTTTGGGGACTCACTCATTGGAAGAGTGTTCCTGTGATTTCCCCAGGTGAGACTCTGGGTAGCCGTTAAGGAGACCCCTGGCTTTGAAAACCCAGATATTGATGCTTCTCTCTCTGGTCACTATGTATAGTTAGACATAGATAGACAGAAGCCTGTCTGCTGATTTGTGTTATTTTGCTCTGTTTATATAACTTCTGCTTGTAATTTCTGTTTGTGTTTTCTCTGTAAAATTGAATTGGACAAGAGGACCTCAATGGTATCTTCAAATTCTGAATCACTCTCCTCTGTTCTGTCCTTGATGATATTTAGAGAATTTTGAGTTAGAAAGATTGATGTGCTATATTGTTTGCCTTATTAACCTTTCTATCTTACTATATGATTAGCTAGTAGCTGGAACTTGAAGGAATGGCAAACTCTATCAAAGACTATATGTAAAGATGATTTGTACTGCTAGGAGCAACAGGCATTGTTAGCTCAGCCACTTAGTCATTGGCCCAGAGCAATCCAGGTTGCTCCCCAAGCTTCTACTGCTCACTTGGAGCCCAGAAAATAGAACCACTGATTACACTGATTTTCATCATATACAGAAGTTGTCTTGTCTTTTAAGCCATTCCTTTTGCTATTATATCAATGACCATCCAAAACATTTAAATCCAACCACTTGAGTCCATGTACAAGAGGAAATAGTAAGTATTTAATATGTATATTCTTATACACATATGTGTGGTCTCCCCAGATAAAATGTAAGCTACTCAAGAAACAGGAGAGTTTCATTTTTTGTCTTCATATCCCTAGTGCCTGTAGGTACTTAATAAATGCCTGTTGATTGATAGTGATCTTGATTTCAAAGATCAGTGTTTCAATCTCCTCTATAAGCCAAACTCAGCACAATTAAGCAAGTTCTCCTGATGCCTCCTGTAACTTTTGGATTCAGCTCTTTCTATTTTCTCATCCATCACAGTAAACAAGGCCAAAGTCAAACTCTAGATTTTCCTCTTTGTTCACACCAACTTTTACATATACTCTTACCTCCAAAATCCGTTACTGCACACTTACAAATTATAAAATAATGATAGTAGCTGTCATGCTTACAACACTTTAAAGTTTATAAAACCATCCATGTACATTCTTGTTTTGTACTCACAATTCCATCTGCATGAGATAGGTGTCATAGGTTTGGGTTATGAACCTGTGGTTTTATCTGATTGGGGAGCTCTCTCATATGGAAACTCCCTTCAGCGATGCAAGTCACCAAATCATCTAAAACTTCTCATCTTAGAGAATTTCCAGGGCTACTGAATCATTAAATGATTAGCCATAATCATACCATTTGTATGAATCAGAGGCAAGACTTGATCCAAGTCCTTTCTGAAACAAATGGTGGCTTTTCGTCCACTATTCCTCACCTTCTCTTTTCCCATTATGGGTTTGTAGTCACCATTTTTCAGTTGAGGAAAATGAGTCTGGGTGTTGTCAGGTGATTTGCTCATTGTCACACGGCAAGTGCTAGAGTTTGGATTTGAACCTGTGTCTTCCAATATCATGATGCCTCCCTGGAATAACCTTGATGACCAAAGTCATATTTCATTCTCTTTTCTAACAAAGGATAATCATGGGCTAGCTGATGAACAGATCTGCTATCTCACTTTCACTGGGATATTTCATGGCCAAAAGGAGACCCCATTTTCTCTGCTATAAACTATTTGCATATTAATTCAACTACTTACACTCTAGTGAGATTCATAGATTTTAGAGCTATATTTTATCCCATTTCCGTATCCTAGAACAATAATAACTCATCCTTTTTATGTAGTTTCAATTCTAGCTGTGTGAGATTGGGGAAATCATTTGACCTCTGTTTGCCTCTGTTTCCTCATCTTTAAACTGGGGATCATAATAGCGTCTACCTTAGAGGGATACTGTGAGGATAAAATAAGATAATATTTACAAAGGACTTAGCATGGTACCTGGCACATATCAGATGCTTAATAAATATATGCCCCCTTCCCTTTTTGAAATGTTAGATTTATCTACTCTCCTAGGAAGTGGTTTCCCACTTGGCCCTACCATTGTCTCCCCAACATATTTAAATGTCTCCCCAGCTGCTTAATCTACTGTATACGTGTTCATTTTTCTTATAGCCTTCAGTTATTTTATCTTTCTATATTGATCATATTGTAACAGATTCTATTTGCAGTATGGAATTTGTTGGGGTTTTTCCCCCCTCATAGTGATTTTTAGGATTATGGTGTTTTTCTGCTTACAGTGACATAGGTGAACTTTTCACATGTCCTCCCTACTTCAGTCGTTCAGATTTAAGCAAGGATATGAGCCAAGAGAAAATGGATAAAGTTAAATCCTAGAAAATAAGGAAAGCAACCCCACATATAACCTGTGTGTCTTGAGACCGTTAGCTTGATGGGCAGAATCTATAAAAAATCTGTTCCTTTTATTTTTCTC
The DNA here is from genome assembly GCF_011100635.1 of Trichosurus vulpecula. Taxonomy (NCBI): domain Eukaryota; kingdom Metazoa; phylum Chordata; class Mammalia; order Diprotodontia; family Phalangeridae; genus Trichosurus; species Trichosurus vulpecula. The sequence goes on from NC_050577.1 coordinate 58,993,230, forward strand.
TAAAACCTAGCATTTGCAGTATTTTTTTCCACTAAACTCAGAGAAGTGTGACTTCCTACTTACACAAATCTTGTTTTCTTTATTTCTCATGCTGAAATTTCTCAATTAGTATGTTGGCAATAACATTGTTGTCAGCTCCTTAAAGAGTGCCTGTCTTGCAGTTGCGGTCTGCATCATTTGTTAGGGTAGGAAACTGGCATCCAAAGAGCCTGACAAATGCCAAGGGCCGGGAATAGAATAAAGGAGCAGCAAATTGAAAAGCCATATCTATCTGAAAGTGAGACCCCATCCATGGGTCAGCAATGAAATTGACAAGGAGGATGAAAGGCCCACAGGAGCATTAGGAATCTGTGTAGGTCCAGGCACAGAACTGGAGGATAAAGCCAGAGATAGAGGAGTATCAGATAATCTAGGAGATGGGACCATAAGAGGAGGTCAGGCTCTAGGGAATCCAGTGACCATGGTAGATCATCCTAGGCCAGGGAATCAACCCATCAAAAAGCATATATTTAAGTGCCTACCCTGTACCAGACACTGTTTTAGGTACTCAGCATACTTGTTTGTCCTTTGTTCTCAAAGAGGGAGGTGATGCCATGACTTGCAAGTGAATTGGATTTAAGTGAAGCAGAGCTGCACAAAGTCCTTAGCTTCACTCTTTCCTCCAGAGGCATTGGAGTTCAGTGGCCATATATGGATCAGGATGGCTAGAGATAACCCCCACTGAGCATACAAAGACAAAGGCAAAACAGCTTTCCACTTGGAGGAGATTATATTCTATGAAGGGAGCCAGTAGGTACAGGGGACAGATCATACTAGCAGCTAGGGAGATAAAAAGACTTCACGTTAAAGAGAAACTAGAGGAAGTCAAGGAATGTAGTAGTACTTTGTTCAATCCAGTTTTGAGGTGATTTCCTATAATCATTCCACAAATAAATATTAAGTACTATAGAAAAAATGAAGAATCTGTCTTGCTGGTGCTCACAATCCAGTGAGGATCATTGAAACAATTTCTTGCACCTACTTGTAGATTTTTTTCTTCTTTTTAAATTTTTTTCCCTGTGGCAGAAGCCAATGATCAGCTGAGTTGGGCTAGTACAGTCATGTAAATTGAGGCACCTGTCTGAAGTGAGGAATTCAGAAAGAGAATATTAACATCAGTTCCTGGTGAGTAGAGTCTGACACCTAGGTTTGTAATCATTTGACTCTTTATCTTCAACGTTTAATCAACAGATATTTTTAAAGAACCTACTATGTGCCAGGAACTGTGCAAGTTTTGGAGGATGCAGATACAAAAGTAAATCAGTACTTGTTCTTTTAGAGGTTGGGGATAGTGTGTGTTGTAGGTGTGGCTTAAGTTCAACACTTTCTTAATTCAGGTTCTATATTGGGGGAAAATGGGACACTCATAAAGGAAGTGGTTTACTTTGCCTTAACACATCCAGGATCTGCAACAAAAATTCAATGGTACTTAGCTTAACTGGCCTTGGCCTTCTGGGTTTCCATCTGGAAACATCATCTGACTGGTCAGTCGGTCATCAGGGTATGGTCACTCACATGATCTTAAGAATGTACCAAGCTTGAGAGACCCCACTTACATGTAGCCTGGACCTTTAATGCACTAGGAAGCTGTATTAGGGCAAATTATGTGGAGGAGGAAGTTGTGTCATGATTAGGGAAGCCAGGTCAGGAGGCTGCTGGTCCTATCGAAATGTTTTTGTATGAAATTGATATCAGATAAGTATATTTCAGAGGAGGCTATTAGCTGGAAAATCAGGATTCCTATAGGAGGTGACACCTGAGTTCAGGGATATCGAGATACTGGAAATTGGAGGTAAAGAGTGCATTTCAGCTTAGTTCGAAGGCATGGAAATGAGAGAGGGAATGTTCCATCTGAGGAACTGTAGGAAGGAGATTGTCTGGACTCATAGTGTAACTGAAGGGGAGGAGTATGTAAAAAGACTGGAAAGGTAGGTTTGCACCACATTATGGAGGGTTTTAAATGACAAAATGATGAGTTTCTATTTTATCTTATAGGTAATAAGGAACCATTAAAAGTCACTGAGTACAGTAGTGACATTATTTGACCTGTGCTTTAGGAAAATCCTTTTGGCAGCTACATAGAAAGGATGTGAAATAGCAAGACCAACTAGGAGAATATTGCAATATTCCAGGAAAAAGTGATGAGACCTTGAACTAGCTCAATGTCTCTGGAAGCGTAGTGAAGGAATCACATCCAAGAGATGTCATGGAGAGAAAAATGACAGGGTTTTACCAAGTACTAATGACAATTTGTCCACTGTCTTTCTGAGCCAACCCTTTCTAACCATTATCATCATCAGCCTGTTTGGCCAGGTTTGAATCAGAGTTGGCTTGATTATTGTAGCAATTTATGAGCTTGTGTCTCTACTCCCATCCTTTCCCTAATATAACTGATCTACAAAACCCTCCTTGCTTTTTCTTCCTCTTTTTTCTCCCTTGAATGATTTTTATTTGACAAAGCAAATTCAGTACTTACATTTTGCAGAGTACTCTGTTAGGCCCAAGTAGAGATACAAATATTAGACAAGATATAATCCCTGTCTTCATAGAGCTTATATTCTAGTTGGAGAAAAAGACTTCACTCTTAGGTATTTTGATAGATTTCTGATCTCACTGACTGTGGTTATTTCCCTCAAAAAGTGAAGATCACGGCCCTCTATGCCTTTTGGTGCTATGCACTGTCTCCCTCTCCCCACAAATCTTCTACTCAGGGTCTCCCCAGTCCTCAGAAGGCCTTTCTTTAGCTCTCATGAAACCAAAGCAATATTGATAACTATAATACAAAATGAAAGGTGCTAAGTGCAAAAAAAGAGTTTATAAATCGGTCACCTTTGCTCAGAGAATGAAACACAAAAAAAGAAAAGACACCTATTTGTGGATTCGAACACTGGCAGTCCCATGGATTTGCTGCCTTGTTGGGATGGACATCTGTGGAGTTGTTGTGGAGAAATGTGGAAGGGAGAAAGGTCTTCTGCCCCACTGCTGTTTGAAGGCCAGACCAGAGCAGTCAGACTTCTAAATGATAGGCATGGAAAAGTGGATCCCCAGAGAGACATTTATAACGGGAAAGCCAGGGTTGCATAGCAGAGAGAGACAACCACAAGGAGAGACCCCACCTCTGGCACATACTAGCTGTGTAACCCTGGTGTGTCTGGCTCTCTGGTCTTTAGAGAACACTCTAATTAATAATCATAATAATACTTATATGGCCCTTACTATATGCCAGGTATGGTGCAAAGTGCTTTAAAGGCATTTCATTTGATCCTTATAACAACCCTGGGGGACAGGTGCTATTATTATCCCCTTTTTATAGATGAAGGGAAACTGAGGCTAACAGAGGTTCAATGACTTGCCCAGGGTTACAGAGCTAGTAAGAATCCAAAGGTGGTTTTGAACTTGGATCTTTCTGACTCCAGACCTGGTGCTCTAACCACTGTACCACTTAGCTGCCCTGAATTCTTATGGGACATTTCCTTACCCAAGATTTTCCATAATGTTATTTGAAGCAGGAAATATTTCTTTTCTTGCTGCAGTCCATTAGCATATTGCTCTTTAAATTCTTTCAGTGTCCTTTTGGTTCCACATTTACTGGGGAGGTTTACCCTGAGCAACATTAGTGAAATACTCTAGTTAAGACATATTTAAAAGAGTCAAAGAACAGATTACTCAAATTGGCCTCAATTCTCTTCTTCCAGGGTAATTATGTGACTTTCCTTCCTGGGGCATAAAAAAAATACAAATACTCTCAAATGCATAGATGTTCATGTGAAATAAGGTCTCCTGGCTGCCCTGAGTTAACTGCACATTTCACATTGCTGTTAATTACAAAGTGTATGGCAGGAGTCCTAAATGAACATGTATGCTCTGAGTTCTTTATTTTCATGGTGCTCCCAGTTTGAATTCTTGGTGATGCTTCAGCTGTGATGCCTTGCACTTCCTTAGTTAGATGAAATACTATTTGTAGGGGAATTCTGGGAACTGGGCTGCTTTCCCTAGCATATCCTGGGAAAGAATCCAGTACTTAGGAAAATACACCTTCAGTCATCAACCTTTCTATAAATGAACACTTTGCGCCGTGGCCAACTTTGGCCAAAGCTCTCCTTGCCCCAGGCCTCTCCACTTCAGGATAATAATTACCTATATGGCAGAAGTATTGCTGGACTATGTTAATTTGTTGAAGTTAATAAAGCACATATTTTAAATGGAAGTGACTTTGAAACTCTGAAGTATTTAATGTTTTTGTGAGTTGCTTGCACTAGGATGGAAGACCTATTCTCACTGTGACCTTTCATATCCTTCTACCTCTCTCTGACTCAATTCCATCATCTGCAAAATGCTGTGTTTTATAAGGATTATAGACAGAAAAAAGAGGGAAAGATTGTAAATGACATTTTAGAAAGAAAGGGGTCCATTTGTAACACTTTTAGTGAATTTTACCAGGTGTCCCTTATAGAACGAGATGCATCATTCAATATTGGTGTCATGATGGATAGCTCACGGCAATTCATCATGCCTATTACAGAATGCCTTGAGTCCTAAGACTACTGAAAAATTTTTTGTATATCAAAATTAATGATAGTTCCAATTGCCTAATGCATTTCCCTTATCCATGGGGACTGTTAAGTCACTGGAATCCTCACAATAACATGTACATATTTGAGAAGAGTATTACTTTGTTTTGGTTATAATCATAGCAAGACCTAAATAGGTTGTCATCTAGCTGACTTGCATGCTTTTGGAATCAACACCCATTTAGTCTGAGGACAAGAAGGAGGTTGGAAAATATGTACTCATCATTACCAAATAAATACAAGAGGTTTCAGCAGAGACTAGCTAGTCCAACCCAGACCTGTTAAATAAGAATGCCTACATCATACTCAACAAGGTTCATGCAGTCTTTGTGTAAAGATGTCTCATATAAAAGTCCACTTCTTCCCAAGGCACTACTTCCCATCCTGCTTTTTGGTAGTTCTAATTGTTATAATATTTTTCCTTCAATTGGGCCTAAATTTGCTTCTTTGCAATGTCTTCCCATTACTACCTTCTGGATAAAATCAAACTTAGTCCCTCTTTTACATGGTCATCCTTAAGATCCTTGAAGACAACTGTCTGCCAGCCAATTACTCATTTCCTGGTACTGTGCTAAATGCTAAATTTCCCTTCACACATTCCTCCCTCCCACTTTGTCTTCTCTTCTCTTCTCCAAATTGAACAGCCTCATTTTCTAAAACTGATCTTCATTTGCCATGACCTTGATCTCCTTCACTGTTCTGCTCATCATCTTCTAGGCATTCTCAAGCTTGTCAATCTCTGTCCTAAAATGTGATGACCATAACTGAAAACCATACCTTGGTTGCAGTGTGTCCAGGGAAGAGTACAGCAGTACTGTTGGCAGTGCAACCCACAATCACACTAGTGTTTTGGCTGTCATATCATAACTTTTGACTCATAACATGCTCACTCTCCCCTAAAACTTCCAGATATTTTCATTGCAAACTATAGCCTAATAATTCTATTTTTGTCTTGGGAGATAGCTTTTTTGAATCCAAATGTAAAACTACATTTTTATTTTTTATTATTAAATTTCATACTCATTAAATTTGGCATAGTGTTCTGGCTTCTAAAGATCTTTTGCATCCTGGCTTTTCCAACAAATTCTACCCCTCTTATTTTAAAAACAAGCAATGGGAGACTCAGAGAGGTAAAGGGATTTGTCAAAAGTTAATCAATTTCTACACATTGACAAAATTAAGAACAAAGTCCAGGCCTCTCGATACCTAGTCCAATACTCTATCTATGACATGGTCTTTAGTAAGCATTGTAGGGAAGCCCTCCCTTTTTATTGAATCAAGTCTTCGAACTTTTATTACAGTGTTTTTACTCCTCCCCCTTCCATAGCGTCTACTAAAGATCCATACCATATAATTCAATTAATTATTAATTGCTGTCACTGATGTATACTCAATAGACAATTGCACAGGAGAAGATGAAAGGGAAAGATAGGTCAAACCAATAGTACTGCACTGTGGAACACAAGGACATAACTAAATAATGAGGCCAGCATTTGATCTACTAGAGGAATATCATTAATGGCATTTGGGTTATGTCCCTGTCATATAGATTAACAGAAACTCAGGAGGAAAGCTGGTAGTATGAAAGACTAAGATTAGTATTCCGTCTTCCCTTTTGTCTGCTATGTGACTGATTCCACTCATCTGTCCAACTGACAAAGTAGAAGAATAGTTATAGTAATTTAAAAATGATGTTGAAGATGGCAGCTGGTAAGCAGAAACTAGTGTGAGCTCCGTACTGAGTCCCTCTAAAAACCTATAAAAAATGGCTCTGAACCAATTCTAGAACGGCAGAACCCACAAAACAGCAGAGGGAAGCAGGGCTCCAGCCCAGGACAGCCTGGATGGTCTCTGGGTGAGGTCGCTCCCACACGGAGCTGGGAGCTGGGAACGGAGTGGAGCAGAACCCAGCCTGAGCGGCGTGGACCATCCAGACCAGAAGCCGGGCGGAGGGGGCCCTAGCGCCCTGAATCAGTGAGCTGCGGCAGTTACCAGACTCCTTAACCCACAAACACCAAAGACAGCGGAGAAGGTTAGTGGGAAAAGCTGTGGGAGTAGAAGGAGTTTGCGGTTCAGCTTCCAGCCCAGGGGGCAGCAGAGGTGGGGCAGCTACAGCTGTTGTTACTTCCGGCTCCAGGCCCACCTGGTGGGAGGAATTAAGTGGCGGATCAGAGCAGGAGTGCACAGCCTGCTGAAGATCTAAGCCCAGTTCGGGTTGGGGGTCGGGGAAGGAGCAGTGCTGGTGCGGCAGGACTGGCACCTCCCCCCCAAACGTGGAACATAGAACTCTGTAGTCTACAAGCAGTCATACCCCACTGCAAACCTCAAAGGTCAAGTTAGTTGGCTGGGAATATGGCCAGGCAGTGAAAACGCACCCAGATTCAGTCTCAGACTTTGCATTCTTTCTTTGCTGACAAAGAAGACCAAAACATACAGCCTAAAGAAGTCAATAAAGTGCAAGAGCCTACACCAAAAGCCTCCAAGAAAAACATGAACTGGTCCCAGGCCAAGGAAGAGCTCAAAAAGGATTTGGAAAAGCAAGTTAGAGAAGTAGAGGAAAATTGGGAAGAGAAATGAGAAGGATGCGAGAAAACCATGAAAAACAAGTCAATGACTTGCTAAAGGAGACCTAAAAAAAATACTTAAAAATACACTGAAGAAAACAACACCTTAAAAAATAGACTAAATCAAATGGCAAAAGAGCTCCAAAAAGCCGATGAGGAGAAGAACGCCTTGAAAGGCAGAACTAGCCAAATGGAAAAGGAGGTCCAAAAGACCACTGAAGAAAATACTACTTTAAAAATTAGATTGGAGCAAGTGGAAGGAAGTGATTTTATGAGAAATCAAGATATTATAAAACAGAACCAAAGGAATGAAAAAATGGAAGATAATGTGAAATATCTCATTGGAAAAACCACTGACCTAGAAAATAGATCCAGGAGAGATAATTTAAAAATTACTGGACTACCTGAAAGCCATGATCAAAAAAAGAGCCTAGATATCATCTTTCAAGAAATTATCAAGGAGAACTGCCCTGATATCCTAGAGCCACAGGGCAAAATAGAAATTGAAAGAATCTATCGATCACCTCCTCAAATAGATCCCAAAAAGAAATCTCCCAGGAATATTGTCGCTAAATTCCAGAGCTCCCAGATCAAGGAGAAAATACTGCAAGCAGCCAGAAAGAAACAATTTGAGTATTGTGGAAACATAATCAGAATAACCCCAGATCTGGCAGCCTCTACATTAAGAGATCGAAAGGCTTGGAATACGATATTCCGGAGGTCAATGGAGCTAGGATTAAAACCTAGAATCACCTACCCAGCAAAAGTGAGTATTATGCTCCAAGGAAAAATATGGATTTTCAATAAAATAGAGGACTTTCAAGCTTTCTCAGTGAAAAGACCAGAACTGAATAGAAAATGTGACTTTCAAACACTAGAATCAAGAGAAGCATGAAAAGGTAATCAAGAAAAAGAACAAGAAAAAGAAATTGTAAGGGACTTACTAAAGGTGAACTGTTTTGTTGACATTCCTACATGGAAACATGATGTGTATGATTCATGAGACCTCAGTATTAGGGTAGCTGAAGGGAATATGCATACATATATGTTTATGTACATATATATATATATATATATATATATATATATGGGTGAATGTGTATATATGTATATATCTATGTGTGTATGTATATATATATATATACATATATATATATATATATATATATATATATATATATATAGATAGATAGAGAGAGAGAGAGAGAGAGAGAGAGAGAGAGAGAGAGGGAGGGAGAGAGCAGACACACAGGGTGAGTTGAAGATGAAGGGAAGATATCTAAATGAAATAAATTCAAATTAAGGGATGAGAGAGGAATATACTGAGAGAGGGAGATAAAGAGAGATAGAATGGGATGGATTATCTCCCATAAAGGTGGCAAGAGGAAGCAGTTCTGTGGGAGGAGGGGAGAGGGCGGATGAGGGGGGAATGAGTCAACATTGCTCTCATAAGATTTGGCCTAAGGAGGGAATACCATACATACCCAATTGGGAATCTTACCCCACAGGAAAGAAGAGGGAAGAAGATAAAAAAAATGGGGGGATGATGGAGGGGAGGGCAGATGGGGTGGAGGTAGTCAAAAACAAACACTTTCGAAAGGGGACAGGGTCAAGGGAGAAAATTCAATAAAGGGGGATGGGTTGGGAAGGAGCAAAATATAGTTAGTCTTTCACAACATGAGTATTGTGGAAGGGTTATACATAATGATACACATGTGGCCTATGTTGAATTGCTTGACTTCTTAGGGAGGGTGGGCGGGAAGGGAAGAGGTGAGAGAATTTGGAACTCAAAGTTTTAAAAACAGATGTTCAAAAACAAACAAAAATGTTTTTGCATGTAACAAGAAAATAAGATACACAGGCAATGGGGCGTAAAAATTTATCTTGCCCTACAAGAAAGGAAGGGAAAAGGGGATGGGAGGGGAGTGGCATGACAGAGGGGAGCGCTGACTGGGGAACAAGGCAACCAGAATATACGCCATCTTGGAGTGGGGGGAGGGTAGAATAGGGAGAAAATTTGTAATCCAAACTCTTGTGAAAATCAATGCTGAAAACTAAATATGTTAAATAAATTAAAAAAAAATTCTCTGAAAAAAAAATGATGTTAAGTCATATTAACTTAGACCTGTCCTCCCAAACCCTTGGCAGAGGTGTGACATCCATATTATATATTACATACATTTTCAAACCTGTTCAATGTATTGATCGCCTCTGCTGATTTTTTTCCTCTTTTCTTTCTTTTTTTCTTTTTTTGTCTTTAAAATACGACTTGTTGAAATGTTGTCATTTCCTTATGAAAAGGGCCTGTGGCCATGGTAGGAAGGACTTCGGAAAGAACAGTTATTTATCTTTTTAAGAAGGATGGTAGTAATAAAAGCAGGTCAGATTGGACCAAGAACTAAATATTATGTCCATTTAATTTTAATAAATTGATGTCTGCTTTAAAAAATAAAAAAAAATTAATATACCACTTATTATACATGATGGTTTTCTTTTTAATTATTATTTATTTATTTAATATTTTTAGTTTTCAGCATTGATTTGCACAAGAGTTTGAATTACAAATTTTCTCCCCATTTCTACCCTCCCCCTCACTCCAAGGTGACATATATTCTGATTGCCCTGTTCCCCAGTCAGCGCTCCCTTCTGTCACCCCACTGCCCCCATCCCCTTTTCCCTTACTTTCTTGTAGGGCAAGATAGATTTCTATGCCGCATTGCCTATATATATTATTTCCTAGTTGCATGTAAAAACTTTTTTTTGAACATCTGTTTTTAAAACTTTGAGTTCTAAATTCTCTCCCTTCTTCCCTCCCTACCCACCCTCCCTAAGAAGGCAAGCAATTCAACATATGCCACATGTGCATCATTATGCAAAACCCTTCCACAGTACTCATGTTGTGAATGACTAACTATATTTTGCTCCTTCCTATCCTATCCCCCTTTATTCAATTTTCTCCCTTGACCCTGTCCCTTTTCAAAAATGTTTATTTTTGATTACCTACTCCCCCTATCTGCCCTCCCTTCTGTCATTCCCTCCCCCACCCCCTGCTTTTTTTATCTCCTTCCTCCTTCTTTCCTGTGGGGTAAGATACCAAATTGATTGTGTATGTTATTCCATTCTCAGGTCAAATCCAATAAGAGCAAGATTCACTCATTCCCCGTCACTTGCCTCCTCTTCCCTTCCAAAACAACTGCTTTTCTTGGCACTTTTATGTGAGATAATTTACCCCATTCTATCTCTCTCTTTCTCCCTCTCTCAATTATTCCTCTCTCATCCTTTAATTTGATTTTATTTAAGATATCATCCTTTCATATTCAACTCACCCTGTGCCCTCTGTCTCTACACACACACACACACACACGCACACACACACACACACACACATATATTCCCTTCAGCTACCCTAATACTGAGGTCTCATGAATTATACACATCATTTTTCCATGTAGGAATGTAAACAAAACAGTTCAACTTTAGTAAGTTCCTTATGGTTTCTCTTTCTCATTTGCCTTTTCATGCTTCTCTTGATTGTTGTGTTTGAAAGTCAAATTTTCTATTCAGCTCTGATCTTTTCACTGAAAAAGCTTGAAAGCCCTCTATTTTATTGAAATTCCATATTTTGCCTTGGGGCACGATACTCAGTTTTGCTGGGTAGGTGATTCTTGGTTTTAATCCTTGCTCCTTTGATCTCCAGAATATCATATTCCAAGCCCTTTGATCTCTTAATGTAGAAACTGCTAGATCTTGTGTTAACCTGATTGTGTTTCCACAATACCCTATACAATGGTTTTCTGGAAGAGGAAGCATTTTGGGAAATTTTGGTTATGTAAAAAACAAAGAGGAATCAATAAAAATAATTTATAACACATTAACTGGATCATGATCAATACAATAGCAGGGAAGAACTATGAAAAAGAGAACAGGATGAAATAACCTCTGTTACTCATATCAGCTTCTTTTAGTCACTGTACATAATAAGTTATTCAATCAAAATCAAAATGTTGAAATGAAATAAATCAGAGGACCTGTATTTCAATACCATCTCTGTACCTTTTTACCTGTTTGACCTTGAACAAGTCAATTAAATTCCGTGGGCTTCAGTTTCTTCATCTGCAAATGAGGGATTTAGAGCAAATGAATTCCAATATCCCTAGTTCGTATAGTAGACTCAGAGTCAACAAGATGTGACTTCAAATTTAGCCTCACACACTTACTAGCTCTGTTCCCCAGGACAAGCCACTTGGCCTATTTTTGTCTCAGTTTCCTCAATTATAAAAAGAGGATAAGAATAGTACCTACTTCTCAGGGTTGTTGTGAGGATCAAATGAAATAATATTTATAAAGCAGTCAGCCCAATCTGGCACATAGTAGGTACTATGTAAGTGATTATAGATCTTATAAATGGTAGTATGATCCCATGAAGAGAAGGAGTATATTTTTATTTAATTAAATATTGACTTAAAACAGTTGTCAGAGGTAGCTGAATATACTGGATAGAAAGTTGTACTAAGTCAGAAAGGCCTGGATTCATAGCCCGTCTCTGTCACATGGCAGCATGGTTCTGGAAAAAATCACTTAACTCAATCCCTTAGCCTAGACAATGCTGTAAGATCATAAATTGCACATGGTTTCTCATCCTCGTCCAGGATTTCCCTATACTGATGAAATCCCAAGTCCTTTCCTCATCCCTGTCCTTATCTTTATTCCTATCTCTATTCTATTGACTTGAATTTCCTGTTGGTTTCAGTTGGAGAGTATTCAGAGGTCTGCCCAGAAGCCACAGATTTCCTGTGTCAAGACAAGAAGTGTATTGAATACCATCTGGTTTGTGACTACAAGCCTGACTGCATGGATAGGTCTGATGAAGCTGATTGCAGTGAGTATTTCTCTCCAGCTTAACATAATGACTTATATGAAATGTATGCTCACAATAACAGTCTGAAGGGATTTATATAATTGTCAGAACTTTCCAGCCTCCTTATGGCTTGGACAAACCAAAAGATTTTCCATAACCTCTCTATATGTCAGCTTCAGCTATTTACTTCATAATGAATACCAGCCATGCTAGATTGTTATCAGGTCTTAACTGTTTGAACTTTGGTAGTTGAATAAAGTCTGCAAAAGTCTGGATAGCCATTGAAAAAAACCACTAGATTTTTCTTTTTCTTCATTGTTTCTATTTATATGAGCTAAACCAAATGGTTTTAGCTGGAACGGATGTTCAGGAGATTGGCTAAATAACATATAAGCTAGAATGTCTTATTAAATAGGTTATTCTGTCTCATTAGAGAGTCAAAAAGAAAGATCTACTTAGAGTTCCTTAATTGTTATTGAACATACTTAAATTATCTTAAAGGGCTGCTAGGTGGCTCAGTGGTTAGATTGTGGTGCGTAGAATCAGGAAAACTCATTTCCCTGACTTTGAGGCAAATCTGGCCTCAGATTTAATAACTGTATGACCCTGAGAAAGTCAGTTAACCTTGTTTGTCTCAGTTTCTTCATCTGTAAAATGAACTAGAGAAGGAAATGGCAAACCCCTCCAGTATTTTTGCCAAGAAAACCCCATATGGGGAGATGAAGAGTTAGACATGACCGAACAACAATAACATCCTCTTAAACGATTTCTTGGAAATTCACATTAATCATAGTGTCCAAAGGGGTAAGTTAAGAAAAAAAACTACAAAGAATATTTAGATCATCATGATAAATTGGAAAGAGTTCAGACAACTTAGGCTCACACTCTATCTCTAAGGCTTAGTTTTTGTGAGACTGTAACTTACCTGGGCTTTAATCTCCTTTTCCATTAAATGAGATGTTTGGACTAGAATTCTAGTTAGATCCCTTTTATCTGCAGATCTATTATACTATGATTCCCAAAACTTTTCTTCCATTCAGGTCATATTGACCTACTTTCACTCAGTCCAGGGATAACAGATTGCTCATTCATCTCCAAATCGTAAATCCTTATGAGAAAGATTTCAAATGAGTCTAATGTTCTTTAGGTCAAGCAGGGTTTCTTAACCTGGAGTCTTTGAACTTTTAAAAAAAATTTAACAATTGTATTTTAATATAATTGGTTTCCTTTTTGGTTCCACTTTAATTTATCCATTTAAAAACATTTTTTTCAGAAAAGGTTCATAGGCTTTAGAAGCAGCCTCTGTTAAAGGAATCTGTAATACAGAAAAAGTTATGATCCCCTGCTTTACAGGTTATCTCATAACTTTTGAATCTATAAGCAATGGTTCAAGTTCTCTTAGAGCATATGAAGTTCCTAACAAAACATTATACATTCTCTTTTTTTTTTTGAAAGTCTGGCTCTTCCTATTACACCCAAGCTGGAAGCACAGAGGCTACTCATGGCTTGATCCCACTGCTGATTGGTGCGGGACCTTTGCCCAACTCTATTTCCATCCTGGGCTAGTTTGCCCTCCTTAGACAACCTGGTGCACTGTCTCCCTTTCCCACCCTCCTACCTCCAGTCTCTGGTACTTCCAAGGTGTCATCTTATTGAAGCCAACATTAGACACCTAATTGGAAGAGTCTCCTAAAGCGTAATAGTCCCCAGATCAAGATAACCATTGGCCTTAGCCTCCTCAAAAGGTGGGATTAAAAATGTGTTCCTCTATCTCTGGCTATACATTTAATTTGATAAAACCTACAGTTATTAAGTGCCTACTATGTGCAAAGCACTGTGGCACACATTGAAGATATGAAGACAGAAGCAAAATAGTCCCTGCCTTCAAGGCACTTACTTTTTCAGGAAGGGAGTGAGAGAAAGAGAAGCCACCATACATGAAGATAAGTAGATACAAAAAACTATACAAAATAAATACAAAGTAATTGTGTGTGTGTGTGTGTATGTGTGTGTGTGTGTGTGTGTTTAGAAGAGTATTAACAATCCAGGATATTAGGAAAAGCCCTCTTTAGGAGGTTACATTTGAATAGTCTTGGAGTCCCAAGAAACACTGAAGGCATATATTGACTTCCTCTACCAGCATAGAAAAAAATACCTTTCAGTAGTATTTGAACAACTATTTCTTCAATGAGCACTGAAATTGCCATACTAAATGTAGGTCCTGATTAGTGTTAATGATAAATCCCAAGAAGAGATCACATTATTTGACTTTACTTTATTTAAAATATATTTGTATTTAAAAAGTAGTAATTGATTCCAGCCCAATGGAAATCTGCAATATGAATTTGACCACTCAGAGAAATTATTTGTACTAATCAGCTGTCATTACCACTGCATCTTAAAAGACTTCTCCAGAACTTTAGGAATGACATAAACTTTAGTTCTATCAAGACACAAATAGAGGAAACAATTCATATTATGAGCCAGTTTGACAAACAGTAATAAAGAAGTCAAAATCTGGGGAAAATTTATGAAAAGTTGCCTAGCAATGGAATATGAGTACGGCACCATTTACCATTCAAAAGATCATGAGGAGCCAGGCTGAAAGGTACTCAGAGGAATTGATCACTGCTAATAAATTATCCTTCTACCTTACCACTCAAGAGTAAATATCTCCTAGACCACCTTACTTTATCAACCATTTCACTGGGGATATCTCTTCTTCCATTACAAGTCTATGCAAAAACATATGAAAAAAAGATACACAAAACACCAAAGAGCATGTTTTAATTGATATAGTGAATATGTTAATTTTGGAGATTATTAAGATTTAATCCTTAAAATGTATTAATCTTTGATATAGAATTATTTTGAGCTTTATAGAGAATGGATGTTCAGTCCCAAGGATCCCCTATGATGATACTGACTGAACACCAAGATTTTTATGAATCATTGGGTCAGTTACAGAGAGAATAATATACATAGGTGAAATAATTTAAATGTGACTGAAAATTTATAAGAGAGGAAGTGTGGTTTAGTGGATAAAGAGCTGACCTCAATCAGAAAGTTCTAAATTCCATACCATCTCTGATATATATATATATAAAAGCTGTGTGACTGTGGGCAGGTATCTTTACCTCTTAGTGACCCCAGGCAATTCTCTACAGTTTTAAATGGTCAAGCATCAGGTTCCAGTCTGTGTTGATAGAGAGTTTTCTAATTGGGAGTTCGCAAAACCAATGATATAACCATTACAGACCAAACAATTCTGGAAAACACGATGCCTAAGTAAATTGTAGTAACTAATCTTGGCCTAGGAATGACCCAGAATTCCCACAGGGAGGCTCGGATGACTAGGACAGAATGATATACAAAAGTTGCATTTTTCCCCCTTTAGGGCAGGATTTCAGAGAAGGACTGGTTACAGAAATTGTGTTATGATGAATTTCACTGACTCTGTAGTTAAAGGACCTGTCTTGAAATTTTACTTCTGTCTCATAGTTACTTAAGTGACCTTGGTCATCCCTTCATCTACCTGTATATTAGATTCCTTACTTTAAGGAATAATAAAGTTGGATAGATGGCCTCTGAGATCTCTCCAGATCGTTGATGCTATTTTAGTAACATTTTTGGTCTCACTCTCTCAACACACAGTTAAAAAAATAGCTTGAGGCCCCCAGAAGGCAATATCTATCAATGTTCCAGGGATGACCTGGAAGTATTGGGCTTTCTGGTACCGTTGCTCATGAGCCCCCACCAGTGTGATAGCCAGTTGAATTCTATTGGTTTTCAGAAAAGAGGGTTCTTGAGAAGGTATAGCAAGATTTTTTAAAATAAAACAATACCGCCCCAAGCTGTCCTCTTGCCCAACAAGGTCCCAAGGTACAACCTCAACCATAAAATCCTGTAGAAATGAGGCAGATGTGTAGAGAACATATGTGCCATAGGGATGCCTTCTTATTTCTGGCTCTGGAAATCTTTTTCTCCCTTTGTGGAGGCCTCATGAAGTTCACTTTATGTATATCTCTCTGATCAGGTTAAAGGATAACTACCATTTTAGAATCCATGGCTGACACTACTCATTGTTACAAAGACTTATAATCTTTGATGGCACTACTGTCATCAAATGACTTCCTTTCCATGTTTCTCTTTCCCTTTGACTTCTGCAGTTTATTCTCTTGTCTATTGCTACCAATTCTGGTCACCACTGGGATTTTGGACGGGGCTTCTCCCTCTCCAAAATTCACACAGTTTCCTTGATATACTCTTAGAATGCTGGGTCACCCAAGAATAGGAAAGAAACAGAAGAGACACATAGCAGCTGGGTGGGACAGGGAGCAACCACTAATCCCCCTAACCAGCAGCTCACAGCAGTCCTCTTCTCATTTGCTTTCAGACCAGAAGAATGAAAGATGGGCCTGCCATTGTATACTCACTCATTTCTAGCCCAACACCCACTGAATCCTTAGTTCTTCTAGTTCTTCAGCCATTGGAAGATTTTTTTTGTCATCATATATTATTACCGTAGCAAAGTGTCACCACACAGTGGTTACACAGTCACATGTGGCTATAAATAGGCTTCCAAGGTCCATGTATTTGATTAGAATCAGGAAGAAATATCTAGGCATGCTGTGCATAAGGAGCCACAAGAGGCAAAACTTAGTATTCTTTAAGGACTTGTTGTCCAGTCCCCCTTCTAAGCTATTTTCTTATCAAAACACTAAACTTTCTTTTAAAAATTATTTAATATTATAGTTTCCACAAGATTTTGAGTTACATATTTTCTCCCCATTTCTACCCTCCCCCCACTCCAAGATGGCATATATTCTAATGGCCCCATTCCCCAATCAGTCCTCCCTTCTGTCACCCCATTCCCCCATTCCCTTTCCCCTCACTTTCTTGTAGGGCAGGATAGATTTCTATGCCCCATTCCCTACATATCTTATTTCTCAGTTGCTTGCAAAGATGAATTTTTCTTTTGAGCATCTGATTTTTTTTTATAAATTTCTTTATTTATTTTTAGTTTACCACACATGGTTCTACATAGTTTTGAGTTCCAGTTTTTCTCCCCTCCCTCCCCCCTCCCTCCCCAAGACAGCATGGAGTCTCATATAACTGTCATGTATAACTTCGCATTGAATTAATTTATGCACTAGTCAAGTCGTGGAAAAGAATTTTGACCAATGGAATGAATCATGAGAAAGAAGAAACAGAACAAAAAAAAAAAACAAACCCAAAAACAAAAACAAAAGAGAAGCAAAAAAGGCCAGCATGTAGTGTGCCTCAGTCTGTATTCAAACTTCGCAGTTCTTTGTCTCGATGAAGATAGCATTCTCCATCGTGAGTCCCCTGGAGTTGTCCTTGCCCCTTAGGTTGCTGAGAAAAGTGCAGTATGTCAGGGTTGGTCCTCATGGAATCCATATATCTGTGGCTGTGCACAACGTTCTCCTGCCTCTGCTCCGCTCACTCAGCATTATGTCGTGTAGGTTTTTCCAGGTTGTTATGAAGTCTGCATCATCCCCATTTCTTATGGCACAATAGTATTCCATCACCTTCATATACCACAGCTTGTTCAGCCATTCACCAATTGATGGGCATCCCTTTGATTTCCAATTCTTGGCTACCACAAAGAGAGCTGCTATAAATATTTTTGTACATATGGGTCCTTTTCCCGCTTGTGTGATTTCTTTGGCATACAACCCTAGAAGTGGTATTGCTGGGTCAAAGGGTATGAACATTTCTATAGCCCTTTGGGCATAGTTCCAAACTGCTCTCCAAAATGGCTGGATCAGCTCACAACTCCACCAGCAATGCAACAATGTTCCAATTTCCCCACATCCTTTCCAGCATTTATCATTTTCCTGTTTTGTTATTTTAGCCAATCTGACAGGAGAGATGTGGTATCTAAGAGTTGTTTTGATTTGCATTTCTCGAATCAGTAGTGATCCAGAGCATTTTTCCATATGCCTGTAGATAGCTTTAATTTCTTCCTCTGAAAACTGCCTGTTCATATCCTTTGACCATTTCTCAATTGGGGAATGGCTTGTATTCCTATGTATTTGGCTCAGCTCCCTGTGTATTTTAGAGATGAGGCCTTTATCAGAGATACTAGTTGCAAAGATTTTCTCCCAATTTTCTGCTTCCCTCCTAATTCTTGTTGCATTGGCTTTTTTTGTACAAAAACATTTCCATTTGACATAATCAAAATTATCCATTTTGCATTTTGTAATGCTCTCTATCTCTTGTTGGGTCATGAATTCTTTACTTTTCCACAAATCTGATAAGTAAACTATTCCTTGCTTTCCCAAATTACTTAGAGTATCAACTTTTACTCCTAAATCATGAACACATTTTGATTTTATTTTGGTATATGGTGTAAGATATTGGTCTATGCCCAGTTTTTGCCCTACCATTTTCCAATTTTCCCAACAGTTTTTGTGAAATAGTGAATTATTAGCCCAGAAGCTGGCCTCTTTGGGTTTATCAAAGAGTAGATTGCTAAACTTGTTGATTTCACCTACTTGTGTACCTATCCTATTCCACTGATCCACACCCCTGTTTCTTAACCAGTACCAGGCAGTTTTGATGACTGCTACAGTTTAATATCTGGTGTGGCTAAGCCACCATCTCTAGCATGTCTTTTCATTAATATCCTAGATACTCTAGACCTCTTGTTTTTCCAAATGAATTTTGTTATTATGTTGTCCAGCTCAGTAAAAAAAAATTTTTGGTAGTTCGATTGGTATGGCACTGAATAGATAGATTAATTTAGGTAGAATTGTCATTTTTATTATATTAGCTCGGCCTAACCATGAGCAACTGATATTTCTCCATTTATTTAGATCTGATTTTATTCGCGTGTAAAGTGTTTCATAGTTATGTTCATATAGGCCCTGGGTTTGTCTTGGCAAATAGACTCCCAAATATTTTATAGTGCCTTCAGTAACTTTGAATGGAATTTCTCTTTCTATCTCTTGCTGTTGGGCTTTTTCAGTGATGTATAGGAATGCTGAGGATTTATGTGGGTTTATTTTATATCCTGCAACTTTGCTAAAATTGTTTATTATTTCAAGTAGTTTTTTACTTGATTCTCTAGGATTCTCTAGATAAATAATCATATCATCTGCAAAAAATGATAATTTAGTTTCTTCTTTTCCTATTCTAATTCCTTCAATTTCTTTTTCTTCTCTTATTGCTACAGCTAATGTTTCTAGTACCAAATTGAATAATAGGGGTGATAATGGACATCCTTGTTTCACCCCTGATCTTATTGGGAATGCATCTAGTTTATCCCCATTACAAATAATGCTTGTTGATGGTTTTAGGTAGATGCCATTTATAATTTTGAGGAAGGTTCCACTTATTTCTATGCTTTCTAGTGTTTTTAATAGGAATGGGTGTTGTACTTTGTCAAAGGCTTTTTCTGCATCTATTGAGATGATCATATGGTTTCTGCTAGTTTTGTTGTTGATATGGTCAATTATGCTAATAGTTTTCCTAATATTGAACCAGCCTTGCATTCCTGGAATAACTCCTACCTGGTCATAGTGTATTATTCTCGTAATGAGTTGCTGCAATCTTTTTGCTAATATTTTATTTAAAATTTTTGCATCAATATTCATTAAAGAAATTGGTCTATAATTTTCTTTCTCTGTTTTGACTCTACCTGGTTTCGGTATTAGTATCATATTTGTGTCATAAAAAGAATTTGGTAGGACTCCTTCTTCACCTATTTTCCCAAATAGTCTACAAAGTATTGGAATTAGTTGTTCTTTAAATGTTTGATAGAATTCACATGTAAAACCATCTGGCCCTGCAGATTTTTTCCTAGGGAATTCGTTGATGGCCTGCTCAATTTCTTTTTCTGATATGGGGTCATTAAGAAATTTCACTTCCTTCTCTGTTAGTCTGGGCAGTTTATGTTTTTGTAGATATTCATCCATATCTCTAAGGTTGTCAAATTTATGGGCATACAGTTGGGCAAAATAATTCCTAATTATTGTTTTGATTTCCTCTTCATTAGAGGTGACCTCACCCTTTTCATTTTTTATACTGGTAATTTGATTTTCTTCTTTCTTTTTTTTTAATCAAATTGGCCAAAGGTTTTTCAATTTTATTGGTTTTTTCATAAAACCAGCTCTTTGTTTTATTTATTAATTCAATAGTTTTCTTGGTTTCAATTTTATTAATCTCTCCTTTGATTTTCAGTATTTCTAATTTGGTATTTAATTGGGGGTTTTCAATTTGCTCTTTTTCTAGCTTTTTCAGCTGTATGCCCAGATCATTGATCTCCTCTTTCCCTATTTATTCATGTAGGCATTTAGAGATATAAAACTTCCCCTAAGAACTGCTTTTGCTGCATCCCATAAGTTTTCGTATGTTGTTTCATTATTGAATGAAATTATGAATGAAATTATTAATTGTTTCTCTGATTTGTTCTTTGGCCCACTCACTCTTTAGAATTAAATTATTTAGTTTCCAATTAGTTTTTAGCTTATTTTTCCATGGTACTTTATTAAAAATGATTCTTATTGCATCATGATCTGAAAAGGATGCATTGACTACTTCTGCTTTTCTGCACTGGATTGTGAGGTTTTTATGCCCTAGTACTTGGTCAATTTTTGAGTATGTGCCATGTACTTTTGAGAAGAAAGTATATTCCTTTTTATCCCCATTCAGTTTTCTCCAGAGGTCTATCATAGGTGCCTTTTCTAAAATTCTGTTTACCTCCTTAACTTTTTTCTTATTTATTTTGAGGTTAGATTTATCAAGTTCAGAAAGGGGGAGGTTGAGGTCTCCCAATATTATAGTTTTGCTGTCTATTTCTTCCTGTAACTCCCTTAACCTCTCCTCTAAGAATTTGTATGCCTTACCACTTGGTGCATATATGTTAAGCAATGATATTGCTTCATTGTTTATGGTGCCTTTTAGCAGGATATAATGTCCTTCCTTATCTCTTTTAATTAGATCTGTCTTTACTTTTGCTTTGTCTGAAATTAGGATTGCTACACCTGCTTTTTTTACTTTAGCTGAGGCACAATATGTTTTACTCCAGCCTTTTACCTTAACCCTATGTGTATCCCCCTGTTTCAGATGCGTTTCTTGTAAACAGCATATTGTAGTATTATGGTTTTTAATCCATTCTGCTATCTGCTTCTGTTTTGTGAGAATGTTCATCCCCTGCACGTTCAGGGTTATGATTTCTATCTGTGTCTTTTTCTCCATCCTAATTCCCGCTGTTTATGCTTTTATTTCTCCCTTTCCCCTTCTCCTCCTCAACAAAGTTTTGCTTTTGACCGCCACTTTCCTCAGTTAACCCTCCCTCTTTATTCCCCTCCCTTATCTTACCGTTACCCACTTGCTACTTCTCCTCTTCCTTCTGCCCACCCCCCTCCCTTTTTCCCCCCTTACCCTCCCACTTCCCGTAGGACAAGTTAGATTTCTAAACTTATCAGAGTATGTTATTCCCTTCTTGAACTAGATCAGATGACAGTAAAGCTCAAATACTGCTCTTCTCCCTCCCTTCTTTCCCTCTACTATAATATGTTTTTGTGCCACTTCCTTTGGTGTAATTTACCCTTTTCTACTACCTCCTTACCACTTCCCTCATAGCCCTCCCTTTATATCTCTTATTTATATTTTATATCTTTACATCAGTTAATTTATACAGGCATTCACAACCTATGTATATCCCTTTCATTTGTCATAATAGTTGTACCATTCACAAGAATGACTTATATATGTATATGTATATATATATACATAAAAAACATACATAAGATGATATAATCCCACATAAAGATGTAAACAACCTGCCCTTATTGGTTAATAAGGTTTGTGGGGTTTTTCCCCCTGGTTACCTTTTTATGTCTCTCTTGGGTTTTGTATTTGGAGATCAAATTTTCCATTGAGTTCTGGCCTTTTCATCAGGAAGGTCTGGAATTCCCTTATTTCATTGAATGTCCATCGCCTTGCCTGAAAAATTATGCTTAGTTTTGCTGGGTAGTTGATCCTTGGTTGTAGTCCCAGCTCCTTTGCCCTTCGGGATATCATATTCCAATTTCTCCTGTCTTTTAATATGGAACCTGAGAGATCCTGCGTGATCCTGACTGTAGTTCCACGATATTTGAATTGCTTCTTTTTGGCTGCTTGCAGTATTTTCTCCTTGAGTTTATAGCTCTGAAATTTGGCTATAATATTTCTTGGTGTTTTCAGTTTGGGATCTCTTTCAGGGGGTGATCGGTGAATTCTTTCAATGACTATTTTGCCCTCTGGTTCTAGGACCTCTGGGCAGTTGTCTTTGATAATTTCTTCGAAGATACTGTCAAGGCTCCTTTTTTTCATTGTGGATTTCCGGTAGGCCAATAACTCTCAGATTGTCTCTCCTGGATCTATTTTCCAGGTCAGTTGTTTTGCCAATCAGATATTTCACATTTTTTTTCTATTTTTTCATTCTTTACGTTTTGTTTTATTACTTCTTGATGCCTCATAGATTCATTAGCTTCTACTTGCTCAAGTCTAATTTTAAATGAGTTAGTGTTTACATTTTGCTTTTGAGCCTCCATTTTCAATTGGTTGATTTCGCCTCTCAGGGTGTCCTTTTCTCTCTCTAGATTCTGAATCTCCGTAGCCATTTCGCCAATCTTATTCTTTAGGGACTTGATTTCATCAGTGGATTTTTTCTCCCTTTTTTCCATTTTTTCCATATTTTATTTTAGCTCCCTAATTTGGTTTTTAAAATCCTCCTTTAGCTCTTCCAGCAGTGCTTTTTGGGCTGGAGACCAGTTCATATTAGCTTTTGAGGTATCTGATGTATCTACCGTGTCATTGCTATCCTCTTCTATGTTGATATTTTGATCCTGCTTGTCTCCATAAAAAGAATCTATTGTCCTCGGTTTTTTTGTGTTCTTCTTCATGTTGGTTTGCCTTTTGCTGGCTTTACAACGAATTTCTATCTGTGGGTCTCAGGGCTTTCTGTCCCAGCTTTCTTATTCTGGGGGTTGTGAGTCTAGAATTAAAACCTTCAGTTTCCTGAGGTGTGGGGGAGGGGGTGGCTCCCTGGCGTCTCACTCCCTGTGGGTGCTCTCCAGCACTTGCTTTTCAGCAATGGTCTCAGCTGTTTGTTGTTTGAGCTGATGTCTGGCACTTCCCCTGGGGGAGCAAGGTTACATCTGTGCCGTTGGCATTGACCCCTGCCGACTCTGCCCCTCTGGGACTAATGGGCTTCTACTATTTGTCCTGTGAGGCCCCACTACTCTCTCCTCTGTTTCAGTTCTCTTTTTTTATTCCCGAGGAATTCTCTGGGTGAGGGGGGGAGGGATTAGAGGATTAGAGCCTTTTACCTGGCCATTGAGTCTTCCGGAAGTTCAAGAAGCCGAGTTCCTGGGTTTTGCAAGCGTCAGGACTGGGTGTTTTCACGGCCGGCGGCGTTGCGCTGCCTCTCGTCGCTCCCACAGACTGCCGACCTGTGTTGGGAGTCCTGGGGATCTCTGCCGGTTTCAGGCACCCAGCTTTCTCCCAGCCAGTCTCCCACGTGGATTTCCCGGCCGGCCGCTTCCGCTTTGGTCTGGAGCAGCCCCACAGCTGAGCACTCTCCGAGCCTACAGGATCGTGTCTTCAGCCTTTCAGACTCTCCCGGCTCGGAAATTTGCCCCACGCAGACTGCTCGCGATTTCTGACTCTCTCAAATCTGATCAAATTCACTTTTTTATAGGAATCTGACAGACCTTGTGAGAGAGCTCCGGTAAGACGCTGCCTTCATGGGGCCATCTTGGCTCCGCCCCTGAGCATCTGATTTTAAAACTTTGATTTCCAAATTCTTTCCCCTCTTCCCTTCCCACCTACCCTCCCTAAGAAGGCAAGCAATTCAACATGGGCCACACATGTATCATTATGTAAAACCCTTCCACAATACTCATGTTGTGAAAGACTAACTATATTTCACTCCATCCTATCCTGTTCCCCTTTATTCAGTTTTCTCCCTTGACCCTGTCCCTTTTCAAAAGTGTTTGCTTTTGATTACCTCCTCCCCATATCTGCCCTCTATTCTACAGACCCCCCTTTTTTATATCCTTCCCCCTACTTTCCTGTGGGGTAAGATACTCCATTGAGGGTGTGTGTTATACCCTCCTCAGGTCAAATCAGATGAGAGCAAGACTCACTCATTCCCTCTCACCTGGCCCCTCTTCCCTTCCAACAGAACTGCTTTTTCTTGCCACTTCTTTGTGAGATGATTTACCCCATTCTATGTCTCCCTTTCTCCCTCTCTTGATATATTTCTCTCTCATTCCTTAATTTGGTTTTATTTTTTTAGATATCTTCCCTCCATATTAAACACACCCTGTGCCCTCTGTCTATGTGTATGTATATTCCCTTCAACTACCCTAATAATGAGAAAGACCTCATGAATCACACACACCATCTTTCTGTGTAGGAATCTAAACAAAACAGTTCAACTTTAGTAAATCCCTTATGAGTTCTCTTTCTAGTTTACCTTTTCATACTTCTCTTGATTCTTGTGTTTGGAAGTCAAATTTTCTGTTCAGCTCTGGTCTTTTCACTGAGAAAGCTTCAAAGTCCTCTATTTTATTGAAAGTCTATATTTTGCCTTGGAGAACTATACTCAGTTTTGCTGGGTAGGTGATTCTTGGTTTTAATCCTAGCTCCTTTGACCTCTGGAATATCATATTCCAAGCCCTTGGATCCCTTAATGTAGAAGCTGCTAGATCTTGTGTTATCCTGATTGTGTTTCCACAGTACTCAAATTGTTTCTTTCTGACTGCTTGCAGTATTTTCTCCTTGACCTGGGAACTCTGGAATTTGGTGACAATATTCCTAGGAGTTTTCTTTTTGGGTTCTTTTTGAGGAGGCAATCTGTGGATTCTTTCAATTTCTATTTTACCCTCTGGCTCTAGAATATCAGGGCAGTTCTCCTTGATAATTTCTTGAAAGATGATATCTAGGCTCTTTTTTTGATCATGGCTTTCAGGTAGTCCAATAATTTTTAAATTCTCTCTCCTGGATGTATTCTCCAGGTCAGTGGTTTTTCCAATGAGATATTTTACATTGTCTTCCATTTTTTCATTCCTTTGGTGCTGTTTTATAATAACTTCATTTCCCATAAAGTCACTAGCTTCCACTTGCTCCAATCTAATTTTTAAGGTGGTAATTTCCTTAGTGGTCTTTTGGACTTCCTTTTCCATTTGGCTAACTGTGGCTTTCAAGAAAATCTTCTCCTCATTGACTTTTTGGAGCTCTTTTGCCATTTGGGTTAGTCTGGTTTTAGGGTCTTATTTTCTTCAGTATTTTTCATCTCCTTTAGCAAGTCATCTTGCCTCTCTCTCATTTCTCTTCCCAATTTTTCCTCTACTTCTCTAATATGCTTTTCCAAATCCTTTTTGAGCTCTTCCATGGCTTCAGACCAATGCATATTTTTCTTAGAGGCTTTTGATGCAGGCTTTTTGACTTTGTTGACTTCTTCTGGCTGTATGTTTTGTTTTTCTTTGTCACCAATAAAAGATTCTAGGGTCTGAGTCTGAGTCTGTGTCCTTTTTCACTGCCTGGCCATGTCCCCAGCCACCTACTTGACCTTTGAGCTTTTTGTCAGGCTATGACTGCTTGTAGAGTAGAGAGTGCTTTCTCCCAAGCTTGAGGGGTTGTGCTGCTTTTTTCAGAGCTACTTCTATTCCATTGTCATTGCAAGCTCTGCCACAGCAGCCCTCCTCTTCTCCCAAGAACAGCCAACCAGGATTGTGATCCAGATCCAAGCAGGGCATAGCAAGCCCTGCACTCCCATTCTGGTCTGCCACTTGATTCCTCCCACCGTGTGAGCCAGGGACTCTGGAAGCAGCTGATGCTGGAGCTCTGGAAGTAGCCACAGGAACTTTTTGCTGCTGCTGTCACCACTGCCACACCACCTCTGCCACCCCCAGGGCTGGGGCTGGCCCGCTTTCTAACTCAATCTAGTAGTTTTCCCACTAACCTGCTCCATAGGCTTTGTTGTTTTGGGGTTGAGAAGTCTGGTAACTGCCACAGCTCAATGATTCATGGCCTAAGGCCTGCTCCAGGCTGACTCCTGGTCTGGTCTGTGCTAGCTCGGTGCACGCTGGGCTGTGCTCCACTCCCAACACCATGCAATAGACCCTTCCAGTGACCATCCAAGCCATCCTAGGCTGGAGACCTGTTTTCTTCTGCTATTTTGTGTGTTCCACAGCTGTAGAATTTGTTCAGAGCCATTTTTTACAGGTGTTTGGAGGGATTTTGGGGAGAGCTTAAGCAAGTCCCTGCTTTCCAGCCACCATCTTGGCTCTGCCCCAATACATTAAAATTTCAAAAAGAAGTCTACCTTTTCAGACTAATGAAAATAGTCCATGATTTTAAAATAATTTTCGTTCTTGTCCACTTGATTATATCTTTTGTAAATTCATTTTCAAAGCAGTATACTCAAATCATGAAACCAAAAGCTCATGTGTTACTTTCTTAAAACAAATTTTTTAAAAATATAAACCTTTGAGACAGATAGTATTCACCTAGTTTTCATTCAGCTCCAATGTTCTTTAGAAATAAAAATGATTACTGACTGTCACTGACAAGATTTTTATCATTTTCCACTCAAATAGTAAACTTAACTCTAGATCTGACTAATGGGAGAGATGAGGAGATTCTGAACTTTCCATTTCTAAACTTCACACTGAAGAGGTCTCATCTACTAGTTAAAAAATTGAAATTGCCAAAGGGCAACATCATATGAAAGGAGAAAAAGAAAATGTCAGTAATGTCATGAAGCCATTGGAGTTAGCCAAGATCCAGCAAGCTCACTAATTCCTTGAAACTTTCTTCCTTTACTTTTCAAGAATCTTTTTGTCCCTGTCAAAAAACAAATGTAATGATTATATATGTAGTAATGAAAGTACTTGCTTCAGTAACCAAATGGTCTCATTTGAATGGCCACACTATCTTTAAATTGAAAAGGACCCCAAAGGTCCATCTAGACCATCTAATACCCGAACAGGGTTATCCACATTGTCCTTGACAAGTGGTAATCCCAGCCTCACTGGGAAGAACTCACTGCTTTACAAGGCATCCCATTTTGCTTTTATCTGGTCCTGATCATTAGAACTTTTGCCTTACTTCAATTTTCCATCTGCTACTGTACTTTGAATTGTTCCTACTTCAGTCCTCTATATCATGTCATGTCTCCCCTAATACTTCACTTCAGCCTAAACAATTTCTAGTTCCTTTAAATGATCTGCATTTGGCATAGCTTCCAGTCCTCTTAACCAGTCTGGTCTTGCCTTTGAATATGTTCCAATCTATCAATGTCCTTTCTAAAATGAGGTACTTAGAATGCAACATGATACTCTACACTTGCTCAGTTTTTGTACTTATAAATGAGAAAGAATGAATGTGTGTATAGATAGATATGTATCCACATATTTATACAAATAAACATATATCTAAAAATTAATGTGGCATGTATAAATACATGAATGTATACATATTTATATGTAGAAATTAATATTTTATATATAGAATTTACAAACATATGCATAATTTAAAGTTTTTAGCATAAGTCTTAAAGAACATTAACTGTTATTTATATTTTGTTAGCCATTAAAAAATTGCTTAGGCTTTGAATTTTCTATTTAGGTTTATCAAGCATCCTTATATAGAGCTTTCTTTTCAAATTTATTTAAGCCAAGAAATTTCTGTCTAGGGTATTTTTACCTTAGCATGCAGTTGAAACACTTGATAAGTATATCATTGTTGTTATCATAGTCTCCTATATTATGCTGTCCTCAATCGTAGAGCTAGAGAGGACTTCAAAGGCCATAGCCAAGCTCCTCTCCTTTTACGGGCAAAGAAACCAAGGGTTATTGAGATGTACTAACTGCCAATTATATAGGACTTCAATGTTTTTCCAAGGGCTCAATGTTCATATGAAACTCACACTAGTCCTGCTAGGTGGGTACTACAGCTATTACTTTTACCCCCATTTTACAGATTAGGAAACTGAGGCTGAAAATCTTTAAGTCACTTGCCCAGCTTATACAGTTTGCAAGTTTTAGAGGCAGAATTTGAATCCAGGTTGTCCTGACTTTAGGTCAGATCTCTTATCCACTATAGCACAATTCCTCATGAAAATTCTCCAGTTAATTGCTTATGCCATCATTTCCTCTCCTTGGAAATGAGGTGGTGATAATAATATACCAAATTCATATCTTTGGTGATGGTGTTGAGGAAATGGGAGTCTGCTTCCATATGTTTAATCTTTTCTTCACTTTTCTACCTGATTTTCCCTCAGACATCAAATATTAATTACCAAAATACCAAGCAGCCTTATAATTTCCCCTGTGACAAGTGATGTTATGCTAATATTATAAATCGAGGTGTAATGAGGTTACAACAGCAAGCTCAAGTACAGAACAAAAGGCCCTTGAATCTTAGCCCTGATTTGCTCTATCTAACCTATAGCATTGAAGTATTATTCTAAATTTAAGGAAATGTTATATCACACACCTATAAAATCCTGCTTCTTGGTGTATGCAGATATGTAAAGGCAGGGTAGACAGTGAAAAGACTTGTTTTTTAAATAAAATTAAAAAGTACTTAATATGTGCCAGTTTCTAGAGATATAAAGAAAAGGAAAATATGGTTCCTGACCTCAAGGAGCTCACAGTCTAATGAGTAAGACAAGCAAACAACTTTTTACATTCAAGATATGTACAGAGTAGATAGAAGGGAATGTCAGAGGGAAGTCACTGTAGTGAAAAGGATTGGAAAGGGCTTCTTGTAAAAGGTCAGATTTGAGTTCAGTCTTGTCAGGGCCTAGTGAATCCATGAGGTGAGGAGGGAGAACAGTCAGTATGGGGGACAACATTTGAAAATTCATAGAATCTGGAGATGGGGTGCTGAATACAAGGATTAGCAAGCAGTCCATTGTCACTGGATCTTTGTTAACATGTGGAGAATAAGATACAGGAAGGCTGAAAGGAGGGAATGAAGAGCTTCAAATGACAGAGTGTTTAAATTTGATACTGGAGGTAAATAAGGGAGTCGTCTAACTTAGTGAGAGGAGAGTGACATGGTTAGACTTGTGCTTTAAGAAGAATCACTTTGAAACAACTGGAAATTGTGGGGATGCTCACCAATTGGGGAATGGCCGAACAAGTTGTGGTATATGATTGTGTTGGAATACTACTCTGCTATAAGATATGATGAGTTCAATCATCTTAGAAAAACATGGAAAGACTTGCATGAAATAATGAAGAGTGAAATGAGCAGAGCCGAGAAGCTGTATACAGTAAAGCAATATTGTTTTAAGAACAACTTTGAGTGAATAAGTCATTTTGACTATTGTAAATACCCAAATTAGCTAGAAAGGACTATGAAGGAAGACACTATCTGCATCAGAGGAAAGATTGATAAATAGAAGTATGTATAGAATGATGTGTGTGTGTGTGTGTGTGTCTAATTGTAGCCATCCCTAGGATGGATGGATGGGGAAAAAAGGAAAAGGAAAAAGATGCATGGTAACTTTATTATTTTATTTATTTTTTATTTTATTATATTATTATTATTATATTTATTTTTAAATTTTTATATTATATTATATTACGTTATGTTATATCATATTATATTATGTATTTATTATAGTATTATTATTTATTACATTTAAAAGGAATAGCAAGTTGTACATAAATGATTTGCAATTTCATGTGCAATAATCTTTTAAAAATCCTACTATGTTATGGAAATGCTTGTATTATTTCACTAATTAAAAACTGAATAAATAAAAAATTAAGAAAAGAATCACTTCGGCAACATAATAAGGTATGAATTAGAGTGGGAAGAGACTTGAGGCAAGAAGAGTAATCAGTAGGTTATTGAAATGGTTGCAGCATGGAGTGATAAGGGTCTGCACTACCATGATTTGTATAGTGGATGGATGGGACACATGTGAGAGATGTTGTGAAGGTAGAAGCTACAAAACTTTCCAAAAGATATCATATGGAGGAGAGTGAGAGTGAAGAGTTGAATATGACACTGAGATTGTAAGCCTGGATGACTAAAAGAAGGGTGGTCATCTTTGTGGTGTTAGGAAACTTGGAAAGAGGGTGCTGAGGTTAGGGTAAAAGATGAGTTGTTTTGGCTCCATTAGACTCAAGATGCCTCCAAACATCTAGTTTGGGCTGTCTAAAAGGCAGCTGGTAACACAGACTAGAGCTCAATAGAGATGTTCTTGCTGGAAGTACAGATCTGGGCATCTTCCACATCAAAATGTTCATTAAACCTGCAGGAGTTGATGAGTTCATTGAGTGAGGTTTTATATAGGGAGAAAATAAGAGGGCCCACCTGGAGACTTGAGGGACATCAACAATTATAACTTCATTTTTGGCGGCCTCAATTCACTCATCTATAAAATGAAGGGATGCTAGCTATTTGGTCTTTAGGTTCCCTTTAGCTCTAAACATTCTATGATGCAGTGAAATAGGTGGTTTAAAATAGGCAGTTATTGTACTTAAGTCTGTATTATATATGAGGGACAAATGACAGGAGTGACTAGAATACCATATATTAACTTGCCAAAATGCAGCATTTTAGAACAAGATCTAAAGACTCAATATTTTGTAGCCGACAGCAAAGCATATCTAAAAATTGAAGGAAACAGCATTTCTCTATCTGATATAGCATTTCCTGAAGTACCAAACATCGTAAGAACTTGATATTACTTATTCCTTTGCCCACATTTATTTTATTAAATTATATAATCATGTATATCTGCATAATATTTTAATTCAGTTATACTCAGAATGTGATCATAATGTAGCACATGATATAAAGCAAGGTGCTGCCTATACCAACAAACATAAAAAAAAATCAAACAATCCCTGCCCTCAGAAAACTAATATTCTACTAGAAAAGGACCAAGCTGCATTAATAGACATATAAAAATATGAAATTATTTTACTTATATTGGTTTTTAAAATGAAAATATGGAGCCTTTTGTTCATTAGTTTTTTGTGTATCAAGTTGTATGCTCCCCATGATTTTGAGTATACTACCCCCTCTACTTTATTCCTCCAAAATTACATTTAAATTGGTAGACCATGTCTCCAAAAAGCAGCTACTTCTTATCAATCAGAGTTTTGGTGGTAATCCCGAGGGACCGTATTCCTAATAATATTGCTCCTGGTCCTTCACTGCTGTCCTCATTGTTAACAATCAACCAGTAGATATCAATTTGCTTTTAAAAAGGGATCCACAGGGAAGGTATGGAAAAAAAGCAATCAGTACAAAACACCATCACCTGAAATAAAAAATACCTCTATTCTCCCACCAATACTTTCTCCAGAGAGAGAGTAGGCTCTAAGTTTAAGCATAGTAGTAAAGAACTTATGTACAGAACACTTAAGGTGTTCTAGTCACACTTGGCACACTTGGAATACTTTCTTAATATTTTCCCTTTGTGGAGTCTTCAAGAAGTTTGCTCTGAGATACAGAGGCAGTAGTCAAGTCCCTCTGCTGCTCAGCTGGGACTACCTGTGGCTGAAGCAAGCCACCCTACCTGCTTCTTGGCCAGGTACCTTCTCTGTTGGCCTGGCCTATTCTACTGATCTCTTTCTGGTGACCATTGCTAATCTTTCAGTATAGCTCTGGGCTTTGGGGAGACCTTGGACAGAACCTCTGAATCTCTTAAACTCATAAAGTCATCTAGGTACTTCCATCTCAGGAATAGGCATTAACCTAAGATGAGGAAAGGATAAAAACAAAGAAACTAAGGCAACCTTGTGCTCCCAGCCAGCATGACTTCATTGGAGACAAGGTTAACACCCAATGGCCCTCGCCCCCCTCATGGGACTACCACAATATAAGCCTGCCTAACAGCCTTAGGAGAAAGAAAGAGAATAATGAAGTTGTTGATCACCCTTGTTGTGTATAAGCTTATTTCTGGATCAGCAACTTAAAACCATCAGTTCTTCCAACTCGGTGGTCATTTAGAGGGAAACAGCCCATCATCACACAATGCTAACCTCTTAGTCGTGTGTTGTCTCCCCTTTCCCCACCACCCTGAAATCTGGGACAGAACCTAGGCAACAAATAAATATGCATGTTTCAAGGACTAGCCCATACACATCATTCTACCCTCATTTACATGAGTTATTCCATCCAATGCTCTTGGAGGTATTGATATGAAAAAAGATACAAATAATTAAATAGTTTCACTTTTCATGAACCACAATCAATTATGTAACCAGACTTGATTAATGGCCAGGATAGACGATGAGCCACATCAAGCAATGTTTGAAGTATTGAAGTGCAAGCTTCTTTTGCTGACTAAGGGAATGGTAATTTCCTTGCAACTATTAAATAGATTCTCTTTGCAGTAAAAGAAATGCATAGCGTGTGTAGACATGCAGATGATTTTATCAGTCCCACAAATGCACATCATAAATATTTATTATTTACGGTGTTGTGAATACATTAAGAAGGTACTGAAGCTGAATCTCCACATTCAGATAATCTATCATGAATAGCAGATAAGTTTCAGGTTCATTTTCTCTTTGATCTCTTTCAAAATAGTACAAGCCAGTTGTACTTTCTCTTGAGATTAAGCCTTCACATTTGGTCTTCACTTACCTGTCTATTTTTACTAATTTAAGAAGAAAAACATGTTCTTCAAGGTAGTACTATGTGAGAGCAGTCTGAATCAGTACTGTAATAAATTTTTTATGTCTCTAGTTTTAGGTATTCAATCTCTTTTTAAGACATAAAGAAGGAAATGAGTTTTTCACTGCAAAGAGAGGCAGATCATCATAGTCAAATTGTGTTTTGAGGTTATGTTCTATTCTTGATAATATTGTGTTAGGAAGAGGTGTACACGTGGTCCCTTCATGTCAAGAAGCTCAAAATCTTTAAACAGATTCAAATGGGCTAAAAGAAAGTATAAATACCCAAGAATTCATATGGCATATTCACAAGTCAGATCACAATGGTTATTTTGAAAGAGGGTGGACAGCATACTTTGGATCCATTGTAGGTCTTTTAGAAATTCCATTAAAATCCTAATGAAAATATAAATGAAGGAAATTTTGGTTTTTTGCAAAAAAAATAGCTTTCAGGATAGGATTTTCTTTGTAGATTGTAGAAATAAATTAATCATGAACATATTATATGATATATGCTCCTCTGTATTGATGACCTCATCAATGTCAGTATTCCCTCAAAAGCTCTACCAGTGAGACTAAACAGATACTGTTTAAATTACTTGGGACAAAATAAAATAATTGTATTTATTGATAATTAATAAACCTTACAACTTTTTTACATGTAAAGTATTATATACTTATGCATATACGTATACATATACATAGTGGTAGTGATTAATAATAACCAACATTTATATAGTGCTTACTATGTGCCAGGCACATAGTAATTACAATTATTGTCTCTCTTGATCCTCACAACAACCCTGGGAGTTAGGTGTTATAATTATCCTCATTTAACAGATGAGTAAACTGAGGCATGCATAATTTAAGTGACATGCCCAGGGTCACAATTTAATATGGTATTTGAACTCAGGTCCTCCTGACTCCAGGCCCAGCACTCTATCCACTGTTCCCTAAATATATGATTTGGCAGTAAGTTCAAAATATTTGAAACATCTTTGATTTATAGACCATTGGATAAGCCTGTCTTTGCCAGAGAACCCATTTTTCAAAGTCTAGCCTTGATTATAACACATATTTTTTCAATAGGGTTTGAATAATTTGAGTTCACAGGACATGCATGTAAATTTATCTCTGTCTCATCTAAATTTATCACTCTTGTGTGATGTTTGGCATTATTTAAGGTGGTGTTTCACTATTCTGTCTGTATTTGGAAATTTTTTTGTTAACTTAAAAACAGTCTTTTTATCTCAGTATATTGAAAAATAGAGTTGTTCCAAAAGTCTTAGTGCAATTTTAAACTTTACTAGCTTAAATAAAAAGCTCTGATAGTTTTAATAGTTTTTTATCAGAGACCATAATTTTTTCAATGGCATAAATTTTTAAGTTCATTTTTATTTTTGATAGTGGATGTTTTATAGTCTAATGAAGATACTCAGACCCTATCTGCTTACCTAGATGTCTTCTGACAGTAATTTTGGTGTAGTCTTGAAAGAAAAAGTGAGTCTCATTTGGAAAAAAAAAAACTTTTTCCCAGGCTTCAGTATTCCTTTGTGTTGTTTTGCCATGACAAGCATTTATATTAATGGAAATACGTTGTAGCTTTAAAATATATACATGTATGTATATTGGAGTCAGAGCCAAGATGGTGGAGAGAAAAGCCAGGAAGTTGCCTGAGCTCTCAACAGTTTCCTTCAGAAGAAAAATTAAATCAAGCCCCTTAAAGAATTTTATAGTGTCAGAGTCCACAAAAAGGCAGACTAAAACAATCTTCCAACCCAAGAGAACTTAGAAGGATTTCAGGAAAGGTCTTCCTCACTTGGATAAAAGCTGAGCAGAGGTGACCTCAGTGGGCAAGACACCAGCAAATCAGGCCCCACAGCAGAAAGCTGGTGACCAGGCCCCTGGTCCCCAGAACAAGAAACTTGGTACAGTGCCCTCTGTACCCCAGGAGCAGAACTCAACTTTTTAAAATGAGCAAAAACCAGAAAAGAGAGCCATGACCATAGAAAGCTACTATGGTGACAGGGAAGATCCAAACACAAACTTGGAAGAAGGCAACAGTGTCATAACGCCTACAGGTGAAACCTGAAAAGGGAATATGAATTGGTCTCAAGCCCAAAAAGCCTTCTTGGAAGAACTTAAAAAAGATTTACAAAATCAAATAAGAACAACCACAGATATATTGATTCTGTGATGACTAACCTTGATAAATTTGGCTCTGCTCAGCAATACAAGGTTTAAAGACAACTCCAAAGGACTCATGATGGAGAGAGCTATCTACATCCAGAGAAAGAACTATGGAGTCTGAATGCAGATTGAGGCAAACTATTTGGCTCTCCTTCTTTTCTTTTGTTTTTTTTTCTTTTTTTGTTTCTTCTTTCTCATGATTCACTCCATTGGTCATAATTCTTCTTTACAACTTGACTATTGTGTACATAAATTTAATATGAAGTTATATGAAGAAGATATATTGGATTCCATGCTGTCTGGGGGAGGAGAGAAAGAGGGGGAGGAAGAAAACCTGGAACTCAAAATCATGCAGAACTGAGTATTGTAAACTAAAAATAAAAAATCTTAATTTAAAAAAAGAAAAAAGTCAAATAAGAGAGGCAGAAAAAAATTAGGGAAAGAAATGAGAGGTATGCAAGAGAGAGTCAACAAATTGGAAAAGGAAGAAAAAAATTGACTGAAGCAAACAATTCCTTAAAAAAATACAATTGAATTGGCTCAATGGAAAAGAAGGTACAAAAGCTAACTGAAGAAAATAATTCCTTAAAAATTAGAATTGGCCAAGTGGAAGTGAATGATTCCATAAGACAACAAGAATAAGTCAAACAAAATCAAAAGAATGAAAAAATAGAAATTACATTTTCTTCTATTTTTTTATTCTAATTTTTTCCACATTGGAAAACAACTAATCTTGAAAATTGATTCATGAGAGATAATTTAAGAATTATTGGCCTACCTGAAAACCATGATCATAAAAAAATCCTGGACAGCATCTTTCAAGAAATTATCAAGTAAAACTGTCCTGATGTCCTAGAACCAGAGGATAAAATAGTCACTGAAAGAATCCACTAATCAACTCCTGAAAGAGATCCCAAAATGAAAACTATAAAAAATATTGTAGCCAAATTCCAGAATTATCAGATCAAGGAGAAAATATGGCAAGCTGCCAGAAAAAAAACAATTCAAATATCAAGGAGCCTCAGTCAGGATTGCACACAATTTAGCAGCTTCTACATTAAATGATTGGTGGTCTTGCATTATGATATTCTGGAATGCAAAGGAGTTGGGATTACAACCAAGAATCAGCTACCCCGCAAAATTGAGCATGATCTTTCAGGGGAAATATGGACATTCAATCAAATAGGGGACTATCAAACCTTCCTGATGAAAAAAACAGAGCTGAACAAAAAATTTGAACTTCAAATACAAAACCCAAGAAAAGCATAGAAAGGTAAACAGGAAAAAAATGTTATTCAATTAGGTTAAACCGTTTACATCTTTTAAAAACTGTTTACATCTTTATACAGGAAGATGATATTTGTAATTCTTGAGAACTATATCTCTATTGGGATACTTAGAGGTAGCATACACAGAAAGTGTGGGTATAAATTGACTTTGATGTGATTGTATTATAAAAAACAAGAAGTGTAAAAAAGATTGTATTTGGGAGAAGAGGAAAGGGGGAGGCAGAATGGAGTAAATTACATCACATGAAGAAATGCATAAGTCCTATTGAGGGAAAGAAGGGAGTGGGGTGAGCATTCTTTGAACCTTACTCTCATCAGATTTGGCTCAAAGAGGGAATAACATATATACTCATTTGGGGAGAGAAATTTATCTTAACATGTAGGGAAGTAGGAAGGGAAAGAGGAAAGAAAAGGGAGACAGGACTGATAGAAGGGAAGGCAGATTGAGGAAGGTGGTGGTCAGAAGCAAAACAGTGGTAAGGAAGGACAGTATAAAAGGAAAGAGAAAAGTATAAACAGAGGAGAAAATAGGATGGAGTGAAATACACAGTAATTATAACTGTGAATGTGAATGTGATGAACTCTCCCATAAAATGGAATTGGGTAGCTGAATGGATTAAAAACCAGAATCTTACAATATGTTATTTACACGAAACAAAGCTGAAGCAGAGAGATATACACAGAGTAAAGGTAAAAGGCTGGAGAAGAATATATTATGCTTCATCTGAAGTAAAAAAAAGCAGGAGTAGCAATCCTGATCTCAGACAAAGCAAAAGTAAAAATAGATCTAATTAAAAGAGACAAGGAAGGAAACAAATCTTGCTAAAATAGACAAATAGACAATGATGTAATATCAGTACTAAACATATATGGACCAAGAGGTATATCATCTGAATTCTTAGAGGAGACGTTAGGTGAGTTACAGAAGAAATAGACAGCAAAACTATACTTGGGGGTACCTCAACTTCCCCCTCTCAGAACTAGACAAATCTAACCAGAAAATAAACAAAGAAGTTAAGGAGGTGAATAGAACTTTAGAAAAGTTAGATCTGAAGAAAATTGAATGGGGATAGAAATGAATATAACTTTCTCTCAGTGGTACATGACACCTACACAAAAACTGACCATATATTAGGGCATAAAAACCTCACAATCAAATAAAAAAATCACAAATATTAAATGCATCCTTTTTAGATCATAATGCAATAAAAATTGTGTGTAATAAAGGGCCATGGAAAGGTAGATTAAAAATTAATAGAAAACTAAATAACCTGATCCTAAAGAATGAGTGGATCAAACAACAAATCACAGAAATAATCAATAATTTCATCAAAAGAAGGACAATTGTGATACAACATACCAAAATTTATGTGATGAAGCCAAAGCAATACTTAAGAGAGATTTTTATATCTCTAAATGCTTACATGAATAAAATAGAGAAAGAGTAG
Organism: Trichosurus vulpecula; assembly: GCF_011100635.1. NCBI lineage: Eukaryota > Metazoa > Chordata > Mammalia > Diprotodontia > Phalangeridae > Trichosurus > Trichosurus vulpecula. The sequence continues at coordinate 59,030,858 of NC_050577.1, forward strand.
ATCAGTGAATTGGGTATGGAATTAAAAAAGCTAGAAAAGAAATAAATTTAAAATCTCCAATTAAATCCCAACTCAGAAATTCTGAAAACCAAAGGAGAGGTTAATAAAATTGAAAGTAAGAAATCTATTAAACAAATGAATAAAATTAAGCTTTTTTATAAAAACAAAACAATAAAATAGATAAACCTTTGGTTAATATGATTTTTTTAAAAAAAGAAAACCAAATTACTAGTATCAAAAATGAAAACAGTGAATTCACCACCAATGAAGAGGAAATTAAAGCAATAATTAGGAGATACTTTACCCAAATGTATGCCAATAAATCTGATGATCTAAGTGAAATGTATATTTATAAAAATACAAATTGCCCCAGATTGACAGAAGAGGAAAAAATATATTTAAATAATCTCATTTTAGTAAAAGACATTGAACAAGCCATCAATAAACTCCCTAAGAAAAACTCTCCAAGAAGAGATGGATTCTTTCAAATTAGTGAATTCTACCAAAATAGTTTATTCTAATTGTTTAAAGAAAAATTAATTCCAATTCTATACAAACTCTTTTGAAAAATAGGTGAAGAAGTAGTCCTACAAAATTTCTTTTATGACACAAAATAAGATGCTGACACCTAAGCCAGGAAAAGCCAAAGCAGAGAAAGTAAAGTACAGACTAATTTCCCTAATGAATATTGATGAAAAAATTTTAAATAAAATGTTAGTAAAGTGATCATAGAAATTTATCATGAGGATAATACACTATGAAAGTACAAGGGTGGTTCAATATTAGGAAAACTATCAGCATAATTGACCATATCAATAACAAAACTAACAGAAATCATATGATTTCTTCAATAGATGCAGAAAAAGCTTTTGACAAAATACATCCTCCATTCTGATGTAAAACATGAGAGATCATAGGATTAAATGGAGCTGTCCTTAAAATTACAAGTAGTATTTGTCTAAAACCATCAGTAAGTATTATTTATAGTGGGGATAAGCTAGAAGCCTCCCCAGTAAGATCAGGAGTGAAACAAGGATGCCCATTATCACCACTGTTATTCAATATTGTACTAGAAATGTTAGCTTTAGTAAGAGGAGGAGAAAAAGAAATTGAAAGACTTGGAATAGGTAATGAGGAAAGAAACCTGTCACTCTTTGCTGATGATATGATGTCATACTTAGAGAATCCTAGAAAATCAAGTAAAAAACTACCTGAAATAATTGACAACCTTAGCAAAGTTGCAGGATGGAGGATAAACTCACGTAAATCATCAGCATTTCTATATATTACCAACAAAGCCCAGGAGCAAGGGATAGAAAGAGAAATTCCATTTAAAATAACTGTAGACTATATCCAATATTTGGGAGCCTACCTACCAAGACAAACCCAGGAACTAAATGAACACAATTGCAAAACACTTTTCACACAAGTAAAATCAGATCTAAACAACTGGAAAATATCAGTTGTTCAAGGGTAGGCAGTCAATGTAACAAAAATGAGAATTCTACCTAAATTAATTTACTTATTCAGTACCACACCAATCAAACTACCAAAGATACTTTATAGTGCTAAAAAAAATAATAACAAAATTCATGCAGAACAATAAAAGTTCAAGAATGTCAAGGGATTAATGAAAAAAAATCCAAAGGAAGGGATTATAAAGCAGCAATCATCAGAACTGCTTAGTACTGACTAAGAAATAGAGTGGTGGATCAGTGGAATAGGTGAGGAATACAAGACACAGTAATAAATGACTATAGTAATCTATTATTTGATAAACCCAAGGACTCCATCTTCTGGGATAAGAACTCGCTATTTGACAAATACACACACACATATGTATACATTATATGTATTTACACACACACACACACGTATATATGTATATGATCTTGCTGTCAAGTTTATGATATACTTTATTTTATGTGCTATCACATTTGATCTTCACAATAACCTTATGACATAGGTGCTATCCTTATCCTCATTTTATAGATGAAGTAACTGAAGGTAAGAAGCGAAGTAGCTTGCCCAGGTGACATGACTAATAAGTGTCTGAGAGAGAATTTGAAATCAAGAATCCTGACTCTAGGTCTTGCCCTCTATCTGGTCTGTCATCTAGTTACCACATTCGTGTGTTACCAAATTTACGTAGCTTTACACAAGATCCTTGTAATGGCAAGTAGGGTGGGACTTTTTTGTTGTTTCTTGTTTTGGACTACTTCTCAGCACTAAGGCAATCAAGTGTCTTTGAGTCTTGCCTTTGTTTGAATCGAGTCATTGAAATGAAACTACATATATACATATATATATGTGTGTGTGTGTGTGTGTGTGTGTGTGTGTGTGTGTGTGTGTGTATATATATATATATATATATGTGATGTGGTGCTATAAAGATCTTTCCCACACCCTTTTTCTAAGTAGATACTAAGCCTTAGATCTACACCCTTTTGCTAAGTAGGAGCTAAGCCCCAGGGCCCTAAGCAGGGTATATATGCTCTGAGGTTGGCATTTTGCTTTGGAGGCACATTCATCGGAAGTGTGTTGGTGATTTGGCCAGACAAGACTCTGGATAGCCATTGGAGCTCCCCCAGGTTTGAAAACCCAAGTGTTGATGCTTGTATCTCTCTGGTAACTGTGTATGTATTGCTATGGTCAGACAGATAGAATCCTGTCTGTTATTTATGTTATTTTGCTCTGTTTATAATTTCTGCTTGTAATTTCTGTTTGTATTTGCTCTAAAGTTCAGGGTGCTGACTTTTAAAGTGAGATTATTAATCCCTTAAAGTTGCTTTCCTTAGAAAAGCAGATCAAAGAACTTGTGCTAGCAGCCCTTATGTGTACTGGCATTCTTGGCCTTACACAGCCAGAGTAGCTGCAAGTAACATTATTGCTACAATCCTATATGAAATTTCTTCCATCCCAGGCTCATCACAAGGTGGCTTCTGGGCAGTATCAATAAGTTTGGAAGGCAGGTATCCTGCCCACAAGCTTAAGCTATGATAGGGCCACAGATGACCAGGCTAAACACAAATTTACCTAGATGGTCTCTTAAGGAGGAAAAATGCCTGATGAATGGAAGCTTCAAAGAGTAGGCTACATAAAATTGAAGTCAAATATCACCCAAAGGTCCATGGAGAGATCAGATAAGAAGATAAGAGGAAGTTTACCACACATTATAAATGAGGATTTATTCTAGATAAGTAGCATAAAGGTTGTCATCAAGGAAACATATGATAAAAAAAACTGGCTGGTAATAGAACAAGAGAAAAGTATAACTGATGAACCACCAGTATGTTCAGTCACATAAGTCAGCAGATAGTTATTTATCCCTTACTTAGGAACTCTGCATGTATTCTTCTGTGGGGGAACGGAAGATAAACAGATCATTTATAGCATTATTTCTACCTTTAATGATTTGATTATCTATTTTATGATACAGACCCAAAATGTATAAACTGTTCAATACAAGAGATGCCATCAGGGAGACAGTGTACAGTTAATTAAGAAATGCATAGTATGGACATTCTGCAAGTGCTTTGAGATGAGTTGGAGGAGAGATCATTGCAGGCTATAGGCACCATGGAAAAATGTACCATGAGCCGACCTGGGGAAAAGAGGTGGAAGAGAGAAGGGAGAGGAAATGGTGTTTCAGGAAGAAGGAGTAGTATGAACAGTCATTAGACACAGGAAGCTTCAAGGAGAGTTTATGTAGTGGAGAAGAGGAAGAGAAACCTGAAAAGGTACATCGAAGTCCCATTAACGAGGGTCTTGACTGCTTTGCTAAGGCTTTTGCCCTTGATCTCCCAGATAATCGAATTTGAAGATTTTTTGAGTGGGGGAGTATCATGCTAAGGTCAGTGATTTAGCAACATTAATCTGGCATCTATTTATAGAGTGGATATTGTAAACTGAAGTGACTGGAGACAGGAAGATTAATTAGCAGCCTTTTATAGCTAGGCAGGCAGGCAATAAATATTTAAGTGCCTACTATGTTTCAGCTGCTGTGCTAAGCCCTGGGCATCCACAGGTGTTAGAGGACCACCCCCCTTCTCAAGGAGCTCACATTCTAATGGAGGAGACAACAAGAAAATAACTTTGCATAAACAAACTATGTACAGGATAAAGTAGAAATAATCAACAGGGTAAAAGCACTAGAATTGATGGGGACTGGGAAAGGCCTCTTGTGGAAGGTGGGATTCTAGACAGGACTTGAAGGAAGCCAGGAGTTGGGTAATGTGTCTTGTTCAAGGAACAGCAGGGAAGCCAGTGTTATTGGATTGCAGTGTGGGGTAATGTAATTAAGATTTGTGAAAGTTGGAAGCCAGACTTCAAGTTCAAAAGAGATGGAAAAGAGATGACATAGATTCACTGATTTTAGAGACTGTGAGACCAAGAGAAGGCAGGCTGAAAATGTATATTTGGATGTTATCTGGATAGAAGAAAAAAATGATACTGTGGGATTAGACAGGTAATGATAAGATAGAAGGGAGATCAAGATCAAATAACATGTTTGTGTTTCAGGGGGTTTTATTTTTTTCTCCAGGCTTAGGGAAATCTAAGCTTGTTCATAACAGCGGGGAATCAACAGAAAGAATGAAAATATCAGAGCAAGAGCAAATGATTAAAGGAGCAAAATGTCATAGAAAGCAGAGAACAGAAAGAAAGAAATCAAGGACATGAGTGATTAGACATGCTGTGGGAGAAAGTAATCTCTGAGATGACAACACAGGACCATTCCATCACACCATATGATCTCATGAGCAAGAGAGAAGGGAACAGAATAGACATGTTGAGACAGATACTGTGAGCAAGAAAAGGTGGAAAATGAATTGGTAATGAATGGCCTCCATCTCCTCAGCAAAATAAAGGCAAAGCCATTTCAAAGAGTGAAGAAGGAACTATGAAGCTATTTGCTTGAGGATGACAGAAGAAATTTCAACTTGAGAATCATTGAGAAGGTTTCAAAGAAAAATGAATGGTGGAGATTTCATGTTAAAGCTGTATAAAAACTTCAAGATCACCTAGACTTGTTGTTCAAGCATTTCAGTCGTGTCTGACACTTTGTGATCACATTTGTGGTTTTCTTGGCAAAGATACTGGAGCAATTTGCCATTTCTTTCTCCAGCTCATTTTGCAAATGAGGAACTGAGTGTAACAACAATGTTACTTGCAGCTATTGTGGCTGTGTAAGGCCAATAACACCAGCACACAGGAGGGCTGCTAGTACAGGTTTGTTGATCTGCTTTTCTAAGGAAATCAACTTTAAGGGGTTTACCATATCTCTTTATTCAAACTTAGTTCAGGGGAAAAAGTCAGCGGCCTGAACTTCAGAGAAAATGCAAACAGAAATTACAAGCAGAAGTTATATAAACAGAGCAAATAACCCAAAGCAACAGGCAGGCTTCTATCTGACCATAGCAATAGTTACCAGAGAGAGAAGCATCGGCACTGGGTTTTCAAAGGTATATACACATATATATATACTTCTTCAGGGTCAGAGAGCATCACAACCATGCAACTCAAGCCCATGTGGCCTAGGCTTTCGAGTGACTTAAGCAGGTCATCAAAGGTTCCTGATTCAATCAAAGACTCTTGATTGAAACAAAGGCAAAACTCAAAGGCATTTGGTTGCCTTAGTGCTGAGAAGCACTCCAAAACAAACAAAAAACAGCAAAAAATCCCCCTCTGCTTGCCATTACACTGAGGCAAACAGGGTTAAGTGACCTGTTTAGGGTCATATAGCTAATAAGTGTCTGAGGCTGGATTTGAATTCAGGAATCTTGCTGACTCTAAGCTCAGTCCTCTATGCACTGCAGCTGTTCTTTGTTGTAGAACCGTAAATCTAGAGTTGGAAAGGACCTCAAAGAACATCTAGTCCACCCCCTTTGTTTACATTTCAGAGCATTAAGGCCCAGAGGGTCAAGTGACTCTTTCACACTCCCACACCTAGGTCTTGGCCAGAGCAGGGATTCTAAACTAGATTCTCTGAATCCAAATCCATTACTCTTTCAAAAGCTTGCTAGTGCCAGTGATAAATAAGAATGTTTTCCAAACATGCAGGTGGGAATGTTTCTCTATATTTTTAAGTCACAGTGCCTTTCTTGTGATTGGAAACATCTAAATGTTTGATGTGTAGGCAGAACATCTGCATGATTGAATTTTTCACTTTTCATCCAAATGTTTAGGCCTAATGTAAACGCACTCTAAATCATACAACAGTGACATAGACAGGCATATAAAAAGACTTAGAAACCCATAAATAGGTATATAAATCAGTGAGATATTTACATCCTGCACAGTGAATAAATGTAATTCATTTGCACGCAATCCAAAAGGTTTCCAGGTTTTCAAGATAAGATGAAATTCCATTTAAGAGGTGAAATGCACATCTTGTAAAAATACCTCTGGAGTGGATTCATATACCTTTGTTCATTTACCTTCATAGTATTGAAGCTTTTTCATTTATATTTTATAACACCAGTTGAGTAATATATTTCTACACAGATAACATGCCTTCCTTTTCTTTGTGATTAACTTATCCCCTTGTGGTAATGCTTTGTGACCTAACCAGAATTGATATTTAGAAACTATCTGCATAGAGCCAAACCTAGATTGTAGTAATTGGGCCTCTATCCCAGATGATGTCATTCATCACCCTCTGGCTTTGGTTTTTGATTGATTATTCCTTTATCCTGCCCAAAGTTACCATTACCTAGGTTCCCATAATAGCACACCCTTCTTTGGACATCCTTCCCATTATGGTGGAATTGACTTCTCCCTTGACCTAATGGGTCTCCTAATATTAAAATCCATGGCCTAATATTAAGCACAGTCCTTGATACATAATACTTGCTTAATAAATAGGCTTTCTTTCTTTTTATCTTTCTTTCTTTCCTTCCTTCTTCCCTCACTCCTTCCTTTTTTCCTTTCTTCCTTCCCTCTCCCTCTCCCTTTCTCTCTCTCCCTCTCAGTCTCCCTCTCTCCCTTTCCCTCTCTCCCCCCATTCCTTCCTTCCTTCTTTCCTTCCTTCCTTCTTTCCTTCCTTTCTTCTTTCCTTCCTTCCTTCCTCCCTTCCTTCCTTCCTTCCTTCCATCCTCCCTTCCTTCCTTTCTTCTTTCCTTCCTTCTTTCCTTCCTTCCTTCTTTTCATCCTGTCTTTCTCTCCTTGCCAGAAAAACAACTCCTTACTGGCTATACTAGTCATGGGTCCTGCATCTTCCAGTCTCCCTCACAATAATAAGCTCATCCCTGGTTCTTTCCCATTTCTTACCTCCTCTGCCCTCACTTTCTTTGGCATCCTCTGAGAAAACTCTTGATTGTGCAGCAGTGAAAAGATAATTGTGCAGCAGCGAAAAGATAAGATTTATGGTAAGATTTGTATTCAAATTTTACCTTTATTATTTGCTAGCTATATGACCTTGACCAAGTCCTTTCATGTCTCTGGGTTTCTGTTTCCTCATCTATAAAATGCTAGAGTTGAACTAAATGACCTCCAAAGTCCTTTCCATTTCTCAATTTATGATCATAAATTCAGGGCAATGAGGGACTCCCCCCTCCTATATTTTGCACATAAATAATTGAGACCCACACAGGTTCCATGACTTTCTCCAGTTTACAAGGCTAGGGCCCCATAATTATAGGAAAATACTTTAGCCCTGAGTCTAATCCTCTCATTTAAAAGATGAGGCAATTAAAGTCAGGAGATTCAATGACTTTCCCGGGTCAGCCATTTGATGTCTTTGAGTGAGAGATTTGGATTTATAAGTGACCTTAGAGGTGCTCTGATCCAACCTCCTTATTTTATAGATGAGAAAATGGAGATTTAAAGCAGTTATTTGTCCAAGATTATACATCTATTAAAAATTCAAAGCAGGATTTGAATCTCTATCCTCTACCTCTGAATCTAATGGTGTTTCTTCCATACTTATCGAATTTTCTCTATCTCATGATAACTCACTGGAACTTGGCTAACGCTTGATGACATTTTATCTCTTGAAACCTTCTCCAAGGTTGGAAACTCCTTTCTTTCACATGACAATATACAAGGACAAGAGGAAGAGTTATGATTCCTCTCTGAATTCATTTACTCTGGCCCCATTGTTCAGCAAAAACCTCACTGCCTTTCATGCTAATCTAGTCTAGATTCTTGCTGCTGTCATAAAGATACATCCATGTCAGTTTCTCTCCCAAATAAGTGCAATAACCACCTCAGTCATCTTCTCCTCTCCAACGTCATCTGTCTTTGACTATCTTGTCTTTCAACTTCCACTCTCTTGTCTACCTTCCTGCAAATATGAGTTATCACAACATCTATGCCACCCTTGATGCCCTCACCTAGATTTGCCCAAGGCACAAAACATTTATATTTAGGTCCCTACATCTGCATAGAGGGTGTGGGAGAACAGTCAGACAAAAGCCACTTCTTTTTAAAATGTAGAAAAGCAAAGGTAATCTCTGTTGATTTATGTTGATGAATTCACCAAATAAGTCATTTAACTTTTGCATCAGGGATTCATGGATAATAGCTGTCTCAAATACACACACGCAGGCATATACATAGAGGGTCTCAAAAGTTTAAAGCCACTGAAGATTTTTGGAGCACCTTGTACAAGGTTTGAAAAAAAAGTCATGATACAAAATGAAGGTTAAATTAGAAGTAACTTCATGATTACTAAAAAATAAAAGTCCTTCAAAGTCTTTGTAGTTTATGATGAATTGGAATTTTATAATTTTTAACAGATACTAGTTTTTGTTTCTTATTATCTATGCATAATATTACATAATAAAATAATATATATGCATATATGTGTGTTTCTGTGTTTATATAATCAGTCAGTTAGCATTAATTAAACATCTACTATGTGCTAAACCCTGCATTAAGCACTGAGAATACAGCAAAAGGCAAAAAGACAGTTCTCAAGCTGCTCACAGTCTAATAAGGGCGAGCCTGCTTTAAAAGGAGGGACATGATGAAGTCTTGCAGTCAGGTGGGGAACGAGGATACTCTGGGCAACCTCCTTAAATGAAGGATCTGGGAGGAGCTCACGGAAAGTCACCCTCTACTCTCTGCAATTGGAAGGGAGGGAGGGACCTTAAGGGTAGGAGGTGACGAAGTGTGAGTTTTAGACCTGATGACATTTTTCAAGATGATGATTTTCTGGAGAATATGAAATCCAGGAGAAGATCTGGGTAGAACATATCTATCGATGAATCTGTACATATATGTGCATATGCATATATACACACAATGTATATATGCACACATATGTGTATATGTATAACGTGTAGGTACAAATGTGTATATATACACACACATATATTATAGTTATATGTTATTATGTCACAGTCATTTCTGGTAATATTCCCCTTCTTTTTAACAAAGACAAGCAAAAACATCTGTTATAGAGACCATGACTGCCATGCCTACAATATTTGGCAGTTCTACCCTAATAATCCTTCCTCATTCTCCATTGTTAAGAGGTAGGTATGTTTCTATTCTCTGGGACCCCCAAGCAATCATTTTCTCCGAAGGACTCAGCTCAGTATTCTTTTGCCCTTAGGTTCATTTACCAGTATCCCAGGCAGTTGCAATTTTGAAAATGCCCCCCACAACTGGACCTCGGCCTGTCACCTTACTCAAGATACACAAGATGATTTAGACTGGAGCATTGGCAACTGGATTCCTTCAAAAACAGAAAGTCATGATTCTGATCACACTCCAGGTAAGGGCCCTTTGAAGTTACCTCTGCTCAGCTGACCCACCAGATTAAAATTGCAATGGCATGAATGGAATCATTTCATGATGCCCAGTTTCCCCTTCCCTTCTTGCCAGGGAAATATATATGTATATATATCCTCATGGTTTGAGCAAGGAGGAAGCTGAGTGATTGTCTGACTCTTCTATTTTACAGATGAGAAGACTGAGACCCAAACCTTTTTTGTTCCCCTCCTCCTTGGTGCCACTATAAGTATTGTTTTATAGCAAATTGTCACATTTATTGTTATTCTTTTACATTAGAAAGTTTAGACAAAGTCTAATTTAGTTTTCAGCTATTAAAAATCTTTGTAATTCACAGGAATTGTGCAAGAATAAATATATTAATAACTCATAAAGTAGTTCTAGGTCATTGTACAAAAACTAATATCCATGGACCTAAACTTTGAGGCAATTCACCATATACATACTGTACAAATTCTGATTACCAAAACACCTGCTAGGATAATCCTTAATATTTTTTGAACACCAGTGAGTTGGTCTGGTGGCATAAGGTATCCTGTTCCAAAGTAGGAGGTAGGTGTACAGGTTTGTCACTGATTTAGAGGTGGAAGGCACCTTGGAAGGCTTTGAGTCTTTCCTAACTGTTTATTTTGTAAGTGAGAAAAATGAAGTTCAGAGAGGTTCTTAATGTTCTGGTGATAGAATTGCAGATTTAGAACCTGAAGGGCCCAGCAAAATAAAGGTAGAAGCAGAGTTTGAAGCAGGCACTGTGGTACAGAGAAAAGAGCACTGGGTTGAAAGACATGCGTTCAAATTCCCTCTCTTCCATTTACTGTCTGTGTGGTCATGGATAAGTCATTCAGCCTCTGAGTCTTAGTTTCCCTCATTTGTAAAATGGAAGGGTTGGGCTAGAAAACTTTTTGTGTCCTGTTCAGCTGTATGTCTCTACTCCTGTGATACCTTCCCCTTCTCCCCCACAGTGATCCTGTGATTTCGCTGGGTTAGAAAGTTTGCAGTGAGGAACTCCATTTACCAAGATTTATATGCACCTTCTCTGCCACTTATAAACTCTGACTTAGGTGCTTATGCCCATTGAGAGGCTTAAATTACTTGCCCACGGTCACACAGACAAGACATATCAGTGGTAAGATTTGAACCCAGAACATCGTGACTCCAAAGTCTGCTATTTCTCTGCTCTGTCACACTACTTCTTTTGATAAATTGATATCTATGTTTTTACTTGTACATATATCTATGTCCGTATCTATGTCTCTCTGTTTTTCTGTCTCCCTCCCTCTTTCTCCTTCTACCTCACACTCTCCTCTCTTTATTTCACATATACATGCATCAATATATGTATATATACGTATATACATATATATATTTTAATGGCAGAACTAACAGCTGATGAGATATTCCTCCAACACCTTTTGATAACATGGAAGTAACCCAGAGCCCAATGCCCACGCAAGCTCTGGTAGATCCCGTGTCACTGGCACAGCTTCTAGCATATGTCTAGAAATAAACTTGATGTTCAATCAAAACCTGCACGACTCGTAAGGGAAGTTCATTACTAGAAGTATGACTGGGAATTATACTGTCATATCAAGTCATGATATAGGTCTATCTTGTTTTGTCTGAAAAAGTACCATGTGAATTGATGTAATCCTTGATTCTTATTGTATAGAAGTCTGAATTTCAAAATAAAAACTAAATCTATGGCAGCATCAGTTGAGGTAATATGGAATATAAACCTCTCATATTCAGTGACAGTTTTGTCTATATCTTTTGTATCTCTAATGTTAGCCTAGTGCCTGGCACACAGTTGATAATTATTGGATGTTTATTGAGTTAAAATATAACAATATTGATCAACAGAGATTGATGAGAACATTTTCATTCCTTTTTTTAAGAAATATTATATTGATATTTTCTCATCACATTCATTTCTCTCCCTTCCATCCCTGCTCTGATAGAACCCTTTCTTGAAACAGAGGCACATATTTTAAGGAGAGTAAAGTAAATGAGAAATCATTTCCCCATATCATATTCTATTTATTTTGCCCATACATATGTTTTTAATCTTGTCTTTTCCAGTGATATTAGAATCTCCTTGGGGGAAGGGGCTGTCATAAAATCACAGAGTTTCAGAGTTGGAAGGGCCCTTGGTAGCCATTTTGTCCTCTATACAAGAGTATTCCTTATTATAATGTGTTATTTCACTTTGTCCTTATGTCTCCACTTTATATCACCCTGTCTAGTTCTTAGCAGATGCTTATACAATGATCATAGGCCCATAGATTAAGAGCTGAAAGGGACCTTAGAGGCCATTGAGTCCAAACTACTTTGATTATAGGGAAAGAAAAGGAAGCTAATAGTTACACGGTTACATAGGTTGTATCTCAAGTCTTCTAACTTCAAGCCCCTCCCTCTATTCGCTGTGTCAACTAGCTGCCAGAATGTCTATTGATTGATGAATTTAGCTGCTCTCATTGGCTATTTAAGAATCTATTTGCCTCATTCTACACATTTATTACATCAGCTTATTGCAGAGAGGAGGAAAATATGCTTCAGCATCAACCTTCTGAAGTCCATATAGGTCTCAGCATTAACTAGAGCTGTAATTGCCTTTTGTGTCTCTTGCTAAGTCCATGGCACTTTCGAATGAATCAGAGAGATGGTTTTATCACTGGAAATGACATTTAAGAAGATGTACGATCATCTACTTTGATAATATATTTTGAAGACCACTGGCTCTTTCTGTCTTGTGGTTGAAACCTTCCATATAAGTTGTCTTTCCCTACTAGTGTCTGAGCTTCTTAGGAGCAGATATTGTTATGTGCACATACACACACACACACACACACACACACACACACATACACACACACACCCCCTCAGGTTTAGCGAAGTGGTTGGTGTATACTAAGTATTTAACAAATACTTTTTTCACATTCATTCACTCATTCTTTCTTGGTTCTTTTACTTCATTTGTGGCAGATGAATACTTCCCATTTTTTTTTGAAATTCTTCATATGTATCTTTTCTTATGGTACGGTTATATTTCCATTTTACAATTTTATTTAGCCACTACCCATTTGATGGGCTTTCTAGACTTTTGTTCCTGAGAGGACAAAGACTGCAATAATATGTTTAGACAGACATGCTGAAGTGACTCTTTTATGGAATTAATTTTGAGAATACCTTAATTTATTTAAAAGGAAGTCATATCTTTCCTTTGCATACAAAATGTAAAATGAGGAAGATAATAGCCCCTTCCTTAGAGGGCTGTTTTGAGGATCAAATGAGATAATATGTGTAAAACACTTAGCAAACCTCTAGAAATGTTTATCAAAATAAAGTGGAAAGTAAAACTAAGGTGAATGCTGAGATCAAGGCAGCAAAAATCTCCTAAAGTGGACAAAGTGAACAGATGGAATTTTTTATTGCTATTGTTGCTGTAACAAACAATGCCATTCCTCAGACAAATAAAAATAGTTTGACAGAAAAGCTTATTATCATCTATTTTAATCATTAGTTGAGTCAGAGACAGTGTAATTTTATAGATTGCTCTTTTCAAAGCAGCTCTGATTATATCATTCTTGATACACTACTATGTCTCAATGCACTTGTTTAGGCGTCTCATAGACAATGGGCTGCTAAATAAATTGTAAGGATCCTAATTAATTTTGACCCTCTGGGAAAAACAAACTTCTTTATAAGAAGGCTGGCAGATTAAATAAACCTAGGACACATCTTTGCACATCTGCAACATTGCTGTTAATTAAAGCTTTATTTATAGACCTTCTTCACTTAGCCTGACAAAGATGAAAAATTGGATACTGAGGAATAGTACTCTAAGTGCCAATCATAGAGTTTTCTGCAGGCCTTTGCCAAGTGATTACCCTAGTTTTGCAGAATGGCTACTAATATGAACCTCTCAACTTGACACATAAATGCAGTACCTAAGCATATTCATTTCTGGAAATTACATATGGAGAGTATGAATTCACAGTAGCATCATGCCCAACAGTGCTGTCTATTTTTCTTTACTCCTCCCTTACTTTATTTTGATTTAATTGGCATTTTGTGGTCTTCCCCAAACCTTGGTAGAAACCTGAATAGTAAGCATCATGTGTTTTATACTTCATATATAACAGACCTGGCTCTCTACTGCGACACTTTACCTACTAGACATCTAGGCAGGCCATCCATACTGTCACTTGTCCATGAGAATGACAGCGGCTTGCCATCTCATCTGCATCTGAACCATCCTGTATCTGTTATCTTCTTCTCCTTTATTCCATGAGCTCCGTGAGATCAGAGACTGTATCACTTTTTTTTCTATTTGTATCCCCAGCACAATGATTGGCTCATAGTAAGCTTGATATTCTCAAAGCATCTAGTATAGTGGTAGACAAGTTATAGGGATTCAAATTCAGTTCAGGAATTGCTTAGGTACCTACTTTTGGCCAGACATTGTAAATATGTGCTAAATAGTATGGTGGCTATAGTCTATATATCACTTTGAAGATAATTACTCCATCTCTCTGTAGCATCAAGGAGATATGAATGTATAATCCATTTGCATAATGGTCTCAGATAAAATGCAATTTCTACTCTTTATTGGTCATATAATTCTGCCATGACATCTAGAAGCCCCAAAATACAAAATCCTTTGGAGAAAAATTCACTTATATGAAATTCTCATTGGCCCTGTTCTGCATTCTTAGGACTTTTGTACCTGGTGCTAATTTGTCTCTACCATAAGTTCAACTCCAAACCTTAATCTGAAACTGATTCTGTCTCTTAGGAGGAGAAATGAAAGGAGCCCTAGGTCAGTAAATCTTGGCTTAGCATCACATCTGTTTCACTGATAGCATGCTGTGACTGTGTACTCAGTTTCTATGAGTCATTCCCCTTTCTTATCCCTTAATGCCTGAGACCTTGCCTTGTTTCCTCATTCACAGTTTAATCAACTTTAAACTGAGGCACTCAGTTTCTTAATTGACAATTAATTGATTGCTAAGATTCAGATTTATGCTCCCCCACTCCACTCTAATTTTCCAATTTTTTCTCATTGAATGTTTACTTTAAAACTTCTTCTTGGGATAATGATGACTCTGGATTCCCAAAGGTTATTCTTGTAGTGTCACAGATAATAGCTTAGTTGCTTAAAAGACCCCTTGCAGAATATCTAGTCCAACGACCTCATTTTGAAGATGGGAAAACGGGCCCAGAGAGGGTAAGTAAATTGAGTGACATCTGTGTGTTTGCTATCTCTTCCAGTTTGTGTCATCTCTAATTATGATAACATATCTTCTATCCTTTCACTGAAATCATTGATAAAAATGTTGAATAGTATTGAGTCACAGGCAAGACCTCTTCACTAGAGTCATCTCTCAGAATTGACTAAAACGGTCCATTAGTTCCAAACCCACATAACTGCATTATCATCAAAACGTCACCTTGTTGAGAAGGATGAGATTTTTATCGTGATGCTAAAATCTAGGTAAATTATATCTATCTATAGCATTCCCCCTCTCTAGCAATTTGTTAAATGGGTCAAAAAATGGAACTGAGATGAGGTTTGTTTGACATGTCCTGCTTTTGATGAAGCTCCTCTGAATCTTGGCAATTAGCCTTTCCTACTCTAAATTTCCATAGCCATTTGATAAAATTACATAATCATTTATGGGGGTATGTTATGGCGGATATGTTAATAGTGGGATTCTTTGCTTACATGGATTGACCTAAAATGTTCCTTCCACCTAAAATCCTGCAATTTAGTTGGTTTGCTAAGAAGTGAGATCAAGTTAATTGGCCTACATGTGTACTCTATTCTTTGTCCTTTAAAAATAAAAGAAATAATGATATTTTCTGTCTTCTTAGCCTATAGCACCTCTCTTGTTTTCAGTGATTTTTCAAATATCACTTTGATTTAATAACATCTGCCAGTTTAGCTAAGTATTCTCTCTGTCTCTCTCTATCTCTCTGTCTGTCTCCCTCTCTATATGTGTGTATATGTATATATATATATATATATATATGCGTTTATATTTATACAATTGCATATGTAAGTACTTATAGATAATATATGTTTGTGTGTTTGCTTAGTTATATTCACATATGCACACAGATATATTGCAAGTAGGGTTTTTTAAACTATCTCCTCAGCATCTCTTGTTTCAAATCGCTGTTAATCATTTTTATTCTCTTTTTTATCCAAAGACCATTCTTCACAGCAGAAAAAATGAGTGAAGTGAGAATTGAATAGTCATACCTTCTCTCCATCATCCAAGTCAAACAGCAGTCCTATCCCTTCTTTCTTTTGTTTCTTCCCTCAGTATAGCTAAAGAAAGTAATCTAATCTTTGTTATCCTTATTCAGTGTCCTTAGTTCATGTTTAGATTTAACACCTAAGATTCTATTCTTAAAATGCTATTCCGTGCTTTTGATTCCCCACATTACTTTCCCTTATTTCCAAATTTTAAAGACGTCTTACCAATCCGTGTTGGTTGGTGATATTCCTACGCAAACAGGTATTTTATACAATTTTCCTGCTCTCTTTCTTTTCTAATAATGGCAAATTATTTTCTTTGCTTCTTCAAAATTTCATTATTGACAGTTTTTCATCCACCCTCAACTTATATTTCCCTACAGAATTTTAAATCTTATAAATCTATATATTCTTTCTCTGAATTCTTTAAGATTCACTCCCAAATTCTAGAGTATATTTTACACCATGCTTGGCTTTTCTCCTTTCTGTCAGTATCAGAGGCAATGTGGTATACTGCAACAGTAACAAATTCAAATAAAATTGGATTGCAATTAAACAACATCTAGGTCACCTCTCACCCCTCACATTTTCTAGATGCAGGATGAATGCAGCTCTCTGAGCCTCAGTTTCCCATATGAACAATAAAAATTATAACATATGTATTTATATACTTCAAGGAGTAGGATTCAATGAGATAATTTATGTCAAGTATTTTTTATGGCTCTAATTTTTTTCTTTTGGAGGGGGGTTAACTGACTTGCCCAAGGTCACACAGCTAGTAAGTGTCAATTGTCTGAGGCCAGATTTGAATTCAGGTCCTCCTGACTCCTGGGCCAGTGCTCTATTCACTGTACCACCTAGCTGCCCCAATGTGAATTATTTTTTAAAGCCCAGGTTGATACATGTATTAGTGGTCTCTTCATCCCTAAATTACCATAATTTCTCTTTCAGCAATTACTTCTTCCTTCATGGTTAGAATTGGGTTCAGAATAGCATTGATTTCCTCCATCCTTTGAAGGATGAAATTATCATGAAGAAAGCCAATGATTTATTAGCTATTCTGCTTTCACCTAAAAGGAAAATTCCAACAGATATCCTAATGATTTTACTATATGATTGTTCTGCTTTAGCCCTGTGATCTGTTTATTGGATTTCTCATCTATTTTCACATGTCCAGTTAATCTGTAGTATGTGTCCTTAATGATATCACTTCTGTGTCTTCCTCCACTGATCCTGTATTCACTTAATTATTTTATTTTTCCCAATTCACAAGAATTTATTTTTCCTCCCTTCTACTTTTGCATATTGAACACCACCAACAACAACAAGGAAAAAATAAAACCCTTATGACAATTTCTTGAATGGCCATGTCTCAAAATGTACATCTCATCCAACATTTTAAATCCATACCCTTCTATCAGGAGGTCATCTCAAGTCATGGTCATTCATTGCATTAATCAGCATTTTTATGTCTTTCAGAGTGGTTTTTCTATTTAGCATGGTAGTCATTATGTAAATTGTTCTCTTGTATCTACTCTCATCATGCTGCATCAAGCCATAGAAGTCTTCCTAGTTTCTTCTGAAACCTTTAATTTTATCATTTCTTATTGAGCAATAATATTTCATCACCAGAATTCTGGAGGTAGAGCCAAGGTGGTGGAGTAGAGAAATGATTCAGCTGACTTCTCCCAAGATTCACCTTCAAAAAACTTTAAAATAATGCCTGAATTCTGGAGTGACAAAGTCAGTGAAAGGTCAGAGTCAGTCTTCCAGTCCAAGACAACTTAGGAGGTCAGAAAGAGGATCTGTGACATGGAGGTAGAGACTGATCTGAAGCCCCATGAATGAAACACCAGTGGTGGGAGTAAGTGGTGGTGACAGAAACAGCAGCAGCTTCCAGACTTCCTAAACTAGATATGGTAAAGAGACCTGGCAACTGGTTAGAAAGAGATTACGGGGGACTTCTATGCAAGTACTGGATGTAGGATAAGACACTGTCAACTTCATTGCTTATACCCACATCTGGGTCATAGTTCAAAGGTGCAGGGGAGCACTTTCAGTCAAGAGGGTGCAAAAGCCATGAGAGGCAGTATCACTTTTGGTCACAAGGGATCAGGGACTACCTGAAAACCATGATGAGAGAAAAAACCTAAACTTTATACTTCAAGAAATCATTAAGGAAAACTGACCCAACAAGCTAGAACTAGAAAGTAAAATAGAAAGTGAAAGAATTTATCATTCACCTATTGAAAGAAATACCCAAATGAAAACTCCTAGGAATATTATGGCCAAATTCCACAGGTCATATATCACAGGAAGAAAAAAACTTTAAGCAGCCAGAAAAAAAATCAAATACCATGGAACCACAGTCAGGAACACACATGATTTAACAGCTACCATGTTAAAAAAGCTGAGGGTTTAGAATGTAATATTAACAGGAGGAAAAAAGCTGGGATTATAACCAAGAATAGCCTACCCAGTAAAACTGAGTATAATTCTTTGGGAGAAAATTGGATGTTTAATAAAATAGAGGATGTTCATATATTCTGATTAAAATACCCAAGTTCAATAAAACAATCTGACTTTCAAATATATGACTGAAGAGATATATGAAAGATAAACATGAAAGAGAAATAATAAGGGCCTCTATAAGGTTAAACAGTTTACCTTTCTATAGGGGAAGATGATAAATGTAATGTTACCATTATTCAGGCAGTTAGAAAGATTTTCTATAGAAAGAGGGAGCAGCAATAAGTTGATTGTGTTGGGATGATATAAAAAATGGACACGTTAGAAAGAGGGATGCCCTGGGAGAAGGGGGAAGGGAGAGGAAGTATGGGGAAAATTATCTCACATAAGAGGTACATAAGGACAGTGGAAGGGGAATTTGGGGGTGGGGTGTCAAGCAATGCTTGAAGCTCATTCACATCTAAATTGATTCAAAGAGGGAAATTCATATATGTGTGTATAGATATACATTAATACACACATGCATATACATACATTCAATTAGTAATAGAAATTTATCTTACCCAATAGGGAAGTAGGAGAAAAGGTGGGTAAGAGAAAAGTTAGGTATCATAAAAGTAAGGGCAGATAAAAGAAGGCAGTGGTCAGAAGCAAAACAAACTTTAGAGGAGGAACAAGATAAGAAATGAGAGAGAAGGATAAACAAAAGGAAACAGGATGGAGGGAAATGCACAGTTAGTGATGATAACTGTGAATGGGATGGACTCACCCAAAAAATGAAAGCAGATAGCACAATAGATTAGAAGTCAGAATCCAATAATATGTAATTTATAAGAAATACACTCGGAACAGAAAGACACACAAAGAATTAAAACAAGGGGGTTTAAGCAGAATCTATTACGCTTCAGCTTAAGTAAAAACAAAAATTCACGGGTAGCAAACATGATTGCTGAGAAAGCAAAAAAATCTAATTAAAAGGAATAAACAGGGAAACTACATCTTGATAAAAGGAACCATAGACAATGAAGTCATATTAATGACATATATATGTACACATATACATATATGTATATGTGTGTATCTACACACGTATGTGTATGTACATATGTATGTGTGTCTATCTATCTGTCTTTCTGTCTATCTATCTATCTATGAATACATCAGATGGCAGAGCATCCACATTCTTAAGGGAAATGTTAACTGAACTACAAGAGGAAATGGATAGTAAAACTATACTATTGGGAGACCTCAACTTTCCTCTCTCAGAGCTAGATAAATATAATGATAAATGAAAAGGAAAGAAATGAAGATTTATAAATCCTAGAAAAGTCAGATATGATAGTCCTCTGGAGAAAATTGAATGAGAGAAGAAGGGAGTATGCCTTTTTGCTCACCTGTACAGGGCACCTTCAAAAATAATTGACCATGTCTTAGGGCATAAAAACCTCACAATCAAATGCAGAAACGCTTAAATATTAGATGTACTCTTGTATGAACCCAGTAAAATAAAAATATATTCAATAAAGGTTCATGGAAGCATAGATTAAAGATTGTTAACTAAATCTAATCCTAAAAAAATGAGTGGATCAAATAACAAATAATAGAAATGATCAATAATTGCATTAAAGAGAATTGCAACAATGATACAACATCCCATTATTTGTGGGATGCACAAAACCGTACTTAGGAGTAATTTTATATCTCTAAGTACATATACCAGTAAAAGAGAAAAAAGAGCAGATCAATGAATTGGACACGCAGGACAAAAAGCTAGGGAAAAAAATTAGAAATCCCTAACATCAAAATGGAAATCCTGGATGTTGAAGTAGAGATTAATACAATAGAAAGTTAAAAAAATAAATGAATAAATAAATAAAACTAGTCTGATTTTATAGAAAAAAATAATCAAGTAGATAATTTGATTTAAAAAAGAAGAAAGCTAAATTACCAGAATTAAACAGTTTGAAGTGTGAAAAGAAGACTGTGTGTTACAGAATATTTAAAAGAGTAGATTTGATATAGGAACAAATGTTAGTTTTTATTGTATATCTGGCATTACATTATTTAAGCAATTGGGTTGCACAGTGGTTAGAGTGCTGGCCTGGAGTCAGGAAGATCTGAGTTCAACTCTGGCCTCAGACATTAGGCTGTCTGACCCTTGGCAAGTTACTCAATCTCTGTTTGCCTCAGTTTCCTCGTATATAAAATATACTTACCTCCAAGGATCAAATGAGATAATAACTATAAAGTACTTAGTACATAATAGGCCATAGATAAATGTTAGTATTATATTGCTTTTTAGTAAAGAATATATTTATTGCTTGCAACTTTCTGTTTAATCATTAGAAGGACAAATTTAGGGAATAGTTTAGGGAAGTATATTTTAAATTTTACGTAGATTTTTCTAGGAAGTTAAACTCCATTAGAAATATATATATATATATATATATATATATATATATATATATATATATATATATATATATATATATATATATATATATATATATATATATATATATATACAACTCTTCCGAAAGGAGGTCAAGGAGAGAAAAATTCAACAATCACTGAATTTCCTGAAAAATCATTGTTTTTGTTTTAAAAAGCCTGGAAACATTATTTTTAATTTTAAAGGAAAACTGCCCAGATTTATTAGAACTAGAGGACAAAGTTAAGATAGAATGAATCTACTGAAGAAAAAATAAAATAGGCAGTCAAAAAGAAGTTCACCTATCAAGGGACCACAAGGATCAAATAAGACTTTGCAACTTCCATGTAGCATTTTAAGAATAAAGATGAAAACTAAGTCCTGAGCAAGTTGAAACATCTAAAAAGGGGGTGTGGGGTGGGGACAGGAATGTGAATTACATGTGAATACAGGGGTTATCTTTTGGGATTATCACTGAGAGGAAAAATAAGATTGACTGATGGACTAGGTTGGATAGTTTTGATTGAAAGAGATAACCAAGGGGGGCGGAGCCAAGATGGTGGCTGTAAAGCAGAGACTAGCGTGAGCTCCCCACCATGTCCCTCCAAAAACCTATAAAAAATGGCTCTGAACCAATTCTAGAACTGCAGAACCCATAAAACAGCAGAGGGAAGCAGGGCTCCAGCCCAGGGCAGCCTGGATGGTCTCTGGGTGAGGTCTATCCCACATGGAGCTGGGAGCAGAGTGGAGTGGAGCAGAGCCCAGCATGAGCAGTGCAGACCAACCAGACCAGGATCTGGGCGGAGCATGCCCTAACGCCCTGAATCAGTGAGCTGCCACAGTTACCAGACTTCTCAACCCACAAACACCAAAGACAACAGAGAAGGTTAGTGGGAAAAGCTGGGGGAGTGGAAGGAGTTTGGGGTTCGACTACCACCCCGGGGGCAGTGGAGGTGGGCCAGCTACAGAACTATAGCTGCAGTTGCTTCCGGCCCCAGGGCCACCTGGTGGGATGAATTAAGTGGCGGATCAGAGCTGGAGTGAAAAGCCTGCTGAAGATCTAAGTCCAGGGGAAGGACAAGTGCTGGTCTGGCAGAGCTGGCGCTTCCCCCCAAGCATGGAACATAGAACTCTTTAGTCTACAAGCAGTCATACCCCGCTGAAAAACTCAAGGATCAAGTTAGTTGTTTGGGAATATGGCCAGGCAGCGAAAAGGCACTCAGATTCAGTCTCAGACTTTGGATTCTTTCTTTGGTGACAAAGAAGACCAAAACATAAAGACAGAAGAAGTCAACAAAGTCAAAGAGCCTACAACAAAAGCCTCCAAGAAAAACATGAACTGATCTCAGCCCATGGAACAGCTCAAAAAGGATTTGGAAAAGCAAGTTAGAGAAGTAGAGGAAAAATTGGGAAGAGAAATGAGAAGGATGAGAGAAAACCATGAAAAACAAATCAATGACTTGCTAAAGGAGACCCCCAAAAAATACTGAAAAATATACTGAAGAAAACAACACCTTAAAAAATAGACTAACTCAAATGGCAAAAGAGCTCCAAAAAGCCAATGAGGAGAAGAATGCCTTGAAAGGCAGAATTAGCCAAATGGAAAAGTAGGTCCAAAAGACCACTGAAGAAAATACTACCTTAAAAATTAGATTGGAGCAAGTGGAAGCTAGTGACTTTATGAGAAATCAACATATTATAAAACAGAACCAAAGGAATGAAAAAATGGAAGACAACGTGAAATATCTCATTGGAAAAACCACTGACCTGGAAAATAGATCCAGGAGAGATAATTTAAAAATTATTGGACTACCTGAAAGCCATGATCAAAAAAACAGCCTAGATATCATCTTTCAAGAAATTATCAAGGAGAATTGCCCTGATATTCTAGAGCCACAGGGCAAAATAGAAATTGAAAGAATCCACCGATCGCCTCCTCAAATAGATCTCAAAAAGAAATCTCTTAGGAATATTGTCGCCAAATTCCCGAGCTCCCAGATCAAAGAGAAAATACTGCAAGCAGCCAGAAAGAAACAATTTGAAGAAACAATAATCAGAATAATAAAAGATCTAACAGCTTCTACATTAAAGGATCGAAGGGCTTGGACTATGATATTCTGGAGGCCAATGGAGCTAGGATTAAAACCAAGAATCACCTACCCAGCAAAATTGAGTATCATGCTCCAAGGCAAAATATGGGCTTTCAGTAAAATAGAGGACTTTCAAGCTTTCTCAGTGAAAAGAACAGAGCTGAATAGAAAATTTGACTTTCAAACACAAGAATCAAGAGAAGTATGAAAAGGTAAACAAGAAAGAGAAATCATAAGGGACTTACTAAAGTTGAACTGTTTTGTTTACATTCCTACATGGAAAGATGATGTGTATGATTCATGAGACCTCAGTATTAGGGTAGCTGAAGGGAATATGCATATGTGTGTGTGTGTATGTTTATGTGTATATATATAAGCATAAGTGAATGTGTATGTATGTATATATGTATGTGTATATATATACATATACATATACATATATATATATATATATATATATATAAAGAGAGAGAGAAAGAGAGAGAGAGGGGGGGGGCACAGGGTGAGTTGAAGATGAAGAGAAGATATCTAAAAGAAATAAATTCAAATTAAGGGATGAGAGAGGAATATATGGAGAGAGGGAGAGAGGGAGAGATAGAATGGGGTAAATTATTTCACATAAAAGTGGCAAGAAAAAGCAGTTCTGTAGGAAGAGAAGAGAAGGCAGGTGAGGGGGGAATGAGTGAATCTTGCTCTCATCAGATTTGACCTGAGGAGGGAATACCATACATACTCCCCACAGGAAAGAAGGAAGAAGATAAAAAAGGGGGGCTGATAGAAGGGAGGGTAGATGGGGGTGGAGGTAATCAAAACAAACACTTTTGAAACGGGACAGGGTCAAGGGAGAAAATTCAGTAAAGGGGGATAGGTTAGGAAGGAGCAAAATATAGTTAGTCTTTCACAATGTGAGTATTGTGGAAGGGTTATACATAATGATACACATGTGGCCTATGTTGAGTTGCTTGACTTCTTAGGGAGGGTGGGTGGGAAGGGAAGAGGGGAGAGAATTTGGAACTCAAAGTTTTAAAAACAGATGTTCAAAAACAAAAAAAAAGTTTTTGAGTGCAACTAGAAAATAAGATACACAAGCAATGGGGTGTAGAAATTTATCTTGCCCTACAAGAGGGGAAGGGAAAAGGGGATGGGACAGGAGTGGGGTGACAGAAGGGATGGCTGACTGGGGAACAGGGCAACCAGAATATATGCCATCTTGGAGTGGGGGGGAGGGTAGAAATGGGGAGAAAATTTTTAATTCAAACTCTTGCGAAAATCAATGCTGAAAACTAAATGTATTAAATAAAAAAATAAATGGGAAAGAGATAATCAAGAATGGGCATGGACAACTATCTTTATTAGATAAATTAGTTGTCCATCAGCCTACAAATAAACAAGGGATAATTACCATGATGATATGTTTAAATCCCATTCATCTCTCTACAAATATATCATTTGTGGAAATACTTTGAAATAAGTACTATGCATATATAAAATGGCATGACTAATAATTTAGAAGAACTTGAATTTTAATAGTAAAAATCCTACTGAGCAAGTCCATTTTATTTATCTCATTAGTATGGAAAATTTCTAGACATAGGAACCGGCTTATGTATAGATGAAACACTTTTAAATAGCTGCTAAAATATGTGAAGCTAATTAGGTTGCTGACTTAATATTGATGTTCCCCATTTTCCATATTTTATCTACTTCATCTCTCTATTTTAATAACTTCTATAATTTTTCTAGCACAAATCATACAAAGTTTCACAATTTATTAATTTTAACATAAAGCTTATTTCCCGCCATACCATTATTTGTTTCTGGGTTATCATGGCTCCATCCTGGACATCTTGAAATTTTCTAAAATGTTCTTAAGTTTGTACTTAGACCATATATTTTGTCCATTATTTTATTCCATGTTAATGGTCATTTGCAATAGCTGATTGCCACCAACATATGAAGTTTCAGAAATTTTTATCAAGCTGTAGCTATTGAAGAACCACATAAAAGAATCATAATAATATAGACATTTTATATAGTCTGTGCCTAAGACCACAGGCAGCTTTCAACACAGCCTAATTTATGAAATTTTCCCAAACACTCACAACATTCAAGAACATAAATACAACAAAACAAGGAAAATCACTTAGGTAACTAGACTCCCTAAAGATGTGCTACTTTGCCAAAGATGACTCCATTTTAATTTTCTTCCTGTCAGCTCATTCAGTTCAATAGCCACGGGAAGGACCATTTTAAGAATATTACTCTGAATGCCTGGACTAAAGTGGTTGGCAACTTTCTTTAGAGCTTTTAGCAGCTGCAATTTTTTTTTCAAGGAATTGTATTCAGTTCTTTCACTATCCAATTGTGGTTTCTCTCAGGGGCACCTAATCTTAGCCAAAATTCTATTTTGCTCTATGGTAGCAAAAGTAGTCTCTTCTTCAGTTGAATCAATATTCTTTAGTGGAATCAATAATATGTCACAATGATCCACCATGGAGATAAAAATTCCTTTTTTTCTTGACATACTAGCAATTAATTTTATCTATATTTATCATCTTGTGAATTGCTGGAAAAGGAACAATCTTGGGTTGCTCTAGAAAAACAATCAAACAAAAAAATCCTTAACTTCCTTTGCTTTTTCAAAAATTATATAGGTTTAACTCTGGAATCAAGACAGATAGGTGGCACAGTGGATAGAGTGCTAGGCCTGGATTTGGGAACATTCATCTTTATGAGTTCAAATCTTGTCTCAGACATATACTCGCTGTGTGACCCTGGGCAAGTCACTTAACTCCATTTACCTCAATAAATAAGATAAATGAGATGGAAAAGGAAATAGCAAACCACTCCAATACCTTTACCAGGAAAGCCCCGAAAAGGTCACTAAAAATTGAACATGACCGAAAAACTACTGAACAATGGACTATGGAATCAATCGTGACTGTTTTGAAGTGGACAACTAAAAGAATGCTCTCTATTTCTATATCTGGATTTGTGTCATTCACATGATTCCTTCTGTATTAAATTCCATTTTCTCAACTATGATTATGTATAATTGCTCACTTTACCAAATTTCTAAAAATTTACTCTAGGAGTAATATTTCAGCTTTGTAACCTGTAAGAATTACAAACTAATGACGCCCTTGCACTATTCCTGTTGGCATGGGATGGATTCTTCCTTTAATCGCTAATTTTTTGCTTACATATGCTGATATCTTATATGTGATGACATTTGGATTTACTTTTAAAGATATTAAGATGTATTTTTAGTTTCTCCCTGTTCTTCTCTTCTATTGATTATTTTTCTGAACTCTTCAAATGACTAGATCACACACAGAGTGTTATGTTACTGGGAGATAATGTAGGAAGAATGGAACAAGTAAATAATGCTATTAGCATATAATTATAAGTAAGGGGCATCTTAAGGAACATCACATTATACCTTCAATTACAACCATGGATATACTTTTTAAATTGCTAAGGGCTTGTATTTTCTCTTTAGAAACGATCAAAGATTAAGTTGATTATGAAGTCCTATACTTGGATTAATGAAGCTTCGGAGAAATTTACTAGCTATTTACTAGTGTCTGTAGACTGGTCACTTGACCTTTCATCCTCAATTTCCTCTTCTGCAAAATAAAAGAGTTAGACTCAGGGGTCTTATAATGCCCCTTCCAACTCTAAATTTATGATCATTTTAACTATTTAAAATAATAAGACAGTGACAGGTCTATCCTCTCTTATTTTCTTTCCTCTTTTATTTTTCCTTAATTTTCTTTTGTTAATCTTTTGATTTCATTTTAATATTTGTTGTTATCACAGATTTGATTTCAGTTTCATCTATTCTAGTTTTCAGGGAGTCTGTAACTAGGGTAAGTGTTCCCATTTCTCTTCTAAACTATTTATCCCTCTCTTAAATCTTTCCTTCAGAATATCTTCATTTTTTAATCTATCGATTCATTTCTTTTTAGTAGTCTGGAAAATCTTGTGCAATCCATTTTTTCCTTTGAGTCATTGTTTGCTGTTGTTATGAAGTTGCTTGCTCCATTGGGAGGATCTCTAGATTCTTGATACTGATTGGAGTTACCTCTATACCTTTAGTTCCCAAATTACATGTGTGTGTATGAGTTTGTGCATGTTGTGTTGAATGTGTGTATGTTTAGACAGGGTTAGGTGCCACCCCATTTTGTGCTTTCATGTGAGTCTTGCTTGATCTCATCCTGTTCACCTGGGTTGCTGCACTGCCCTTCACCCCCCATCTTTGAGGTTCACTTTGAACCTCCAGAAAATTTTTAGTATATTGAAACCTCAGTGTGAGTGAACATTGTTACATGGTAGCCCCCAAAGATAAAGTGATCTTAGTCTGATTTTAAAAGGTACTCCAATGGGAAGAATTCATAAATTCTTTCCTTATGCACTATAGACTAATATTTATCTGAAAGGTAACAAAGCTCTAAGAATTGGGTGGACCCAAGAGGGTAAGGTTTTGGCTTCCAGATTTTAATTTAGATTCTGGTAACCACTGGCCATATTTACATTGCTTCTTGATCACTTATTTAAAAAAATCGTGTGTGCACATGCGGTGCCCGTATATGCACACACACACACACACACACACACACACATACACACACACACACACAAACAAACACAAACACAAAACTGGGGCCCTTCAGATTTACAGGACTCCAAGGTGCCACAACCTGTCCTGCTGACCAGACACATTTCCAGGGACTGTATAATAGATAGGCTAAGTTTTGGGGTTTTCTTATTGAATATCCTTTCTACACTATGCCCAACTAACCTTATTTTTATTAACTGTTAGATGACCTACATATGTCCTATTTTATTCCAACATTGAATCTGAACTAATATGGTTCTGGCCTGAGTTGGACCTACCCCTGAATAGATGGCTAATGTACAGAATAGGATGTGTAAGAGCCTCACTATATTGTATCATCATCAAGCCACATCTCCAGTATTATTTTCACTTTTAGATGCCACATTTTAGGACAGACTTTGATAATCCAATGACTGTCAGGAGAAGGTCGTCCAGACCAGTGAGAGACCAGGAGACCCTGTGACGCTTACTTGAAGGAATGGGAGAAGTTGAGCTTTGAGAAAAGAATTGAGGTGGAGATGACCGCTTTCAAATATTTGAAGTTTGTTGACATTGAAGACTGGTTGGAATTATTCTTCTTGCCTCTATGGGTCATAACTAAGAGTAGTAATGGAAGTTTCAAATCGGCCAAATTATTCTGTTATAAGGAAATATTTCCTTATAAGTAGTTATCCAGAAGTGAGAGGGGCTGCCTCAAGGAGGTAATGGATTCTGCTTCATGAAAGGTCTTCCATACAAGGCTGGATCACTTCTTATCAAGCATGTTGTTCAGGGTCCTTGAAATAAGACATGTCTTACTCTGGACAGTTATCTTGCACAAAACAAACTTTTAATCAATATTTGTTGAACGAATTAAACAGTAAAACCTTCTGACCTATTTGAACTATAGGAAACCCAAATATAGTGTTTTCAGTATTTGCTAATTCTTACAAATGAAATTCATCTGAAGAACATATAAGTTAAATTAAGACTTAGAAGAGAGTTAGCATCCATTGTGCAGACTCATAGACTCATTCATCATGCAGTGATTTTCTTTAGTTCTGGTGGAAATGTTTGATATTTTTTCTACTTATGGCCCTCTTAAACACTCAGAAGATGGAAACTTGATGGATCCAGGGAATCTGGCGTGAACAATAGCTGGTATGATATATTTCTCTTCAACCATGTATGTTCGGGCAAACTGAGGCTGATTTTAGAATTCTGCGTCTGAAAATTGCATCTCATGGCACTCTAGGAAGCTTTGCATTTATTCTATTGCTATTGATCCATTTTATTACAAAAGACTATGTGGTTTAGATGCAACACAAGGCCAAGATTGATGCATAAATAGTTATCACTTAGAATATTTTTAATAAAACATTGGACTTCAGCAGAACAGCAAATACATACTAGAAGTCAAAAGAATATTCACTTTATTTTATTAAAGTCAGTCTAAAAGCATTTATCAGTCAACTGCTATGTGCCAGGCACTGTGCTAAGCTGCTGCCATGTGGACCTGGAATCAGGAAGGCCTGAGTTGAAGTATAGCTTTATAAATCTACTAGTTCTGTGACCCTGGGCAAGTCATTTAACCTCTGATTTCCCAACCTGAAAATGAGAATACTAGTGTCATCTACCTTGCATGATCGTTATGGGAATCAAATTAATAATATTTGTAAAATAACATGATGCCTGGCACATATTAGGCACAATATAAATGTGTATTCCCTTCTGTTCTGGGGATATCAGAAAATATAAAAACGCTTGCACTGAGGGAGAGAAGAAATCAATAGGTGGAGATGAACAGGGAGAGGGTTCTAGGCATGGGGCATGATGAGAGATAATGCGCAGAGCTGAGAGATTGAGTACCTTGTGCATAGAGCAGCAATGAGGCCACTGTCACTGGATCTATTTATGGCAAACACAAGGGCTAGTTAAACCAGTACTTCTTCCATTCCTTGATGCCTTATACCACCTCATGGACTATAATAATTGACATTTATATAGTACAATAAAATATACAAAGTACTTTTTGTATTTTATCTCTTCAGAAAAAACCTTTAATTTTTGAATGGAAAAATCTAGTGAAAATAAATGTCTGAAATATAAAAATGTAATCAACTTTGTCATTGCATTTAATCAGATGCATGATTTATATAACATGAGAAAGAAATATGTATGTTAATATCTGAATTTTAAAATAATTCTGTAATTCATACAACATGAAGTTTATATATTTATGATTGTGTGTATATATACATATATATATGTATGTATGTATATATCTATATTTAATGTTCACTCTTATATAAACCCAGTTTCATTAGGTTTTTTCCTAACAGTTATCCAAAAGAGTCAAATTTTATTTCAATTCTCCAATTGAAAAGATGTCATATAAATTTTATGAAGAAGCCTGTTCTTGTCTTGCTTCCCTCTGTATGCTTTCACACTAAAATAGTATATATCAGGTAGCAGTTTGACAGTACAGCAACGCGTATAAATCACCT
This sequence comes from Trichosurus vulpecula, assembly GCF_011100635.1. Classification (NCBI taxonomy): domain Eukaryota; kingdom Metazoa; phylum Chordata; class Mammalia; order Diprotodontia; family Phalangeridae; genus Trichosurus; species Trichosurus vulpecula. The sequence goes on from NC_050577.1 coordinate 59,060,952, forward strand.
TCATATAAATGAGTCACCAGTGCAGGATTTCCAGCATCTCTTGTCAATCATCCTAAGAGCCAGGGAGATTCTTCAGAGGTTTGGGAGCCCTCATCTCTGACCAGAGCTTACCATGGCCTGTGTGACTCTGTGTGACTGAAATGCCCTTGTTGCTAAGGAAATCGAGTTGACAAAATGCCTCAAACCTATTTGGAGTTGGCATGTCATAACTTGAGCCCCCTGGTTTTTCATGGCACAGTGGTACACTGGGAAAGTCATGCTCCTAAATCAAATACAGTGCTCAAATTGAACATTCTGCTGTCCAAATGTTGTTATCGACAGCAAAGCTACTATCAATGAGAAATGTTTCATAAGGGAATTATGCCTTTGAAAAGACAGACCAAACAGATATAACACACCTTGTTCTTGCTGTACTGAGTTCTTCAAAAATCAAATAAAAGGTATTTAGTATCAGAAGGAGAGGTAGCTTGCCAGAGTGCACAAGGGTGTGTGTTAGAGTCAAGAATCAATCCATCAGTCACCATCATATATTGAGGGCCTACCATGTGCCAGGCACTGTGCCAGGCACTGGTTATACAAAGATAAATATGAAACAGTCCCTACCCTCAGGCTTATACTCTGTAGGTGAAAAAATGTTAAGTATATACTAGATATTTAGATAGAGACTGGACTTCTGATTTCACTGATATCGCAAACTCTCTCTGAAAAACTTCCATCGGCTAACCCAAACCAGCACCTGCTTGGCATTTATGGGCTGAGAGATTTGTTTGCCTTGAGTGTGTAGCAGTTATGTATCTGGCCCAGGAACACATATATTTTAGAGGCAAGGCTTGAACCTATGTATTCTTGCTTCAGAAACTGATTATCCACTGCTCCAGGCTGCCTTTCATATTTTAAACAAAATATAAAAACCACCAAGCAGTTTTGTGGGGGAGGCATCAGTATCTGAGAGGACTGGAAAAATTGTCATGTAGGAGATCACTCGAGCTTCACTATGAGGGAAATGAGGGTTTTTAAGGCGCAGAAGTGAGAAAGGAATGAATTCCAAGCACAAACATATGATGGAGTTTTCATATGGAAGGAGGGCCAGTTTGACCAGGCCATGGCGTGCTGGAAAAGAAGTAATTCATTAATAACTGTAGAAGACTGGTTGGATCCAGGTTGTGAAAGGCCTTAAATGTGAAACAGAAGAGTCTTTTATTCCAGAGGGAAACACTGGAGTTTACTGAGTTGGAGAGTGACTTGGTCAAGTTTGTGTCATCCCTTTGGCATCTGTGTATAGGATGAATTGTAGATCGAACGCAGTAGAGACAACTACATGGCATAATGGATTGAGTGCTGGATTAGAAGTCAGGAAAAACTGAGTTTGAATCCTTTCTCAGATACCACATAACCAGGCTAATCACTTAACCTCTATCTTATCAGTTTCTTTATCTATTAAATGGAGAATATAGCACCTACTGACTAGAGTTGCTGTGACAAGAAAATGAAATAATACAGGGTGTCTCAAAAGACAGTACAGTTTATAAGGCAGTTTGCAAGCCTTAAAGGGGTTTATAAATGGTAGATTTTATTGGCTATATAAGGTGAAGAAGTGTGAAAAAGAAAACAAGACTTCAAGCTTATGAACCTTGATGACTAGAAAAATGGCGGTGCACTTGATGAAACAGTAGTTCAGAAGAAGTATGGGTTCCAGCTGAATGGAGGTTGATGAGTTCTATTATGAATATATTGAGGTTGGGATGCCTTTGGGATGTACTGGTCAAAATGTTCAACAGGTAGTTCATGATGTGGGAATAGATCTCAGAAGAAAGACGAAGATTGGCTCTATAGACCCGTATTCAAATCTTGCCTCTAACCCATACAGGCACATTCAAATAACATTCAAATTATTTAACCTCCCCATGCCACCAGAAACTTTAACACTATAAATTTCAGATGAGTTGCTCATCTACAAAAGTGGAAATAGTTTGAACACAAACAGTTCTGCACTGATGAAATCAGAGGACTGAATCAGGGGGAGAAAAAATAGCAAATCCACTAAAAAAAATCAGTTTGACATTGTATCTCCTCTCTGGTTTCCATTTTAGTAGTGAAGAATAAGGCTTTTTTTTCTTTGAGCACACATCTATTTTATAATCTCTGAATATAATAGCCACAAACAACCATTAACTTAGAAAACCAGGAAAAGAAATATGAATACAAAAAAACCATTGAGGGCATTTTAACTGAAAGCCACTCAAAACTTCCTATTTCAGTTTGAGGTCCAGTCAAATTGACAGAAGATTTAGGGTACAAGTAAGTAAGTAAGTCTAAGTCAGATCTGAGAAGCATTTGAGGTTATGAAAGAGTAGAGTATTGCTGAGAATTTTAAAAATTATTAGATATATTATGAGTGTGGATAGGAAAGAACTAACTTCCCTGGAGAAAAAGGCAGGGATTTAATTCAGATCACTCCAAGTGGGAAATCATCTTTTATATTTCTACTCTAGTGCAAATGAACATGACCCTTCTTAAGGTAAGGAAGCAGGAAGAAAATAGATGTCTGACTTTAAAGTTAAAAATCAGGTGAGATTGTGCTGTCCTTGATATTATTGCTGTGCCTTACACAGGCCTGAAGTTCACATATGATGTAAATAATTAGTACAGCTCATTTTTGTCTTCCTTCACATCTGTAAATTTTTACAAAGATTCAAATTTTGGGTAATGTGAGTAAAATTTCAGGTGATTTGAGGGAAATTTCTTTCATATATTCACCATTAAATATCTTCCTTTCCTTGTCAAAGTATGAGAAAGAACAGTCTCAACTCTCTGCCTATACTTTCTCAGTAACCATTTATTCCTCAGCTCCTCAAGATCTGGCTTTCATTGCACCAATCTACCCAAAAATCTCTTTCCAGTCACTAATGTCATTCCCCCTCCCCCCCCCCCCGCCAAATCTAAAACTATATTTTTGGTTTCCATTTTCCTTGACCTTCTTGAAGCATATGAATATTGTGGACTCTCTCTTCCTTTGTAAAGTAATCTCCTCCCTTGGCTTCATTTTCACTTCAGTATCAATCTCTCCCATGATTCTCCTCCTAACTTTTGAGATTTGCCTGTCTCTTCTATGGGCTCTTTATCCTCCTCCCAACAGTTAAAAATAATTATTTCCCATGGTGTTGACCTTAGCCCTCTGTTTTATGTTGCTCAACTCATCATTCATTTAGCATATCTACTGTTATGACTCCTAAATATATATTTCTACTCTTAACTTCTCCTCAGAGCTCCACTCAGATATTTCCAACTACTTGCTAGATACTTCTAACCTAACATCCTGTTTATATCACAAGCCTGCTACCAACTCAAGCATTTTTATTTCTTTTAAGGGCATTACCATTTTCTTTGTTACTCTGACTTATTATCTTGGAATCATCTGTTAATTTTCCCCTCCATACTCTATATCAAGTTATTTAGAAAATCTTTTCCTTTTTATTTCAATAGCATCTCTCACATCCCCCCTTTCCTCTCAATTCCTATTGTAAGAAAACAAGTTAAGGACCTCATCTATATACTCTAACCTAGAATATGGTAGTAACCTCCTGGGTGTTCTTTCTGTCATTAATGTATTTTATCTCTAATCTCTTCTCTAGTCTTTATCCAAATTAAACTTCTCAAATACATGAGTAGAATGACATTCCTCTCCTCAAAAACTCCAAATTGCCTACCCAAAATGTACCATCCCTTGAGTATAATATATTAGGGCTCCATAATCTAGCTCCATCCTTATCTCAGATCTCTTTATATATTAATATTCTGACTACCTGGGCTACGTTTCATCATCTCTTCTCAGGTTTCCCTCCATGACTTCCCCCATTCTGTCCTCTAAGCCTAGAATTCTGACCCATTCTCAGCTGCCCCCACCTTTCATTCTCCATGTTTTCAAGTATTTCCCTTGCTTCAAGATTCAACTCAATTTCCACTGGCTTCATGAATTCTGGAAGAAGTCAGGAAAGGTCTTCATCTCTGTCAATCTCTATCTCTGTGTGTCTAACTCTCTGTCTCTCTGCTTTTGTCTCTGTCTCTCTCTCTACACACACACTCACACACATGCACAAATATGGTCTGCAGTTAAATACTACCAGGAAAATTTTTGTTTATAAAAATAAATCTAGATATATAGATGTTGATCTTTCTATATATTTATCTCTTTAGAGATATATATTTTCTTTCATATATGTATATATACATACATATGGTAATATACATACATATACACATATGTGGGGAGTTGGGGTTGGGTGAGAGAGATAGAGAAATGGTCTGCCTCGTGGTATTCGTTTAATTGTAGAGTGTAAGTCTGTGGACGACAAAGTCTAAACAGACCCCAAACACTGGGTGCAGAAAACTCTGTCTTGAACTCCTTAAGATGCTGAGATGCTAATGCTTTGGAAGCTTAGCCAATGGCTACCTGAACTTTTAAAACCAGGGTTTGCAAACTACCATTTAAGTTACCCAGGAACAAGGAGAGGGTGCTTAATGACAAGTCACCATTGTGATTTTAAATAAATTGTAGCAGCTGAGGCTGTTAAGATGCATTTTCTGGTTTGAAAAATTCTGAACTTTATCCTGGAGGCTAGATTGATCTTGACCTTCGCTCAAGGTTTCTGCCAGATAAAAATAGGTAGCTCTCACTGAAGTGAAAGAACACTTTATAAACACCTGGAAAATAGGTCTAGTCTGAGCTTGCTAGATAAAGAATGAGTCTGATTCTGAAAGCCTGGCTCAATGTAAGGTCTCCTACCTATGCATTGCAGTGCATAGAATACTGGATAATTCACACATTGCTATAAATAAATCCTAACCATTAGCAAATTTTCAGCTTTTTACTCTTCTTTTTGAAAGGAATAGCTTCACCACAGCCTAGCCCCACCACCCCTGGAAAAGTCAAAATCTAACTACTGCTTATTTTCTAGAATTCAGAGTCCGCAAGTGCCAAGTTTCCAGTGGCCACTTCTGACTTGTCAGGATTCATTTTGCAGTCATATTTTAAAGGCCATAAACTTTATGTAAAGTTGAGCTCAAAGACAACTGTTCAGGAAAATCTCAGCCAGCATCCTGATTTTTGTCCTCAAGTGTATGATTTTATGAGCCCCAAATGGAATTATGTAAGTCACAAAAGGCCAGGTAGAATGTTCTTTGAAAACTTTCCCTGGAGTCCCCAAGCTTATAATTATGATTGCCAGGTTTGATCAGTGTCTTGCCTGGCCTTTTTGTCTTGCAGTGAAGCAAATTTTCTCCAATAAAAAAGGTTGTACTGCTATGGCTGATGGAAACAAGTTTCTGACTTACCATATAATAGACCAGAACTGTAAAAATTTTGAAAAGATGTTTGATCTTGACTGTGGAATAATGGTAGCTCATACCTTGAGAATTCCTTCTAAATGAAGTGTGGAGAACAAAATTAATTGAGTTTGAAAACATATTGCTAGTGCTCCTTGGTGGCAGTTATTTGTATCCCTCCCCCAATAAAGCTTCCATTGTGTAATTCCTAGTTTCACCCTCCAAGTGGCAGGCCCTTCTCTAAGAAAAAGTGTTCTCTAGATATTCATACCTTGAAACCATAGTTCCCAAGTTTCCCACTGATCTGTAGTTTTAATGGCCTGTGATAAAGGAAATAATTAGTTGACTGTAAAAGCCTTCAACAGAATAGCATCCCAAGAAAAGTAATAACAAGACAATTCCTTGGGCATAGATAGACTTGGGCATACTCTTCCACAAATTCATCAGCAGGTAGAGTGAACACATGTAGGGAGTGTTTGTGACAAGGGAACATATAGAGGGATTATGTCACACATGCAGGAAGCCTGACATAGATACACATATTGAGAGGCACTTATGGAGGGAGAAGATGACTGGGGGTTTATAGGAATAATATATCATTGGGAGTCTCCAGAGTCACTTCCAGTGATCTTATTGCATTACTTCTTGTTTATCTCTACTGTTCTCTACTAGACACTCTTCTGCTGTCTGAGTCTTGAATAAACGCTACTCAGTAGCTTCCAGATTCTAGTTAAGTTGAAATCCTTTGCTCAATTCCTTCCTTAAAGAAGATTTTACACTGGCATTTTCTTTGTTCTCTTATCTTGCTGGTAATGGTGTTTTGGCTTTAGCTTTGTTTTCTTAATTCAAATCTTCCAGAAAGGAAGAAACTCTTCCCTGGGACAAGAAAAAGATTTCTTCTCTTTGTTCCCTTCAGTCCTCTAAAGTCTTGTCTTGTTCCCTCATGTTCTTGGCTATGTTATGCAGTCTCACATTTCTAGAACAGGAGATTTCCAAACCCAGCTACCAAGTCTCTAAGAATAAAATAGTTATCCTAGCTAGTTTATAAGGGCATAAATGCTAAGTCATCAAGCATAGTATTTTCTTTTAAAAATATATTTAATTGATATTTATTTTTCCTTAATTACTTGTAAAAACAATTTTCAACATCATTTTAAAAAAATTTTGAGTTCCAAATTCTCTCTCTTCCTCTCTCCCATCCTGCCTCATTGAGAAGAGAAGTAATTTGATATAGTTTATACATGTACACTCATACAAAACATTTCATATTAGTCATGTTGTGAAAGAAAGAAAACACAGACCCCAAAACAAGAAAAATAAAATGAAAAAGTATGCTTCAATTTGTATTCAGAATGTATCAGTTCTTTTTCTGCAGATGGTTAGCATTTTTTATCTTAAGTCCTTTGGAATTGTCTTAGATCGTTGTATTACTGACAATAGCTAAGTCATTCATTGTTCATCATGATATGATGCTATTACTGTGTACAATGTTCTCCTGGTTCTGCTCATTTCACTTTGTATCAATTCATATAAGTCTTTCCATGTTTTTCTGAGGGCATCCTGCTTGTCATTTCTCATAGTACAATAATATTCCATCACAATTATATGCCACGAGTTGTTCAGCCATTTCCCAACTGATGGGCATCCTCTCAATTTCCAATGCTTTTCCACTGCGCAAAGAGTTGCTATTAATATTTGGTTAATATCAATCATTTTTCCTTTTAATTTGTTTTTTAATCTCTTTGGGACACAGGTGTGGTAGTGGTATTGTTGGGTCAATAGGTATGCACATGCTTTTATAGGTATAGTTCCAATGTTCACTATGGTGGATGAATCAGTTTACCACTCTAACAGTGCATTAGTGTCTCAATTTTCCTACATCCCCTCCAACATTTGTCATCTTCCTTTTCTGTCATATTAACTAATCTGCTAGGTAGGGGGTGGTACCTCAGAGTTTTTTTTTAATCTACATTTCTCTAATCAATAGTGATTTAGAACATTTTTAATATGATTGTAAATAGTTTCTGCTACTTCATCTTAAAACTGCCTTTTCATATCCTTGGACCATTTATCTACCAGAGGATGGCTCTTATTTTTAGAAATTTGACTCATTTCTCTATAAATTTGAGAAATGAGGCCTTTATCAGAAAAACTTGATGCAAATTTTTTTCACAGTTATGATTACTATGTTTTCCCCTCCATCCTATTTTCCCCTTGTTTATTCTGTTGTCTTTCTCCTTTCACCCTTTCCATCCAGAAAAAAAAAGTTTTGCTTCTGATTACTACCTCCCCCAATCTGTCCTGCCTTCTATTGGCACCCCCTTCCCCTCCTACTTTCCTGTAGGGTAAGATAGATTTCTATTCCCAACTGAATGTGTATATTATTCTCTCTTTGAGCCAATTCTGATGAGAGTAAAGTTCAGGTGTTTCACTCTCCCTTCCCCCATTTTCCCCTGCACTGTAAAATTTCTACTGTGCTTCTTTTTTATGAGACAACTTACCCCATTCTTCATCTTCCTTTTTCCACTCTCCCTGTGTATTCCTCCTTTTCACCCCTTATTTTTTTTAGAAATTCAACTCATGCCATGCCCTCTGTCTATGTATACTTTTTCTAAGTGGCTCAATAATGAGAAAGTTCTTAGGAGTTACAAGTATCATCTTCTCACGTAGGAATACAAATAGTTGAACCTTGATGAATCGCTTATGATTTCTCAATCTTGTTTACCTCATAATCTTTTCTTTAGACAAAACTTCTTGGTCCCTTGAACTGAAGTCTATATACCACTCTAGTCCATGATCAGTATTCCACATTCATCCCAATTTTAATCTCTGAAGGCTGCATGGTAAAACAGGTAATGGTTATTTTTACAATAGCTACCAAATAACCCTGTGGCTTGGGAACCCTCAGTTTTCAAACTCTAGGCCTCTTCAGTTCTCCCACTTAGGTAAGTACAATAAGGAAAAGGCACAGAGGAAAACCTAAGCCCAATGAGACAAGGTCATTGCCTTTTTGATTTTTTATGCAAGTTCCCAGCCCTTCTATATATGTATGTGGCAAGTCAAAGTCTGAAGGATGCATTGAAGTAGACTCTTATACTTTTAACATAGAATTAGTTAAGCAAAAATGAACCATCTCCATAATCATTTTTCCAAATATATATGTTTCCAAATCTATAGTCCATCTGTACCTAGAGGTTGGATAAATATTTTATAATTAGTCATCTGAATTTTGGTGTTTTTATTATTTTTTTAGTAATTGTATACATAGCATTGCTAGTTATGTGTATGTGGCTTGGAAACAGTTCACATAAATCTTCCCAAATTTCTTTAAGTGCCTCATATTATTTTTCAAAATGCAATAATATTCTACTACCTGTTCATCAATTCTACAGTCAACAAGCATTCATTAAACACTTATTTTATGTGAGGCATTGCACTAAAAATTTACTATAGTCTAGACACTGCATTTAATCCTTGCATGTTCAGTACCTTGAACATAATAGGCATCTTTAAAATGATTTCCATTGAATTGTGTCAATAAGAAAGTAAAAAAAAAACACTCATTGATTCTCTTCTTCCTCTCTGCATCCCCTTATAGCCCTACCTTCCCTTCTCCACCCCAACCAAACAATAAAAAAAGAAAATATTAGCCCTCCAAGGTTACCACTGCATTTCCTTTATCTAAATTAAAATCTGATATCAGTAGGATGCCTCAGCAAAAAAAAAAAATTGCTTAGGGCGTTGATTCACTATGCAAGACAAATCATCATTATCATTTATTTTCCTTTTTGTACATTTTAATTTTTTTTAATTGTTAAGTGCAGACACAGTGTTGCTCCATCTTGCACCTCTTGCTTCCATGTTTTTAGGTCATATGTGTCTCTCATGAGCCTGATAGCTTTTTGGATTTCCGGCCTCAGATCTAGGTATATGGTATGGCTTGGAGATACAAATAAAGGGGGAAAAACAGTGCTTGCCCTCAAGGAGCTTATGTGCTAACTGGGAAGAAAAAATATACATAAGTACATACATACAAGATATATTCAAAATATAGGGAAGGTAATCTGAGAGAACAGAGTGAAAAACTCCTGAAGAAAGTGAGGCATTAGGAAGTCTTGAATGAAACCAGGGAACCCAAGTAGCAGTGTGCAAGGAACAGAGCATTTTTCAATGAACAGCCACTTTGTTTCCAAATTTTGACTACCACAAAAAGTGTTATAAATAATTAAATACATATTGGACTATTTTTGTCTTTGACTTCAAATGATCAACAGTGATATCATGAGGTAAAATTATTTGAACAATTGTCCAGCATGGTTCCAAATTGTTTTCCAGAAATATTGGACCAACTCACAGCTCTGTCAGTAGTGTATGAGTGTGCTTGTCTTTACATAGTTCCTCTAACTTGAATTGTGTCAATTTCTATTTTCTTTTTCAGTTTTTTGGGTGTAAGATCAGAGATGTTTAACTTATTTCTCTTATTGTTAGCAACTTGGAGTATTTTCATGTGGTTATTAATAGTTTTCTTCTTTTGAAAAAATGATATTCTTTGATAACTTACACATTATGAAATGTCTCTTTATCTTATAAATTTGTGTGAATTCTCTAAATATTTTGATACCAAATTATTGTAGTTGTATTTATTATTTTCCTATTCAACAATTTGTCTTCTATATTCCTTAATTTTTCCTCCAAATATATATATTTTTAATTTTATGTATTTATCTTTTACTGATCTTTGCTTTTTATAGTTCTCATATATATCTTTCACAAAAAACAGACATATTAGAAGTTTCTCCTTCCAACTTCTTCAAATTAGCTTTTAAGGTCATATAATATTTTACATTAAGGCTTCTTATTCACTTGGAGTTTATTTTGGTATATGGTATAAATTGCTGGTCTAAATTAAATTTCTGCCAGACTGCCTTCAAATGGATTGAATTTTTACTTCTATCTATAAACCCGTGGTTTTTTTTCTTTTCTAAATAAGCTTTTTCTATAATTTCCCCTACAATATTAGTGCACATGCCTAATTGCATTGCTGATATAAATAGAGTAGAAATTTAAGAATTCAACTTCTATTTGTGATAATATAAGGGATAGACTGAATCTATTTTTGCAGTTAGTATGAGGGAAATCCAGTAAAGACTTGATTTTAAAAATATACTCAAAATGTTTTATTTTAAAAACCACAAGAGTTTATAATAGATTATAACATTTAGAGTAGAGACTCAAAAAAAGAAAAACATGTTCTCCTAGGAGTTGATTCACTATGTGAGCAAATCATCATTATCAGCTTTCCTTTCCCTTTACTTTTTCGCACATGAAAAAAAAATCGGTAGGTACCGATATACCATTGCTCTCTGCCATGTACCTCTTGCTTCCATGTTTTCAGGTCACATGCTCCTCCCATGCTCCTCTGAGCCTGATACTTTTTTGGATTTCCAGCCTCAGATCTAGGGCTTGCACCTTTTTTGCTTCAGGCTGATTGATTATCCTTTTCTAAACCGAAGCCTTAACATGCATTCCTCCTGGCCTTACTCTGCTTCCACAGTAAATTGGTAAATGAATAGCATTTTTGGAAACATTCGAATTACATAAAATAATCATTTTCAAGCACTTCAGAAAACCTATTTACATGCAAACACTTGAAATGCTAATTAAAATTCATTTAAAAATCTGTTCATCAAAGTAACTTTCCTAAGAGCTTAGCTTGTAATAATCCCTTAATGGTGACATTTTTCATATATAGTCATTATTTTCAAAATATACATTTTTATATATTACATGCATCTACGCACACATACATGTATATAATTCACATGTCTACAAAGTCTATCTTTATTAGTTTCTTTAATACACATACACACACATATACAGAGTCTGCCTTAATTAGTTTTTTAAAAGTTATATATATGCATATATATAGTGATATATACAAATATATTCATATATGTATATATATGCATATTTCTCTACATAAAACTAATTCTATTTATATATATATATAATTACATGTAAACTAGCTATATATAATGAAAAGTTTATATAAATGAGTGAAAAGTGAGTGTGTATACACATATATGCATACACATACACATTCATTCATACACACACATATATGTGTGTGTACATATATATATATATATATACACCTATATATTTAAAAAACCCTAATTAATATAGACTTTCTGCTCAAGAGGCTACTTTTTTTAGTACAAAGAGCCTTGAACTTGGAATCAAAAGACATAGGATTCAGATCCTATCTACAATAACAGGTACTTGTATGCCCTCGCACAGCTTTGATCTCTCTGGGTCTTCTCTTACCTATAAAACAAGAGGGTTTGATTAAACTAATTCTCTAAGGTCTTCTTTATCTCTAAATATATGAGCCTATAACTTAATCTGAATAAGTGAAGTTGAATTGGATATGTATCTTTTTAACAACTAAAACATGATCTTCAAATATAATTTTCTCCTTAAAAGCAAAACTCTGTAGAGTTGATTAAACTTGGTTGAAAAATTGCTTCAATGAGCATCAAGTCATTCTTTCCCATTCATTTCTCACATTTGCCTCCTACAGCTGGGTTCTGCTACATAACATAGTGGAAAATAGATGTAAGTCTTTAGTAGAATTATGGTATTTTACTGAGATTGAATAGCCATACATTTTTTTAAAAATTCACATTCATTTAAGGGCTCTGCAGCCTACAATATTTTAATGCAAACACACTTACATGAATTTAGAAAATCTTTCAGTTTATGACATCATATTAAATATGTAACTAGTAAATTCTATACTTTAATGAAAAGCTATGATTTTGTTAGATATGTTTAATGAAAATTTTTCATTAGATATGTTTAGTAAAAGCCATATTCTATTTTTATAGTGTTTGGAATTATACCATTGTCTTTCTGGACAGAGACAGAAAGAGAGATCACAAAATGGATTCTACATAATTAAACTAGATTTGAAAAATAGGTGTCAAATATTGGAATAACAAGTAAGGAAAAAGCAAACAAAAATGCCTATGTAATCATTTATGAAGAATGACCATGGTTCACACACAAGCATAATTCCCATGAAAGAAGGTCATCTGTATGCCTTTACTTTAATGCTATCTAAAAATAATAAGGTAAAATCCCCTTCTATGTAATTATGACATAGTTGCCAGAACAGTACCTTTTTTTTTTGTTTGCATTACAGTGACTAGCATTATTAATGGTCCTTCTTCCTTATTTTCAATGAATATTGTGGTAGAAGCAGTATCTTGTCATGTAGACAGGGACAGATTTGTTGTTGCTGTCAGGTTTTGTGCTTTGCTTTTTTTTTCCTAAAAGTCAGGTCAGATAGATTGTTCTTAAGACTTTTGTGGTCTAGGAGACTAGGACTACAGCTGTTAATGCAGCTTCCTGGTCATGTAAAGAACAAAAACATCTCCGCACAATCCAGAGTAGTCAACTATCCTCCAACTTCGTAGATGTCCCATTATTTGGGAAATCAACATACTCTTTTGACCAGATGAATTTTGTTATGGAAATGTGGGAAATAAACCAGTGCTGTAAACTTGCTAATTTATCCTTTCTACGCTACTGTTGAGAAAACATTTATTTTTGTTAAAAATTAGAATGTCTGCAGGTGTCTTATTTGTTTCCAGGCCCCAAGATTGACCATAGAGACAGCCTAGGTCAGACCTGCCACAAAATACAAATTTAAAATAATTAGCATATGGTGGAAGTTTTTCTGTAACTGGTTAGTCCCATGAAAGTAATTTTGTTCCTCAGGAGTCACTTTTACAACCATGGTTTCAGTTGAAGTTTATCAAAAATGGTACCAATAGAATGAGTACAACTGTGTATCAACACAGGCATCTTTTATTTATTAGTGCTAGAAGGACCAGGCAAAACAATCAATTCAAAAATATTCTTGGTCCCTCAACATATTCTTAAATTCTGTCTTTTTCTAGTTTAATATATCTGCATAAGTACAAAAAAAGTCACAGGAGTAATTAAAGCAAATAGTCTGATGCCTCTCAAAATTAAACTTCACTCTCCAGATACTTTTGCTAATTATTATACTTGTTAGTTTTAAATTTGTCACAGGGATTAAAAATGTCAGTCACTTGGTCAGTTACATCTACTGAGCGACTACTCTCGTCAGCCCTGTATGAGGTGACTTTTTCTCCTTGAAATTTTCGTGTAGGAGTTGCCAGATTAGGAAACTTGAATAGAGAAGTGAGCTTCTGTAGGCAAGATAAATGTTTGGCAACAACAAACTTGATTCAAGCTCCCCAAAGGAGCTTGGTGAGTGTCATGGTCAGGCTACCTTTTCCTTATTAAAATGAAGTACCAATTTTTCAGATGTTGTATCTTATAAGAATAGGAGAAGAATTTCTTGGATATTTGTCAATGGTATGTGATATAAAGAGATTCTGTGTCATTATTTAAAACATATCACTGCACTAAAAAAATTCTTTATTTATATGTTTCAAGGCAATGGACAGTATTTTCTCTATGTCAATTCATCTGGCCCCAGAGAAGGATATACAGCAAGAATTACTACCACCCACTTCTTTCCAGCAAGCCTTGGAATGTGTACAGTTCGGTTTTGGTTCTACATCAATGGTCCCAGTGGGATGGGAATATTAAAGGTAACAAAGGAGAAAGAACTTTTTGTAGCAATTGTCAAAGTATTGAGGTTGCTACTATCTACAGATTAAGGTGTTTAAACAATCATTTAATTGTCACATTTTATTAATAATCAGAGTACCAACTCCTTAATTTACTACTTCTGGTTTTGTTTGTTTGTTTCAGTGGCATATCCACTAATTGGAACTCCTGTTGTTTGTAATAATTACTGAAATCTCGGATATTTTTATCTTTAAGCTTAAATCCCTTTATAGGTCCAGAGTTTAAAAGATTGTATATTGTGCATTTTTAAGGGAGAATAGTCAGGTTTTGTGTTTTCCTCCTAGAAAAAAAATTGATAAAGAATAGTTTTATTTTGATAATTTTATAAGTGTGAATACTCCTTTCACCAACATAGATTGCAACCTCTCCATGCTTATGAAACCTTTATCAGTCAATATGTATACAGTGCTTTAAGGTTTACAAAGCACTTCACATATATACATGTGAGCTATCATTTGAACCTCATGACAACCTTTATGAGGATACGTATTATAATGATCCCCATTTTACAAATAAAGAAATAAAGGCAAACAAAGGTTATGTGAATTTCCCTGGGTCATAGAGCTCATTAATGTCTGAAACATGATGGTGGTAGTGATGGAAAGTGCTAAAATGATAGCTTTTAGATTAGCTTTTATTAATGCAGTACTTCTTTTCATTTTCACTTGGCCTATGTTTTCTTTGGTGTAACAAGGACACAAGATACAAAATTATACCCACACTATTAGAGGGAAGTTGGCTTTCTTTCCTGGCATGTACACAGGACTCAAATTTAAGCAACAAAAGTTATAAGGAACACATTTAAGCAATATTTAGGCCTGAAAGATATTTCATGACTCATGACCATGGGAGTCTTTTTCTACCTTTGTGTAATCACCATCAAGTTCACTTCTGTATGTGGACAATTTATTCCCTTGCTCAGCCTCCTTACAGTAGATGTTTTTGCTGATGGGGCAGTCACTGCTGGGCTAGATGAGGCAGATCTCTCCATTGCTTAATTAATTCCTTAATGGACCCAGCTGCTATTGTTACTAGGTCCTGTGAACTCTGATGTTGAGGACCTTTGTTGTCTCTTTTAACCATTTGTAGTTCACTAGGTGGCAACTTAGTCAATTCCATCTCTGGAAACCTGTTCACCTAAAGTTAAGGAAATAGTAAACACAGAAGAAACAGAGTTGGCATGTGTTCATGGCTACATGCCATCTACATGGTAAATAGGGCAGCCATTACCCTCTCCAACTTGGCAGCCCACAGCAATTCTCACCTTACTGGCCACCAGGAAGGAAAAACAAAACAAAAAGGCTGAGGGAGAGAGTAAGCCACTGGGTGACAGGTATGATTTTGTTTGCATTCTTAATTCCAGCTTAGCGCCTTCTGAGTCATTGGCTCCTCTAAGATCAGAAAATTCCTTGTCACCACACAGCATTAGGCTCCTAGTCATTCATGGCCAGAAGCAGGTTCACCAAGCTTTCATGTGAGATTGGATTGGAACCATGCAAGGAATATCTGTGTATGGCTTGTATAACCATCCAGGAAGGGCAAATCTGAGGATTCTCAAAAGACCTGGTCTTTGGTGGTCAGTCCCCCAGTTATATTACATTAACTTCTACTGGGGGAGCTAAATTGTATCACTATTGGCACTGTCACTTTGAACAAACAACAACAAAAACAGAAAAAAAATAGGAAATTGCAGCTAAATGGTAGCATTACTGACAGGTTATCCTCACAGAGGCAAGTTTAGAACTTGGCCTAGTTGGCCTTAGGCAAAAATAAGGAATAATCACAAGAGACATTTAAAAGTTCTCAAAGCACTTTACATACATTAAGGAATTTTAGCTTTACCATAATCTTGTTAGGTGACTACCAAAGAAAGAGAGAAAGCTTTATTATCACCATTTTAAAAATGGGGAAACTGAGGCCCAGAGAAATTGAGAAATTTATGATCAAGTCTAGCAATTATTAGACAGAAGAAACAAATACATTACTCCCTGATTCTAAATTCAATACTGCGTTCACTACATCATATTTTCTGCCTCATGGTTTTATGGCCACTTAGTCATTTCAGATTGCCATATTCATGATGAGCATAAGCAAAAAAACTATCATGCAGATAATTTCAGTTTTTGTGCCAGTATCTGTGAGATAGGATGAATAGACATTGAAAATCTTTGAAAAACTAGATGATCTCAAAATCAAGTCAACATATGTTTTATTCCTCGATGATTTAATTACAAAGATGTATACAAGGGAAGACAACAAAAATAAGCTTCAGAATTAAGAAATAAAAGAGACTAAAGGCTTATAAACCTCACAGAAACTTGACATAAGTTTTTGTTCAAAAAGACTTCCAAAAGACAATGGAATGTGGTGACACAAATTTTTTAAATGGAATTGCCCCTATCTTTTTGAATAGGATAAGTCTGGTTCCTAACATGGAATCATTTCAGAAGCAGCTGTCTCTCTGCTGTCAGATTATCAGGTAATTGGAACAAAAGTCAAAATAAATGACACATTAGAAGAAAGGACAATGATGAGAAGATATGATATGCAATTAATTAAAGAGCTCCAACCTTATCTATTAAAACAGTTCTTTGAATCTAAAAAAATGTAAAATGGATAAAAGTTAAGACTTTGACTTTGATTCATGCCACTTCTTACAGAAGTTTAACTAAAATAAAACCGTTGTTATGAAGAAGAATCCAGAAGAGTTAGGTAACATCTCATCCAGAAAACAGTTCATCTGCTTTCTAAATGGAGAATTAAAACAGACAAAAGCAATCTTGCTCAATTGAGACTATAAACCTATTTATAAATTTTTGTACTGAATCCTAGACGATTTTATTTTTTTTTCTGAGCAACGTCACCATAGAAAACAGGGAAATTCTTTGGAAAGCTTGTCCCAAAACTCAACTAAACTATATCATTCCAAGAGCATGTATAGAGAAAGTGGAAGGACAGGCCATTGATAGAAAATTCAGGATACCTATCAGCATTTTACAATCTATTGTCATATGTGATATTTTTACATCACAGTCATGGTGCTACCTTTCCTCTGAACCCTAACAAACTTCATGTCCTAAATAAAGAAGTAGAAATGACAATTAAGAGAAAGCAAGTCAGGAAAAACACCTGGACTAAACCAAATACACACTGAAAATATCTGTTCTGAAAGAAACATATTTTTTAAAAGAATGAGAGATAACTTTTTAAAAGATGTCATGAAAAAAATTTAAGATACCCAATACCACATATGATATTATCACCAAAAAAGGCAAGCACAAGTACATCAGCACTTACTGTTCCTTATATCTACTTTGCCCTCCTGCAGTACAATTTTTATGGCAATAGTCTACCCATGTTTTGAAGGTACCCTTGATGAAAATGAAGAAAGAGAACAAGTAGGCTCTTGCAGATGATTTTCCACTGCAGTAGCTTTATTATAATCAAATGTGATATCGACAAGAGTAGATAATCTTTGCTTGTGAATTGCAAAACAATATTTAAAATTAAAAAGCCTTTAAGTTGGGAGACCAAAAAAATCTTCCATGCATATAGAAGATCTTACAAGATACATTGATACATGCTACTAAAAAGGAGTGTGTTCTTAAATGCTGAACTACCAGCTTTTGGGGGCAGGGGGAAGGATACATATATGATGTACTTTCAAGGTTAATCTTTTTTATTAATATTTTTGTCACTTTACTAAATCTAAATAATCAAGAAAGAATAAACCAAGCCCTGATTAGTAGTAGCTGTTGATTCCTTTTCTGCAGTGTAAATACTGGCACTGAAATTTACCAATCAGCCTCATGGACCAGTTTAAGTTGTTCCCGCACACCCTTGCTATTATAGTTGTAAATGTGTGCTACCATCTCTGATTATTGAAATCAGGGCCATTTGACAAAAGTGTTTATCACTGAACAGAAGGCTGTTCAATGCAGAGTAGGAGAGGAAAAACAATTTCCTGGAGATGAAAGTCTTGTGGATGCTCATAACTTTGTTCTAATTGCCTAAAACCGTACTATGCTATAGCTCCTCATCAATGTCATTTATTTTCGTGTGTGTGTGAATGTACATCTGTGTGTATGTGTGTGTGTGAATGTGTCTGTGTGTATGTGTGTGTATATGTCTGTGTGTTTATGTGTGTGTCTGTGTGTGTGTAAATATGTGTATGTGTGTGTGTGTGTGTGTGTATGTATTTGTATGTGAACTCTTTGATTTCATCAGTATGGAGAACTACCTGTACAGAAACTTTTTTGTTGTTGATGGTGACATAAATCACCACCTCGTCTGTAACTTATAGTCCTAGAGAATTGTTTGGGGAACTGGGGGATTAAGTGACTTGCCCAAAGCTATACATTAAGAATATATAAGAGACAGGACTTGAACCCAGACCTTCTTAAATCCAGTTCCTGTAACCATTTGGCTACATTCATTCTTACGATACAACCACTAAAAAAAAAAAAAAAGATTACAATAGCTAGCTTTTATATAGTGCTTCACGGTGGGAGAATTGCTTTAACTCTAATACCAGAAAAGCCAAATGGATAAAAAAAGGACTATCTTGCAGATTATAATATGCAAATTAATTTATCAGTTCATATGTCTTGGATAGTCACTGCACGTGGGCATTCAGCTGGCCCAGGACTGAATAGGAAGAGCAGAGGGGACTGGATTGCCTGAATGGACTGCATTCTGTGCCATTGGAATGAGATTTTGAATCCATTGAAATACTGAAGTAGAATGAATAAGTACTGACCACCGAGTACTTCCCTGAGATAGTATTTCTATTGTTGTCGTGTGGAATATACTGTACAACTCTTCTTGAAAAGGACACTGCTCAGTGGTGAATTATTACTTGTACGTTCAGGTTTTACTGACCAATGAAACACCAATAATCCTTTTCACCCTGAGCACAAGTGAATACTATGTCTTGATTAATGACTGAAACCTCTGAAATCCAAAGTGCCCCTCAACGGCTGCAATCATATCTACTAAAATAGAAAAAAGCCAATTTTATTAGTAGGCAAAGTAAATCTTACCAGCTATATCCCAGTTATGGCATAGTGCCTGAGGCTGTGTATCCTTTTGTGTATTGGAGGACAAAAAAATATTAGCCCTAAAATTCTGAGTTTTCCTTTAAGAAAGCTGACCCTTAGGATATGCTGACTGTGTTAAGTTAGCAGCTGAGAGTAATGGCGAGCACTGAATAAAACACTGGACCTGGAGCCAAGAATATCTGAGTTCAAATTTGGCCTCAGTGAGTTACTAGCTATGTGACCCTGGGTAAGTCACTTAACCTCTGTTTACCTTTATCCACTGGAAAAGGAAATGGCCAACCACTCCAGTATCTTTGCCAGAAAAAATCCTATGAAAAGTAAGATCCATGAGGTCACAAAGAGTCAGACATAACTGAATGACCAAACAATAGCAAGCGTAATGGTACTTAGAAATTTTCAGTTGTCATAAATAACTGAGGACATAAAACAAGCATGCTCATAAAGCCATATAAATGTCATATAAAACATACAAAAAGCCATATAAAGACATATTAGAGAAAAAAGACACATAAAAGCTGTATAAAGACATATAAATGGTACTAAAACTGAGATTTCGCCTTCTGTTTGAACCTGCTCAGTTATATCTCATGGATTGGACAACAGCAGATCTCTGCCCAAGCACCATTATTAATAGTTTTTGGGGCCCTCCAAGCTCAGAATGTAAACAGTAACAGTTTCTCTTTTGGTCAGTAACCCTGAAGGTCTCCCCTTCCTAGTTTGATTTTTTTTTTTAATTAAAGGGGCCATCCCTTAACTCACTTCTTAAAGAGGCCTATTCACTGAATGGGCATTACCTCACTCAAAGTGAGAACTTCAAAAGACCTTAGCTTAAAAGGCCAAGGTCTCCCACTGCATCCTGGGCCATCTCCAGTCATCCTGATGAATATCAGAGCACTGGACCCAGATGGCCCTGGAGGAGAAAGTGAGGCTGGTGACTTCCTCACTCAAAGCTAAGTACATTGCCAGTCATGTCATCATCTCCTTGATGTCATGGTCCTCATCAAGAATGAAGGACAAACCACACAACGACACAATCTTGGTTATAGCAACCAGGGTGAAGGTTCAGGGGAGGCCAAGCCTCTGTTCTATTCCCTATCAGACTGAGGGATGGCTTCATTTGATACAAGAATTCCTGCCCTTTCATTTCTCTGAATATCTCAGTCATGAAAACCATCTTTAAATGGAAAAAATACTAATGACACCTAAGCAAACTTGTACTGAGATCCAGGGTGTGATGATTTCACTTAGAAGCTAGGGCTCTTCATAGCCTCTCCAACCTGGGCACAAGAAGACTCTAGCAAATGACCAACAATTGTGCGCTGTAAGAGATGTAAAGAATACTATTGAGGAACTGTATTCTAGGAATGGGAGTTGGACCAGTCCTCTACTGATTACAGGTGATGGACAGCCTGTATTATTCCTAATACAAAGAGAGTGATTTCTGCAGAAGAGTATGCTACTGTTAGGTATTAAAGGGTGACTGTGACTTCCTTGGTTAAATGTGTCAGCATATCTGCCTCCTGAATCATATAACTGTGGGTACTGCTGGATCAATGTGAAACTGATTTTCACCTTAGCAGATCTCATAGGGATTGGGATTTGGATGTCTCTAAGGGAAATAAGCCTTCTTGGAGAGAGATAATAAATCTTGACTTGTTATACTACTTTTTATCATCAGGTTAAGTTTTGTTGTTGTTGTTGTTAGGAAATGTCCAACAGCTTAATCACTGAATTAGTGCCATTTTTTTCAAAAGGGCACTTATGGTAAAGTTGAAAGAGATCTGATTATGGAATCAAAGAATGCAGATTCCAGTCACACCTCTGCCTTATCTTAGCTGTTTGATTTTTCAGCAAGTCACTCTGACCTGAGGCCTCTTTTGGTTCCTGTTTCCTCATCTGTAAAAGAAACAAACTAACAAAAACAGCAGAGTGTTAGACTAGATAGCCTCTAAGGTCCTTTCCAGTTCTAGTTCTATGATCCTGCAATTAAATTAATTAACTATAAAAACAGGAATTCAGAAAAAGAGAGGTTTTTTTTTTTTTTAAGAAGGTGGGAGATCTCTACTTTATCATCAAAGTAGCAATACACAAAACATCAAAACATGGAAGCGAGTATCTGTCAGTTTTGAGTCAATATCTCATATGTTTCATATACAGCTTTGCCAATGTAACTTTTATTCTTCTAGGTAAGTTAAAATAGGTGTAATGGCATTCCATTTTTAAAATCTCTCCACCTACCTATCTATTCATTTCTGTCTGCAACATTTTAAAAAGCATGTTGGTAAACTAGAGGTAATCCATGATATATTCAGGCTGCTTGAAGGAAACAGACATGTCTAAATTGGAGAAGAGACAACCTGGGTGTTACATGATACATTATATTACATCGATTGTACATTACATTACGTGATATTTCATGGTTCTATCCTCGAATATTTGCCTCAGGCCCCAGGATGCTGAAAGCCTTCATCATTGAGATATTATTTTTGTGCCCATGTTGGTCATTTAATGTGTATTGGGTACTTACAATGTAGAATTTGTTTCACTGATACAGAATAGCAATTTATCTATAGAATATAATCCCAGACAGTTGCCTCTACCACTGAGAAGTTAATTAGCTTGCCTGAGATCAAAAAGTTAGTATATATCAGAGGTAACATTTGAACCCAGGTCTTCCTAAACCTAATTCCTATATCTATTATATTTACACTGATTCTCAGGAGGTACATAATTCCAACAAAAAGATTAGACTAACAATCTAAACAGCAGAAAAAATACAAGTGGATGAAAAATTCCTTTGGCTGACACATTGCAAGGGCTATATAAATATTAGTTGTTATTATTTTGAATAGTCTGTGATATGAATGCACAGTCCATTAATTTAATCAACTAGTCCATTTATTTTGGATAGCTGCTGCAAAATAAGTGATGAGCTGGCCCCAACCAAATGGAAAGAACAGATTGAAAGAGATTGAGAGAAAAATCTGTAACTTATACCGGAGAGATGAGATAACGAATTAGTTGAAGTGTTGAATGGATTTAATAACACGACTACTGTGAGCATCCCTCCAAGAAATATTTCTATTGTTATTTTATGGAAGAGATTGTATTATTGTTCTTGAAGAAAATCATACTCAACGGTGAGTCATGAGTTGTGTGGTGGTGTTTGAACTGGCCAGTAGAATCTTTTCATGCTAAGGGCCAGGGTATTTCAGAGCCCAATTAGAGTTATCCAGAAGTAGAATGGATTGCTTGGGAAGTTAGTGGGCTCCCCCTCATTGTAAGTCTTCACAAAAGGAGTGGGTTATCACTTATTGAGTAGGGTATAGAGTTTGGGTGACCTAGAAGGCTCTTCTAATTTTGAATTTTTCTGTGAATCTGTAATATTTAGAGAAAGAGGAAAGATTCCTTAAAGATACAGAAATTCTGTTTAATATCGCTTTTTAAAAATTTTTACACTTTGCCATGGTAGCTACAAGCAAAACCAAATTAATTTCCCATGAGATAATACAGTACCAACCATTCCCACTTCTCTGGCTGTGTCAGACATTTAATATTAGCAGAAATATTTTGAACTGAGTAAATTTAGGTTCAGGACAAGTAAATTTTACTAAAACTGGTTAATGGACTTTTATTATGCCAAGTTCCTTTTAAAAGAAATAAAAAAGTGAATAGATAACAACCTATGTAAATATATATGTATGTATTATGTATTTTCCCTTAAAGTGTGGTAGTGATATTAGTGGATGAAATATAAAACTTTACTTAGATTTTTCTAAATGCTCCAAATGAACTAGTTCATACAGCTCTCTATAGAAGTGATGAATGAGCCAGCATGGCCAAATGTAACTCTGAGAACCCAAGCTTTACGTATCAGTGATAGCTCTTAGATTGCTATTATGAAGTTAGCCATTGCCTTTTGATGAAGGATAACAAGATTGCATTGTTCACCATAAAACCTTTAAAATATAATTAGATCTGACATTTGCCATTTAGTGTCTTGTATAAAGGAAGATACCACATTTTGGGGGAGGACAGTAATGTCTTAAATGACTATAGAGCAGAGGACATTCTAACAGGAAAATAAAACCAACATGCAGAATCAGACATCTTATAGTATGGTATGTGATCCTATCCATAATTGTACTATTCAAAATTGACTTCCACTTTTACCCTTGGTTGCCAAAGTCCAGTGGTCTGGTCCAAAATGCATGCTATTTTAAAAATTGTTGCTTCTAAATTTTTTAAAAAGTAGAAATGCTTTTTCTCAGTTAAAAAAAGCATGTCTGCTTTCAGAGAACCAGGTTAGTAAACTACTGCTGAGAGGCTAAGCAGTAGCAGGTTGACCATTAGGTGAAAAATTCCTTCACCATGGATAGGCGTGTTCCAATATAGAGATACAAAACGGCCCTCAATCCTATTTAGTCTCCTTGAGCTTTAGGAGTCTATCTCCTCAACAAGATGCATGTTGAGTCAAAAGAGATTGCCATTTACTGCATACAAGAAAAAAATAGATAAAGACTCCATATTGCCTATTTTATGACATGCAGTTGGATGGCTAATGTGATTGGTTACTCCAGCAGAACATATACATATACAAGTACTACAAACAGACACTTATCTGGACCAAAAAGAAAGCTTAAAAGGAATTTAGTGCCTTCAATTTTGTGAAGAACTGTCAGAAGAAAAATGAGTTACTCTTGTTCTGCTTGAGCCCAGATTACCAAAAGAAACAAGCAGAAGTTGAAAATATATACATACATACATACATACATACATACATACAGGAAAAAATACTTCCTAAAAATTAGGGATTGCCTCAGGAAGTAATGGATTCCCTCTTACTAGATATCTTCAATCAAAAGTTGAATGACCACTTGTTGGTATTGATATTAAGGGGATGGTTTTTGTTCAGGTAATGTCACCTAAGATGAGCGGTGAGATCCTTCCAAGAGACCTTAAATATGGAATAATTTCACTTTCAGGTAACCAAATGAGAATAATCAAAAAGATCGTTATGATGATCTAAGTATCATACTTTGAGAACTGGAAGGATTCTTAGATAATTAGAGTATTTTCATTAACATCTGATACAAAGAATGAGAAGTTAGAGAAATTCTCATATGAACTAGACAAAGCTCATTAAATTAATTTAATACTTAGTAACTTGGTATGGTATTCAATTGGATGGACAACCCATAGAACTCGTTATTCCATGAAGATATCTTGGACAGAAACACCAGATGTACATGTATCTTGGGGATGCTGTTCATGCCTAATGACCTATGTCTAGAATTAAATAAGGGGTAGAAGAAGCTAGGATTCCATTGAGCAAATAGTCCAATGCTTTCAATGATCCCTAAGCTTCTCAATGAAATAAAAAAAAAAACTTTTAAAAAAAATTTCACTAGTCTTCTATGATACTATGGAGTTATAAACATTAAAGGATAATTATTTCCAAAGAATCAAAATTACCAGTAATCCAAAACGACCATGGAGAAATGTTTGCATGATGAGAGTAACTAGATTGCCGTCTGTTATAAATGACTTACATAAAAGAAGAGATTTGAGAGATAACAATTCAGGAGATTTATGAGAATACAAAGAGCAAACTAGTCACAGAAGCAACAAAGGATCCCAGATGGAGAGCAAACATGCCATGTTAGTACCCATATAATGGCAAGGGAAGTTAATTTAAGTCTTCCAGTAGACTGGGCACAGTCTCCAAAGTTGAAAAGCTATGAATGAGTTTTAATTTGGTCAGTGGTGAGAAAGTGCAGATTAAATCATAACACAATCAGATGAATGCAGAATTGGTTGGTTGGATGGCCAAAATAAAGAATCATTGTTAGTGGTTCAGTGTCAGCTTATCAAGAGGTCTCCAGTAGAGTACCCAGTAATTTGTGCATGGCCCTGTGCTATTTAACAGTACCCAAAATAAAGACATGGATTGGATGCTAATCAAATGTGAAGATGATAAAGCTGGATGATAAAGATGATAAAGAGGGATAGCTAACATAATAATGGATGACAGAGTTAAGATCCAAAAGAATTTTCAGAGTCTAGAGCATTGAGTGGAATCTAATAAGATTAATTTCCGTATGGATTCAACTTAAAAATGAACTGTGTGTAAGATATGGGAGGATAACAACTGTTCAAAAAAAATGTGGGGGGGTTAGTGAATTGTAAACTCAGTATGAATTAGCAGTGTGATTTCATAGCTATGAAAGTTAATAATATCTTGGGCTGCATCAAGGACCATAGCTTTGAGAAAAAGACTGGTAATTGTATTACTGTAATCTGTGTGGGAAGGCTAGGTGGTGCAGTAGATAGTCAAGTAGATAGTCAAGAAATCCTCATGTTCCTGAATTCAAATCTGGTCTAACAACAATAAAAACAAAGACAACCACCACAACAACAATCTGGTTTTGTTAGATCTAATCTGCACCAGATTTTTGAGTACCCCAGGACATTGATAATTAGGGGAGTCTGGAGGAAAGGAAACAGAACAGTGAAGACCCCTTCAGTCCATGACATAAAAGGATGAATTGAGGGACCTGAGTATGTTTATTCTGGAAAAACAAGAAGGGGAAACATGATAACTGTACTTAAGTATTTGAAGGACTGTCTTGTGGAGGATCTATTAAGCTTGTTCTGTATGGCCCTAGTTGGCAGAATTGGTAGTAAAAGGTGGAAGTTATGAAAAGCCAAATTTAGGTTTGATGTTACAAGGCAGTGGGTCCCGTTCCATTGGAGGTCTTCAAGCAGAGGTTGGGCAATGACTTGTCAGTTACATTACAATGATGATTCATTTGATGGATAGATGAGACTATACGGCCATTGTGAACTTTTCTAATACTCAGATTCTGTCTTTCTATGATCAGAAATAATGAGCAGAATAGAAAAAAAACTCAATCCACAGTGGCAGGTTTCTGAAGAATCGAAAAGGGAAATAATACAATACAAATATACTGACATAGGCAATCTATTAGAAAAGAAGACACAGTTAATAGTATTAAGCAGATACAGTGGCTCTATAGGAGCAAAACACGTTGATCTCAAAGAGAGTCTATGCAGAGACTTGAGGATGAAAGCTAGCCCTTTGCTCTTCAGGGTCTCCTAAACCCTGAGAGGAAAACTAGCTGCCGCCCTCTGGGATTTCAGCCTACCAGTATGAGTGGGGATCCAAAGAATGAGTATAGAGCGCATACTTTGCATATATTGTTAGACAATAAGAAATACTGATTAGCTTTTTTTTTAGTTTTGCTGTACTACTTGTTTTCACTTTTTAAATTTTTTGTTGCAAGTGCATGGTAGACATTTGGTAGGGGAGATATGTTTGAAAATGAAGGTGATATTAATATGTAAGACAATTAAAATATTTTAAATTTTGCTACCATCTCTCATGTCCACATACATCCACACACATGAACTCATACTTATTTACATATACATACACAGAGACCCTTGGCAACTGTATCATAATTATTTTGTCTTTACATTGGAATGTGCCCATCCATATTTTTTCCTGAGAAAATGAATTCCTGGTAATCAAAGAACTGTCTTTTGAATTTATACTTGCATTTTTTCAGGCTGCCACATTATCATTTTGTGCACTGAAGCAATAGTTTGCCAAATGATAACCTTGAGGTCTGGAAGTGTTAATGAGCCTCTCAAAGGGATTGTACTTATTCTGAGAAGGCTTTGCCACTGAAAGAATCGGTTCAGCATCCAGTAATCTGTGTCATTGTCTACAAGCAGTTCATTTAGACAATAACACATTTTAAGGGAAGCTAGAAATGAAGAAAATTGCAAGCCTCTAAAGCGAACAGCATAAAAAACACGAGGACACATTTACTTCTCTGTTTGACATTCAAAACCCTTCACAGCTGGTTTCCATTGAACCTTTTCAGATTTCTTATATATTATTTCCATTCACCCAGTCTCCCGGTCATCCTGGCCTTCTCCCTGTTTCCCAAACACAGTATCCCCTTTCCTCTTTACTTTACCTCTGCACAGGCTGCTGCCACAACTATCCCCCTTAACTCTCTCCCCATAACTGGAATGCACTCTCTGCTCTTCCCCTTACATTCTTAGCTGCCATTAAGACTTGGCTCATGTGTCATATCTTGTCCAAAGCCTTTCCTAGAGATCTGTGCAATATTTCCTTTTTAATACTTAATCTATTTACAAAAGACATTTCCCACCCCCACACTATCCCAGCCCCATTCATACTCCAAGTAGAATATAAATTCTTTGAGGATAAACCCTTGATGTACCACATGCCTACCATCCACTTGTAACAACAACAAAAAAGTGACAAAAATTCAGCAAATAAATCACTACTTCTTACAATCTGAAAATATATGCAATGTGTTCTCAGTTCATTCTCCTGATCCTTACTCATACTGGTATGCTCAGTGTCTCAGTACTAGTACTGGTGTCCTCAGCTGAATCCCCCTCTACTTTTCGTCTCAGAGTTCTACGGTAACCTGGAGAGCTAGGGGCTATCTTTCAAATGTTACAGCTGGGAAGTCTCCATCGATGATCGGTTGATTTCCTTGAGTGATCCCTGCTTAAGCTTCAGTTCAAGATTCACATGTTTTACTTATACAGATATCGTGTTTTTCATTTTTCCTTGTGATAGTAGATATTCTGAGCTTAACTCCTGCTCTCTCTGATACATGGAGTGCTTTGGATTATGGCTACTACATCCTCTCCAGGCTCTCATGAAAGCCTTGAATAGATGGGTCAGGGCTGGGGAACCTGTGGCCTCAAGGCTACACCTGGCCCTCCAAGACCTCAAGTGAAGCCCTTTGACTGAATGCAAACTTCACAGAACAAATAAAAGGCCATATGTAGCCTCGAGGCCACAGGGTCACCACCCCAGGGATGGTTATTATAGTACTAATACTAATACTAGAAATGCAGTCTGAACATTCTTCTTGTTCAATGTCACTTCCAGTTCTTCCATTGGCTTAATAGCAACTTCTGAATTGATCAAAGCCTTTTTATACTTATTTGGAATGCCTTTGGTTGATTTAATTCAACTAAGCTATGTTCCTAGCTGGTTAAGGAAGTGTTTGGTGAGATGAGGTAATTTGGTGATTTACTCAGTTGACTCCACCCCTTAAACTGTAGCCATGTTTTTGATATTTGCTGTTCCCAGAAAATCTATTGGAGTGTGCTTAGCCTCATCCTTAGTCCAAAATCATGGATAGATCTTTAGTGATGTAGGGAGGTTCTACTTATCTTTTTTGCATGACTCCCTGAGGGCCCCATGGTAAAGAGGTTCAGGAAAAGTCTGTGAAGCAGTTTTTATTTAAATAAAGTAATTAATAGTCTTACATACTTCTAAATTAATGGTGATAAAATTTTACAAACTTTTTTTTTACAGAGTTCTGATAGGTTGATGCCTGTTGTGTTACTTGTTAAAAGACCCTCTTTCCCCCATCCCCATGCTTAAAAAAGTTAATAAAGAATAGAAACAGGAAAAGAAAATCTAGCCTCTTGTCTCAGAGAAGGAATTTGGTCCTTCATAAAGTTCCTTGAGTATTTAAGATTCTATAGGGATTAGGGACCTGGAGTTGACTGGAAGTCACTTGTTCATCCTTCAGGTAAGAAACCAAACTGGTTTGCTTGATACTTGAGTAGCAAGACTGGCTCATTGGCTTCAGTGGGATTCACTTTCTTCTTCCATGCAGGTACGCCTCTACTCTGGGCTCAGACAAATACTGAGTACATTTGGTTTGGTACCTAAATTGAGCCCCGAGTCCAGTGTGGACTAGGGTACTTTACTGCCTCCCCCTCCCTCTAAAGTGACATGTTGCCACTGGACCCACACATTTAAGCTGGATTTAATCATAAACTAAATTTAAAAGTAAAAGAAAGTCAAGCTTACATTTTAGAAAGAAAACCTAATCCCTACAGGAATATAGAACAATTAAGGCTCTCCACATAGGAATTAGAGACCCAGAATCCACTGGAAATTCTTGCCTTATCCAATCAACCCCACCCTTACATTTGTTGCCTTAGGGCCAAGCATAATCTCCTATTTATCAAATAGTTATTGGATTGAATGGAATTGATTCATTAACTATCTCCCCTGTGGGTTCAAAGTCATAAAAACACTATACTGTATAAACCATGAACTTTAGAGTCATTTTTTTATTATCAAAGAGTCTCATCTTCTTCCTATTGGCATCAGTAATATTCTCATTAAAACCACACTATTGTGATTGTACCTAAACCTCTTAGAATTCTGGGCATCTCTCTAAGATTATACATTGCCTAGAGGTCCCAACCTACTTTATAAGAGAGAGTTCCTCGCTAGGAACTGAAGACTATAATAAAATCACAGGTCTAGTACCTAATGCAAATTAATGAATTGGGTCAAAATTCTACAATTTCTGAATAGCTGCTCACTTGGGCACATTTTGTCACTTCATTTTCAAGTGTCTTAAACCTGTGTTTCATCAGACTATTCATGCTCAATCTATTATTTGGAGGGTGAGCTATGGAGGGGTTCCTGGTTAACTACATGGCCCTTGATTTTTCCTGTAGGGTTGTCTTTACCTACCAGAAGATTATTATAGATGAGGGAGTCATACATCATTACCCTGAGAATTATGTCCTGCATTGCTACACATTTACTAACCATGTGTCAACTAAACTCCTTGCAAAAAAGCTAAAAAACTACTTGTAGGATAAAGCCTCTGAGGCCTCTAATTGATGGCTGTGGTGTGGGAGTTAGTATGTGGAGTAAATGGTTTTATCCAGGTGAGAATATAGGTCCTACTAGGAAGCAGATGATTTGGCAAGCTGACCTGAGGGAAAACCTTACTTATATTCTTTTAGGTGCAGAGAAATTCCCCTTTATCGTGAGTATTGGCTGGGTCAGTAACAACTGAGAAAGTCATGTTTCATCCAAAAAACACTATTCTAAAATGGCAGGAATCCAGGAGCAGTACAACATGGAAGACAGTGAAAAAAATGCAAATGTGAATAATATCTTCTGACCTTCAAAAGTACATGACTTCCTCTTGAAATGTAATCAAAGATGAAAAAGCAAAAGTAAAAGATGATCCCATCTAGGCTAGCTGGACTGCTGAGCATCTGAACTGAGTTGTCACAATTTATAAAGAGATTTGTAAAATGGAATTTACTCAAGAATACCTTCCTCACACCTGACTGCAAATTAACTGGGTACAAAGGCACCTTGAAGAAAGACCAGGAAGTAACTAAAAAAGCTTCTCTCAGAAGCTTTCTGTGTCCCCAAACTGAATGTGGAAGTTGAAAAAAAAATGTGTAGCTTAATGAAAGGTAAGGGATGGCTTTGGCATATCCCTCCCCAATTCCTTGCATTTATAGTTGAAGACCATGAAATCTTGCAAATGAAATCTAAAGTCTGGTTGTGATACTATTAGCTGTCTTAGAGTCTGATTTACTTTAATTTGGGTGCTTTATGGCCATTAGTTTCAGCAAAAAGCATATAAGGATAAGATTGAATGTCTTAAAGCCTTTTCATCATTGACTTTTGGTATGTTTTGCAACTTTAATGGTAATTGTTCCTAAGTAACAGCAAGTAGAAGTGAGATTGCCGCACTGAAGAGGTCCTTTTCTGCATCAGAATGCTTAGTGGCTTTCAATTCTTTTTGTTGTTCAAAAACAGGAGACTTCAACCTCTTGTGTGTCAGGGACCCCTCTATGAAACCCTTCTCAAAATAATTTTTTAATGTATAAAATAAAATGCATAGAATTACACAGAAACTAATTATACTGAATTATACTTACTACATTATTTTAAAAAAAAATTCCCAGTCTCCAAGTTAAGAATGACTCCAAGTTAAGAATGACTCTTCTAAAGAAAAGTAGAGGCAAAATTGAATTGAGATTTTGGGACTGAGTTGTAACCAGAACATGGCCACTAACCTGACCCAGAGCACCAAATGCAGAAGGTACTGACAGCATTTAAATCTGAAATGTAGAAATATTGGAGTCTAGTGCCTAGGCAGTGATGACGATTGATTAAAATCAAAAGCTGCCAGATTAGTAAACCATCCTAACCGAGTTCTGTTTTACCTATCTTCTATGTGTCATAGGGCCTACCATTGATGAAAAAAAAATGGTGCAATACTCATAGCTGTTTGGAAGCCCTGTATCCTAGTCCCAGCTCTCTCACAAACTGGTTATGTGACCTTGTGGAAGTCATTTCACCTCCCTCAGTAATGCTTTTTCATTTAGGAAATAATAATTTATTGCTAAGATTCCTATTAGCACCCACTGGCACACATATAGGTGCCATAAATTTGAATGCACTTCATTTTTAGATTGAATCCTCATCAAAACTTCCTAGAGTACCTGCTCTAGATTTTTGTTTTCATTTTCTACTTCATCTTATGCCTATCTGTGTAGAACCGTGTCTCCCTAGTAAAATGAGCTCCTCAGAAGCAGTGTCTTTTTAAAGGGATCTTTCTAGATGCAGCCTCAGGACAATATTGTCTACATTGTAGGTGGTTAATAAACATTTGTTGAATTGAATTCCAAAAAGATAATCAATCCTCTGTGAAAAAATCAAATTGACACAGTCAAATGATTCAACATCAGAAATACATATCCTTTTATCAGTGGAAATGGCATTAAAGAAAATGCACCACCATTTACTTTGCCTCAGTACCCTAGGGACCATGGGGTCTTTCCATCTGATGTGTAGCTGAAAGATCCTGTATGAGCTCTCTGAGTGGTCTCCCCCATTAAAATGTGAGCTCTTTGAGAGCAACAGGGGTCTTGATTTATATTTGTAGTCCCAGTCATTAGCTCAATGATAAGCATTTAATAAAAGATTTCTTTTACTTTTTCCTTCATTCATCCACACCTTTTGGTTCATCTTTACAAGCAGTGGCTATGTCCTGGTCTGGTGATAATTTTTTGCACACTTCATAGATTCTCAAAGCCACTATCATGAGATCTCAAGCTATAGAAAAACTCTTCCTTTGCTCTGAAGGACATGGAAGCAGACTGTAAAATTCTTTGAATTTAATTCAATTCAGCCAACTTTTATTAGGTCTATTATGTGCACAGCACTGTACCTTGCCGAGAGTTATGAATCACCAAAATCAGAGAGATGGAATGGACATTAGTTAGAGGTCATCTTGGTCCAACCCCTTCATTTTACAGATGAGGAAACAAGCCAAGAGACAGAGATTTTGGGTCAAAAAGATAGTACCTAGTGACACTA
Organism: Trichosurus vulpecula; assembly: GCF_011100635.1. Classification (NCBI taxonomy): domain Eukaryota; kingdom Metazoa; phylum Chordata; class Mammalia; order Diprotodontia; family Phalangeridae; genus Trichosurus; species Trichosurus vulpecula. Next base: position 59,093,262 of record NC_050577.1, read on the forward strand.
GAACCTGGATTTTAGACTTGTCTGATTCTATATCCAAAGCTCTTTAGAATTTTTTATTCCGTTAATAGTGGAGAAGGAGGTAGGAGAAACTAAGAGTTCTGCCTATTTGACCTTAAAAAGCAGACCTCAATTTGACTTGCAAATTCTAATTGTTCTGAATTAGTCCTTTCCTGATCACTTATTCTCCAGCTTGCTTAAGGTGATCTCATTACAAAACTACTTTGGAGCTTCCTGACTTTTACATTAGGTTTCATATGAAGCCAGAAAGAAAACTAAGTTGGTCTTAAAGGTGAGACTGATAATTTTTAATCATGGAAGTTAGAGCTATTTCCTAATCCTAAATATAATTTTAAATAACAAACTTTTGAGCAAAGAGGCTCCCCACCCCTATTTCAAATGACAATATGAATATGGTATATGGGAAAAGAGCCATTGTATGGATGTATTGCCATCAACTCTCTTTGTAACCTTGGCCAAATCTTGTTCCCATTCTGATTTTCAATTTCCTCATTTTCTTTCATTTAAAAGCGGTACTATCTATGATCTCTAAGCTTCTTTATAACCTTCATATTCTGATTCCTAAACTCATCCCTAAAAGCTTTGCCTTGCTAACTGTACATGAAAAGAACTCTCTTAGGGAAGTGCTGCTTTATCTGATAGAGTCCTTAAGTACCCATTGTCCTATAATAGACCCAATATCCAGAAAAGGCTGACCCAGTAGAATTTGAAAGTGAAGTGGGATTTTTGCCCTTGAATTTACAGCGGAGCTGCATTGAGGTGAATCTTTAAGCCTCTAAGGACTACAGTCATGAACTGGGATTGCTGTTGGTAATGCAGAAAGTGATATGCATCCTGCCCTTCAAATAACCAGGCGATCCTGAGATCCATTTTGTTACAAAAGTTACCTTTTTCCTTTCCCTCCTTAAAAATGTCTACTAGTGTTCTAACTTTCTCCTTCTCACCCGACCCACCCCCCCAAAAAAAATTTAAAAGGAAGAAAAAAGACAGAAAAAAATGCAGTTTTAATTATCTTAAGAAGACAAGGAAAATGAGAAATATGTTCTTATATAGTTTATAATTGTTAAATAACACCGGTTACAATGAAAAAAGGAACCAAACTGGCTTCAGATATGGAATGCCCAATGCATTATCACACCATTGTTCTTAAAGTGACTACCAAGGTGTGCCTTCTTATTGCTAAAAGGAATTTGCGGGAGGGAGAAAAGAAGGAGGAAAGGGAAGGAGAGGAGAAAGCAAGAGAAAGACATTTTGTAATAAGGTCAAGGGAAGAAAATGGTGAAAATAAATTGGTTGAGACATGAATTTCTCCTTGACTTGGCATTAGCTACCAGTTGGAAATATACGATGTGTAAGGAAAGTTTGCTGGTATACAAACCAGCATTTGTCAGCATGTAAGCTGTAACGTACTAGCAGAAGAAAAAATAGTCAAATGAAAATATTTGTGTTTGTATGTATGTCAGAGTATTGATGAGAGAATTTTTTTTGAATTATTAAGAGGCCGTGCAAGAGGATGAGCTAGTAGGAAGAACACGGTAGTAAACAGCAGAAAGCCTTGGATTTTTGTCTTAGCTCTGTCATTAAGATGCAGAGGCTTAATTTTCCTTTGTCTTAATTTCTGTGACTATTAAATGGGCATAATATTTCTTGCTTGAGGGGGAGAGGTGGTAGATGGGAAGAGAAGGGCAGGGTCCCATGTATCCTCAGTGCAAAACATTGTGCCTAGCATATAATGCTTAATTTAATGAACTATTTGCTTGATTGACTGACAAGTAAGATTGAAATTGTGAAAACATTTTAAAAATGCAAAATCACTTCTCAGTGCATAAAGTATAGTTGCCTATGCAACTTTTCTTATTTTACTTAAAAACCTTGGTATACTATGTGCTTAAACTACTATAAGGCCACCAGAGAGCTTTTCTTTCTTTTTTTGTAAGTGAATTTTGCTTTAGGTTTTCTCTGATTGAACTGAATTGTGCTATTTGAAGCCAGAGAAATTGGCATATGGTGGGGACTGGAGCAGTCTCTCAAACCAATGTTGTCTGTCTCTAGGTGAGATTAGATAGGAATATGATGGTAGAGTTGCTTAGCTGAATAGGTGGAAAGAGGAACCAAATTTTTCCATCGTTAAAGTGTGTATACATATGTGTGTGTGTATAATTTATTATATATTTTATTTAATTATATTACATATAAATATATTTATTATTTATGTTTTGTTTATTATATTTATTTTATATATTCATATAATATTATATATATGTATATATAATTTTTAGTGAACTGGGGAGAAAAAAAATGAGCAAAGTTCTCTCTGCCCAATTTGAAAGAAGGTATTTCTAAGGCCCAAGGTTGTATATTAGGCTATTTACCCTTAAAACATAGTTTCATGGATAATACTGAAGCCATTTGTACTAAAGCCAAGTTCTCAAATTCAGTACAGTAAAAATGAGGTTGCCGATCCGTTCAATACAGTCCCTGTTGTCCATTTACATGCCAAGAAATTTGGGCACTCATGGTTTCAAAGTTAAAAAAAATCTGTAGTCTTGGAAAACTTAAGAAAATATTATTTTGATATGATTAAGAACACTGGGCCTGGCACATAGTAAGTACCAAACAGATGTTTACGTTCACCCATTCATTAAGATATAGAAGCAGTACTTTTCCTGAAAATCCATTGTTGAACAGTATGGTGAAAAAGAACCTTTTTAAAATGGCTGTATACTCTGGAGTGGATTTAGAGGATGTGGGTCCAAATACAGCACTACTGACCCTCCCTGTATAACCTTGGGCACATCACTTTACCTCCCTAGGTCTTAGTTCTCTCATCTGTAAAATGAGTGGATAAGAAAACCTCTGAAGTACTTTTTAGTTCTAGATTTATGATCCTCTTTTCAATCTGATATCTAAGAGCCCTGGATTTAGAATGAGAGATCTTAGGTTCAAATCCTAGTTTTTCTACTTATTCACCGCATGACATGTGATGTTGTTATGGTAATTAGGGTGGGACATTTGGTTGTCTTTGTTTTGGAGTGCTCAGCACTAATGAATCTTTGATTGATTTGGGAATCTTTGATGACCTGCTTAGGTCAAGGGAAGGCTTAGGTCACGTGGATTTGAGTCACATGGCTATGTAGCCCTCTGACCCTGAGGAAGTGTATATATACTCAGAGGTTAGCGTTTTGCCTTTGGGGGCACACTCATTGGAAGAGTATTAGTGATTTGGCCAGACTAGAAACTGCGCAGCTGTTGGAGCACCCCCCACCCAGCTTTGAAAAACCCAGATGTTGTTGCTTCTCTCTCTGGTAACTTTGTATATATTGCTATGGATAGGCTGGTTTGTGTTATTTGCTCTGTTTATATAATTTCTGCTTGTAATTTCTGTTTGTGTTTGCTCTGAAGTTCCAGGTGCTGACTTTTTCCCCTGAACTAAATGAGTGATACATGTATGTTTAATTAAAGTGAGATTGTTAACCCCTTAAAGTTGCTTTCCTCAGAAAAACAGATCAAAGAATCTGTGCTAGCGGCGCTCTTGTGTGCTTTTGTTGTTGGTCTTATGTTGGTCTTTCACCTCCATAGCATCTGCTAGCAACATTGTTGTTACCTATAAATCATTTCACCTTTCTGGGTCTCAGTTTCCCCATCTGTAAAATGAGAGTTGGACTAAGTAAGTTCTATGTTCCCTTCCAGTTCTGAATCTATGAATCTAATGATCTCCCCTGTAGAGGTTACTAAGGAAAAATCAGCAGGAGTGTGGCTGATTCTAAGGCAGCATCATAGAGTACACAAAATCCTGGAGTTGGAGTCAAGAATACTCAGGTTCAAATCCCGTCTTAGATATTTACTATATAGGTCGCCCTGGGTGAATTATGTAACCTCTCTGTGCCTTAGTTTCCTCATTGTAAAATGAGGCGATTGGATTTGATGGTCTCTAAAATCTGTTTTAGGTCTAAACAGATGATTCTATGATTTCCTCAGCTCACCCTAACCAACACACTCTGTTCCTACTACCTTAGGTCTGCAGTTAATACTGACAACTGGCCCTTTGGGTCTTGAAAGTCTGAGAATTTTTGGGTATGTTCTAAAGACATACATTACTAGTTCATGAGGTTAAACTGGACGATCTCTGAGGCTCCTTCTAACTCCCACATTCAGTGATTTTTTCAAATGAGTGCTCTGGGCACCTTACAACCAGTCATTTGATCTAATGATTTCTAACTTTCCTTGACAGAGCAAATATCTTCAGTTAATCTTGAAGATCCTATGACTGGCAGTGCTAATTTTGCAATATTATTTCTTAACATTGTGGTGTGAAAAGCCTTGACACGATCTCACTAAGAATTGGGTCCATTGTGAGTGGTACGGTCTCCATTTTGGTGATGACAAAGGAAGAGTTAAATGAGTGAATCATCTCGAGTCAGCATGAGACGCAAGGGAAAAAACAACTCAAAATTTCCAACTTCTTTAGGTCTACAGCCCACTGTTATTAAAGCATATTTAAAATGTACTGATGGATTTTGTTAAGTCAACTCCACAGTATCCTGCCCAATTAACCACATTTTAGGGGGGTGGGGCAGGGTGGGACAAGCCAGAATAGCAGGCCTACTGAGCGTCACTGTCAGAATACCAAGTACTTCCCTATTTTTAGTATGAAAAAACCAACATGTTTTGAGTTATGAAGTCAAACAGAACAAGGAAATCAGTGTAGCTTCACTCCCTCCTCTTTATTCTGGGTCTTTTTTTTCTGGGTCTTCCTGAAGTTGGCTGATTCTTTCTCAAATAGCTATTGCATGTTGCCAGTCACATTATTTAAATCTTTGACTTTATAGGAAAGAGAGATATGATGAGTTAATGACGTGCTTTAGAGATATTGTTAATCTTTAAATGTAAACTATTATTACAAGCAGGGTAACTGAGTTAGGAGAACCTAGAAACACAACACAAGCCATCAGCTAGGCAAATGGGTCAGTGGACAGAACAAAAGATGTGAAGACAAAGATTGCATTGAATCCTGACTCTATTCATTCATCTCTGTTTGTCATAATGGTACAGTGGCAAGATGGCAAGATCAGGGAGAGATTATCTTGAGTTTATATCTTAGCTCTGCCACTTCCAACCTACTTGACTTGGAATGAGTCACCTACCAGTTTAAGCTTCAATTTCCTCATTTGCAAAATAAAAGGGCTGGAGTAGGAAATTTCCTAGATCTCTCCCAGTTTTAAGTCTGGGAGTATTTATTCTCACTGTAATTTATTCCACCAGAGAAAGCTGTGTTCTCTGAATTGAACAAGGGGGCATTGGTAGAATCTCTGTTCTGGCCTTACTAGCCAAGAACTAAGTTAAATTGCCTGGTTCTGATTTTACTTTGTGGTTCAGGTTTTACAGCTAAATACCTTCTTCACATTCACAGAAATGCTGATATAACCATTTGGGAATCCACTGGAACTACTTTTATATTGATTTCAATTCATAGAATATTAGCTACTATTTTGATTCTGGTTTTTCTATGCTCTCAAAATTTTGAATATAGAAATAAAAACCAAGTCATGATCTCTCTCTAATAGACCAATTCTTCAAAAGTTATCACTGAGCTCAAGGAATTAGAATTAATTGCATTGCACTTTCAGTCCATTCTTTGCCAACAGAATATACAATTGGTTTAACAAAAATTGAATTCCTTTTAAACGTTTCTTTCTGAGGTCTCATTTTCAATTTAAAATATTACATTGCTTTCCCAAGAATGAGAGCTATGGGAGTTAGATCTCTTAGTGAAATATTTTTGGCTCTGATGGTTAGGAAGTACCATTGGACTTGAGTTCAAATTAACTTGATCTTATTGTTCCTTAACTTTGTTTGACTGTGAAATGAGTGTGTTGGTGTGTAGATTGCTTCTGAGATCCCTTCCAGCACTAACTCTATAATCCCCTGCTCTAGAGAGCTCACAATAGACAATGCTCCAATCAGGAAGGTCTACTTACTCATTGTTCCTTTAATACAACATGAAAGAGAGATCAAAACAGGTTAGCACCATTGGGGTCCTATGGAAGGAGGTTCCAAAACATTTTGGGTTTTTATAGGGTTCCTATCTAGGTTAAATAGGACCAAGAATTTGGGATAAGGGAATTGGCACACCTAGGAAATTGACAGCTAATTGATATTCAAACTCTCCCTGGTGGGAAAAAGGTCTTTGAGCCATTCTTTGTCAGAATGACACAGGGGACGTGAGCCTCTCCAGTTGCTTCTTCATTTAGCTTGGCAAATTGGCTACTTAAGTACTTACAGATCCCCTGAAACACTTGAATCCCAGAGTGTAAGTTTTTAGATTATTAATGCCTTATTCTGTATAATTAACTGGGGATCTAATTAAGACTTTCCCTCTTTGGAAGGACCTTGACCCCAGGGGTAGTTTCATCAATCTAGAGTATATACCTATAGATTACTGGGCAGAGTAAAAGCACAACAGAAATGGAAAGACTTGTTTTCTTTATTGAGTGTTTTTTAATTAAGTAATGGTTTTGGGTGAGTCCTTAGAATTTTCTTTCAGGTTAAATGAAACATTTCCTGTATTTGATGACTTAGCCTCAGTGTTTGCTTGAGTGGTAAGGATCCTTTTTCTTTTTCATGATGAGAGTCAATACATTTCCCAAGGGAAATCCTAAGTGGAAAGACGTGAGCCATATAGAGTATTAAATATTGAACAGTCTTCAAGAGTGAACCCAGTTTATCTGCCTTCAGTTGAAACATGGGCTACATCTGTATCTCTTCCCAGTGACTTGCCCAGTGCTCTACACATTACTGACACATAAGAAGTGTTTGTTGAGCTGAATTGAACTAATTTAAAAAAAAAAAACATAAGCTGAAAGGTCATTGTTGCCTAGGAAACAGATATAACGTATACTTTTGTAGAATGTCCAGTTTGATTTTAATTTTTATTCCCTATTAAATTGCTTTACATTTCCATAGGGTTAGATAGTTGTCCATTAAATTCTATCCAAGTTCAAGATGTCTTGACTTTCAGTGTCTTCCATTTTTACTGCAACTTCATAATCATTTGGAGCTTTAGACTTGGAAGTAGAATTTCTCTACTAGTGAATATTGGGAAGACAAAAATGGAGGCCCACCTTATTTCTGGTTTTCTGGAATGTTATTGGTATTCTATAGGCTGCCCAAAATGTCAAAACACTTGCTCCCCCTACTGCTGATGCCTTGCCATATCATCATTACTTTGCTGTTTTGGAATACCTAAAGTGGCCTTGAAAGAAAGAAGTATGGATGGGAATTAATGTTGACTAAAGCATGAGTAATGACTGTGAGACCATAGGAAGAAACCTGATGATCAAAAGTCTTGTTCTAAGATGGAAAAAAAAATCCTAGCCATATTTTACCCACTAAGAAAATCCTAGTAAAAACAGAAAAGACAAAATTGAAATAGCATGTAAATCATATGGAGTTATTTCTATCTTTTTTTTTTAATTTGCCAAGAATTTCCTTAAAAAGCCCTGGGACAGCTCAGAACTGTTTTTACTTCTATTATATTTCAAACAGCATGATTAAACTGTCAAAGAAAATCAGTTTTGCTTGCATTAGACCTCATCAGACCTTGGGTAGTTGTTTTCAAATCAAAATCTATTTCCTCTATAAAACATTTTTCCTTTATATTTAAAAAAATGGAATATTTATGACCATTCATATAGAATTGTTAGCTGATTTAAACTTAAATCAAACTTTTTTGTGTCAACTAGCTTGGATTCTGGCAAAACAAGACTAATTTATACCCATACATATATATTATAGAAATGCTCATCTTATCAAATCTCAAATCCTAGTTTTGATTTAAAGAATCTCCTTAGCAGTCAGAGATTCCAGCTTCATGTCTGTTTGTGCCTTGGCGTTCTATGGAGATAGTAATGTTGATAGAGTATATTTTTGGTGCCCTTATATTAGTATGACAAAACCATGAAGCAGTCATGAGTCAATAATTTCCTCAAGTGATGTACATCTCTGAGAACACACCATGACCCACCAATGTCTTGTTTATTTATTCAGTCATGTCAGGCTCATGACCCCATGGACTCTAGCACACTAGGCCTCTCTATCCTCCACTATCTCTCAAAGTTTGTGCAAGCTCATGTTTGTTGTTCTAGTGACCCTATCCGTGTCATCCTTTGCCATTCCCATCTCCTTTTGCCTTCAATCTTTTCCAATATCAGGGTCTTTTTCAATGACTCCTGGATTCTTATTATGTGGCCAAAGTATCTGAGCTTTAGTTTCAGTATTTGTCCTTTCAGTGAATAGTCTGAATTAATTTCTTTAAGTGTTGATTGACTGGATCTCCTCCCTGGCCAAGGGACTTTCAAAAGTCTTCTCTAGCACCATAATTTGGAAGCATCGATTCTGCAATGCTCAGCTTTCATTATACTCCAACCCTTACTGCCATACATTACTACTGGAAAAATCATAGCTTTGACTATATGGACCTTCATCAGCAAGGCAATGTCTCTGCTTTTTAGTATGCTATTCAGATTCATCACAGCTTTCCTTCCAAAAAGCAAGTGTCTTTAATTTCATGACTACAGCTACTATCTGCAGTGATCTTTGAGCTCAAGAATATAAAATCTGAGACTGCTTCCATTATTTTCTGCCTCTATCCAGGAAGTGATAGGGCCAGTTACCAAGATCTTCATTTTTTTAATATCAAGCTTCAAATCAGCTTTTACACTCTCCTCTTTCACCATCTTCAAGAGGCTTCTTAATTCTTTTTAATTTTCTATCATCACAGTAGTATGGTCTATACATTTAAGATTCTTGATATTTCTCTTGGCAACCTTAATTCCAGTTTTTGATTCATCCAGCCTGTCATTTTACATGACATACTCTGCGTATAAATAATATAAATAAGACAAATGTCTTCTGCAAAAATAGAATTTTAGGCATGGAAAGAATCTCAGAGGTCATCTGGTCCAACTACTACCATATCATAAATCCTTCCTGGAGCACCACAAAAAGAAGTCATCCATCCCTTAGTGCACCCAGTGATGAGGAACTGAACTGACTTCCTACTGAGGCAGCTCACTTCTCGTGGACGTAGCAGTAAACACTAGTTGTTAGGATTTAGAGTTGGAATAGGCTTTCAAGATCATGTGGTTATGACTTTAATTTTTTATAATTGAGGAAACTGAATCACAGAAGCTCATACAGATGGTAAGTAGAATACTCAGTATTTGTACCCAGCTCTTAGGATACGAAATCAAGTTCTCTTTCAACTGTATTAGGAAGATGTATTGAATCAGGAATAATCAATTGACAAGCATTTGTCAAGCATCTACTCTGAGACATGCACAGTGCTAAATGCTTCAGGTGCAAAGAAAGGCAGGTAGAAATAGCTGTGGTGTGCAGGGAGATTATAGTCCTATGTGGAAGGTAATATGAAAGTACTAAAGAAGATATGAATTTACATCCTACCCCAGACACCTAATAGCTGTATAATATCAAGCAAGCCAATTAACCTCTCTCAGCCTCTGTTTCCTCAACTGTATAGCGGGCATAATAACAACACTTACCTCACAGAGTAGTTGTGAGGATCAAATAAAAAAAAAGTAAAATCCTTTGCAAACTTTAAAGTGCTGTAAAAATGCTTGCAATTGGCAGAGCCAAGATGGCAGCTGGAAAGCAGGGACTTGCATGAGCTCGCCCCCAGGTCCCTCCAAAAACCTATAAAATGGCTCTAAACAAACTCTAGAGCTGCAGAACCCATGGAATAGCAGAGGGAAGCAGGGCTCCAGCCCAGGACAGCCTGGATGGTTGCTGGGTAAGGTCTATCGCATGGAGCTGGGAGCAGAGCCCAGGGTGGGCTGCACCTGGACCAAGCAGACCAGTAGCCAGGCAGAGCAGGCCTTAGCACCCTAAATCAGTGAGCTGTGGCAGTTACCAGACTTCTAACCCACAAACACCAAAGACAACAGGGAAAGTTAGTGGGAAAAGCTTCTGGGACAGAGTGAAAGGAGTTCGCATTTGGCCACTGCCCCATGGGTGGCAGAGGTGGTGCAGCTCTGAGGACAGAACTACAGCTGCAGTTGGTTGCAGCACCAGGCAGATCAGAGCAGGAGTGCAGAGCCTGCTTAAGATCTGAGTCATGGTCTGGGGTGGCAGTGCTTTGGGGAGGTGGAGAGCTGGTGTGGCAGAGCTTGCTGTGTAGAAATAGCTCTGAAAACAATAGCGCAACCACTCAAACTTGGGACAAAGTACTCTCTATTCTACAAGCAGTCATAGCCTGATGAAAAGCTCAAGGGTCAAATAGTTAGCTGGGAACATGGCCAGGCAGCGAAAACAGACTCACATTCAGACTCAGACTCTGGAATCTTTCTTTGGTGACAAAGAAGACCAAAACATACAGCCAGAAGTCAACAGTCAAAGAGCTTACATCAAAAGCCTCCAAGAAAACATGAACTGGTCTCAGGCCATGGAAGAGCTCAAAAAAGATTTGGAAAAGCAAGTTAGAGAGGTAGAAGAAAAATTGGGAAGAGAAATGAGAGTGATGCAAGAAAACCATGAAAAACAAGTCAATGACTTGCTAAAGGAGACCCAAAAAAATACCGAAGAAAATAACACCTTAAAAAATAGACTAACTCAAATGGCGAAAGAGCTCTAAAACGCCAATGAGGAGAAGAATGCCTTGAAAGGCAGAATTAGCCAAATGGAAAAGGAGGTCCAAAAGACCACTGAAGAAAATACTACCTTAAAAATTATATTGGAGCAAGTAGAAGCTGGTGACTTTATGAGAAATCAAGATATTACAAAACAGAACCAAAGGAATGAAAAAAATGGAAGACAATGTGAAATATCTCCTTGGAAAAACCACTGACCTGGAAAATAGAGCCAGGAGAGATAATTTAAAAATTATTGGACTACCTGAAAGCCATGATCAAAAAAAGAGCCTAGATATCATCTTTCAAGAAATTATCAAGGAAAATTTCCCTGATATTATAGAACCAGAGGGTAAAATAGAAATTGTCCAACAATCACCTCCTGAAAAAATATCCCAAAAAGAAAACTCCTAGGAATATTGTTGCCAAATTCCAGAGCTCCCAGATCAAGGAGAAAATAATACAAGCAGCCAGAAAGAAACAATTTGAGTATTGTGGAAACACAATCAGAATAACACAAGATCTAGCAGCTTCTACATTAAGAGATCAAAGGGCTTGGAATACGATATTCCAGAGGTCAATGGAGCTAGGATTAAAACCAAGAATCACCTACCCAGAAAAACTAAGTATCAAGCTCCAAGGCAAAATATGGACCTTCAATAAAATAGAGGACTTTCAAGCTTTCTCTTAGTGAAAAGACCAGAGCTGAATAGAAAATTTGACTTTCAAACACAAGAATCAAGAGAAGCATGAAAAGGTAAACAAGAAAGAGAAATCATAAGGGAGTTACTAAAGTTGAACTGTTTTGTTTACATTCCTACGTGGAACGATGATCCGTATAATTCATGACACCTCAGTATTGGGGTAGCTGAAGGGAATATACATACATATATATAGACATGTATATATATATATATATATACACACACACAGACAGAGGGTACAGGGTGAGTTGAATCTGAAGAGATGATATCTAAAAAATAAAATCAAATTAAGGGATGAGAGAGGAATATATTTAGAGAGGGAGAAAGGGAGAGATAGAATGGGGTAAATTATCCCACATAAAAGTGTCAAGAAAAAGCAGTTCTATTAGGAGGGAAAAGGGGGCAGGTGAGGGGGAATGAGTGAATCTTGCTCTCATTGGATTTGACCTGGGGAGGGAATAACATACACACTCAATTGGGTGTCTTACCTCACAGGAAACAAGGAGGAAGGAGATAGAAAAGGAGGGACAACAGAAGGGAAAGCAGATAGGGGAAGGAGGTACTCAAAAGCAAACACTTTTGAAAAGGGATAGTGTCAAGGGAGAAATTGGATAAAGGGGGATAGGACAGGAAGGAACAAAATATAGTTAGTTGTTTACAACATGAGTATTGTGGAAGGGTTTTGCATAATGATACACATGTGTCCTATGTTGAATTGCTTCCCTTCTTAGAGAGGGTGGGTGGGGAGGGAAGAGGGGAGAGAATTTGGAACTCAAAGTTTTAAAAGCAGTTGTTCAAAAGAAAAGTTTTTGCATGCAACTAGGAAATAAGATATACAGGCAATGGAGCATAAAAATCTATCTTGCCCTACCAGAAAGTAAGGGAAAAGGCGATGGGGCAGGGGGAGTGGGGTGACAGAAGGGAGGGTTGACTGGGGAACAGGGCAATCAGAATATATGCCATCTTGGAGTGAGGGCTAGGGTAGAAATGGGGAGAAAATTTGTAATTCAAACTCTTGTGAAAATCAATGCTGAAAACTAAAAATATTAAATAAATAATGATTAAAAAATAAAATAAAAATATATGCTTGCAATTAAGACCAAAAAAAGAGAAAGAGAAGCAAAAATACTGACAAAAAAATCTAACTTCTTGCACCATCCTATAGAATCAAGCTGAGCAAAGTTAATCTGTCTTCCACATGAAGAAATGAATTTATATTTGAAAAACACTTAGCACGGTGCCTGCAGTAGGCACTTAATCAATGCTTGTTGACTTCTCCCACCCTTTGCGTATGACAAACTTTCAAATGCTTGGTCTGCTTTTATATGCCCCTCTGAGTCTTCTTTCCCTCTAGGATAAGTATTTCCAATTTCTTCAGCTGGGCCTAACATTGCGTAGCTTTAAGTCCAGACAGCACCCTGAGTCTTTGTGACATTACCAAATCTCAAGTTTCTAGTAGTTAAAGTAGTGCCTCTAAGCCACAAATTCTAAAGAGTTGTTTTTCCTTTGGTTTTCCTCTCCTTAGGTATATATTATAGAAGAATCTGGACTGGACATTCTGGTGTGGTCTATGATTGGAAACAAAGGCAGGGACTGGATGTATGGAAATGCCCCCCTTTCCAGTAATGGCCCTTTTAAGGTGGCCTTTGAAGCTGACCTTGGAGGAGATGAGCCCACTTTTATTGCTCTTGATGATATCTCTTTCACCCTGGAATGCGCATCTGGAGGTAAATAATGTAAAAAGAAACCTGTTTCCTATTAATAGTGGCTGTTCCTGTATATAACTGTAGAGGAAAGGAGACCATCTGGTAAAGTGCCTTTGTGGCTAACGGTATTTACACACACAGGTGGAGTAGATGATATATACTGAGATGAAAGGAGCACCATATACATGCCTAAATTTTTGTCTTTATTTTGTTCTACTGCCTCTAGAGATCCGTTCATTTAATTGGCAAACATCCATTTCCTAGAGAATGCTCCTATGTGAATACTGTTAAAAAGACAATTCATTTACACCTTAGTGTGAATTAGCTTATTCAGATACTTCTTTTCCTAATAATTGACTACAATGGCTAACAGAAAGAACAGGCATTTTGAGATGGTGGAAGGTTCACAAAGAAAGGCTATATTTGGAACATTAGGTGGTATTGCCTCATTAAAGCAAGTCTTGGTGAATATTTGGGTGGGGGTATAGGGCAATCAAAAATGATCATTTGAGGGTTCAGGGTATCTGGGAGGTCAGCAGAGGTCACCTTCCTCTCAGTTTTGCTTTGGGCATACCATACTTTTTGTTACCTAAGTAATAGCTGCATGTTCATAAGAGAAGAATATGCTGACCAGAAAAATGAAACATGCAGAGAAAAGGAAATATTCTTAACCTACAGCTTCCATAACTGTATTTTTTCTTGACAATCTCTGCAGTCTCATAAGAGCCAAGAATAGATTAGTGTCATTCTTTGGGATGGAAAAAGACAATTTATATTTTTAAGTAAGGAGACCATTAATTCAATACTTAACCACATTTTTAATAATTGCTGTTAACTGTACTGTGACATCTTAATATTTGAAACAATCTCAACTTTATTCCTTGTTTCACATTTTTTCACTCTATGAATCTTCTCTAAGAAGAAAAATGAAATTTTAGAAAATCAGCTGTCTACTTCAACCAACTATGATGTGAAACTCGAATTTGCCAACGCATCAGCACCTCAGCCTTTTCCTATTTATACTCTCCAATTGTCTTCCATCCCAGAAGTTTGTAGCTTAGACGCTTTTAATCTTTCCTCTGTATCATATTTTATCCTGGAATTTTTAGTATATCTTTTTATAAAAGCATTTCTGTTTCTCTCTTTACAAAAGACCCTGGCTCCAGTTACCCACCGATACCAAATTCCCTTGATCACAGAAAAGTTTTTGCTATTTGGTGTTGATGGTAGTCACAGGTCCTCATAATAAGACCTTGTCTCAACTCGCCCTTGTTGTTTTTGGGGCCTCTGTTCCAGCTGTTCATCTGAGTTCGCCAACTCATTCCACACTCAATAGTCAGTAGAAAATAATTACTATTGTCACCTTCTCATTGGAGTCAAGGTTAAAATGAAGAAATTAGGTTGAAAAGCTATCTTTATCAATCTTAAGAAAATCAGACATCTGAATGTGTGGGCAGCAGCTCCAATGTATAGCTTATGTGTGAATTGGTTGTCTCTCACCGAGTGCAGAGAAGTAGTTCTTCTGTCAAAGATGATGAAACCAGAGGTGAGAACTGGAGAATCAGACCATGACCTGCCTTGTCATTTATAGAGGTTTTGGTCCTCAGAGGATTTTGAAGTCCAGAGGGCTTTTGAATAGTTTCTTCTAAATGGCTTCTATTAATGATTCAGGTACATGCTTTTAGGATGCTCTGAATTGGGTTGTTGCTTACTCGCATCACCATCACCATTTCTTTTCCACCATTATTAACTTATTAACAAAACGAGTGCTCATAACATGGACTGACATGTCTTTAGGAGGGATTTATTGATGTGGTTATATATAGCATATAGTGATTAATTTTATTCAAATAAAAAAGAAAGCCAGTTGATTACTAGAAAATCATCCAAGATGTCGGGCCATAGGCAAACCATATGAGATGATATTTTGAAAAAGAGATTGTTGTGGGTTCGATTTGCAGCTTCCTCAGCATGATGAAAACAATAGAACAGTATAACTTCATTGGATCTATCTATTGGATTTATAATTATTGTGTTCGGAGGATAAATAAATGATGAAAAATATTTTCACAAGGTGTGTGTGTGTGTGTGTGTGTGTGAGTGTGTGTGTGTGTAAAGGGGTTGGAAGAGATCTCCTCTGAGATCAGTTACAATTCTAAATCTGCGATCCTGTTATCATAGGATCACATATGGTCTCAACCACACGTACACATGTATGGAATACACACAAATGTATTTATACACATACAATTATATATATATATGTTTACATGTGTTCATATGTGTGCACATACATATAGTGACAGGATTAGAGTTGTAAGGCATATTAGAGGACATCTAATGCAGTCTCCTCATTTACTTTTGAAAAATCTGAGCCTCAGATAGGTTAAATGACTTGTCGATGTCACAGAAAATAGCAAGTTTCATCAATAGGATTTGAACTACTAAATGGACGTCCTCCATTTCATGCTATGACACATCATCATCATTATCATAATATTTTGCATTTACACAGAACTTTACAGCATGCAGGGTACTTTAAATATATTATTTCATTTTATTCTCAAAATAATTCTGAGAGGTAGGTGTTATTATTGTGTCCCTGTGGTACAGATTAAGACATAGAGGAAGACAAAGGTTAAGTGACTTTCTCAGGGTCACAGAGCTAGTGAGTATCTGAAACTAGATTTAAACCTTCTTGATTCCAGATCCAGCACTTTAACCAGTCTTCTATAGAGCTGCCTGAGTGTGTGTGTGTGTATCTGTGTGTGCACATGCACACATGCGCATGCTGGTTATATGGTGTATGCGTAGTGGTTATAATGCTAGACTTCAACCTAAGAAAACCTATGTTCAAATTCTGCCTAAGATGCTAGCTGCATGACCCTGGAAAAGTAATTTTATCTCTCTCAGCCTCAGTTTCTTCATCTACAAAGTGTATATAATAGCAAAACCTTGAGGGTTGTTGTGACAGCTGACCTTAAAGCACCACATAAATGCTAGCCATTTATTATTACTTGTGTCTATACATACATTTGTACATTCATACATACACACACACATGTACATAGGCCAGTTTCAAGAGAGCCCATAGTTTTGTGGGTGTGGGTACTCCTTCCTACAGTGCAGACCAGAGCCCCTTCACATCTGCATAAACTCTTCGTGAGTTGCCAGTCCCTACACACACACACACACACACACACACACACACACACACCACCACCACCACCACCACCACCACTACCATTACCAGTACGACTGTCATTATCGTCATCACTTAGTGGCCAGCCTTCTAAGGATATATATCTTAAAGTTAGCTAGGCTAGTCCTTTCATGAAATTCTGTCATCAGCCTTAGGCTGAAACTTCTTATTGTTAGGTCTTGCTAGAGTTTCTGTTTCATTGTTATGACTTTGAAGTCAGGTATTCAGCAAGCATGTATTAAGTTCTCACTGTATGTCAGACATTGTTTTAAGTACTGGAAATATATTGAAAGAAGAAAAGATGATCCCTGCCCTCACATTCTAATGGAGGAGACAATGCATAAATAACTGAAAATATAAAGGCTATATAGAAAGTGTTGTTTTTAGAGGCTCTTTAGTCATGTCTGACTCTATGACCTCTTTTGAGGTTTTCTTGGCAAAGATACTGGGGTGGTTTGCCATTTCTTTCTCGAACTCATTTCATAGATGAGGAAACTGAGGCAAACAGGGTTAAGTGATTTGCCCAGGGTCACACAGCTAGTAAGTGCCTGAGGCTAGATTTAAACTCAGGAAGATGAGTCTTCCTGATGATTGGACTGGTGCTCTATCCGTTGTGCCGCCAGCTGCCCATATGGAGAGTAGAAGGGAGACAGTCTCAGAGAGAAGACTTAAGGTGGAGATCAGAAAAGACCTCTTGTAAAAGGTGGAATTTCCATTGAGTCTTGAAGTAAACCAGGGAAGCAAAGAGGCAGAGGTGAGGTAGGCTGAGCATTCCAGATGTAGGTGACAGCCAGTGACAAAAAATAAGAGGAAATCTTCAGTGGAGAATAGACAGGCAGCATTTTATGGACCCACTCTCCTGACCTTTAGAAGCTTTCAAGGTCAAAGACAATTCCAATAACCCTTCATCTAAAAGCAGAGAGAAGAAATACAAAGAATCAAAGAAGAGAGACCCAAATGTGAAGGTCACATGGTACATCCAGAAGCTTCCTACATGACCTCTCCCCTTCAAAGAGCATCTGGATAGGCATGAGGAGATACAAGGAATTCCTTTTGGCCAAACAGTGCCTTCTGACAGTTCTCAGCTGTGGCTCATCTCTTTGACCCCAGCTTACCAAATCATAACCAGTTCCAGAATCTCTGCAGATGCTCCAAATGGACAAGTGGGCTCTGCCCTCACACATTTTAATGCCTTTGTAGACTTGGACTCCTTGGCCTCTTTTGTCTAGAGATCTCATCAGATGAGCACATAGAACATGCCTATCACCCCCAGCCTTTTAGTATATTCTTCTTCAATTGAAAAAGTTTCCTTACCTTGGCAAATTGGCTGACATGTGTTTTGAATCTACTATTCAAGTCCTCAGTCCAATATTGTCCGCCAAGGTGCCAAAGAGGCATAAACATCTCCTTCCATTTGCTTCTCCAGTGCCATACAGAAAATAATCTCAAAAATAGTAGCCCCACATGTACATGTGAAAATCACAATTGTCCCCAAATATAGTTATGCAGATTCAACAAATGAAGAATATCTCATAAAGTTTTCTAAGGATTACTTTTTTAATTCAACTTATTTTTTGTTACATTTTAAGTTTAAACTGTCTCACTTCCTCCTTCCCCCACCCCACACTGATTTCTAAATATATGTAAAACCACACCGTACATACTTCTGTTTATCAGTAAAGCACTGTTTGTGGAACTGTGAACTGATTCAACCATTTTGTAAGAGCAAGCTGGAATTAAGCCCAAAAAGTTATAAAACTGTGTATACCCTTTGACCCAGCAATAACACTATTAGATCTGTTTCCCAAGGTGATGGGGAGAAAGGAAAAGAATCTATATGTTCGAAAATATTTATAGTAGCTTTCTTTGTGGTGGTAAAGATTACTTCTTGCTTAGTACTTAACCAGTACCTGTCTTGATGCTACAAATTGCCTCCCCCAAGCGAAGACAATAAAAAAAAAAAGACAAAGAAAATCAGCTTTTTATTTTTGAAGGAAACCTTGGCCCTTCAGTGCTTCCCACACCAAATGGGGCTTTTCCCAAGGGGTTTAGGACCTGAGGTATACTGGGAATCATTCCCTTCAATCTTGGATGAGAAAAAACCAAACCATTTGACTTGCAAAGCTGCTCTAGGTTCCATGGGAGGTGGATCCCTTCATTTTCTCCCTGTTCTTCTAAGCTCCTCCCCCCACACACTCTCGATCCACACTCACAGAGCAGATTTAATGCTAGAAAATAGAGTTGTCAAGCTTACACATGGCCCCTGACACTCCCAAGATTAAACTAGGTTAAAATGTAATGGGGAACTAGTTAATAAAAAAAACGCAAATACAATAAAACATAGATAATACATTTTAAAGCTAAGTCAATATATGGTCATATATATGGCTTAGTGGATCTTGTTTCTATTTTGGTTTAATGCTATAAAACTCTTTAACACTGTACACTGCTGTAAAACACCATAATAATAGCTGACCTTCATGTAGCCTTTCGTACGTGCCAGACACTGTTCTAAGGAAGTGCATTACAATTAGTATCTAGTTTGATCTTCAAGACTCTGAGAAGTAGTTGCAGTTATTATCACCCCCATTTTAAAGATGAGGAAACTGGGGCAAACAGATTTTTTTGAAGATACTTGTCTGAGGTCACACAGTTAGTGCATGAGGACAAATTTGAACTCACGGTTTCCTAAGTCCAGGCCCAGTGATCAATCTACTGTACCACTAAGCTATGGAGAAAACCCAAATTATCTTCCAGGATTCCTGAAACTCAGAATTCAGCTGAGCTCCAGATAAAGTCTCCAGGCATCCTTTACTTATACAGGGTGTACTCAGATTCGCTAATAGATCCCTGATACTACAAAATCAATGTGAGTGGATGTCTAGAGTCACCCTACAGAAGAGTAAAAAAAAAAAACTCCTTTTGAGAATTTCACAATCAGATAGGTTTCAGACTAAGGGGAACTTCCTGAGTTCCCTCCACAAACACAGCCAGGAGGCTATGAGCTACCCCTTTGCCATGTGCAATCACTGAGCTTGAATCTCTTTTCTTTCTCCTGGACTCTGTGTGTCCTTTTGGTGGAGGACATCACGACTGGGGGTTTTTTCTGGTGGACAGGCATTGTACCAACTGTTCTTCCGATTCTCCATGTGTAAACTCCTCTTTCTAATAAACTACTTGAGGATGGCTGACTAAAATAAATCTAAACTGAACATTTTGAGGGGGAAGCACAGTGATAGGGGACTGATCCAATGGTAGTAGAGAATTACCCTTGATTCCTCCAAGGTACCCCTTGAAATGTGAGGGTAGATATAGCCTTGCTCTGGGACTTAAGACTCTTCTTTTAGAGCGAGTGTTGGCGGCACAATGGATAGAGCATCGAGTTATCTATGCATTTGAGATAGCCAATTATAAAGTAACATCCTGTACTGATGCCTCAGCATGATACATCAAATGCTATTAAAGAGGCAGCGTGGTGTTGTAGAGGGAACTGGGAAGGGAATTAGGAAGACCTAGATTCAAATCCCACCTCTGATAGTTGGGTTAGTAGTTTATTTACTAGCAGAACCTCATCTACCAAATGGAGATGCCACCCATTATAACTCTGTCACATGGCTGTTGTGAGGCTTAGATGAGATCATGTGTGTATTACGCTCAGGACATTTTAAAGCATTGCATAAGTGACATCTATTAACCATATTACAAAACTAAAAACTTTGAGCCTCAGTTCAAGGATGTACTTCTTTCATCTGCAGACCAGCTTAACTAAGTTCATTGAGACTCATCACTGGTTTGGCTTCACAGTAATATGGTCTTTGGGCAAAGCAACACTTGAAGTCTGGGTTGCAATCTGTGACTTTGGAGGGACTCCCTACAACAAAAATCATGGATCCTTGAAATATTGAAGCCTCCTGTCATATATTCTACTTACACAAATGTCAGACTTCCAGCAACTTCATCTATCCAGAAGACAGGCAAGAAATTGAGAAACAATTAAAAACTATTTCTGAGCAGAGCAGCTGAAATATCTTTCATATTGTGGAGGTACTAAAGCCAGTGCCATTTTTTTGTAGGAAGGCCTCCTAGTTTTCACTCAAAGACTATTGACTCTTAATTTATATATACTTCTAACAAGTGTGGTTTTCTAGCTGACAGTAGGCACTTAATAAATATTTGTTGATTGTTTATTAAATTGACTGACATTAAATTAGAAGGATTGGGGGCTCCTAAAAGCAAAAAAAGGGGGCAGAGAATCACAGCAACTAGGAAAGGACAGAAGGTAGCAGTGTTCGAATCTCAAGAAAGCACACATGGGGACTTGAGTATCCCGAAAGGCATCACTACATTATAGCATGGTATCATTATTGGTTTTCAAATTATGATGAATCATTTCCATTGGCTTTCAGTCATGTCTCGCTCTTCATGACCCCATTTGAGGTTTCCTTGGCAAAGTTACTGGAGTGGTTTGCCATTTCCTTCTCTAGCTCATTTTACAGATGAAGAAATTGAGGCAAACAAGGTTAAGTGATTTGCCCAGGGTCACAAAGCCAGTGTCTGAAGCCATATTTGAACTCAGAATGATCAGTCTTCCTTACTCTAGGCCAAGAATTCCATCCACTGTGTCACCTAGCTACCCTCACAATGAACTACAATCCATAATTGTGCCCCTAAGCCAACAAATAAAAAAAAAAGTTCAATTATTTTCAGGCAAGCATCATGTTGCAGTGGACAAAGCAGTGAATTTGGAACCCAAATACCAGAGTTCAAATTCTAGCTCTGTAACTTATTACATAGTGAGCTTAGAGAAGTCACTTCCCTTTTCCAGGTCTGCGTTTCCTCATTTTAAAACAAAAAGAAAAAGGAGGTGGTTGGGTTCACATCTTAGCTCTTCCAATAACTAGATGTATGAATTTTATATCAATGGACCTTAGTTCCCTCTTCTGTAACATATGGCTGTTGAACTAGATCTTTTGTGTTCCTACCAGCTCTGAAATTTTATGGTTCTATCACTTCAAGCTTGAATAGACTTTTAAAGCATTGTTATCTTTATCATCATCATCCTCACCTTATAAAGGTCTAGAACTCAAAGGGATTTCAGAGGACATATTGTTCAACTCTCCCTCCCCATTTAACAGATTATAAACCTAAGATTTATGATCATTAAATGATGTGTCCAAGATTACATGGCAAGTAAATATCAGAGGTGTAATTTGAATCTAGATTGTTATACCCCAGAACCATTGCTTTCCCCTTGACCCCTTCTGTAAAGAATTTTGAAAATCATAGAAAAGGCCTTCAATCACTAAAGTGTGACTTGTAATATGGCCCACCTGATTGATCCAATTCTTAGTTAATTCAATTTAGACATAGAGACATATAGGCCATCTCATAGATGAGTCCATGTGACTTACTACTGGGGTTGAGTAAATCATCAAAACAAGACCTAGATTTCTTTCCCTCTGAAATCTGACTCCCAGACTTTTATGTTCTTTCACTATTCAGTGATTACAAGCAGCTAACTTGAACCCTCCCTTCACCCATTCCAAGTCATGCTTTTGACCATCAGCTCCCATGGGGAGTCAAGGAAATGTGTAACAACAGGCTTTCTGTTGAACTTTACATGTAATTTTCTTCCTATTTAGAAGATGGGCTTGTGACTTCAGGCTCTCCTTTTTATTTTCTACATTATTACTTCTGGATCCTCACTTTAATTACTTTAGGTTTCCCAGGACAACTTGTCCTAAGTGGAAGCTATTGTAGCACAGTTGGTTGGCATCTTGGAGCAATGACACATCACCAGCCACTCTGAGTCAGCTGAGAGTTTTATTGGCTTTTAGATTGTATGCTTTCATTAGTCAAGTGAGTTTTTAAAGGTGTGAGCTTTTTTTAAAAAATAAATTATTTGAAGCAAAGAGGAGCCAACTTATCCTGTATCAGTCATGCTTAAGAAGTGTTTAAGCCCATGTTTTGAAATACTGGCCATCAGGGAAGTAATAGAGCCTATGGAATATCAAGCCAGCATTGGTATGAAGTCATGCTGCCTGAGGGCATTGACCACATCTACTTCCTCTAGTAGCCAGTAGAAGGCTAAGCATTTTGGACAAATCAGAGGGATTGATTCAACTAATCATAAGTACAGAACTTAATAATTCAAGAATCCCTGATTCAAGCTGTGACAGCACTTTCCCATCAACACAAATATGTGTTACTTTGGGTGACTGGCCTCTCTAAACTCAGCTAGGCCAGTCTTTGAACTATGGACATATGGGCCATACATGATGTGAATCCTTTGCACCTTGGTATAGTCTGCATGAGTTTGTACTCTGGTGTAGTGTGAAAAGATCAGTTTTGATCAGGGGTGTGCTAAAGTCAGCTCATACTTGCTCTCAAAGTCTATTGTTAAATTTGCATTGGGAGAATTTATACTTATTATACTTCAGAAATTGCCCAGTGCCACAAATCAGAGCTTGATTTATGGTTTTTTTCTAGATGGAAGAAAGCAATAGAAAAAATGTTAATAATGTAGGTTAAACTTAAGCGTGGTATGCATACATTTTCTGCTCAGAAGAGCTGGTTGTTAAATATCTCCCAGCACACTCCTGACTTGAAATAGTGTTTCCAATCTTGTCTGATACTTATTAGGTAAGTGACTATGGGAAAGTCACTTAACCTCTCTGTACCACAGTTTTAGTGCCTGTAAAAATGTAAATAATAATTCATTTAGTTCTTACCACATCGTATTATTTTGAATAGGAAAAGAGATAATCTTTTTATTTCTCTTTGCATGCCTTATAATGGCTGTCTGCCAACTTTTATTGGAATTTTTATGTATGCTGGGTACTCAAGCAATGCTTGATGAATGAATGATTCACTGAATGAAGAAAATTGAAAATGTATATCAAAATCTCTAGGTTTAAGGAAAATAGGCTTATAAAATTTTAAAGTTGTAACATCAATATTTAAAATCAAAATACTTTAATTTAAAACTCATAAAAATGATTTAGTTACATTAGCTTGATGACAACATGGTATGATAGACAGAGCGATAGACTTTGATTAACAAGACCTCAATTGAAATACTCTCTCCAACATTTATCAGTTGTTTGGCTATGGTAAAGTCATCTAGTATCTCTCTTTTCTCAGTTTCTTTCTCTGTAGAATAGATATGATACCAGTTGTAATAAGCAGTTTACAGGATTGTGAAAGGAGAATTTTGTAAACTATCGAGCACTGTGTAAATATGAACTAGAAATTGTGGTCAAGAAGCACCAGCTAGACCACGGAGAGATCCAAGTATTCTCATCTCTCTCCTCCACTATGAGGAAGACTGTTCATTGCTTTAGCCCCATAGCAAAGCTATAATGGTCAAATGAGGGAAGAGTTTTCATGAATACAATTGGCAATGACTAAAACAGGGAAAAATAATGAAATAAAAATAAAATATTCCTATTGTGAGTAAAATATAACAAAGTTGAAGGTCTACTTTTAAAAGACTTAATGTCTGACTTACATTTTTAGTTGTTGGTCACTTTAAGGCATTTTCTGTATTTTTGTGTGTGTCCGTCTGTCCATCTCTCTCAGATAAGCCCTTCCCTTATTTTCTCTTCCCTCATTTTAAAAGGATGTGGTGTTCAGTTTATGAATCCTGTGAGAAAATTGCTATCACTCAATTCCACTTCACTTATTGGGTTGCATAGATATGATTAGGTAATAAGTCTCCGGAAAAACACAAGACGCTCACAATTTATCAAAGGATGTGGTAATTCTCTTTGCTGCTGCAGTTACATTGCAAGTGAAAGACGCAAGTGGCAAAAAAGTCATTTAAAACTGGTAATAAACCAGCCCAAGGGAGGAAAACCTGTGCTCTCTGCTATCCTGCTAATGGAAGGAGTGCACTTATTTTGGTAGGAGACTGCTCTCACATAGCTTCTAGTTGGCTGCAAGACTAGCTGGCAAGACTTCTGCATTCCTGCTTGAATAAGGGAGTAAAGGAAGCTAAATAGTCATTGTATGCCAAAATCTCTAATTTGTGGGTGCAAGGCACATTAGGCTAGACTGAACAAGTGTTCCAAACTGAACCAGAAGTTTTAAATTGTTGTACTAACTCTGCGCAATATGTTTACTCTCATGGAAAAAGAATATTTCTATATATCTTCTTTAAATAAACATGATGTGGTAATTTAATAATTCATCAGTCATCTTAAAATAATATTCAGTTTCTAAATGCTAAGAAACAAATATTACTTGTATCATTAGCTCTTGCCTCTCCCCCCATGCATACTCCAATGGAAAGTCAACACAATTGCCTAGATTCTCTGACTTTTCAACAAACTGTTGTCATTCTGACCTATTTTCTCCCCTCACATTGTAAGAACCTATCCATTTTATTATATTTATTCTGTCCTATTTAGAGTATATGGTATCTTACTGCCTAAGACACACATTTGGATGAATAGATAGTACATGTCTATGAAAATGTATTACTTCAAAATAATGCATGGGAGAAAGTAAACCAATACCATAGAAACTTCAAGTTTTTAAAAATTTCCTTCCCGTGGAAAACTAGATAATTATACTGTGAAAGCATTTTCTTCTTCTATTATGGTATTGACAGGTGAAAACATTTTGCAATTGGGAACTGTCTTTTTCTTTTACAAAAGACAGATAATTGAGATAGAAACTCTCAGATTTGACAGTGAAGCTGTCTTCTCATTCTTTCTTTCTTTTTGTCACCTTGTCTCTGGCTCATACTACATCAAGTTTTACAGAATCATCAAGTTAGGACTTCAGAAGCCAACTAGTCTAATTCATACCTGAGCAAGACTCTCCTCAATAACATACCTGATAGGTGATGGCCCAGCCTTTGAAGATATCCCATGATTCCAATGATGTGGAACAAATTACTTCATGGGATACATTCAATTTTTAGATATATCTAAGTTTTGTGGATTTTTTTTCCTTCTGTTAAGTCTAGATTTCCTTCATTGCAGTTATGTTTCATAGCTTAGTCTTCCCCTTTGGAAACAAACCAAACAAATCTAATCCACATAGCTGCCTTTCAAATATTTGAAGATAGCTTTCATACCTTCCCTCTCTTCTTCTGGCCAAATATCCCCAGTTTCTTCACCTAATTCTCCTATGGTATGAACCTGAGGCCTGTCGCCGTGCCAGTTATCTTCATCTGGATATGTGAATGTCTTTCTTAAAATGCTGTGCATGGACATGAACTTAAAACTTAAGACATGGTCTACACAGGGCAGAGGTGCATTGCACCTAGAATCTCTCCAGCCTGGAACAAGATGCCTCTTTTTATGTAACCTTTGATTATATTAGCAAATCTAGCTGGTATATCATACTATTAACACTTTTTCAGCTTGTTGTCCACTAAAATTACCATTTTTTAGGCAAAATGTCATCCTCTTCCTTTCCCATCTTATCCTTGATTTTTTAAAAATTTACATTCATCCTGATTGCATGTCATCTTATTTGATCCACCCCAATAAATTTTGAATTCTAGCTTTGTCATTCAATGTCCTTGCTATCCTTCCAAGTTTTGCTTAATCTGCAAATTACATAAATGGATCACCTATATCTTCATCCAAACTACTGGTAAACATGTTAACAAGGGCATGGTTAAGTTTGAGTACCTAGAAATTCTCCATTGGTCTCCAAGTCAACATTGAACCATTAATAAATACTCTCTGTGTCTACACATTAAACAAGTTCCAAATCTGCCTAATTAATTATATTATCATCTACCCCACATATCTCCACCTTTCTGTTAAAAAAAACCAAACACTCCACTTTGCATCTGCTGCTTTGTTTGGTTTCAATTCCATGGAACAAGATCCCCCTGTTCTGGGTACTCCTTGTTGCCTCTCCTCCCAATTTCCTGCCTCCTTTTGTGCGTTGTCTTCCTCCATTGGATTGTAAGCTCCTTGAAAGTAAAGGTCATTTTTCCTTTTATTATTTGTATTCCCAGCACTTATCACAGTACATGGCACATAGTAGGTGCTTAACAAATGTTTATTGAATTAAAAAAACAACAACATGAAATCCATTCACAGTGTCATATGTAGGTAATTCTTGTTTACTTGGGAGTGTATGAAGCTATGGATCCCTTGAACTCAGGAATTCTGAGATGCAATAGGGCTAAAGCTGTTCAGGTATCCCTACTAAGTCTAACACTAATATAGTGAGCCACTGACGTGATGCCTGGGGGTGGGGGCCAGGCTAACCACAGAAAGAGATGCAACCCCAGGTTAGGACTGGATCAAGTCAAAGCTTATGTGTTAATCAGTAGTGAAATCAGGCCTGTGAGTGGCCACTGCATTTCTAGATTGGGGAGAGGAGAATCAGTCTCAAAAAAAAAAATTAGCCTGCAAGACTTAGACTTTGATAAAATCTAGATAAGTTATCCATATCCATACACATATGTGTATAGTTGTGTGCATTTATATAAATGTGTGTGTAATTGCTCTGACCTACCAGTTTAATACCTCTCTGTAAAAAAGGAGATGAGCCTAGTCTGGTATGATATGTTCTTGAGGAAGCCATACTGGTTCTTCAGGATTACTATTTTCTTTTCTAGATATATAGTAACCATCCTTGTAATTACAGATCCTGGAATTTTGCCAGTACTTAAAGTTAAATTCAGTTAAATTCCTTTAGCTTGAAAACTGTGTTTAATCTACCAATAGTATTTATTAAGCACCAATTGTATTCCATGAACTGTATTAGGCACTGAGTATACAAGTATATAGTATGAAATAATTCCTGCTGGCATTGAAATTAATGACTTCTATTCCTTTTGTTTTCTTTAATTGATACATTTGTCCTTTTTGCTATCCTGTGGTACTTATCCAGTTCTCTAAAATTACTCAAAGATCACTGATAGTGGATCAGTGGTCACATCCACCAGTTCTTTTAGGCACTAAAGATATGTTCATCTGAACCATGTGACTTGAAGTCATCAAGGACAGGTAGATGTTATCTTGCCATTTCCTTACATTGGTATCAACTCCTCATTAGCCATTTTTGTTCTGTCATTTCTAATTCAGAGGTCATTCTTCATGGCAGAGAAAAATAATGGTGGGAGCAAAATAAGAAAAGGTTACTCTTCTCTCTATTTGTTATCATTGTCCCATTCACCCTAAGTAGTGGCACTACCAATTTTTATTTAACATAGATTTAAAAAAACACCTTTTTGTTACCCTTAGATTTAACATTTATTTCAGAAATTCTGGCTGTTAGCTCTTGTGAGACTCTTTTTAAAGTGCTGTGCTATTCTTCTATCAAAATATCAGTCAATCGATAAGTATTTGTTAATAGAGTTCCATGTGTCAGGCACTGTGATGGATGTGGGGAAACCAAATACAATGAATGAAATATTTCCTACTGGCAAGGAGCCTTTTAGACAATTGGGGAAGATTGCAACTACTGATACGGGTATATAAGGAACAAATATAAAGAGAATAAATACAAGGAAGCTAGAATTGAAGGTACTAGCATTGGAAGAGATGCTTTGTATTCATCCTCTATTACTAGCCCTTGTTTCCATTTTCTAAACTTATTTTAACATCTAAATTGTTTTGTGAATTTCCTATGTGTATATAGTAGATTCTTTTGCCAATTCTCCCTTTTCTTACTCATGAGAAATTTTTTTTCTGTGTCTCTTGAATTTCCTTCTGGAGAGCTTCCCATCTTTTTCTGGCTGACTTCTACTCTCAAATTATAGTTTATAGAATCTTACCTGTCCTTTCTCTGAAATCTTTGAAACCTATTCTTCAAAAATCTAGGGTATATGATTTCCTGTCTTCTGTTACAAATTATAAGTTGTATTCTTCACTTCCCCTTTAAGTTCCCACCATTTCTATTTAAGCATTTAGTTCTTCATGGGTAAAAATTAGTACCAGATCCCTTTGTTGGTTTTTCTACCTTTTGTAAGGTGAAATTATCATTAAAGTACATTAAGAAATGCTTATCTCCTCTACTTTTGGCAAAGAGGGTACTCCAACAGATGTCCAGAGAGTCGAAGCCTCTGATCACTCCAATGTCATGCTTTTGTGCCAAGCTTCTCATGTGTTTCCTCATAATCACAACATAAATCAATTCAAAAATTTCATAAATGCCTTTCCGTTATGAAAATATAAAAATCGCTTAAAGTTAACAGAAATAATCAGCCTTTGGTAGAGTGGACCCCCAGAGCAATGGCAGTCAGACAACCGACTCCTCTCTGCATGCATGAATAGGTGAGTCATGAAGCCAGATAAGGTCCCAAGATCCCTCTAAGATGACTCATGTTCTCTGCTGTTTTCATTCCTATCCCTTCTAGTTGTAATGTTATATTTATAATACTGATTTGTAAATAGATTTTATATGGAGTCTGATAACAAGATTTATGTCACCATGTGTGTTTGTTGAATTTAATTTAATTGTCTGAGTAGCCTGGATGCACTCAGAGATGGTTGGTTGCCTGGTAGACGTGTAATTATAAAGGGTTGTGAATAACCTTTTATAAAAGGCAAAGGACAACAGATATGGAATCAGAGAGGACCTATATTTGGATCCAAGCTCTGCCACATATTACCTTGTATGACTTTGAGTCCCATAAGATTTTAGACCTTGGTTTCTACATCTGTAAAATGACACGCTTAAATTAGATAATCTCCAGTACATCTTTCAGCTCTTCATTTTATATCTTAGATCTTATATCAACTAATTGGAAACTAAATGACTGTTTTTTTTTAGTTTTATCACAATGCCAGAAAATAGAAAGATCTTTGTGAGGTGGGAATATTTTGGGCCTCTACCACCTACCATTGTGCCTGACTCACACCAGACTCAGTAGGCCACTTATTCATGACTCTCCAGTCAGAAAAGCATAAAATGAACAAAAACCACTACTAGTAAATGTTTATTGAACTATAGTCTTATTCCTGAATATTGGTGTCAGCATTGAGCAAAACCAATTTAATATGTTAACGTTATTTGTATGTATGTGTTTGGCAGCATTGCTATGATAAATGTCAGTGGTTGTCCATATCTTTGTCCTCTTTGGAATGATAAAATCAGGGCCACACATCCCCTAACCTATAATAATCCTCTCTTTCCTGATACCTCATTGTACAAGCTTAATTTTTCTTATTCTTCTGAACTATGTTTCCTTTAGGTTTTTCACCTATTCTCCCCATGAAATAAGAAATATAACTCATTAATAGTTTAAAAGATTGCCTTCTGTCTATAAAGAGGGCCTGGTAAATCACAAAACCCTGGGCAAATCTTCCACCTCACCATACCTCAGAGTAAGACCACTCTTATCTAAAAAAGGAAATATGGAACACTGGTTTTTGAACTTGTCATTGTGTGACACGTCAAATGTTTCTAATGGAATAAGATAAGCCATGAAGATGGATTTAGCCAATAATACTGGCCTATTAAATAGGAGTCAAGAGTTCAGCATTTTTAGGATTTGTTAAATGTGAGCTAAGGTCACTGTTTCATATTGGATAGAGCCATCAGTGAGCAATGGTTATTTTACTAGGCCAAGTATGTAATCTAGTCCAACATCCTGCATGATAGAGGCCCTGCTGATAGAGATGTATGAGGTCAGTGACTGGAGTACCATCTGGATATGATAAAGTAGGAATTAATCTGCAATCCACCAGGGTTTTTCTGGGGTTCCAGTATTTATAACTAGAAAGAAATAACTTGCCATCACCCTGATGTCACATATTTATTGTGGGTTTTTTTCCTCTCAACTCCAAATGATTTCAAGTTATTTGTAAGGCAGAAAATTAGTTGAATTTTTATCTCTTTTTGAATCAATCATTCAAGAAACATCTATTAAATTATTACCATAAGTCATACACTGGGAATCATTTTATAAAATTTTATCCTATCTTATGGAAGGAAGGCATTAGAGTGGGCAGAAGAGAGGAAGGGGAGGAAGATAAAGGAAATCCTCATAACAAATATGTGTCATCAAGCAAAGTAAATTCCTACATTGGTCTCATCCTTCATCTTGAGTCTACCACCTCTTTTTCAGGAGGTAGTCAATATGTGTCATCTTCAGTTCTTTGGAGTAGTGGTTTGTAATTGCATTATTCAAAAATTTTAAGTCTTTCAAAGTTGTTTTTTCTCTTAATTTCATTGTTATCATACATATTGTCCTTGTGCTAATGACTCAACACTTCATCAGTTCATAAAAGTCTTCTTGGTTTTCTCTAAGATTATTCATTTTAACGTTTCTTATGGCGTACTGATATGCCATTATATTTATATTCCATAATTTAACTATTCCTATATAGATGGGCATCCTCCCCTTTAGTTTTCAGTTCTTGACTACTGCAAAAAGAGTTGCTATAAGGATTTCTGTACATAAAGATCCTTTAATCACTTTCTTTAATCTCTTTTGTCTCATGGCATTGCTTGGTTAAAGGGTATAGACTTTTTAGTGAATTTATCAGCATAGTTCAAAATAACTTCCAGAACATCAGTAATAATTCACAGCTCCACCAACAATGCATCAATGTGCCTGTTTTCCCACAGTTCCTCCAACATTTGTCTTTTTTATTTTTTGTCAATTTAGCCAATTTGACAGATGTAAGGTAGAACCTTAGGGTTTCTCTAATATGCAACTTTTATCATTAGTGACTTGAACCATGTTTTCATGATTGTTTATAGTTTATATTTCTTCTTTTAAAAACTACCTGTTAATATTTTGGCCATTTATTTATGACTCTTAACCATATAAATTTGAATGAATTTTTATTTATGTTGGACATAAAAATTTGATAAGCAAAACTTGCCACAAAGAGTTTTACCCTAGTTTCTTGTTTGTTTTTGAATTTTAACTTTATTGGTTTTGTTTTTGCAAAAGCTTTTAAACTTTTTTCTCTAATCAAAATTCTACACTTTACTGGAAGTGGTCTTCTCCAACCTTTGCTTGGTCATAAATTATTTCTCTTCAATAAATCTAAAAGATAAATTCATTCTTTATCTTCTATTTTGTTTATGATGATACTTCTTATGTCTGTCATTTATCCATTTGTAGCTTATGTTGTATATATTATTGTATATGTTGTATATATTGTCATATACACATGTATGCAGTATAAGTTATTGTCTATACTGAATTTCTACAAGACTGCGCTCAAATTTTCCTAGCACTTTATTGGGGTCCTTACCCCAGTAGAAGCAGTCTTTGTGGTTATCAAATATTATGCTGCTGTGTTCATCTGCTTCTGTATACTCCATACTTAATCTGTTTCACTCATCAAACTCTGTTTTTTAACCAGTACCAGATAGTTTTGATAATTATGGGTTTGTAGCATAGCTTGAGATCTGGTACTATTTGATCCCCCTCCTTCTTACTTTTTAAAAATGATTTATCTTAAATTTATTGTTTATTTGTTCTTCCAGATGATTTTATTGTCATTCTTCCAACTCCATAAAATAATCCTTTCAGAGATTGATTGGTATACCATTAAATTTATTTAATAGCTAGAATAATGGTTATCATTCAGATGTCACATTAAAGTTTGCAAGGCAGGTTATACACATCATCTCATTTCATCCTCACAACAAACCTGTAGATACATGCCATTATTATCCTTAGTTTAGAGAGCTTAAGTGATTGCTTAGGCTTATAAAACTAGCAAGTATCTAAATCAGGATTTAAACCTAGGTCTTACTCAGTCCAAGCCCAAGCACTATCTACTTTGCTACCTAGCAAGCCTTAGGTAACATTGCATTTTTACTTATATTAGCAGAGTCTATCCATGAACAATTAATATTTCTCTAATTATTTTGGTCTCTTTATTTCTGCAGAGTGTTTTATAGTTTTACTTTTATATATATATGCATATATACAAATACACATACATACATATATACATACACACATTATATATATATATATATACACACATCTATACATATAAATATATATGTGTACATATATGGTTCCAGGATATGTTGTGCTAGGCAGACTGCCAAATATTTTATATATTATATAGTTATTTTGAAGGGAATTTTTCTTTCTATCCCTTCTTGCTGGCTTTTGTTGGTAACACATAGGACACTGTGAATCATTTTTAAAAAGTATAGTAACACACATAATTCATTTTAATTCAATAATACTTTCATGATCTCATTCATGTTGAAAAAACTCCAATGAATGTTCTGTGTCTTTAAGCAAAATGCTTTCTCCCCCACTCTCCTTTGTTCTGCACTGAAACAGTAAATAAATTTTGTGATTTTCTTTATGGTATATATTCTATTCTAAACAGATGGTACTTGTCCATCTCTAGGAATTAATAGTGATATATAAAACATTTAATATTCCAAGCCTTGGGTCTCTTTTTGACTAATTTTGGAAACTTGCTTTTCTTCTTTAATCAGGGAAAACTGATAGAAAGATTTTGAATTCAACATATGAGTATATTCTTTTTCAGTTGATAAGATAAAAGTGATGTTCTCAAGGGAGATTACCAGAAAAAATGTTGTGATTCTTGAATTCCAGTTGTACAACATCTTTACTTTCTGTAACCACAGGTTTTCCCCCCTCCTGCTCTGTCATCACCATTGTGTTTTTAGTATCTCTATTTCAGCCTTAGCCATGATGCTCTGGAGAAAAAGAGGGCTCATTCCAGTGCAGATTCACTTCCCTTCACATTTCTATTCAACCTGTCACTGCATCATTTTCCCTGATTTTTTTTCCCTTCCATTTCCCCACTTTTTGCTTTCTATTGGCATGTGTGCACTTTCCCCTGACAGTATAGGACTCAAGAAAATAATCTTTCCCAACTTTAAAAATAAGTGGATTTTTCTCTTTCTTTATACCTCAAAAAACTTAGTGCAGTTCTAAATTTTAATAGCCTAAAACTGCACTAAGAATTTTGAAGTATCCTTTATCTTGATTCTTCCTCTCTCTCTCTCTCTCTCTCTCTCTCTCTCTCTCTCTCTCTCTCTCTCTCTCTCTCTCTGTCTCTCTCTTTCTCTCTCTCTCCCCCTCCCTCCCTCCTTCTCCCTCTCCCTCTCTCCCCTTTCTCTTCCCTTCTTCCTTCACCCCTTTCTAACAATATGGCATAGTCAATAAGGCATTGAACTTACAATCCAATGAGATGGTATGCATCTTATTTGTATAAAATCACTCACTGTGACATCATAACTCTTAAACACAAATCATTTATTTGACAATAGTGTAAAAGCAAGAAAAATCGTATTTAATTAGTATAAGGCAAATGCAGTAATAATCACTATACCACATTCAACACATAAACCTAAGTCACTGTCTCCCCTCAGTGTAGCCCATGAATGTGTGGTCAAGAGTGGGCATGCATTTATAGAAACCTATAGCAGGGAGGCTCCTAAGTGAGGAATGTTCTTTGTGCTTAGGCCAACACACAATTCTGAACTCAAGACCTTGAAGTCTTTGGGTCCTTCAGGAACTACTTTTACTACATAAAGTAGCTTTTCTATTTTATCCTCACTTTCTGCTCTTTCCCTGTGGGCAAATAAACCTTTCTTCTCTACTGGTGCTGATACAATGGTAACAAACTCTTTTAGCCCATAATCACTCTCTAAAAAGCCACTGAGAAAATGTTTTGGGATAGGGAATATCCTTACATCTAAGAACAATTTCTCTAGGTAATGCAGACAAGTCTAAGCTGCTTTTTCCCTCAGCATGATGTTGTGTCATCTAGTTAGTTCTTAGCATCTTATAATAGCAAAGCTGATGAAAAACCTATTTTTCCCTTTCTAGTTCTTCCTCTCAGACCACAGTGGGCTATGGAGGGTAATTACCCAGTTTTAATAGGTCTAACCTTTCTCAATATGAAAGTGGCTCTTGAAGGCAATAAGACAAACTACAACAGAGTTTGAGTCATTTCCAGTGAGCTTCTGGCCTTTTACCAGCCAATCTGCAAACACCCAGCACAGCAACTGAAGTCCTCCTATCAGGTGATAGAATAGCCTGCCAGATTCTTCCCATTAAACTCCTAATCTCATTTAATTCTTCTCCTGCTAGCTTCTTAACTCAGCACCATCACAGATAGATTTTCTAATATCCCTGTGCCTCAAACCAGAACTTCTGGATGGTCAATGATTTGTCTTTCTCTTATGAAGTAAAACTCGCAAAATCTTTCTTTTATATATACAGACAATAGCCCTTCTTTGATCTTCCTATCATCTCCAAACAATTATAAAATTTTTCACTTTGTCAATTTTAAATTTTCAAACTCTAAAACAGTCAAATGCAAATTAGCTGAGGGATCCCAACACCCAATGCTTGCTCTGAGTTAGCAGGTCCTCTCACTGATCAAGAAGCAGTTTTCTCTACAGTCCTCCAAATTGTTTATGTCTCTCCTCATATTTTTTTAAAATTATTATTTATTTATTTAATATTTTTAGTTTTCAGCATTGATTTCCACAAGAGTTTGAATTACAAATTTTCTCTCCATTTCTACCCTCCCCCCCACTCCAAGATGACATATATTCTGATTGCCCTATTCCCCAGTCAGCCCTCTCTTCTGTCACCCCACTCCCCCCATCCCCTTTTCCCTTATTTTCTTATAGGGCAAGATAGATCTCTATGCCCCATTGCCTATATATCTTATTTCCTAGTTGCATGTAAAAACTTTTCTTTTGAACAACTGCCTTTAAAACTTTGAGTTCCAAATTCTCTCTCCCCTCTTCCCTCCACACCCACCCTCCCTAAGAAGGCAAGCAATTCAACACAGGCCACATGTGTATCATTATGCAAAACCCTTCCATAATACTCATGTTGGGAAAGACTAATTATATTTTGCTCCTTCCTATCCTATCCCCCTTTATTCAATTTTCTTCCTTGATCTTTTTCCTTTTCAAAAGTGTTTGCTTTTGATTACCTCCTCCCCGATCTGCCCTTCCTTCTATGGTCCCTCCTTTTTTATCTCCTTCCTCCTTTCCTGTGGGGTAAGACACCCAATTGAGTGTGCATGTTGTTCCCTCTCAGGTCAAATCTGATGAGAGCAAGATTCACTCATTCCCCCTCACCTGCCCCCTCTTCCCTTCCAAAAGAATTGCTTTTTCTTGCCACTTTTATGCAAGATAATTTACCCCATTCTATCTTTCCCTTTCTCCCTGTCTCAATATATTCCTCTCTCATCCCTTAATTTGATTTTTTTTTAGATATCATCCCTTCATATTCAACTCACCCTGTGCCCTCTGACTATATCTATATCTATGTCTATGTATATATATATATGTGTGTGTGTGTGTGTGTGTGTGTGTGTGTGTGTGTATGTATGTATGTATATGTATATTCCCTTCAGCTACCCTAATACTGAGGTCTCGTGAATTATATGCATTATCTTTCCATGTGCAAATGTAAACAAAATAGTTCAACTTTAGAAAGCCCCTTATGATTTCTCTTTCTTGTTTACCTTTTCATGCTTCTCTTGATTCTTGTGTTTGAAAGTCAAATTTTCTATTCAGCTCTGGTCTTTTCATTGAGAAAACTTAAAAGTCCTCTATTTTATTGAAAGTCTATATTTTGCCTTGGACCATGATACTCAGTTTTTCTGGGTAGGTGATTCTTGGTTTTAATCCTAGCTCCATTGACCTCCAGAATATCATGTTCCAAGCCCTTCAATCCCTTAAAGTAGAAGCTGCTAGATCTTGTATTATCCTGATTGTGTTTCTACCATACTCAAATTGTTTCTTTCTGGCTGCTTGCAGTATTTTCTCCTTGATTTGGGAGCTCTGGAATTTGGCAACAATATTCCTAGGTTTTGGTCTTCTTTGTCACCAAAGAAATATTCCAAAATCTGAGTCTGAATGTGAGTCTGTTTGTGCTGCCTGGCCACGTTCCCAGCCAACTCCTTGACCCTTGAGCTTTTCTTCAGGTTATGACTGCTTGTAGAGTAGAGACTACTTTGTCCCAAGCTTGAGGGGCTGTGCTGTTGTTTTCAGAGCTATTTCTACACAGCAAGCTCTGGCACAGCAGCACTCCTCCTTCCCCAAGAACTGCCAACCCAGACCACGACTCAGATCTAAGCTGGCTCTGCACTCCTGCTCTAATCCACCATTTAATTCCTCCCACCAGGTGGGCCTGGGGCCAGAAGCAACTGCAGCTGCAGCTCTGTAAGCAGCCTCAGAGCTGCACCACCTCTGCCACCCCCAGGGTGGTAGCCCACTGTGAACTCCTTTCACTCTGTCTCTGCAACCTTCTCTGTTGTCTTTGGTGTTTGTGGGTTGAGAAGTCTGGTAACTGCCACAACTCACTGATTCAGGGCCTGTTCTGCCCAGCTCCTGGTCTGGTTGGTCCAGGCATGGCCCATGCTGGGCTCTTCTCTGCTCTGTTCCACTCCCAGCTCCATGAGATAGACCTCACCCAGCAACCATCAAGGCCGTTCTAGGCTGGAGCCCTGCTTCCCTCTGCTATTCTGTGTGTTCTGTGGGTCTAGAATTTGTTCAGAGCCATTTTTATAGGTGTTTGAAGGGTCCTGGGGGAGAGCTTTAGGCAAGTCCTTGCTTTCCAGATGCCATCTTGACTCCACCCCTTCTCTCCTCATATTTTAACAGGAAAAAATGTGTTTCTTCATACTTAGTTTTATTAATTTTTATGCCAAATGTTCCTTTCCTGACCTCTTCAGCAAACAAATTTTTCATGTTGAAAACAGACAGTAATTTATATCCTCCACAAGTTTCTTAGCATAATTTTGTTTTTCTTCTGTCCCTTTCAGCAATGAAAGTGCTCATATGTGAAAGAAATAGAGTCTTTACAATTAGGAACTACACTCTAGTGACACTGGGCAAGAAATTGGCATTGCAACCTTCTAGCTATGCTGTCATATTAATAATCTTCAAATAGTCTCCCTTAAATTAGTTTATTTTAAATCTTTGCTTCTCTGGCTTGCAAATCCCCAAAATCTTATGAAGGAATGTAAACTTGTGACTAATCTTTCTCATTTGATGACTCATTTTTTAAGTAAAAGGTATATTAGCAGTTCATATTACATGAAGGTACACACAATAGAAATCAGAACATAATTAGCTGGTGACTCAAAATCTGCTAGACCAAAAGAACCTCCTTTGTAACAAATTAAAAATTAAGCCTCTGATGAATTTGGAGTATTAATCATGTACTTCATGGTATCTTTGCTTTTTTGGATGTGTTTTTAGTGAATATACCTTTTCGAGATATGCATATCCGTATGTCTTCTTCTGGCTGAATTAAAAGGTTATCCTATCAGCACGCCACCATTTGTTTCACAAAGAACAACATTTGCTTTGGAATACCTTTATTTTAATATTTAGTTTCCAAACCTGAATTTTCTTGTTTTTTTTTCATTTTGAAACAAGATCAGTTTTGTTTGTATTAAACATATTATTCATAAAAATAAATGCATCATTCCCTGTATCCTCAGGAGTGTTAGATACTTTCTAAACTTATATGAAATTTTGAAAATGTTTCATTGGATTTCATTATAAGTTAATATTATGAAAAAAATCATTTTTTGGTTCTTTGGCAAAGGAATTCCATGTGCTCTTCAAGCATAGATGAACAAAAGTACACAGCAGCCTGTGAGAGAAGAGAGAAACACTTAGAGTTTGGGATACTGTGTCCATCTCTATGCACAATATAAAGTGGAAATTTAGGGACTGTAGTAAAAGCTCTGCTGTTTGGCCTATTGGGTAAATAGAACATTCCAGTTAGTCAAGAGTTCTAATTAAGTCTTATTCCCTATTGTTCCAGGAGGGCTTCCTATTTAGAGAAACAATTACTTTTCCTTCTAAGATGTAAATGAAGGGGCAAAAAACCCTAACTTTACACAAATGAAACAATAATGTTTGCAAAATCTATGTGTAGAAGAGATTTAATTTTTTTTTGTCCCAACATCCATTGAGAAAAACAAAAACAACTTCCAGTAATCACAGGAGAGAGTTCTGGATTTGGATTCAGATGACCTGGATTTAAATCGAGGTTCCATCAGTTATTACCTATGCAGCCTTGAGCAAGCTGCATAATCCCTATGGGGAGGGGTATTGGGATGGCTTAGAGGAGATAATGGATGTAGAGCACTTTGCAGTTCTTAAAGCCCTCAATAAATTTGAATTATTCTTTACAATTATTATAATTAGCAACATTGTCTTTATTGTTGCTAGCCTTAACTCACCAGATCTTGTCTGGCTCATTCCCTAAGCCTTCTGCTGCACTCCTGCTGAGCTCAAGGAATGTTTATAGGGAAATGCAGTAAGTAGTGTGCTGCTAAATGTTTAAGAACTTGGTTCTCTCTAAAAATAAAAAAAAAACATGCACATACTTTTAAGTTTGATCTAGATTAATACTTTCTCCAATCTAGACAATTCACAGAACAATAAATCAAATTCTGATTTGCCCATTTCTGAGACGTAAATTTGCAAATACTCCCACTGACAACTTAAGGATGGATTATCCAAGTGGTTAGAACTCCAACACATCCCTGCCCGTGGGCCCAGTTTTCTTAAATATAAAATGAGGTTGGAACTAGGTGACTTCTGAGGTCTTCTCTAGTTCAAAACCTGCATTTAGATGATTGAATTATTTAGAATTTTAAATGAAGCTATAGCATTTCTCTGTCTGGAAGTCTTTCAACCTTAGTTCAATCTGCATTTAGGTCTGACCATTAGCTCTTCTATTTGGTAAGTTACCAAGTTCAAAAGTGATAATAAGTAGTTTTGCCTTCTCTTTGTCATTCACAATTATCAGCCCATCCACCTTCATCAATGATATTTTTTCCCCTTAATCATCCTCTATTCTCTTCTGTAGACAAAAAGAACTCTTCTTGTATCAACAGCTTTACCCTTCATAGTCAGCCTCAGTGCTAGTCCTTGTGACACTATACCTACAAAACAATTTACATGGATTTTCTCCTTTGTTCCTCACAATAATCCTGTGAGCTAGTTATATCATGCCCATCTTGAGGCCAAGGAAACTGAACCTCAAAGAGGTTAAGCTACTTGCCTCAAGTCACATAACTGGTCAGGTTTGGGGCTGTCACATGAAGCCAGGTCTTGTGATGACAAGTCCTATTGTTCGTCTGAACTGTAGTGTCATACGCTTTTTTGCATCATAAATGCCTTTGAATGTTCAGTGATGTCTCTAGATCTCTTCTTAGAATAATGGTCTTATATCCTTATAATAAAATACATAGGATGACAAAGGAAATATTGAAATATTGAAACTATTGAAATATGGTTGTCACAGGGTGTTTTTGCTGTTATTTTTGTTTTTGTTCACAGATCCTAGGAAAAGCACTGGTGGCCTAGATTTGGGATCTGTCTTAGAGGATGTGATGAAGTTTGGCTTTTTGAGCATCCCAATTAGCAAAGCTAATCAATAAATACAAGATTATAAAAACTTCCTTTTTTTGCTTTATTTAA
Organism: Trichosurus vulpecula; assembly: GCF_011100635.1. Taxonomy (NCBI): domain Eukaryota; kingdom Metazoa; phylum Chordata; class Mammalia; order Diprotodontia; family Phalangeridae; genus Trichosurus; species Trichosurus vulpecula. Next base: position 59,132,944 of record NC_050577.1, read on the forward strand.
TCACTAGAGAAAACTGATCTAGAGTAAGTATGAGGCAAAACATATAACTTTATACATGTACAAATATAAAAATTGAATAAAATTCTTGTGATGTATTGCTGTCAACTCATGGGGTTAATTTCTATCAAAACTAAAAAGTTTTTCCTTGTAGAACTGTCTCAATAACTATTAGAATTATCATTCTCACTGTACTTTGAAGACTATGTGAGTCTAGCTAGCTGTCATATCAAAGACATCTCCGTCTCTCCATACCAAACCTGGACAAACATATAAACATAAGGGACTCATTTGGGGGTAAGCAGAGATTAAATGTTTGGGGTGGGGCAAGTATTTTGTTCATAAAAGGCCTCTGAATTGTTCTTCACAAGAAGTATGGCATGTATTTCACACTATTCCTAAGTTACCAAAATGGACTCTGGTTGTGGGGCCAAACTTATGTGAGAATACTGAAGGGATGAAATCTATAAAGACAGATGAATAAAGGAAGAACAGGGTGGAAAAGGAAGAGGAGGAAAAAGAAAATTATAAGGAGGAAGAGAACATAAAGGAGGAGGAAGAGGAAGAAGAGGAAGAGGAGGAGGAGGAGGAAGAAGGAGGAGGAAGAAGGAAGAAGAGGAGGAGAACATAAAGGACAAGGAGAAGAAAGAAGAGGAGGAGGAGGAGAGAAAGAAAATGGCTACAGAGCTACAACTCTCTCCCCAGGCTTTATCATATTCCACCTGGCTTTTCAGATGATAAGGCTCAACTCCTGAATATGCTGGACATAGGGCATGTTGCAAATTCTTGGACTTTTCCGTATGTTTGCTGTTGTCAAATTTTGGATTTAGTAGGATCATAGATCTAGGGCTGCAAGGGATAACAGAGATAATCTGCTTCATTCCCCTCATCATAAGGATAAGGAACCTGGAGAGTTTAAACTTATCCATGGTCATAGAGGGTGTAAATATTAGTGATAGGGTTGATCCCAGGTAATCTGATGACAGAGACTTGGGCTTCATAGTGTACTACAGTATGAATATGTCTTCCAAGAAATGCTGTAACTTCACTTTTCATTACTCTCGTATAATTAAAGTATTATTACCCTCATGGTTTCTGCATTTAAAATAAATGTAGAAAAACTAAACAAAATAAAATAAGGAAAAGCAAAACAAAATGATTTTAAGAAATAAAAACAGGTCCTGAGGCATGTGAAAGGAATTGGTATTGTTTAGTCTCTAAAAGAGAAAGCTTAATAACTTTCAGATAAGTAAAGAGCCATAGAAGGAAGATATTTACCAGTTGCTGTTCATCTCAATGGGTGACAAGGGAGAAATGGTCTCACATGGAAAGGATCTTTGGTTAGGTAAAAGAAAGATCCCTACTCAAAAAGATGATTGAATTACTTAGAATATTAAACCATACTATAGCATGTCTCTTTCTGGAAGTCCTTAAATCTTGGTACAATTTGGATAGCAATATGTTTTATGCATTCTGTTTCCTAAGTGGCAGTATTTGACCTCTAATGTCCTCTCCAGGAATTTGGTGATGTGATTCTATGAAAGTGATTCTTAAAAGCAGAGGTTATTCCCTTTTCTACAATCCCTTGTAGGGGAAAAATAGCTGTGGAACAGTATGAAAGTACTGGCCATCTGATTGTTATTTTTTTTTCTTTTATAAAATTTTAAAGAATCATCTTGAGAATTAGTTGAAGCAGAGAGAATTGATTCCTCTCTGTTAGCAAAAGCTTAATATTTTAAGCCCAGCAAAATGGAAGTACTGTATTAAAGTAATTCAGATCTTTTATTTTCATTTTCAGCTGCAGCTGAAATGGAAATAAGTTATGGAGAGAGTCTATTAAGCATCTTTAACCTTTGGTGTATTCTTCAAGTGAGATAATATTTGTAAAGCTCTTAGCCTGGCCCATAGTAGGTACATTGTAAATGCTAGGTGTTCTTATTATTTTATTAATTATAGAGAGAAATTGCATTCATGAACTACTTTATCTAGGAGAACTTCAAAACACACCAAATTAGAAACAGACACATTCAAACACACATGCACACACTATATCTTCTTTCTTATGCATGGAATTAACATGATAGAATTAAATTGTAGAACCAGTCACTCAAAGGCTGTTCATAAGAAAAAAATCATTTGACATAATCTGAAAGTGGAATTTATTTGCCAAGATTAAATTAATAATATATATATATATGTATTCCAGAGCACTAAATTTGCATATATTTCTCATCAATAGTGATTAGCTCAGTTGGTAGTACCATGATGCTCAAGGCACCAAGATATCAAGTTCAGTCTCTGAGCATGTCAATTAGTTTGGCTTGTGTTGTCTTGCCACATGATATCCAAATCCAGCTAATATGTGATTTGACCTTATCATGCTATTGCCCAATGCTCTAGGAGTATTTTGTTCTCCTCTAGGGTAACATATTTTAGGAAGAACATTGATAAGCTGAAGACCACCCAGAAGAAGGCAACAAGCATGAGATAGGTCATATGAGGATTAATTGAAGGAAATAGGGATTTTGACTTGGAGAAGAGAAGACCTTGTGACAGCATGGTGGTCTTCTCCAAGTACTTGAAGGATTCAAATCTGAAACTGGGATTAGACTTGTCCCAGTTAGCTCCAGAGCATAGAAATAGGAGCAATAGGTAACTATTGATATGGAAAAAATAATCTATGCAAGGAATTCTTTTTTACCAGTTCAAACTTTGCAAAAGTGTCATGCCTTAGGTGATAGTGGCTTTTCTTTTGCTAGGGATTTTCAAGCATAGGCTATATCACCAATTATTTATATCGTAGGGGAAATTCTTATTCGGATTCAGATTGAGCTAGATAATCTTTGAAGCCTTTTCCAACTCTAAGATTCTGTGATTCTTCTCTGATTTTATCATAAGAGAAGAGAGTCTGGATGTATTAGTGAAAATCAGAGCACTATTACAGATATCAGTATAGATGCAGACATAGAAATAAATATTGATGATATGTATAAATCTGTATTATATACATATATGTTGTAGAGATATAAATACCTATAGGTACAGATATAGATAATATGTGTGTAAGTGTATACACACACATATATACATATACATATACATATACATATATATATATATATATATATATATATATATATATATATATATATATATATATATAGGGGGAGAGAAAGATATAGATATAGAGGTAGTTGTAGAGATTAGTTGTGGTCTAGTCATTTCAGTCATGTCCAATTCGTTAAGATTTTCTTAGCAAAGATGCTAGAGTGGTTTGCCATTTCCTTCTCTAGCTCATTTTTACAGATAAGGAAACTGAGGCAAACAGGATTAAGTGACTTGCCCAAGGTCCCACAGGCTATAAGTGTCTGAGGTCAGATTCGAATTGAGGAAGACAAGTCTTCTAGACTCCAGGCCCTGCACTCTATCCACTGTGCGCTTAGCTGCCTTAGATAAAGTTAGACACCTTTATGAGAGTTAACTACTTGATCTAGGTGTATAAAAGTCAAAATTACATTACTACTTTTAATGGAAGATGGAAATAGATCTAATAGAGGGGACTCTCAAGTGTTTCTTCATGACTTGCCCTGTAACCTCTCCCTTGCCTGTACCAATGGCACCACTAGCAGTAAATCAGTAGGCAAGCTGTGTCCATGTATGAAAATGAAAGTCAAAAATTTTATTGAAATAGTGACTTTCAGACAGATCATCCCATTCTAATCTCACTGCTTCAAGGGTAGAATGGCATTGCCAGTTTGATTAACTGTCACCACTTCTCTCAGTCACCACTGCTTCTGTTGTGCAGATACAAGCATGAACTCATAACAGATCATTCAAAACCAGTGGGCAACATACAAAGTGACAAAATCATGTACATGCCAAGAGTGCAGTGGTCCAACCTTGTCAAAAACTTTAAGAGCCTATTCCTCCTGGAGGTTGAATCACACACTTTAGAAACGACACAAGCCATGTCAAATCATTGGATTTCCATTTAGCACACTGACATACTAATTTGCCAAATCATTCCCTAGAAGCCGGGGCGGGGGGGAAGTGATTGTAGGTAGCTTCTAAATGTAACTAATTTACTCTCAGATGGTACTTTTACAGACTTGGAGAACCTGTGTCAGAGATATGATTTGAACACACAAAATAACCTCATAGGGTCATAGTTTCAGAGATGGAAGGGCCTTAGAAGACATCTAGGCCAACCCTTTATTTTATAGGTGAGGATGTACAAGCCTGGAAAATTTAAGTGGTTCACCCAAGGTCATACAAGTAAGGGATAAAATAAAGATTTGAGCCAAGGTCCTTTATTGATGTTTATTTTTAATGTTATTTATACCTTTTTTAAAAAAAAAATCTGAAATCCTCAATTAACAAGACTGGACACCAAAAATGGCAGAATAAGTAGAATTAACAATTTTCTTAAAGGGACTATTTTTCTGCACTTTTTTTAACTGAACCTGTGATTTCATTAGTCTAGGGAAATGTCAGTGAGGGAACTCCCTCTACCAACGTGGATTTATCAGGTACTCTATAACTTATAGTTTCTCTCTCTCTCTCTCTCTCTCTCTCTCTCTCTCTCTCTCTCTGTATATATATATATATATATATATATATATATATATATATATATATATATATACACACACACACACATATACATACATATACACATATATGTATATATATGCTGTTTATTTTTATTTTGATATTTTATATATTCCTCAATTACTTTTTTTTTTATAAATTTCTTTATTTATTTTTAGTTTACCACACACGGTTCTACATAGTTTTGAGTTCCAGTTTTTCTCCCCTCCCTCCCCAAGACGGCATGAAGTCTCATATAACTGTCATGTATAACTTCGCATTGAATTAATTTATGCACTAGTCAACTCGTGGAGAAGAATTTTGACCAATGGAATGAATCATGAGAAAGAAGAAAGAGAACCAAAAAAAAAAAACCCAAAAAACAAAAACAAAAGAGAAGCAGAAAAGGCGAGCATGTAGTGTGCCTCAGTCTGTATTCAAACTTCGCAGTTCTTTCTCTGAATGAAGATAGCATTCTCCATCGTGAGTCCCCTGGAGTTATCCTTGCCCCTTAGGTTGCTGAGAAAAGCGCAGTATGTCAGGGTTGGTCCTCACGGAATCCATATATCTGTGGCTGTGCACAACGTTCTCCTGGCTCTGCTCCGCTCACTCAGCATTATGTCGTGTAGGTTTTTCCAGGTTGTTATGAAGTCTGCATCATCCCCATTTCTTATGGCACAATAGTATTCCATCACCTTCATATACCACAGCTTGTTCAGCCATTCCCCAATTGATGGGCATCCCTTTGCTTTCCAATTCTTGGCTACCACAAAGAGAGCTGCTATAAATATTCTTGTACATATGGGTCCTTTTCCCGCTTGCGTGATTTCTTTGGGATACAACCCTAGAAGTGGTATTACTGGGTCAAAGGGTATGAACCTTTCCTTAGCCCTTTGGGCATAGTTCCACACCGCCCTCCAAAATGGCTGGATCAGCTCACAACTCCACCAGCAATGCAACAATGTTCCAATTTCCCCACATCCTTTCCAGCATTTATCATTCTCCTGATTTGTTATTTTAGCCAATCTGACAGGAGAGATGTGGTATCTAAGAGTTGTTTTGATTTGCATTTCTCTAAGCAGCGATCCAGAGCATTTTTCCATATGCCTGTAGATAGCTTTAATTTCTTCCTCTGAAAACTTCCTGTTCATATCCTTTGACCATTTCTCAATTGGGGAATGGCTTGTATTCCTATATATTTGGCTTAGCTCCCTGTATATTTTAGAGATGAGGCCTTTATCAGAGATACTAGTTGCAAAGATTTTCTCCCAATTTTCTGCTTCCCTCCTAATTCTTGTTGCATTGGCTTTTTTTGTACAAAAACATTTCAATTTGACATAATCAAAATTATCCATTTTGCATTTTGTAATGCTCTCTATCTCTTGTTGGGTCATGAATTCTTTACTTTTCCACAAATCTGATAAGTAAACTATTCCTTGCTTTCCCAAATTACTTAGAGTATCAACTTTTACTCCTAATTCATGAACCCATTTTGACTTTATTTTGGTATATGGTGTAAGATATTGGTCTATGCCCTCAATTACTTTTTAAAACAAATTTTAACATTCATTTAAAAAATTAGTTCCAAATTCTCTCCTTCCTCTTTCCTCTAATTAAGAAGGCCAGCAATTTAATATAGGTTATACATGTGTAGTCATGTAAAACATATTTCCTTATTAGTCATGTTGTTAAAGAAAACACAAACAAAAAAACCAAAGAGTTAAAAGAAAAGTCTGCTTTAATTTGCGTTCTGACTTCATCATTTCTTTATCTGAAGATGGACAGCATTTTTCATTTTAAGTCCTTTGGAACTGTCTTGGATCATTGTATTGCTGAGAATAGCTAACTCATTCACAGTTGATCATCATAAAATATTGCTATTAAAGTATACCATGTTCAGGGCAGTTAGGTGGTACAGTGTACAGAGCACTGGCCCTGGAGTCAGGAGGACCTGAGTTCAAATCCAGCCTCAGACGCTTGCTAGCTCTGTGACCTTAGGCAAGTCACTTAACCCCAATTGCCCTGCCTTCCTCCCTCAAAACAAAAATGAAAATAAAGTATACCATGTTTTCCTAGTTCTTATTTCACTTTGCACCAGTTCATGTGGTCTTTCTAGGTTTTTTTCTGAGAGTATCATGTTCTGCATTTCTTATAACTGCACAATAGTATTCCATCACAACCATATAACATAACTTGGTCAACCATTCCCCAATTGATGGGCATCTCCTCAGTTTCTAGTCCTCTGTCACCACTAAAAAACTACCATGATTGTTTTTGTTAATATAGGTCCTTTTCCTTTTTGTTTTTTATTTCTTTGGGATACAGACCTAGTAGTAGTATTTCTGGGTCAAAGAGTATGCACGGTTTGATAGCCCTTTGGGCTTAGTTCTAAATTGCTCTCCAGAATGGTTGAATCAATTTAGAACTCTACTAACAATGCATTAATGTTTCAATTTTCCCACACCTTCTCCAGCATTTGGCATTTTCTTTTTCTGTCATATTAGTCAATCTGACAGGTATGAGGTGGTACCTCAGAGTTGTTTTAATTCGTGTTTCTCTAAGCAATATTTAGAGCATTTTTTTCATATGACTATAGAGATCTTTGATTTCTTCGTCCAAAAACTGCCTATTCCTATCTTTTGTCCACTTTGTAACTTACAGTCTTAAAAAGATGTCTATCACCTAGAGAACTAGGAGGTTAAATGACTACTCAGGACCATACAGTCAGTATGCATCAGAAGCTGGATTTGAACCCAGGTCTTCTTAATGGCTGTCTCTATGTTTCCATACATGGGTGTAGGAACAAGAATATTCTGTAATTTCTTAACAATGGATATTATGATAGTTGGCACATCTTTTTTGATAGAATTTTGTTTTGTTCTTTTATCCTAGGCTCTGTCACAACACTGCCAACACTCTGTGAGGCTGATCAGTTCCCCTGCATTTACACACCCCAGTGTGTGCTGCTGTCCGGAAAATGTGATGGGGAGGAAGATTGTACGGATGGAACTGATGAGTTGGATTGTACTCCCAGGCTTCCTCCTCAAAACTGTGGGAAAATGGAGTTTCAATGTTCAGCAAATAAATGCATTCCATCTCTCCTGCTATGTGATGGAGTAACAGACTGCCAATTTAATGAAGATGAATCTATCTGCTGTAAGTCACTTTGTTGCACTACTACAAAATGATAATGAAAAATCAACAGATGCAATAAAAAAAAACTCTAATGGTCTTAACCTGAGTGAACTATCAATTGTGTATAAATAGATGTGTGTGTTGTATACACACACATATATTATATATATATATATAATTGTATGTATGTGTATATACATACATACGTATATATTGATATGTGTGTTGTGTGTACACACACACAAATATAAGTGCATGTATGTGTATACCTATGTATCCCCAAGGAAAGGATGAATAGTATATACCTAACTACTCTGAAGAAATTCTATACTCGGGTATTAGGAAAACCTATTGAGCTCTTAAAATTTATATTGGGAAAATATAGTTACTCAGATAAATTTTGGTTACTTTTAAGATAAGGGTTTTAGATTGTTCAGTTAGGACAATAGGTTAAGGAAATGATTCCTTTGTGCTTTGTGCCCCATTGTTACATGGTCAAAACAGTGAACTATAAACCATAATTATCCATTTGGGAATAAAGGCAGAGTAATAATTGTATGAAGAAACTCATAAGGCCTGGACCTTTGACATGAAAAAGGATTAAGACAAAACTAGGAAAGTGCTATCATAAGAAATCATATTTTCATGGGAATTTAATAATGTTATATGTGTACATAATCGACATGGAGGGAATGGGATGGAGGACGGGAAAAGTCATGATAATAACCCTTAAATTGATCAAGAAATTATGGAGATTTCTGAAGCACAGGGCCTACAGTTAGGAATCAAACACAGTATTAGACACTCAATAGCTGTGCCATCTGGGATGTCACTTAACCTTCGTCCACCTCAGTTTCCTTAACTGCAAAGTGTGCATAATAACAGCACCTATTCCTTAGGGTTGTTGTGACAATCAAATGAAATAATATCTGTAAAGTATATTGTGCAGTTCCTGGCACATAGTTGGCACTTAATAAATGCTTGTTTCCCTCCTTTCTTCTTCTCTGTCAAAAGATGCTTCAGTAATAGGAGCATAAAGAGTATTAGCAGTGTGTTTGGGGGAAAGACTGACATGGTAGTGTAAACATGACTTGTTGTTAGTGGCAAATGAGGAAAAAGGGCAAAGCAATTAAAATGAGAAGAATTTCAGTGAAGCCATTGAGGTGAATACCTTGGAGATTTTGCGGGTTCACCTTCAGACCACCACAATAAAGTGAGTGAGATGAATCTTTTGATTTCTTAGTGCATACAAAAGTTAGGTGTACACTATACTATGGGCTATTAAATGTGCAATATTACCACGTCTAAAAAATGCACCTACCTCAATTAAAAAATACTTCATGGCTAAAAACATGCTAGCATCTGAACCTTCAATCAGTCATAATATTTTTGCTGGTGAAAGGTCTTGCCTCAATGTTGATGGCTGCTGACTCATCAGGTTGCTGAAGGTTGGGGTAGCTGTGGAAATTTCTTAAAATAAGCCAACAGTGAAGTTTGCTGCATTGATTGACTCTTCCTTTCACTTGAACATTTAGATGCCCTTGTAGAGTTGCTAATTGGCCTAGTTTCTATATTGTCATGTCTTGGAATGGGGACACCAAAGGAGAGGGAGAGGAATGGGGAATGACAAGTTGGTGGAGCAGTCAGAACACACACATTTATCCATTAAATTTGCTGTCTTATATGGGTTCGGTTTGTGGTTCCCCAAAACAATTACATCTAAGATTACTGATCACAGATCACCATAATAAATAAATTGATAATGAAAAAGTTTGAAATATGAGAATTACCAAATGACACAGTGACATGAAGTGAACATATGCTGTTGGAAAAATGGCACCAATGGACTTGATTGCTGCAGGGTTGCCACAAACCTTCAGTTTATTAAGGCAATATAATGAAGTGCAATAAAACAAAGTTATGCCTATGTAGGATTATTCAATTACTTCATCAGTAAGCATTCACTAAGTGTCTACTATATGGCAGCAGTGTCTTTAGCACTTTTGAGAAGGCTAATGAATGGAAACCTTAGGACAAGGATCACGGAATAGAGATAGAGATATTGGAAGAGAAGTAAATGTTAGCTGACTAAAAATAGAAGGCCTCAGATTCCTCAAGAATTGGCAAGAAAAATCAGGTCCAGAGTTTTGTTTGAGGTCCTTGTTAGTAATGGTATCCAGTATACAATATTGATTTAAGAAGGAAGACAATGACTCCATCTCCTTATTTGCATCCTAAATTTGTTTTTCCATGTACATTTAGTTTTGCAGAATTTGTTTTTATAAACTGTTGTAAAATTTTATAAAATTTTGTGATGTTTTATAATATTTTTTTCATAATGCACTTAGTTTTGTAAAATCTTATGATATTCTGTTTAAGACAAAGATAAAAAAGGCAACATTGTGGTGGAGGGAAGGAATGGAACATCTGCTGGCCACTAAGTTACTCTGATCCAACCAGTATTTGAATTTGACTTTGCTAGTGATAGACACCATTGATTTCACATTACCAGAGGAACAGCATATTGTGGACCAAACAGAAGGCTCTTTATAGAGCATAGGACACATATTGTTGTCTTGCAACAAGATGGATACCGTAACCCATTTGATAAAAACTAACAAATTTCTGGACAAGCTGGAGATGAAACAAACACTTGTTTAACATAGTTGTTGTGATGAGATGGGAGGCATTTTGGTAATGATTAATAATCTCATGCTATATTGTCTACTTGGAGAACTACATAGGAGACAGTGATATCTTGGCACACAATGATATTGAATGATAGATGATGAACAGAGTACTTGTCTTTGTACACATAGAAATAGTCAGCAGTTGTTCTTGATCAGGGAAGGGGTCTGTGGCCAGAGAGTGACTCAAGGTCACACAATGGTTACAGAAATCCATTCCTAGTATCAGCATCAGCAAGAGTTGGTATTTTAAAGGTCTTTTATTCAACACAAAATAAATTTCCAGCTCTTAGACTTTATAGAATGATCCTACATACTTTTAAAATGAATTCATATTATATGGTTATTTTTTCTGCAACAAAATCTTTATAGTTTAAAAAGACTCCCTTCAAATTCAGAACTACTCTAAGCCTCAGATATAAATAATAGCTCCCATTTGACCACAAATAGAATTTGTAGAATGTTAAAATAGGAAGGAATTTTGCAAATTAGCATAATCTAACACAACCTCCTTGTTTTACAAGTGAAAGAATAATACCTTGAGAGATAAAGTGACTTGAGTCTAGGTTATTTGATCCCAAGTCAGCTATTCTTTTCACTACTGTGCTTTTCCTTTCCTAAGGGTCATAGTTTCATAAATTTGAATGGATGTGGCTCTCTAAGAGATATAAAAACTGAGTTGCAGAGAATGAGTGAATGAATCAGCATATATTAAGCGTTTATTGTATGCCAAGATTTTTATTAAGTGGTAGGGGTAAGTGCAAAAGCCCTACTCTCCTCTAATGAAGAAGATGATACCTACAGGGTAGAAATTAAATGATAACCCAGATCCTCTGGTTCCAAATTGAAAAGTGACCATGTTGGAATTTGAAAACCTTTATGGCAAGAAAGTTTTACATTTAGAAAATCTGGTTTATTGATCACCCTCTCCCCTTTGTAACAATTTTCTCTGATACTAATTCCAATACAAACTAAGTCTTTGGAAAAGTTATTTTTACTGATCTGAGACTGAGTTTGTTCAACTGTCATTTGAGAGGGTGTTTCAACAAGTTGACTAGCAGTTATTACAGGGGAGAAAGACCAACACAAGCCCAACAACAGGGGCACTGCCAGCACAGGTTCTTTTGATCCTCTTTGCTAAGGAAACTAATGTTAAGGGGTTAACAATCTTACTTTAATCCAACACATACATATAAACTCACTTAGTTCAGGAGGAAAAGCGAGCAACCTGAACTTCAGAGCAAATACAAACCAGTTACAAACATACACAATATAAACAGACCAGATCACAGTTCATAGTTACCAAGAAACCATCAACATCTGGATTGACAAGCCGGGGAGCTCTTAACAGTGGCTGGCCCAGAGACACGCACCATTCCTCCTGTGGCTCAGGGCCCCAAGCAAACAGCTCTGTTCTCTCTTTTTATACTGTCTTCAGATGTCATCAAACATCATCTGTGCAACCTTAACTTAGGCACATACTATTGGCTCTGGTCTTAGCAACTCTCCTTAGGCACCTGGGGCTTTGCACCTAGTGAGGCTGATCAAAGACACTTAATTAGTTTAGTGTTCTAAAACAGTAAAAACAGTCCCACTTTAATTACCAATATAGAGGGTTAAAATAAATAGGCTCTAAGTTTCCTTTCAGCTCTAATATCTTGTGATCTACACTCTATGAATGCTATCTAGGACTGTGGGGAATTCTTTTTATCTGGCTGTTTTTTTATATTGGGTATGCACACATCTGACAATGAATAAAAACAGAAGACAGGAAGAAAGATTATATATCACATTCACACTGTCATTTTGTTCCTTGGAATTTATCGGTATTTCATAAAGGTGAATATATTTGTAGTGGTTGATATCATGTATATTTATGGATAATAGCTTAAGATATAATTATTTGAATCCAAAGTCCTTATAGCTATATAGCCTGTCTGGAAATGATATTTTCATTATTTTACTAAAGGTTCTTTAGTGTGCACAGTATTTCAGTGGTACTTTTATGATAATAGGGAAGGCAACACGATCGAATTGATGGGATTAGAAGACAGCAATATTTTGCTTGGAGGTGATATTTATATTTCCAAATGGTCTGGCACAGTGATTTTTTTTTGATTAGTCCAAATATTTCATAGGATATAGAGTTGAAAAAAAATCTTCGAGATCATCTGGTCAAACTGTCTTACTTTTACATAGAAAGAAACTAAGGGTTAGAGAGTCAGGTGATCTATTTAGTGCCTTGCCAATACTAAATGCTTAATTAGAGTTGAATTTCCCATGGTCACTCAGGGAGTAAATACAGACCAACTCATTGTGAATGAACCATTTGTGCATCACTAACATCATCATAGAGAAAATCTAATGCATAGTGTGCCTAAAGGAAATCATATATCAGTCAAATAAGCATCTCTCCATTTCTCCCATGTGGGTTAAGATGAAATCTGTCATAAGCTTTTATTTAAAAAATTTGAGATACTCTAAGCATCATGGGGTTGTAGATAGACGGCTAGCCATAGTCTTCACATGTGTCCTCTTGCCAGATTTAGAGAACAAAAGAAGTTTCTGAGTTTGGGTCCTTAGGTTGCAAGGAATGGAGGGGATGAGAGACAAAGGACCAAGGTAGAGTCTTCAGAATAATGACATGTAAGAGCTGGAATGCTCCATGTGACTGTATTTGCCAAAATGTAAATAGGTAACACAATGGTTAGAGGGCTAAGCTTGGAGTCTGAAAGACTTGAGTTCAAATTTAGCCTCAGTCACTTACTAGCTGTGTGACCCTGAGTGTCACTTCCCTTCTGCCTCAGTTTCCTCAAGTGTAAAATGGAGATAATAAAAGCCCTTACTTCCTAAGGTTGTTGGGAAGATCCAAAGAGATAACATTTATAAGATGCTTAGCCCAATGCCTGGCACAATAAAAGGTAATTAGTAAGTGCTTGTTTCATTCCTTATTTCCTCTCTTGCTTTTCTTCTCTGAATGTATTTCAGTAGCACTCTACTTGGGTAACTCCAAGAGGTGAATTTTTTTTTAAATCACCTCACATGTATATTCCTACATTGATCAAGTCAGCAGGTGTTTATTTAGCCCTCATTCTATTTTATTTGTGCTCAGCTCTAGTAATACAAAGGCAAAAAGAATGCCTGTCTTTAATGGGCTTTCATTCTAAAAAAAAAAAGACAACATTTAAATATCTAGGCACATACAGGGATATATACTGAGTATATGAAAGGCAATCTCAGAAGAGAAGGCACTGATGACTGGGGAAACCAGCAAAGATTTCAGGAGTGAAAAGTAGGATTTGAAATGAATCTTGAAGGAAGCCAGGCAAACCAATAGATGGAGTTGAAGGGACAGAGCAGTCCAGGAATAGGGTACAATCAATGAAAAGGCACAGTGATGGGTGATCAAATGTCAGAGAAGTAGACCAGTTTAGCTGCATTGGGCTGGGACTTTATAAAGAAAAGTGATGTATGAGAGGACCAAAAAGGCAGGAAGATATCATGTTATGAAGTACATTAAATGCCAAGCAAAGGAGTGTATGTTTGATCCTGGAGGCTACAGAGAGCCCCTGGAGTAGTAACCAGGGGGTTGATGTGGTCCCACCAGCGCTGTAGGGGGAAAAATCATTTTGGCAGTTGAGTTGAAGATTGATTGGAGCTTGGAGGGGCTTGAAGTAAGGAAAGTGGTGATTGGTTAATTGAAACAGGCAACATGTGATAAGGGTCTGCCTGAATTATAGGGACAGTCCTGTTCTGGAAAAGAAGGAAACATATTTCTGATTTTGTATATGCAAATCCTTGCACATAATACGTTCTCGGTAATGTTTACATTCAAGTGAATTCCTGACTATAGTAGAGACTTCTTTTTAATTTGTGGCTAATGGGATATTGGGAAAAAATCTAAGTCTAAAAAATTTGTTTAAGAATAAAAATAAAAATAAATCCTGAAAGTCTTTAATCCAAGTAGAAAAACTACAGTTCAATTATAATTTGGTCATTTAACACTGATTGCCTTGCAAAACAAAAACAATTATAATTTGAGCTGTTCTGAGGCCTAGTTTTCTAATTTCCTTGTGTTTGGCTAAGTTCTAGATAAAGGATTAATTAGAGGTGGTGCTAGAAGTGGGCAAGGCAGTCAAGTTGTAATAAATAGATTCCATAATAAGGAATGATGAACAAGGTTTTATAGCAGAACATTGTCCTCTCCATGACTCATAGTTACTTATTTTGTGAGAAGTCAAATCACATACATTGTAGTGAAAAATCTACATTAGGCAGTAATGCACCAAGTAACAATGTCCAGATTTTGCCTAAGATGTACCTATGTCCTACCCTAGCTCTCGCTGTTGCTATGTATGGGCAATCAAAGTTGGAGGTTAAGCTCAAGGGTTGAAGATGAATGTTTGTATTTTTGTTTCAACTGTACAGGAGACATTAACCAGTTATCATCCTGTATTTTAAACCTGAGTTCTAAGGCAACAAAAAGTTATATTTTGATATTTCCTCGTTAGCTACCGTAGCTCTGAGCTCCTATCCCAGTATATTAAATATTATTTATCGAATGAAAAGCTTTCACTCATATTTCTTGACATTGCACTCTCTAGTATTCTAGTCTTAAATAAACATCAAAGATGACTGGATATACAATTTATTGTGTAAACAATTAAAAAAGGCAAATTATTATTTATAATGCATCATTTGTGAGAAAGGTCACAGCCAAAGTCACTCCAGTTCCTTAGTTCTCTATTCTGGAAACATAGTTCCATCAGTCATCTTTCTTAGGATGTTAATTAAGGTTTCTTCTCAATAATTCTCATTTTATTTACAAGTTGATGATTAAGATGGTTCTTTCAGAAACTGAGTTATCTAGTTTTTTTTTCTGTTTTCTTAATTTCTCTCAAGATGTTAACAGTCTCTACAGAATGGTTGTTAAACACTTTTAGTCTCCTCACAGACTCAAAAAATGATTAAAAATAATCTGTTACATATAAGGACTTACATCTGGAATTATGGATTTTCTTCTTTTCATTATAAAGTTTCTCTCTAATTATAAACCCACTATAATGATAAATATGAAATTTCTGCCAGTACTGTTGCTGATAGATGATATCAAATCACTTGTTTCATTGTTTTATATAAATTAATTACATATAATAATTATTACATTTTAATTTTCTTATAAATGGTATTTAATGAGTAGTTCAGCATTACTGGTTTTCTAAATGCAATGATTATTTGAAAAATATTTTAAAATGGCAACTGATGTATTCAAAAATGATTATGAGTTGTTGGACATAAAAATATCTGGGTGTATTTTGACCTTATGAGTAAATACTACATAAGAATAAGGGCATAATATTTTTTAAAAAAGTAGAGAGACAAAAAGTGAAAATTAATAGGACAAGACCAAGAGAAATTGTTCAGTCAGTACGTCTTTTAATTATTAGACCAAACTGACTACTCTAAAATTCCTGAAATAGTGACAGTGGATGATGGTACCTGGAAATTGATTTCTAAACTATCCTTTGAGGAAGAGTAGTTAATTTTTAAAATGGAAGATTTTGTTCATAGAGATTTATCAGTTAAAAAAGACCTCAGAGATATGCTTAAATTAGGGGGGAAAGCTTAAAGTATAGATAATTTGGAGTATATATATTTTTATATCACAAAAATATAACATGTAAGGAATTTTCTCAGGTCAGAATCTCAGCTCCTATTAAAGAATCAAGAGGTTTGGATGAGGCCCAATACCAAATTGTCACAATGCTAGTAGAAATCTGAGTTGGGCAAAAATGTGACATTTAGTCAGGCATCAACCAGCTGTGCTGTTTTTAAATTAGTCAAATTAATGCCTTTGTTTTTATATCACAATCATTTCCTGGATATTATAAAACCTTTCTCCCACCCTACCCAATCCTTCCAGTGGCAATTGATCTGAGAAGGAAATTAGATGTGAAGTGGAGGTGAGGGCAGGAATTGCTTTCTAAGCATGAGAAACAGTCTGAGCAATGATGTGGAAGATAGAGTGCTATATATGGGAGACCCAGTAGGACCTTTTGCGTAGTAGAGAGAATGTGTGAAGGAGAGTAGTGCAGAAAAAGCCTGGACAGGTAGTATGGAGTAAGATTATGAAGGTCTTAAAAACCAAACATTGGAGTTTGTATTTTGTCCCAAAGCAAGAGAGAGCCACTGGAAATTCTCAAGCAGGAAACCAACATGCTCAAGTCAATGTCTTTGCGATATCTATTTGGAGGTTGTTCTCGAGAGGGAAGAGGATAAATAAAAGTCGTCTTGTGTTTTGCTGAATTCCCAGCCACAATTTCTTGATTCACAATAATGTTCAATTGCATTCTTATACAACAGTTTATTCATCCATTCCCCGTTCAGTTGGTACCAATTTTTTCCCAGCCCTTTGCTATCACAAAAGTTACTGCTAAGATTAATTTGGTAACTATGGGGAAATTCTATCTTTGATCTCCTGGGACTTATGCCCAGAAATGAGTCAAAGAATATGAATAGTAAATTTTCTCAAATAATTCAAAATTGTATCAACCTGGTTTTGAATACTAATATTGACAGAGAATTCATAAATGTGTAAATTATTAACTTTGTGTGTATATATGTATGCATGTATAAATGTGTTGGTACACACTGTGTGTATATATGTATATATATGCATATGCGTATGTGTATACATATACATGCATATACATACACGTACATGCATACATATATGTGTGTATATAAATTTAAAATCATAAGTTGGTTTTGCTGTGCCATCCGCCAGGCTCTCTGTTTGCTATCATTCCTCCTCCCCTCCCACTCCACCCTCCCATTTATGATTTGGGGTATATAGAGAGAACATTATTTTTAATATTAGCCTTAAGGAGAAAATATGGAAGAGGGAAATGTATAGAAGAATCACTGGATAATGCATCCTAATGCCAAATTTAAATGTCTTTGGCTTTTTGTTGCTTTATATATTTATGAGGCAGTGTCATCTACTGTGTTTAATCTAGAATTGGCTAAGCACATGCTCTTTTTAAATTTTTTTTAGTGATCTCAAGTATAACTAGTATGTACATTTGTATTGGACTAAGGTCAAGGAAAAAGAGAACAGTGGTGAACAGCAGCAAGACAAATGAACTGAATCAATTGCAAACCAAAAAGTATTGGCATGCCTTTATTGCAGTCTGCCTCCCTGAATCTTTATAAGGGTTTGGTGATTATTATATTCCAACCTTAATTAGTTTTAAACTTAATTAGTTTTTCTTTTGTCAATTTATAGATTGAAACTATTCAGTCCTTGGTAACTAGACTACTGTCACAGTTGAACGAGATCTCTTTTATCTCCTATATCTTACCCTTTCTCCACTATCTGACTCCAGTATACCTTATATATCTTATCTACTACCACACTCTTCGTTAGCACAAAAGTAGGGATATCAGAGTGGAAGAATACAACTGTGTTTGTGAGCTACAATTGAAAGTCAGAATTTCCTTCTTGCTTCAGCACCAGAGCTAAGTAGACCTTTAACTGAGGCAGGACAGCCAGACTTTGGACAAGGACATTGAAATGTAAAGGGTACTGATGGCTGCTGCATTCTTCCAGCATCAATGAAACGAGTCAGCCTAACATCTAGTTATCAAGAATAATTGGCTAAATCAGAACACAATGACACCGACCTCCACCCCACCCCCAACAACCTCCAGGGAGAATATGTTCCAAATGAACTCCATTCTAGCAGTGGCCTCATTGTGTCTCAATCTCACATTTAACTGAATTTGTCTTAAAAGGTTCATTTGAGCAAATATTTTGTACTGCCTAGCCCAGGTACATTTTCTGAGGCTTACAAATGCTTCAGTTGCTGTATCCGGAGACAAGAGTGTTATTAATAAATAGAGTTAGTACTGAAAGAAGGCAGCACTGATTGATATTCACCAAATATACATGATCCATAGACCAGTTAGTCAGTTGAGGTGAGATAAAATGGAATATAAAACGTGGAATATTTTCAGGGAGAAAGGGTAGGCAAAAGTAGAAGAATTAGTGTGGCCACATGACTGTGATTGTCTAGGACAGAGTTGTCCAAAACATGGCCCGTGGGCTGCATGCGGCCCACAGTGCGATTTTATGTGGCCCACCTGTGGGTTTTAATTTTCACGAGCAAAAAAAAAATAATAATTTGCATGGAATGCATATTAGATTTTTTAATTTCAACACTAATAAATTTCATTGATGATAATTTTTTTGGTGTTTTTAAGCAGTATTATGGATGGAACATATCACACAGAATTTTCAATCCATCTGTGGGATGCGTTCCATCTGTACATTGCAGACTAGTCAATATACACCTACCTTTATACTGTTGTGTTGTCGCTTTGTTATTTTGTGTTTGCTTTTGCACTTCATGCCTTCGCCTGTCGTTTTGATGACACCTGTTCCCCCACTTTCTATTAGTGTAGTGTATTTTTTATTCTGGGAGTGGCCCTCGAATAATTATTTTAATGTGGTCCTAAGATAACTTAAGGTTGGACAGCCCTTGTCTAGGACTTTTGGATGTTTTCTCCTTTGAGTGCTGTCTGCACATCTGGGTATTTGCCTAATGGAGAGGTTGTCAGAAGCTTATATGGTTTGTATTTGGTCCTTGGCATCTCTGGGTCTGAGGTTTAGTCCTTTGATGCTCCAGAGGTAGGACACAGAATATGCCAAAAAAAAAAATATGCTAGGATGATATGTGTTGATGGCTTAGCCTGACATTTGAATTTCTGAAATTTAATCTCTCACCTCATTTCTTTATCCATAGATAACAGACCCTGCTAATTACTACAGAAACATCTACAAAAATATTCTACCTTAGCCTAGAGAATTTCCTTACTGTTCTCTCAGGGCACCTTGTGATTTCTCTCCTTTATCTATGTGTTATGCTGTTAGACCAGCCAGCCTGGTATGCTACTTCCCCACCTCTCTGATTTTATCATTCCTTCAAAATTCAGATCAAATCCCATCTTCTTCTAAAGAAAGACATTGTCATCACAGAAGCCTCTTCTCAACAGCTATTGGCTTATCTCCTTTATTGATAACTAATCATTTACTACAAGGTGGCATCTCTTCTATGTCTCTTGGTTTGAATTATTATCTGAATCTTATATTATTGCTCTGTTTTTTTATGTGTTGATCTCTCTCTTTCTCTCTCTCTCTCTCTCTCTCTCTCTCTCTCTCTCTCTCTCCCTCCCTCCCTCCCTCTCCTCAACCAGATGGCCTAGACAAACTCAATGAGTAGTGGGGTAGGTGGGATGGGCTAAATGTGTAGTGTAATAAAAAGAGCTTAAGATTCAGAATCAGACAATCTGGGTTCCAATATTAGTACCTGTGTGGCTTTGGACAGGTCACTTATCCCCTCAAGATCTTAGTTTTCTCATCTGTAAAAGGAAGTTGGATAGAGAATGTCCAAGTGGCTATCTAGCTTTAAACAGTCAAAGGGAGAAGATGGCATGCCAAGGTAGTGGGATAACATGAGAAAATACATGGAGGTAGGAAGGCACAAGGTAGGTTAATGAGACAGTAAGAAAATTAGTTGGGGATCATTTTATATATTAATGATCACATGAACTAAACTTCAAAGCTGAGTGATTGTCACCTTTCTTTGCATCTCTTCTATCAGCTAGTATGTGGTATGCATTCAGTATATGCTTATTGATTTTACCCAACATAGGATAAATTTATAGGAGAGGTACTGATTAGGCCCTTGAGAAAAGGGCCTTGAGAAAAGCTCTTGGGCAAAAAAGGCGTTACTTTGATTCACCAAAAGCAATAACCATTCATTAGTAAAAATGATTTTACTCATTATAATGAAAATTCATTCCACAGGAAGTCCCTTCTGGCTTCTGTTTCCTCCAAGTTATCAGCTTAGCTCAAAAAGCATTTTCTTTGATTGTCCTTATCTTCACATAAGTAACTTCCTGGATCAATGTCACAATTATCTAGTTTCTCTGAAATCCATTAAAAAGGTTTCCCACATTGACCTTTCTGTGGAAGAACTTGTGTGCATGTGATATAAATCGGTAACATGGCCTTCAAATATTCAGCTTACAGGTTTTGTAATATTGTTTATTCAAGTAAATATGAAGAATTGATGAAGATGTTTATTGATTGAAAAAAAATAATTGCAGATAACCTTTCTCTGAACAATGGGGTTTTTTGGGTGGGTATATTGCTTACAATTTGAATATTTGTAACCCTAATCATATTTTAAATGTTGTTTGGGATTTTTTATCCAGTCCAATGCTTACCTCCTCTTCCCTCCCAAAAACAAAACAAACAAAAAACCCTTTTAGCATAGAGACTATGCTTTATTCATCTTTGTATCTTCTCCATAGTACTTATTTTTGTACCTTTGACACATCAGTCAATCAATGAACACATATTTATTAAATGCCAGCTATATGTGAGAAATTATGCTCAGTGCTGAGGTTACAAAGATAAAAAAGAAATCATTCCTTTTAATCATTTACATCTATAAATACTCATACAAAATAAATGTGTATGGGGAAGGAAGAGAATGGGGAGGAAAGGGAAGAGAAAGAAAGGAAATATATGATCAAGGGACAACAAAAAGAATTTATGTTTATTGACTGACAGATGAGGAAACTGAGGCAGAAAGAAGTTAAATGATTTTCTCTGGGCTACACAGCTAGTAAGCATCTGAGGACCACCCAGGTCTTTCTGATTTCATGTCCATCTTTCTATCCACTGTGACATTTCATTGCCTTCAACAACATGTTATGTCATGTTTATCAAACCTGTAGATAATATAACACTAGGAAAGATAGCTGGCCTGCTGGATGACAGAGCTAGGATCTAAAAAGATCTTGACAAGCTAGGATAATGGATTGAATTGAATAAAATTAAATTTAATAGAAATAAATATGGAGTCCTAAATGTTGATTCCTAAAATCATATAAGTTAAGGGTGGGGTAGGTATTGGTAGACACAGTTCATATGCAACATTTTAAAGAGTTTTAGTGGGTAGTAAATTCATTATAAACCAATGATGTGAAATATGAATTAAGAATACTACTTCTACTTCATTTTTTTTATCCTTATGGTTAAGGTTACCATGATTTTATTAGTATGTAGAAATCCGATAGTATGGCCCTCCTGCATTGGTACTAATGTACTGATGCAGATAGGTCAGCCAATATTTGTTCAGTGCCTAATCTGTACCAAATACTGTGCTAAAGGCTTGGGGTGCAAAGACAGGCAAAAGATAGCCCCTTGAGTAGCTCACAGTCTAATGGAAGAAACAACTTGTGAGCAACTGTGTACAGATAATCTAGATGCAAGCTAAAATGGAGACAATCAACAGAAGGAATGCACTCATTAAGGGGGCTTTGGAGAAGCTTCTCATAAAAGGCTGGATTTGAGCTGAGACTGAAAGGAAGTCAGGGAAACCCGGAGACTGGCAGGGACATTGAGAGATTAGATGATTCACCCTATATCATATCGCCAGCAAATGTCAAAGGTTGTACTTGAAACCAAGGCATTCAGACTTTCTATCCACTACCACCATCTCCTTAGTCCAAATGTGTTTCATTAATAGAAACTTGTTCAGAACTAGAAAGGTGATATACTATCGCTCTTGCCAATCCTTATCAAATAACATCTAAAATACTGGGTTTACTTCTGGGTACCATATTTTAAGAAAATTATTTATAAATTGGTTCTTCCCCAGGAGGGTGAGTGCAATGGTTTTGGAACTCTAAAACATTCCATAGGAAATATCCATTAAATGTATGAATTAATCCAGTTAACTGGATTTTAATGTAGGAAAAGTGAAGACTTGGGATGTGGGTAGGGATAGGGTTATTTATTTCAAAAGTTTAAAGGACCGCCTTTTGGAATAAAGAGGAATTTTCTTTTACTTGAGCAAGATTCTAGCTCAATATAAGGAGAATCTTCCTAATGGGACTGTTTAAAAGTAGAACCAGATGTTTCCCAACATATTTTATTATGTTTAGTTATTGGATGTCTTTCTTCAAGCCGCTGCTCACGCAACCATCTTCTTTGGGAAGGCTTTCCTCATCTCCCAAAATGTTAGTGCCTTCTTCATTGTATTTACTTAGTGTGTGTGTGTGTGTGTGTGTGTGTGTGCACATGTGCATGTGTGCATGCATGTGTGTTTTACTCCTGGAATTTCCCTATACTGATGAAATCATGATAAAAAAATTATTGGAGTAGATTTTTTGATCGATAAATCACAGTGTTTTGTATATGTGTGTATACAAATGTTTATGTATTAACTTTATATTTATCCCATATATATCCCATTATATATAATATCTACTTCTCTCTCTATTTATATATATATATATATACATATATATATATTACTGTGTATGTGTATGTATGTGTATATATATACATACTCCTCCAGGAGTATATAATCTCACTGGGAGTGGGGATTGTTTCATTCTTTGCACTTATATCTCTAGCACTTAGCTTAGTGCCTGACATATAGTAGGTGCTTAATACATATTCATTGATAGTGATAGTGTTACACTGATAGTCTTCAAGCAGAGGGCCAGATGACTCGTTCTGGGAGAGGTTGCATAGTGGATTTGTGTTCAGGTGCATATAAGACCAGGGGTCCTCACTTGTCTCTTCCAACTCTGAGGACAGTCTACAATTGCTTAATAACCATACAGAATTCCTTATGAATCTTTTTTTCTTTCCTGTGGATGTATTTAGTGGGTATTAATTCTTAAAAGCCTTACCTTTCTGGTCTTTTGTGAGCAGCCAAGATGCATCTAGCTTATTTTGTGCTAATAGAAGCACTGGTATTAAACATGTGAGCATTCCCAGGAGGAGATACATCAGAGTAGGGGCATGGGCTCCTGATTACACCTCAATGGCACCATTATGTTTCTAATTGTAGAGATAAACAGATAATTTCCATATTCAAGCCTAAGGGTTGTTTTGGTTTTATGCTATCCAATCAATTAGAATAATTAGAGTACTTCCCAATGTTTATTCTCTCAGGGAGCTAATACTCAGAAGTGTTTGGTATTCCACGAAATTGTCAAGTCAAAATGTGTTGGTTTCTGGGAAGGAATGGAAAATTCTTGGTTCTAGATATGTGCTATTTTAAACTTTTTTTTTCTATTTCTGAAGTTTCAGAATGAGAAGATAAGAGCAAGGCTGTCATGAAGAAAACATTTTAGGATTAATTTGCTTCTGTGTTTATTTCTACTCCATTAGCTACTATTGACTCTGTAATTCTGAAAAAAAGAATTAGAATAAATTGTAAGCAACATTCTCTGAGCTATGATGAATTGTAGTATTTTTCAATAGTTTCTTTCAGGATACAAGGTCATGCTTTAAAAAATTACTCTTTTCAGGTGACCCTAATACTCAAAATCAATTAAACATACCTACACAGTACATAGAGAGGTAGCAGAGTAGTGGAGAGAGATCTGGCCTGGGATACCACCAGCCTGTCACATTTTCCTTTTGGAAGAGATTAATGCACTGACCCTTTTTCCTAATTCTTCCCTTTTTCTCCAGTCCTTTTCTTCCACAAGTTAAAAATATCCTTCCACTCAATCAGGAATCAGAGCTGAGGTCTAGAGAGAAGGGGAAGAAAGGAAAGTATAATTAAAAAAAAAAACCCAGCAACAACAACAACAAAAGCTAGCATTTATACGGTATTTTAAGATTTATATGACACTTTCTAAATATCATTTTATGTTTATATATAAATATTATTATAAATATCATTTTATTCTCACAGCAACCCTGAAAAATAGTGTTATTACTACTCCACTTTTTAAATGAAGAAATTGAGGCAGGCATAGTTTGAGGGTCTTATCTAGAGTCACACAGCTAATAAAGTATTTTAGACAGGATTTGAATTTAGGTCCTTCTGAGTCTAAGTCCAGGACTACGTTAACTATGCCATCTAGCTTCCAATGAAAAATGTGATATGGAACTGAGAATTAGCTGCAGTAGCCAGATTAGTAGCAGATAAAGTAATAATCAGTTCACCTTGTTTAGCCAAGAACCTGTGAATTAAGCCCCAAAAGATATATGTATCATTTGTGTTGCAGTGGAAAGGATTTGGAGAAAGAGAATCTGATTCACATTCCAGCTCCATTCTTTTATTAAATATGGGACATTGGGAAACTCTTTTAAACTCTGTACAATTGTGGGAGGTGAGCTAAATGACCTCCATGATCTCTTTCAGATATAAACCTAGTGATCTTATGGTAACTGATTAGATGACTGCATCAGTTGGGTTCATGATCTCTAGAAACAGAGGCAGATTTTATTTGTGTTACCATCTTTTCTATCATGCTTGCTGTCAATGAAATCTTTTCTGTCATATAGCCTTATAACTTGGTCATGTTGTTCTTGTTGAGATGTTTTTTCAGTCATGGCTGACTTTTTATAAATCCATTTGGGGTTTTCTTAGCAGAGAAACTGGAGTGGTTTGCCATTTTCTTCTCCAGTTTATTTTACAAATGAGGAAACTGAGGCAAACAGGGTTAAGTGATTTGCCCAGGGTCACACAGAAAGTCCAGCCTGAGGCTGTATCTGAACTCAAAAATTTGCATCTTCCTGACTCTAGGTCTAGCATTCTATCCACTGAGCTACCTAGATGCCCACAGAATGCCCATAGCATTCAGCAAAAGCATGGTAACTTTTAGTTACAAATAGTCATGAGTTTTGTTTCACTGATATGCCAGGTCTCCATCTTATTCTAGGCTGAGACCATGAGGCTGTATACGGGAATAACATTCAGCAATCTCTGCTGCCCCATCACCTTATGTGGCAGAGGGTAGTCCTGTTACAGACTCAGGGAGAGCCTTTTCCAAATTCACCAATCTAGAATAAGAACAAGGACTCATTTCTTATGCAGACCTCAGGCCCTTTCAAATTCTCTAACCATGAGTGGGTCAGATAAAGATACACAAAAAAAATTTTGCTTTTAGGGTCAATGCTTATGGACTCCTTGGTCATTTTAGCTGCTTCCATTTATAAGTATCGCCTTTCCTTCCTCTTCTCCCTGCAGCTGAAGGGCCCTGGTCTAGATAGCCCACATCAGGGGCTGATGTTTGAGGTCACCTAGTACAGGCCATTTGCTAATTGGGGACACCTATTTTTGAAACAAGAATTCTTCTTCTAGTCCTCTTAGTGACTTTGGAAGGTCATTTCGATTTTCCTGAATCTTTAAGTTTACTCAGCTATGAAGGAAAGATAATAACACTTAATCGCTCACCTATTGCTCAAGGGTGTTGTGAGAAATAATTAGTTAATAGTTCTAAAGCAATCTTAAGATGTGAAAAAAAAGTCATAAGTAGAATTATTGAGGTTCTTTAATATACATTCCATAATCTATGGGCGACCTATCATTTCAAAAAGCACCTTTCAGTTTACTGACATCAGCATTATTAAATCTAAACTTTGAGATTACATTAATATGCTCACATATAACCACGGCTATGTGACAAAGGAAGAATGAAAATAAAATCAAAAGAAATAAGGTAATAGAAATTACTGTTTGAATTTATGGTCAAACATCCCACTTAGGACCTAATTTCCTAACTCTGTACCCTCTTTATCCTACCCTTCTTGCATTCTTCAGTCCACCCAAATTGGCTTTTTCCTCTGTCCCTCATCCATGACAGTTTTTCTGCCATCTCTTTGCCTTGTTTCCCATGCCTACAATGCATCTCCTCCTCATCTCTACTTCTTAAAACCCCTAGGTTTCTTCAAAGCTCAACTGAAACACCACCTTAAAATGGTGTTTTCTGATCTCCCCAGCTACTGTTACCACCACATGGAAAATAACCTTGTATTTACTTTCTAAATATTTTTCTATGTATTTATGCAGTTTTAGGGTAGGAACTCTTTTCATTTTTTGTCATTATATTTCAAATGCCCAGTCCAGCGCCTGATGTATAGTAGGTACCAAGTAGGGAATCAGCTTGTTGCAATGTAGAGAGACCTGGCCTCAGGGTCCAGAACATTGAGGTTCAAATCCTATCTCTGACACATGCTGGAGAAGTCTTTGAATCTCTCAGTTCCCTAGGCAACTCTCTAAAAGTATAAATTGCAGAGAAGCAGTTGGTAAAGGAAGTTCCTTACTAGGAGATTTTTACACCAAAGAGATAACAAACAAATTTCCAATCAAAACAAACCAAATTTGGCATACACTAATTTCATGGCATGTGTACATGCTGTTCCCCCCAGGATATTTACGCTCCCAGAAGGTAGGGACAGACAATGAGTCAATTATTAAGTGCCAGCTTTGTGCCAGGCACTGTACTAGGAGCTGGGGATGAAGTACAAAGAATGAAAAAATTGCTATATATGGTAGGCTTACATTTGAATTGGGAGAGAGCAAATACATACATATGTGTGTGTGTGTGTGTGTGTGTGTGTATATATTTTTATATATATATATGAAAAACTATATGCAACATGAATATAAAATTTAAAAATACACATGTATTTATATGTAAAATGTAGAATACATCTATGTATAATATATAAAATTTAAGCATTTATGATTTGCATGTATTTATAATTTAATTTTATATCTTTATAATTTGTACACATAAAATATTTGTTCACACATTTACTGAGTAAGCATAAAGTAGTTTGGGAAGTGAGGCACTAGGGGGATTGGGAAAGTTTTCATGCAGAAGATGTTGCCTAACCTGCATCTTAAATGAAGAGAAGTTTTCTATTATATGAGAGGAAGTAGAGAATGCATTTCAGGCATTGGAGATAGTCAAGGAAAAAGCAAAGTGATGGGAGATAGAGGGTTATTTGTTAAGAAAAGAAAGGGAGCTAGAATGACTGAATCATAGACTATAAGGTCAGATAAGATTAGAAACATGGGCTGGGGCTAGGTTATGTATGACTTTGAAGAGAAATTTATATTTAATCCTAGAGGCAATATGAAGCCACTGGATTTGGTTGAATAGGGAAGTCATATATTAGATATGTGTTTAAGGAAAGTTACTTTGGAAGTGCTATGTAGGATGGGAAAGGATTGGTGAGAGAATAACGGGATAGAGACTAATTAGGAGACTGTTGGAATTATGGTGAGCAGAGATGATGGGGGCCAGAGGTGGTAGCAGTGTGAGGAGACAGAGAAGACATTATGGGGGGGGGAGAGAGAGAGAGGGAGGGAGGGAGGGAGGGAGAGAACGATATCTTGGAGTCAGCTACATAATGATGACAATTAAACCCATGGGAGCTGTTGATATTACTGAGAGTATAGAAAAGAAGAGGGTCTAGGACAGAACCTTGGGTAAGTCTCATGGTTAGAGGTATTAAGTGAATGATGATGTAACAAAAGAGATTGAGTAGTAGTGGTCAGACAGGTAAGAGGCAAACAGGAAGAAAGTACTATCATAAAAAGCAAGAGAGGAGAGAATATTCAGCACAAGGGTGGTCAACAGTGTTACATGCAGCGTAGATGGCACATAATAAATGCTTAGTGATTGAATGATTGAGAATAATAGTAAAAGTCAATAATAATGTGCAAGGAAGAACTGTAGCAAAATAAACATTTATTAAACACCTGGTACATACAGAGCACTATTCTAAGCAGTGGAGAAAATGTTGTTATTGAGTTGGTACAGTCATGTTCAACTCTTCTTGACCCCATTTGGGTTTTGCTTGGCAAAGATAGTGGAGTGCTTTACCATTTCCTTCTGCAGCTCATTTTACAGATGAGGAAACTGAAGCAAACAGGGTTAAGTGACTCACCCAAGATCACACAACTAGGAAGTGTCCAAGGCCAAATTTAAACTCTTCCTGACTCCAGGCTCTATCTATTGTACCATGTAACTGCCCTGGAGAAAATATAGTTTAGCTAAGACGGGGTCTGTACCTTCTCTTAGGTCACAGACTAATATTGGACACATACACAAGCAATTATAATGCAATAAGGATCTATCACATTTGCATAAATCTGCAGTGCTTTTAATAATCCTAACTTCTCCCTGTTGCAAAAGATTCAGCAAAACTTGGGTCTAAAGTCCACTTCTGACACTATAAACCATATAACCACAGGGAAGATACTTAACCTCTCTGAGTCTCCATTTCCTCATTTGTCAAAGGAGATGTTAAGACCTCTAGTGCCTACCTCACAGGGTTGTGTGGCTCAAATGAGAGAATGCATATGAAGTGCATTTAAAGTTTATAAATATGTGTAAGTCTCAATTATCACTGTTAGATTTCAAACACTGATATTTTTCTGGTGATTCAATGTGACTGTGAATCCTAGGACACTGTGATCTCAGTAGACTCAGTATATTCAGTGACCCAAAGGGCAATGGAAAGATTCATGGTGAATTTAAATAATTCCAATTATGACCTGCAATGTGAGAAGTGTCATAAACAACACTGAAAGCATTTATGACTTAACAAGATGATACATCAGTCATGTTATGTGAATGAGGGGTAACAAATGAACAGCCCAACTTCTGACTATGAAATGTTGCATGGAACAGAGGAAGGCATCAAGGAAGTTGTGGAAGTCCTCTCTATGTAAGATATGTATGTATATATGTTATATATTTACATATATATCATATACATATACATATATATATATATAATATATTACACAGTATGAGAAGAAATGGCTTGATTGCCATAACAACAAAAGGCAATATTATAGGAGATAGAGTGAAGAAGACTGAGAATGGATCTTGTCTCTGACACAGGCACTATATGAAAAATGGACAGGTCACTAAATCCATATGTACCTCAGTTTTATCTTCTTGAAAAAGAGAAATAATATCTAAGTGGCATTACCATTGAGCTACTAGAAAGCCAGTCTTAAAGGTGAAGCCAGCATGCCTAGTTCAGTTCCAGTCTCTGAAACATACCTATAAGTCACTTAACCCCTCTGTGCCCCAGGTAAATCTCTTATACTGTAACTGTAGAGAAGTCACATCTACATTGGTAGAGGGAGTTTCCTCAACAGAAGTTCTCTATGCCAAGAAAATTATGGTTACAGTTGAAAAATTCCAAAAAAAGCAATAATAATCCTTATAGTACCTGCTCTTCTCCCACCCTCATCATGAGTGAGTATTTAAATACTTTGGATACCACAAAAAGCCCTATTTAAATGTAAACTTATTATTCTCTTTACCCTCTCAGTCTCTTCAGTAATGTAATTTCCTCAAAGCTAGGTAATCCCCACCTTCTTGGTTCTACTCCTCAGTTGCTAAAACTATAGATGAAGTTAGTTTACATCTAATATAATGCGATTAATTAAATTTGAATTTAATCTGTTGAAGCTTAAGTGAATCTTCATAGTTATATGAAGATCCCATTATTCATTGCTAACATTTTGTAGTGAAAAGATCACGGGGCCTAGAGTAAGAAAAGACCTAGATTTTACTCTTGGCTCACACACTTGGTAGTTATGTGACCAGTGATCATTTGTCTCATGCATATCCAGTCTCTCCCTCTCCACTGGCTCCTTCTTTTGTGCATAGAAACATGTCCAGGCCTCAAATACTTCACTTACTCCTGTTGCCCATCCTTCCCAAAACTATGGCCCTATTTCTCTCCTCACAGATTTCTGGAAGGAGTAATTTATATTCATTGAGTCCAATTCCTTATGGGTCCAATTCCTCACTCTTTAACTCCCTGCAATCCGGTTTCGGCTCTTATGAAACTGCTCTCTCTAAGGTTCCCCATGTCCTCTTGATCACCAGATCTTTTCCCTAGTCTTCATCTTTCTTGAATTTTCTGCACTGTTTGATACTGTCAACATGTCCTCCATCGTGGTGCTATTGGTTCTCTAGACTGATTGATATGGATCTTCTATCTTTTTGACCACTGTATTTTGATTTGCTTTTCTGTTCCTTCTTTTTAATTCTGACCCCTAAGTGTAGGTTTGCCCTAGGGCTCTGTCTTTGGCCCTCCATTTCTCTTTTCACTCTTTTGGTCAGTCATGTTCTGGATAGAAATTAAGCAACTTAAGAGTGAGGATTGTTTCATTTATTTTGACTTTGTATCGTTAACACCTAGCATAATGACCAGCATTTAGTGCTTGATAATTGCTTGTTCACAGATTGATCGATTGATGATCTTACTGACTCTCATGGCTTCAATTATCATCTCTTGCCAAATAACTACTACGTCTTTATATACAGTGTCAACTTTTCTTCCAAAGTCCAATTCAAAATGTTTAGTTGAGTATACACTTATTTGAATGTCTCCAGAATGTTTATACCAATAGTGGCTGACATCTGAAATTTAGTATGTCCAAAACCGAAATCTTCTCCCACAACCTACCCCTTCTCTTATCTTACTTGTTTTTCTCTTAACAACTCTACCATTTTCAGTTATTTAAAGTTATTACACAGTTCCTCTGCCCAGTCACCATTGCCTCCCTCCCCAGACCTAATCATTTGCCAAGTACTGCTGTTGCTACCAACCTTGTTTGGTAGAGTTGTCTTTACTGTAATTGACTCCTGACTACTCTTTCTACCTTGATATCTCTTTCCATTCACTGCTATAAATGTGATTTTCTTAAAGTAGCGGTTTGATTTCTCACTCCCCTGCTCAAAATTTTTCAGTGGTTTCCTGTTACTTTTTAAGCAAAATGCAGCCTTAACCTGAATTCAATAGCTTCCACAATCTAATTCTAATTGCCTTTTGGGCCTCATTTTACAACAATGTGTTGCATACAGCCTACACCAAAAATGAACAACACTATTCTTTAAAAAAAGTCTAGATAACCATTGGTGTAGAATGTACAGGTGGTTCCTTTTCAGGTTTTGGTTAAACTAGATAATATCTAATTTCCTATTTACCCCCAAGATTCTGTGTCTATGTGGATCTCCCCTACCTCCATCATTTTGCACCTTGTCCTGAGCCTCAAATTGACCTCTCCCACACTTCCGCCTATTAATTTCTTTTCCTATTTTTCAAAGACTAGCTCTGATGTTACCTCTTCCATGATGCTTTGGTAAAAGTGGTATCTGTTGTATGCAGGCTGAGCTGGTTCTTAAAGGGAGTGGGGAGGTGAGATTATGTTTTGGTCAGCTCTTGGAATTAAATCTTGAACCATTGATATATCTTCCTTGTGTCTGAGGCATAATTGGTTGAGCCTATGAGGAGTTAATTGGTGTTTCTGGGTTTGATGAGATTTCCATTCTTTTGAGGATGTGTGGGGCTTGTACATTATGAACAGGGGAATGTGGGGGTAGAGAGGAAACTTGGCCACTTGAATCAGTGTTGTATCCTTATTTATCTTTTTTATGGTTGAGTAAATGTCTCTTCATTAAATATTTCATGGCTCATGAGTGTGTTATTGTTTTTCACTATTAAGCTTTAACTACCATTCTGGTCTCAGTTAGATTTGATTCAGAAAAGGTATTTTCCCTCATTTCTCCCAACTAGTGATCGCTTCCAATTCTAATCACTAATGACACTGTGATTGATGTCACCTATATATTTAATCTTTCAAATTTTCTCAACTCCTCCCTAAATAAATTGTAACCTTCTTAAAGTGAACGAATTTTGTCATCATCCATCTATACTTTTGCACATGGTAGTTGGCTTTTGTTTGGAACTAATCTCTGCTGCTAAATCCAATAATTTCTTATGAATCTTCATTCTTCCTGAATACACTGCAGTTTTTGCTACTGTTGACTACCTGTTTTTCTGGATACTCTCTCCTTCCCTTGTCTTCATAACACTATTCTTCCTTTGATCTACTTATAGTCTATTCCTTTGTTAAATAATCATCATCACAAATGGATGAATGAATAAATGCACATAAATTAAGCACTTAACTCTGTTTAAAACACTTTGCTAAGTACTGGGGATAAAATAAGAAAAGTAAGATAGTCCCTGCTCTCAAAGAATGCACATTCTAATGAAAAAGACAACACATATGGACAACAATGTATTCCCATTATTCTCTCATCTATTAGTAGTGGACATTATCTAGAGTTCTTTCTTGCTCCCTCTTCCCTTCTCTTTCTTCACCCTGTCCATTGCTGGTTTCGTAAAGTTCCATGTGTTCAGTTGTTATCTCTGTTCAGATAATTCTCAAATCTATATCTCAAACCTCAATCTCTCTTCTGAAGTTCAGTCCCACGCAACTAATTGCTATCTGGATATCTGCGAAACAATGTGCCAAAGGCATCTCAAATCAAACTGTGTAAAATAGAATCCAAAATCATCTCTCCTCTAAACTTCTCCATTTCTGTTGATGGTGACTTTTTTGGGGCAGGGGGGAGCTACTTTTCTTTTTTAAATTGATTTTATTTTTAATTTATGGAATAAAATTAGCATTTCCATAGCATAGTACACTAAAAAATGATTGCACATGAAACTGCAAGTTTACAACAAAATGATCATGTTGGTTTCTTTTTTTAACCTCCCCCCCTCTAGGATAGAGAGCAAAGTTAGGGGGCTATTTTTCTGATGGCACTTCTCTCATCCATGTTCTTAACTTTCACTCTTTCCTCTTCTTCAATCCCCTGAAACCAGTCAATTGTCAAGCCTTATCAGCTTCACCTTCATGACATCCCTCCTATCTCTTCCATCTAAAATTTAATACTGGTTAAGGTTCTTTTTATCTCTCACCTGGACTTTTTCAATAGCCTCCTAATTGGTAGCCTATCCCCAGCCTCTTTCTTCTTCAATCAATCCTCCATTCAGCTGACAATCTCATATTCCTAAAACACAGATTTAACCATATTTCTCACCCAATCCTGTCCACACTAACTTTTTCTTTTATAATTTCCCCATGTATTGCCTCTAGGATAAAATGTAAAATCCACAACCTGGCAATTCAAGGCTTTCACAATCTCTTTCCTGTCTCCCTGTGCAGTTTTTTTTAATATTATTCCTCATACAATGAAAGCACTTCATCTTTCATAGCTATTTCTTTTGCACAAGGTGTCTTTCATATCTAGAATTCTCTCTCCTCACCTCTGCCTCCTGGAATCCCTTGATCCTTTAAAATGTATCTCAAGTGTCACCATCTACATGGCACCTTCTTTGATCTCTAGTTGTTAATACTCTTCATAAAGAAATTATTTGTATTAATTTATAATTTCATGAACACATATATTCTTATGTACATGTTGTATCAGTCCAATAGATGTAAATGTTTTCAGGGCAAAGATTATTTCATCTTTGTCCTTGTAGGCACAATGTACATTACCACGCACAAAGTAGGGGTTTAATAAGCATTTTTTCTAAAAATCTATGAGATAAATAATTGTCAAATTGAATTTATAAGTGCTCAGTAATCATAGGTGACTTAGACTCCAGGGCAAATTGAAGATTTAGCCATTGATCATGTTGTCCCTCACTGTCCATTCAGAGGCACATAGAATGAGGGACCATAAAAGAGCAGCTGAGACAATAGCAGGAACCACATGCCTACTAAGGTGTGTAGAAATGTGAAGGGTGACTCTGGCCTCTAGCAAATACTGAGAGAAGCACAGACTAGTGTATATCCTGAAAAATTATCTCACCCTCATTACTACAATTCAACTAAGTGTCCGTGTTCCCCCACTCAATAATTGAGACAGTCCATAAAAAAAGAAATTTATTCTGAGAAAGCAGGTAAATGCAAATGAGGAAGACCTTCCAGCACATAGAGAAGAGTTTTTTTTTTAATTTTTTTTAAGTCATGGATTTTGGTAGAATGGTGAAGATTATGGAGATCTTTCCACAATAGTGTTTTTAAATGCATAAAATGAAATACAAAGGATTACCGAGGAAAAATGTCATCTTGAAATACCATTATTAAAATAATAGTAAAAAAAAATAAGTTCATTACCCCCAGTTAGGAACCCTAGATTTAGTGGAGTAATAATAATTAACATGATAATAATTATTATTGCCACCTATATAATGCTTCCTTATTTTAAAAGTGGCATATAATCTTATCTGATCCTTTAAACAGTGGTGTGAGAGAAGTTGTTAATAACAATCCCCATCTTACAGATGTGGAAAATGAGGCTGAGAGAGGTTGACTTACTGGTTGTGTGACTCTAAGGCATTTGAATGACTCAAGTGACTCACTCAGGGTCTCACAACTAGTAAGTGACCAAGTTAGGCTCAAAATCAGTTCTTCTGACTCTAGGTCCTGTGCTTTAGTATGCTAAGTAGCTATCTATTAGTGTAGGCTCAGTGAATAAGAGACGTGTTTGTAATTATAATCACTATTATTTTTCAGCCAGTAGACATTGTTTGGATGGCTCTCTGTTGTGTCCATCAACTAATAGCTGCATCCCAGCATTCCAGCTTTGTGATGGCTTTGTGGACTGCGCTGATTTCCAACTTGATGAGTCCAGCTGCTCAGGTACTCCTCTTTTCATTAAAATACCATTTACAGTAGACACCTGGAGTGATTTTTATTAAATCTGTAGAGTAAATAAAATAAAAGCTCATATTCTGAGTAAGTCTGGAGTGGAACATAAACTGCTGTGATGAGTTGGAGGTAGCAGGAGGAAAGGTAGCACTTCTTGCTACCTTTGAAATTTAATCATAGATTTAGAGCTATAAAGGACCTTAGAAGGTAATCATTCCAAACTCCTTCATTTTAAAGATGAGGAAAGTGAGTCCCAGAGAGGTTGAATTACTTACCCGAGATTATGCAGCTAATGGTGGTGGAGCTGGGACTTGAAAACACATCCTATTCATTTATTAAATACAAAAATAAAAACAGGTAAGTAGCTAATGATATGTAATCACCTTTTTTTTTAATAAAATGCATTACGAATAGTAACAAGGAAACCTGCTATTATAAAAAACAATCCATATTCATATAGTGATTTACAAAGTGCTTTACATAGATTATCTCACTTGAGCCTCATAATAATCTTTTGAAATAAGGACTACATTTGTTATCTTCACTTTACAGGTGAGAAAACTGAGGCCCAGGAAGGGGGTGGGGTTGGAATGTATCCATGGTCACACAGATAACACATAACAGAATTTGAGATTTTGTCCCAAGATTTGGGGATTCCAAAACCAGGAGGTACATCATCTGTGCTACCATTCTGCCTTACTTTACAACAGAAAACCAAATATGGTAGTGATAGAAACCTACACATTTCCTAACTCCTCTTCTTCATAAAGGAGATGGCCTTTTCAGTTGCACGATCTCTTTCCCTCTAAAAAAGCTGATTGAAGTTATTCTTTAGTTCTCCATGAAATCTACTGTAATAGTCCTCCCAATAATCCAAATTAGACTATGCCATGGAGAGTATATGTCAAATAATGAACAGAACTAGGGCTCTAGAGTTCTGAGACAACTAAGATAATATAAATCAATGATTAAAAATATATTTAAATTCATGATTTTATTAATAATTGGGGTGGATCTGACTAATTCAAGTGTATATATATATATATGTATCTATATGTGTGTGTGTATATATATATATACATATATATATATATATATATATATATATATATATATATATATATATATATATATTTTGGTGTGCAGGGGAGTGCATATAGATAAATGACCAAAGCAGGGTCTTAGTAATCAAATTATATTCCTTGGAATTCATTTTTTCCAGACCAGTAAACTGTCCATGTGTCTTTCATAAAAGAGATTTGCCACAGAGAATATTTATCTTAGGAGACTGGGAGTTAACATAGCGAGTCTTACTGACATGGCTCGATGGACAAAAATTTGAATGTATTTTTCACAGACTAAAATGATTGGCACTTGACTTTAATATTTTATTTCAAGTTACCATGTCCCTATTTTGGATTGGGTACTAGGAGGTAGATTAAGGAACTAAGTATACATCGAGATGTATACTTATGGTATACATAAGGACTAAGTATACAGCAAGATGAATCAGGAGAATAAGGCAATCCATTTCTTCTCTAGTTTTAAAAATAATGAGGCATAGGACTTAAAGGCAATAAAGAAGTCAAGCATTAAACACATAGATAGAAAGACAGATAGATAGATAGATAGATAGATAGATAGATAGATAGATAGATAGGTAGATAGATGGATATTGATTATGCACTTACTATGTTGTAAGCACGATGTTTAGTGATGACACCCTCTATGTCCAAGCCACTATGCTAGCCACTCTAAAAACAAAGATAAACAATACAAAATGGTCCCTGATCTGAAAGAGCTTATATTCTCCCAGGGAGGTAAAAACAGAATAGAGATCTTTGTCTATAGTTTACAGACTCCATTCTCTCTCTTTTGGTGAAAATTGAGATATTCCAATTTGTTAGATCAAGCAACACTTCTCTTATTCTTTATGACCATTCAAAGAGCAAGGACGATGGCTCAGAAATCACTTCTGCTCATTCTTTCAGGACCCTTGGATGTAGCTCATCAGTTTCAGGTGACTTGTATATTTTTCTAGGACAGTTAATTGTTCTTTTACCTCTCTTCTCTAATCTTTGGCATTAACTCCATATAAGCCAGAGTTTTAAGCTTAAAACAACAACACCAAACAGCAGAAAGTAGATTGGAAACTTGAATCAAAGTCTTCTGACTGAACTAAGCTTACTTTTCACTCTACATCACTGATTTGGTCTACTAGTCACACAAACTGATCACTTTTCAGTAATCAGGAAGTTTTAATATGTTGGACTGATATAAAACAATGATTAGTTATATTTGAAGACAGGGTAAAGGGGACAGAGTGTGTCATCAGTTGATGTGGGTAAGGTTGATGTCATTTGGGGCACTGGAGACAGAAACCTTGGACAGAGGAGAAGATCATTGCCAAGAAGGCTGATAGACATGATGGTGGGGAAGAGCTTATCCCAACTTATCAACGAGTAATTTGCCATTTTATCTAATTAATTTTGCGAACTAGATGTCAAGCTCTGCTTTTTCTACACTGGTGAAATATTGAAAGTGTTGTTTTTATCTTCTTAATTTGGATCTCCTTTGAATCAAACCTCCACTCCCATTCAGTGTTTTCGTCACCGTATTTGTAGCTTTGTTTTCATTCCTCCATCATTCACAAAGTATTTATGGCATCTCAAAGAGTACACAGACCCAGCTTTTGAGTTTGAGTGAAACAAAGAGCTCTGCTTTTTGATTTCATCTTTATTTTCCTTTAAGATGCCATGATCATGCAAATCATCAATGGCAAGTAAGATAGAAGAATGTGATTTAGAAGACTGACACATTAAAGTGAGAGCTATGAACAGCGGCTTCAGACTTGTCAAATGTTGTTGATATGTCAATACAAATTACATCAAGTGACTGAATGTGTCTTTCCTCTTAAGATATCAAATAGTGTTAAGGTCATTTTTCCATGAATTTGATGACTCCATGTCTCATAGCAGCCAATAATTACAACAGTGGTCACATAACAGATGGTGAACATCTGGTCTCACTTCACCTCTATATTTAAGCCATTAACACGAATATCAAGCTTATACACACTGAATAAATGTTGCAAGTTAAATATATATGTGTATATATATACATATATTTAAACTTTTCCCTCTTTCTGAATAGAATGAGTAAAACATAATTCTTAGGACTACATCATTTGTGAGAGATATAAATGCAATGGTTTTATTTAAGGTTCTATTTAAGCAAAAATTTCATTGTAGTCAGTTGGACCTAGGGTTTCCTTCAAGTGCTTATTACTCCCATAAGTTCATGGGGTGAAATGATTTTGTAATTACTCTAATTATCATATCTTGGGATAAAGAAGTTGATCAAAACACTACTTATGTACTACAAGAAACATTTAGACAATGAGTTAAATAACAACATTAGTAAGAAGCAAGATGGAATAGTAGGTTAAAGGACCAGCCTAGATCTGTGACTTCTACAAAATCCTTTACTTACCAGTGTCCCAGGCAATTCAAAAATTACCCAAGAATTATTGATCTGCACCAGCAGAGGGTGTTTCCATATGGAGTATTCTCTATACCAATGAATTCACAGTTCCAGACACCTCTTCCTATCTGTAAAACAAAATGGTATTAGGTAAACAGGACCAGAAAACAAAATGGAAACATTCATTTTTACAGATGTCAGCAAGAGTAGATCTCTGTAGATAGATACATAAGTAAAATAGTGGACATTTAAATGAGGTATCAAAGGAATATGATTAGAACAGAAGATATTAACCATTTTGTATGTCATATCTCCCCTCAACAGTCTGATGAGAAACCTTCTCAAAATAGTGTCTTTAAATCTAGTGTATATCATACACAGGATTACAAAGGGAGTTAGTTTTTTTCAAATACGGTTATCCAAATATGTTTTTTTAAGTTCACAAATAACAGGTTATAAGCCCCTTCTTAGAAGATTCAAAAATGTTAGGGAAATATTATATAAAATACAGAAAATACTACTTTTAATAGTCCTCACCACCACAGGATTGTATGACACTTAAGCAAGGATAGCAGCCCCCAACAGAATTGATGTTTGTCAGTACAACTAACTCTAGTTAGCAGCTAGGTATGCACAGATGTTGTAGGAAGTCTGATGAATAAGGCTAAGTCCTGCTGGTTCCCATTTAAAGTTAAGCACCTATTTAAGTAGGAATAATATGTTTCAGTAAGACAAATAGTAGCAATATAACATTGTATCCAAATATGGCCTAGGAGGCCTTGTATCCTTTGTTATGAAAGAGATGTTTTTTCAGCTAAATCAACAGATTCTTTTTCATGAAAATTCCCAATGATCCTCATGTGAGCTCTCATTCCCAGATCTTCTATGTGGGTTCCTTTGGCTAATTCCTGATGAACAGGAATCCCTGCTGCTTCCATTACCTCTGATACTCTGCAGCTTTATTCTGATTCACCTAACAGGAGTACATTGGAAGAGAATAGTTATTTCTAGTTCATACAGAAGATTAGAAAACTTTTGAAACAGAAATGATGCCAAGTTGCAGTTCAAGTTGGCTCCTAGAATGTTTCCTGTTTCTTTGATGACTGTGGTATATACGTCTTGGTTCTTCTGGCATCTGCCAGACTCTTTTTCCACTTATCTCAGTCACAAAGATTTCCCCTCCTGCCATCCTTAGTGACTTTTATTTTTGGCTTCCTGCTGCCTCTAAATCTATCTACTACTCATTTCTCCCAGTTTTGTAAGTTGTTCTGTGATCTCTCTTCCAGAAGGTCTGCCTTTCCAAGTTAGTGTCTATCAAAGTTTGATGAGACCAGAGACTATGTGTACCATTTGCAACTACCATTAACACTGTATACATTTTATATTGTTTGCATAGTCTTTCCCCCATTAGAAAGCAATCCCCTTGAAGGCAGATCTATATTTGCCTTTCTTTGTCTTCCCAGTGTTTGAGAGAAGTCCCTGGCACATCAAGGTATTGACTAACTGACTACTTTAATGTATCCCCATTGGGCCTTAGAACAACATTTTGCCAATAGAGAATGGTCCATACCTGGCAATTTGGCAGGAAGATTATAGAATCTGTTCCTACAGCAATGAAGAATTGGGCAGGAAAATTTTGGGATCTGGTGAGATAATAGGGATTTCAGTCAGGTGAGAAAGATTACAGTGAGGAAGGTTGGTGATCCACCAGCCATATCCATAACTAGCAATGGGTCAAGTCAAGTTTAAAGACAAATTCAGTTGAGAGGGAATAAAAAGAAAAGCCCCCGTACAACTGCCTGTGCCTGGGAAGTGGACATACTTGGGACACACTGCCCTGTCCCTCAGAGAAGTTTGGGAGTGAATAGAGCTGTGTTGGACTGGGGAAGAACGTGACTTAGGGTGTGGCCTAGGAGTGTGTGGAGTAATCACTTCACCTGGTAGCCTCTTCAGCTTCTTATTTCATTCCTGCTGTGTGCTAAACTTGGTTGTTTCCACTGGCTGAAGAGGGGAAAGTGCTATATTTCAATGGCTGGAAAGTGAAATGCCAGCTGCATGACTTGGTTACAGCTCTGCGGCCAATAGAGGAGTTTTGA
This sequence comes from Trichosurus vulpecula, assembly GCF_011100635.1. Lineage (NCBI taxonomy): Eukaryota > Metazoa > Chordata > Mammalia > Diprotodontia > Phalangeridae > Trichosurus > Trichosurus vulpecula. Next base: position 59,173,309 of record NC_050577.1, read on the forward strand.
TAGTGAAGTAGGTAAACTGGGGCACAAACCATAACACCAATAAGAGAATGGTTGCCAACCCTGAAATTTCAATTTGGAAAATAAAATGGAATTTTATGCTTATAAAATGAGGTAGAGTGGAGAAAGCAATTTGAAAAGTTAAAATTATTGTGCAAAGATAGGGCATTGTTATTTTAGACATTTCTAGCAGCTCCTTTTAACTCTAGGTTAGGTGAACAGGAGTGTATGAGTAAGCCAAGTTTTCTATGAGAGTCACCCCCACATAGCATTTCTCTGCTTCCCTAACAGTTAATGCCATGTAGAGTGCAGAAAAGAAATGACTGGCCCCAAAGAATAATGTAGAGTCCCAATATGTCACATGGACATGTTCTAAATAAGCACTTTGGACATAGTCCTATGGCAGAAAGACTACCCTCTTATAGTTATCCACTCAGGCATATGAAGTGAATGAACTCTTCCAGGACAGCAGGGGACCATTGAGTAAATTTTTTTCAGAGCATTGAAGGGTAACCTAGGAGAGTCCTTTCACGTTTTACTGTAAAAGAATAGTTCACTTTGAGGGAGCCCCCAATTGTTTTTCATCATAGGCTTAACCCCAGTAATAAAGAACAATGCTAATGTTTCTGTCTTGTTCTTGATAATGTTTATAATTAACTATAGCCTCAATGATTTTTCTCTTTAGAGTGCCCAATAGGATATTGCAAAAATGGTGGAACTTGTGTTATTGAGAAAAATATCCCCGTCTGTCGGTAAGAACCATTTTCTAATTCTTTGCTTGTAATTGGAAAATTTGCCTACTTTCAATAGACTGAAACAGAATATCAATGTATACGACTTTATGCAGAGTGTACTTTTATATGATGGTTTTTATCTGTACTCTGTTGAGTTAGAATAAGAAAGATATGAAAATATTTTAAGACAAATATCAACTATTTATCAATTAGTTTTTTCCAACTTTCAAAAGTCATTAGATGGAAAGTGTCCCTTTATAATAGCATTCACCATTTCCTGTATTTTATACTATATATGATGTTTTAATATGCATCCTCATGAAAAAAATATTGTGTTAATGGGAATTGGAAACAAGATTTGCCGAAATCTCCATTTCTTATTTAGGATGAATTTAGGATTTATTTTCTCCATTATTTTATCTTCTAAACCTTCATTTTCTGTTAATAAAAGGTAAAATGAATTCAATAATGGGGATTTGTTTTTGTTTGTGGAATAGCTGTTGATTACCAGTTAAGGTTAACATGTAGGTAAAGATAGAATTTGCATGTACAGTGAGAGAAAAAATCAAAAGCAGAACTTGAGTTTTCTTTGGGGAATTATTTATACTGCTTATCAAAGGTATTTCGCATTTTTTTCTGAGCCTTTGGGAGTTGTATGAAAGTTCTGTGAATTCCAGTGGAAATAATGCATATTCTAGGATATTGTTTTCTTTGATTGTTTAATCTAATAGTTTTTCCCATAAAATTATTTTACTTATAAGAGAATTGATTGCAGATTGGTCTTCTGGTATAACTTTTTTAGTTAAAACCCATCACACAAAAGTTTCCAGAATACCATGTGCTATGAGTCATAGCCCTCTGATGGTATTTAAACTGACATATGCATGTGAATATGTAATCCTCTTTCAAGGGAAGCAGTTATCCTTCAAAGAAATAAAGAAGCATAAGTATGTGATAATAATATATGTATTATGTCATAATACATATGTTATATATTATATATGTTTTATATTATATAATACATGTATATGTATTATCATATCATATATGATATATAATGCATATACAATATTTAATATGTTATATATAATACACCATCTATAATAAAATAAATCATAATATAATAACCAGATAAGTATATAATAATAATAACTAACATTTATATAGTGCTTTAGGTTTACAAAATCTCTTACATACATTATCTTATTTAAGCCTTACAACAACTATGTGAAGGAGATACTGCAGCTATGCCTATTCCCATTTTGCAGAGGAGCAAAGACTTAGAAATAAAGTCACTTGGTTGTGTTCACAGTAACTCTCAAAGGATGTGTCTGAAGCGAGGTCTTTTACAAATCCCAAGTTCAGCACCTTGGCCACAACTCCATGCTCGATAAATATGCCTACATTTACATAGGCATATATATAGGTATATATGTAGATAGATAGATAGATAGATAGATAGATAGATAGATAGATAGATACTGTGAAAGGCAATTTTGCATAGTGGATAGCATATCAAATCTAAACTCTAATAGTTATCATCTGTGTAACCAAGGACAATTCTTTTAATCTCTCTGAACCTCAGTTTCTTCATCTGTAAAGTGGGAACAATAACTTCTGTAGCATTTACTTCACAGGGTTGTTCTATGGTTCAAATGATATGCACATTGTACAAAACGCACTTTGCAAACCTTCTTCAAGTGTGGTGTAAATGTCAGGTATTCATTTGATTTAATTTGGTTAAAATTCTTAGAATTATGGATTAAAAGATCTTTCAAATTTATCATGTAATTTTCTTCTGAAACAGATTCTTAGAATCTTAGCAATATTTTAAAAATATAATTTTTGTTATGTAATATTCCATGAAAATGATTTTATTACAACATGTAGCTCGATGGCCTGACAAGATGTCTAATTTTGATTTGTAAACTCCACTGACAAATTAAAGTAAATTCTCCTGGAATGTCAGTTGTTTATTTTGTGGAGACAAGTTTGAGGTTCTAGTCTTGCCCTTTCAACTTTTCTTCCACATGCCAACAAAGTTTCAGAAATTTAAAATACTTTAGTTAACCCAAACTAAACTCAGTAAGATATTACCATTCTTGGCTGTGTCCTCTCTGGCTCAAATAGGAATTTCGTAAATGACATTCAAAGGTTATGACCCCCAGTTTCCTGATCTCTGTTGAAGGTGGGACAAAGAGAGGTAGGCATATGGAAGAAAACTGACAAGGATAAAATATGGAAAGGAATTCACTAAAGGGAATTTCCCCTCCTCTAAATATTATTTTTTGTTGTCATGATAAGCAACCTCTCCAGCATCAAATGGCTTCATTTATCAGCTACACAGATACTTATGTCTCCTTTGGAATCTGTCCTATCTACACTGTTAATGGATCTTTGGAAGAGCTATCAACAGTAGAATGCAATGCTGTCATCAGAGAATGGAAAAATTGCACCACATAACCAAATTAAAATGTGGGATCATTAATGGAGAGCTGGAAGGAACCTTAGAAGTTATCTAATCCATTTTGCAGATGTAGAATGTGAAGCCTGATGAAGTAACTTGTCCAAGGTCACACAGGGAGGTAGGAGCAGGGCTGGGAGTGGAATTTGGGCCCTTTGACTTTGAATCCAATTCACTTTCCACTCTGATTTCCATCTGAGACTGGTATCATAAGGTCTTTCCACCCGTTCAATATTTTTTGTAATTCTTTTTTATTGTATTTTCTCCCAAAGATTTTGTTGTATTATAAGGTCTTTCAAGATTTAAGCTTGAATGACCATTATAAGGACAAAGCTTTGGTTTTTGGGAGATTGGAAAAAGAGTAATAATGCTTACTCTTCTGAATTATATGTGATATTTTATCTTTTCTTTGGCATAACATGCTATTGTATATTTTCTTCTTCCCTATGTTTGGATTCTTCAAGTGAAGAATTTCTACTTAAAATCAACAGCTCAGAACTATTAAAAAATAAAAATGAAGCACCATAGTTCTTTATGGATAAGTCCGTGACTCATCACATAAAGAACTTTTAAACTAAAACTTCTAAGCTGTCTCTTAAGTATCATATTTCCTGCTGTTATTGTCCACGTTTGAAATGCAATCTTCACTTATAAGACATGGCAGTCTAGTTAATTGCCAGGGTATACTTACTAGCATTAGTATTTAACAGGTCTATTTACTGGATGTTTGGATACCTGTCTATTATATATTATGATAATAATTGCCCAGTGGGTAATCAATATTTGTTCTACTTTTCATCATAGAGCATGGAATTACACCAGTAACAGTGGGAAACCTGAAGTTTCAAAAATTCCATCTATTGAGGAAATGTCTCTATGGGGTTTCTTTGGTTTTCTTACTTATTTACTTAAAATATATTCACATTTGAGCCAATAACCTTTCCAAAGATCCATAACTATAGGTGAATGCAGAAAAAGCTAGAACAAGAAGTCCCTTAACTGGGCTAAACATACCTAGTTTCTTCAAATGATCAGTCTTCATATCACATGAACTTAAGGCCCTTCACCCCACTGGTTACCCACTTCTGGAAGCTCTCCATCATATTCTTGTTCTTCATAAACTAACATGCCTCCATTGGAACACAACACTATGGGTGAGATCTGATGAGGTAAAGTAGAGTGGGATTATCACCTCCCTATTTCTGAAAGCTGGGGTAGTTAGATGATACAGTCGATAGAGTCCCAGGCCTGAAGTCAGAAAGACTTATCTTCCTCTTTTCAATTTTGGCATCAGATACTTAATGTCTGCGTGACCCTGGGCAAGTCACTTCACCCTGTTTGCCTCAGTTTCCTCATCTTTAAAATGAGTTGGAGAAGGAAGGACAAATCACTCCAGTATCTTTGCCAAGGAAAACCTAATTGGGGTCACTAAGAGTCAGACATGACTGAAATGACTGACAACAGTTCCTGAAAGCTATGCTTCCTTTAGCATAGCCTTCTGTGACCTATTTTTGACATCACATCACCCTGATGCCATATTAGGATTGCAATTCACCAAAATGCTCAGATTTTTTTTTCAGAATATCACCTGTCTAGCCATGCTTCTCATTCTGCCTTCTGGAGCCCAACAGTGTAAGCTTAATCTGCCCTCCACATATTATCCCTGTCAGTACTTGAAGACAGCTAGTATGCTTCCCCTTTCCCTGCAGAGACTATCCATGGCTTGTCAAGTTAATTTTTTTTAATTAAAGTGAACTACTTTGTAAAATCCTTTTGCTCTGAAGACAAATGAAAAGAAATTGGTAAGAACATCTCCATCCCTCTTCTCCAACTCTATATTTCTATTATTTAGATCTCTTATGATGAAAGATCACAAGTGGTTTTTTTTCCATCTTGTGAGAGCACCGTGGTGTAAGGAGATAAAATGTCCACACCCTCTCTCTCAAGATGAATGCTTAAAGGAATGATAATATCATCATCATCATCATCAACATCAATAACTAAGATTTACTTGGTGTTAATGTTATACTATACTAACTTTGCACTAATTCATACAATACTAACTGCCCCACAATTATTTTCTCATTCGATCTTCACAACAACCCTGGGAGATAGGTGCTATTATTATCCTCATTTACAGTTGAGGAAACTGAGGCAGATAGAATTAAATTACTTCCCCAGGGTCATAGGACTAATAAGTGTCTGAGGGCAGATTTGAACTCAGATCTTTCTCACTCCAGGCCCACTTCTGAACTAAGGAGTTGGAAAGGAATAGAATGAGATTTTAACTTAACTCCGCTTAATCATGGCACTCAATATTTACTCAGCAAGCTTTCTGTACCTACTTTATCAGGTTCAAATGAGATAATGTTTGCAAAACAATTTAGAAACAGTGAAAGCTTTTATCTCTAGAATTCTAGCCCTTGTCCTTCCCTTCTCCTCTCCATGGCCATTGATAGGTGCTTCAGTTACTCACAGCACTCCCCCGTAATCCTACTAGCTCGGTATTGTACTCCACTTTTGCTGCCCCTTCAAACAGATGCATACCTTTCCATTTCTAGAACTGTAATCCCATCAGTGCTCTCTTTGGTCTTGGAAGAGGAATGTCAATCTCAACTTGCCACCCTGTGACTTTCTAAACCAAAATATCCTGCTCTGGTCACCACTGTCATTTACGTGTTCTGTCCCCCCAATTATAATGTAAATTCCTCGAGTACATGGACTACCTTATGGTTTTTTGTTTGTTCGTTCGTTTTTTGCAAGGCAATTGAGCAGAGTCACACATCTAGTGACAGGCATCTGAGGTCAGATATGAACTCAGGTCCTCCAGACTCCAGGGCTGGTGCCCTATCCACTGCACCATCTAGCTGCCCCTACTTTCTGCTTTTTATTTGTATTCTCCAAAAGAAGCATTCTTCTTGGCACATAGTAAGCACTTAACGAATGGTTTTTTCACTCATTCGTGTTAATGTTATGTATTCTGTTGTTGTTCGATGCCAATTCAAAAGTTAGAAGAAATGTCTTCTTATATTCATTCTGTATAGCTTTAGATGGTGAATGAGAGCATCCCTACCTCTTTTCCATAAGAGATACACAGTTCCTCTCTAAGAATTATATGAGGATTCTACAGGAAAGAATATACTATTTCCATCAAGAGAAAAGGTTTATTGATTTTATCAGATCAAAGTTTTTTTTTTCCTCCAAGACCTTTGTTCAATGGAAACTATTATTTGAGCACAAGATGGTAGAGCAGGCCTTTTCTGAAAGCAATATCTTAATGGAAATGTTGGCCTTTCCTGACTCTCCTTCTCCTAAGAATTCAAGTAAAAGTCTGTGGTTTATTAACAGACTTAGTCATTTTTTCCCTTAACTGCATATTTCCTCTTCCCTTCAATGACTAGATTAGTCCATCTGTTTACTAAGCACCTACTGAGTGCACAGTACTGTTTAAATAGTTCCCATTCCTGTTACAATATGCTCTGTGAGTCACCCATCTTCAGAGGGCTCACACCAGTCACACTCTTGAACACTAGCATCTCTTTAAGCACCAAACTTAGGAATGTATAAAATCCACCATTTTGTGTCATGAACTTGCTCTTTTACTTAATAATTATCATTACAAGGGGATATTACTTATTCTTACTTTTTAACTTGACATAATCATTTGTGATATTCTGACAAATCCTGGTACTTCAAATAAACCTTAGTCTTTTTTCTAGTAGAACATATGTTTCTTGGAGGCAGGAAATATTTCATTTTCTGTACTGTTAAGCATGGGGCATAGCACATCATGTGTACATAAGAGACACAATTGTTGATTTCATAACTTAACTAATGTAAAAAAGTTAGGAGGGAGAGAATAGGAATGAGAGAACGTGAGAGATGGGAAAAGATAACTATAGCACAATGTCTGCATATACATATATGTGTGTGTACATATACACACATACATGTAAACATACCTAACACATATTCTTTTCAGAGTATTTTTGTAAGTACTTAGAGTTATAGGGTAGGCGAAGGGAGGGTGAAATGCAAATACATTCTTATACAGTTTATCTTACATTCCAAGTCTAAGCTCACTTACTAGAGAGTAAATTGAACTATGGTGCAGTTTATTATGTGTCCCTCAATAACATCTTCCTCCCTCCCTTCCTTCCCTCCCTTCCTTCCCTCCTTCCTTCTCTCTCTCTCTCTCTCTCTCTCTCTCTCTCTCTCTCTCTGTATACACTTGTGTGTGTGTGTGTGTGTGTGTGTGTGTATATATATATATGTGAAACTTCTATTCAAGGGTGATGGATAAAGATAGATAGATTGCAGAGTAGATAGAGCTCAGGACTTTGGACTCAGGAAAACTATGTTCAAATCCTGCCTCAGACATTTATCTGCTGTGTGACTCTGGGCAAGTCACTTAAATTTTCTCAGCCTCAGTTTTGTCTTCTATTAAAATGGAGATAACAAAGAACCCCCAAAGATGTTGTGAGGCTCCAATGAGATAACAAATCCAAAGTGCTTTCCAGAACTTAAAGCACTACATAAATGCCAGCTCTTCTTATTATCATAATTTTTTCCTCTGGTATCAACCACATGACTTCAACAGTCAAACCCAATCCAACAAGTATTTATTAAGTGCACACATTGTGCAAATTACTGAGAAAAGCCAAAGGAACCTGGAAGAATGAAGCTCTCAGAACGTTTTCTCTCCCTCACGCAAATGTAATACTCACATGATAAGGATAAAATAAACATTTTTCCAACTTATAAGCTTTCCAGATGATTGAAGAGCAATATTTAGAGGATTGCCCGAAATACTTTATTACACTTTGTGAACTTGAAAAGACACACAGCACTTTTATTTTTTTCCATTATTATTATTATGTTGTTTATTGATGTTTCAAAGCCAACTCCAGGAGGAAGTTGAAATAAGCTGGCTGCTCTTTACGTAGTATCTTTAGGATAAATGAACCTTCCACAATTTCCTTTTCTCAGATGCCAAAAAATGTTAGCTCCATTTGGCCTAGTACAGATATAAGCAAGCAAGGAAAATCAGGCTTTGATGTAGTGAAAAAGATGGGGCAAATGGCCATTCCTCCACTTTTCCTGTCCTCCCTCACTCTTTCTCCAGACTTGAACTCTGTTTACATCAAAAAATGTAAAGGAATTCATAAAAGTAAAAAGAGCAAGAGCCAATTTTTCTGTACTAGCAAAACTCAACTCTGTATTAAGCTCATGGAGTGTTTGTGCACTGGACTATTGGGTTGTTTTTAGGTTTCTCGTGCCAACAGACTGCTTTCTCAACTGAGAACTGCTCTGCTTTGACCATCTGATGTAAGTGCCTCATGAGTGACCCATTGCCTCATCTAGGGAAGGCATTCTTTATGGAAGCAAAGGAAATGGCCCAGGATTAGTTCATTCATCTTCTATGACAGTGAGTCCCTTTCTCATCCTACAAAAAAGGAATAGAATATTTTATACCCTGTTTAGGCTGCTAAGAGACTTTTTTAAGGGTGATAAGCATCCAGTAATTTAATCTTTAGAAGCTTCAAAGACCTAATGGCTGAGTTAAATCCAACCTAGCTGGACGAGGAAATGTTTTGCCTTTTTGCAGAACTGTACCTCATTTGTCAGCTATGCTACCATGGCTAGGATCAACCTTGTGATGCTGGGCTTGGGGCAGTTGATCCAAACAGCAACCTTGAATTTTGTGTGTCTTACTGTGTCTAATGAGGGGAAGGGACCCCAGTGGAGCTGAGGTGACTCAAACTTGGAAGAAGACTTAGACAAAGTCATGGCTGACACTTCATTTTTTCACCTCCCTAAACTAGACTCCCCAGTGGCTCTCAGACTGTGGGTCATCTTGCTCTGCTCTGCTTTGCTTCCTGCTCAGCCAGCATGAATTTAACTGTCTCTGAGTTGAATCCCTTTGTGCTGTTGCTAGGTGGTTGATGCCCAGCTGCAGAGAAGCAACATCAAGCAAATGAAGGAAAACTTTTTGAACTCCAGCTGCTTGCTATTGAAATGTTGACAGATCCACACAGCTCTTTGCATTTTAATTCTTTAAAAACCCCTGTGGGACTTTTCGTATCCTCTGATAGCTTTTTAAAAAGAAGAAGTCTGCATTGCCTTAATCAGCTATCCATCTTAGGTGAGCTTTGCCAATGGACATTTCCTTTACCTTCTAGGACAGATTTTGTTCATATTCTAGACTGTTGGATTAATGCTTGTGCATGTCAATGTATCCATGAACAGTCCAGTCTGTTTATAATTCATTTAAAAAAACACCTTGAATATGGGCATGAGGTAGAAATGCTTGACAATTGAGATCTTGAAAAATGGAACATGTTACTGGGTTAAAAAAATCAGTTTGCTTAAAATATGGATCACTGTGAAAACAAACTTTCCAGTTGACTAGGGATTTTCACATGTAGAAAGTATTAGAGGATCACGGATAGAGATCTGGAAGAGACATTGGAGGCCATCTTGTCTAATTCCCTCATTTCATAATTGGGGAAACAGCCCCCCAAGGAAGTTAGATGATTTCTTCCAACATCACGCAGGCAGGCAACGGTCAGGTCAACCTAGTAAAGTGAACCTAGGACCTCTGACTTTGAAGCCAACACTTGAAATGATAAATAAGAGTATCGATACCTATAACTGCTAAGGAGGAACTTGAAAGGAGAGATCTATCTCTTTTTTATTTAAAAATCAAAGGTAGGGCCAGTTTTCCAATGCTGTCTTTTTTTTTCTTTCTTGTGGGTTCAACATTTGAACTTATTCCACTACTCCAGAGGGAACCTTTACCTTTTGACACCAATGACCTCATATCACTGTTGAGACTAGGCTCCACACACTTTCTGATTGCATAGGGAGAGTTCAAATCTCATGATTCACTATTCTAGCAATTGGGTTTATTGCTTTTAGCTCACAAGGGGAAACCACAGATTTCTGCCTAAAGGGCCAGAATACAAGTGGGTGGTTTGGCTTACTTTTGGGACTGGAACAATGGAAAATAAGGTTTGGATGTGTTATTTGATTCCATGTTATTCAATCAAAAATATTTTTTCTTTTAGGCTTTCTCTGAGTTGAAAGTAATCATGAGCAGGTACGGGTTTGGAACATTGAAGGGTTGGGAGTAAAATCCTTTCAGTCCCTGAAACACTGACCTATGAATAGTCGGCTAATTAACTGAAATGAGTTCTCTTAAGATGCAAACATTCATACTGACAGTGACTTTTTGCATATTTTCTTCTTAGAAGACTAGCGCAGTATATAGAAAATAACCAATCAGGAAGTTAATAGTTATATATTTTGTTGAGGGCACTCAGTGACATAGCTTTTCATTTAGGAAATACTTCTGAACACTTCATGTGTACAGGGCCCTAAGGAATAAGAAGGATAAGACTCAGTTTGTGGAGCCTCAATAAATACACACTTAGAAAGCATTGACTATGTTCAAGGGAATTGGAGATGCAAAGCTAAAAGGGATAGACTGTCCTCAAGTAGCTTCCACTCTATTGGTGGGTGGTTGAGGTGAGGAGAATGACAATATAATGTATATATGGACTGCATTTGTCTAGCCATATTAGTATCCTTGCGTTGTATCTTCTGTTTTCTGTATCTTGGCACTGACCATTTGCCATATGTCTAATATTCTCTCATCTCTAGCTCTGAAAGTGCCTGTTTTACTTCAGGGATTAGCTCAAGCTCTGCAACCATCTAAGAAGTACCTCCTAGGATCCATGTATTATGCTAAGTGCTATGGACTTAAGTATATACATATGTACATGTACAATACACACATATAAGATACATACATACTTATGTATACTTATACACACATATATTACGCACATATTATGTATAAATATGTATATACCTACATATATGTATATATTTATGTGTGTATGCCAGTATATACATATACATATATGAATGTATATGTGTGTACATTATTGTTCAGTTGTTTTCCAGTCACGTATGATTCTTTATGACCCCATTTGGAGTTTTCTTGGCAGAGAGACGGGAGTGGTTTGCCATTTTCTGCTCCAATTCATTTTATAAATGAAACAACTGAGGCAAGCAGGGTTAAGTGACTTGCCTAGAGTCACATAGCTAGTGTCCGAGGCCAGATGTGAACTCAGGAAGATGAGTCTCCTTGAGTCCAGGCCTGGCACTCTATCCACTGTGCCACCTATCTGCCCATTTGCTTGTGTGTATACATGTATATGTGTATACATACATATATGTATACATGTATATTTATTCTTCCCAGTACTTACATACACGCACGCGCGTGCGCACACACACACACACACATATACATATAAACAGTGGATGTAGCCATAGAGCATGAGAGTTATTAGGTCCTTTGTTTACTGAGAAAGTGAAAGGAACACCTACTGATCTTTACATAGGCTGTCTGGCCCCAGACTGTGTTTCTTAATAATGAATACATACATATACACATGCACATACATTTTTATATAATGGATATATACACAATACATATATGTGTGTGTGTATGTGTATATATATATATATATATATATATATATATATATATATATATATGGTTGTATTTATGTGTGTATGTGGCACAGTACATGGTATATGGGAGGCACTTCTATCTGGTTGTTGAATGATTGATTGATTGATATATAATACAAGGTAAGAAGTGGTCAAGGGAAAGGAGAGATTCAACAAACTGTAAAATTTTTGAGGAGGGAGAGAAAACTTGTAGTTGGAGGTCTTAGGCACTTCACAGAGGGGATAGACCTAAGGCTAAAATCTCATTAGAGAAATATTCACCAGTGAAAAGGCAAATAATAATAGAAGGCAGTAAGTTAATTGATTTTCCTTCTTTCTCCTTAGTGTGGAACCTCAATATATCTATTCTCCTTAGCATCCCTGTCGTTCCCATCTCCTCCTCACCTCTACTTTCCTCCATTAGTTAAATGAGGCCATCTCCAGTCATTCTGACCTATATCTGGCCATTGGACACAGATGGCTGTGGAGGAGAGAGTGAGGCTGCTGATTCTGCACAGCCCTCCCTCACTTAAATCCAATTCACTTGCAAGACATGGCATCACCTTCTTCTGAAAAGGAGGACAAACAACATTTGTTTAAGGGCTCTGCAAGTATTTCTAGGGCCCAAGTAGTACCAAATTCCTAAGTATGGCCCCATGGGAAAGTATAGGAAAGGACAGATAGGGACGTGATTGCAAAGGAAACACTGACAAAGACTTGAGGACAGAATGGTACATTTGAAAGAACTTGGCCTGGACCAAGTCAAGAGACAGGGATCATAGGATCATAGACTTAGAGCTGCAAGAGATTTTAGAGTCCATTGAGGCCACACTACTCATTTGATAAATGAAGCAACTGAGGTCAAAAACCAAGTTACTTGCTCAGGACCATATAGTTAATAAATGGTCAAAGCAGGTTTTGAACTTGGGTCTTCCTGACTCCAAGCCTAACACTCTATACTCTGTATAACCTGGGTGTCTGAGGCTCTGGTCCTATTTCTGTCACAGATTTGGAGTATGGCTTCAGGCAAGACTTTTCACTTTCTTGGCTCAGAGTTTCCTTCCCACAAAATGGTTATCTTCAACATTCCTTCTAGGTCTAAATTCCTATGATTCTATGAAGACACATTAGATATGGTGGATGAGAGAGAAGAGTTAATAGAGATACCCAAAATATCCATGCTAGGAGACTGGAAAAATGTTGATATCATCAATGAAAAAGGGAAAGTAGCCCTGGATACTAGTCTTGTCAAGGACAGGAAGAGAGCTATTATCTATTTTTCTTTCTTTAACAATATGCTACAATGACATCTGCTGCCACTTTAAGAATGTGGACCCAGCAATCTTTTTCTCCTTCCCACAACCAGGGTTTGTCTCCAGTTGCTACAGCATATTTCTCAGGCCTAGTTCTCAGATTCCAGTGAAGTCACCACCCACAAAGTATTGTCTGTGGAAGCTGGGTGTTTGGCAGCGGCCTTGTGAAAGAAGGCCCAAGCCCAAACCATAAGAGACATGTCAGCAAACAGTTTAACTTCCTTTTTGCCATGTGGGTGACCAGAGCAACAGGAAGTCTGGTTTTTATTGAAACCTCATGCAAAGTCAGTTCTCAAAATTTGCTTTAATTGGGGAGAAAAAGAGGTCCAGATCCAAGGTGAACTCTAAGCACAGAAGAACTAGCTCATAAAGGTCAGAGTTGAGAAGAGCAGTGAAACAAGGGTGGAAGGAAAGCTGAGGGAGCAGGAAAGAGGCAGAAGAAGTGTCAACAATGAACATGATTTGTTTGTGATGGAAAAAAATCTTCTTTGTATCACAGGGAAAAATTTGGATAGAGAAAGAGGAGAAAAACATTTTGTTCTGACAGCTTTTTAAATAAATATTGGAAGTGGTGAAAATCTGAACATGAAAACCAGGAAAATTTCTGCTGTGGAAATTAAAACATGGTAAAATTATTCTGAATATGAAGTTTATATTGTTAATGGGGAACCAGACTCTGACACAATGAAGGAATGAAACTGGTGTTCCCTATGATCCTTCTTTGAAATGACCAGGACAACCTGTTCTTATGGACACTTTTCTGAATTCACTTCCAGCTTTATACCCCTATGATTCCCAATGATTAATGTTTATATCTGCTAGATCAATATGTCCTCAGTGGCTGGTATTGTTATTACTAATGGCTATTCCCATTTGGGAATTGATGATTAGTTAAGTGATGATTAGTTAAGGTGCCTTGTAATGAGATGACACAGAGCTCCTAAATAGCAAAGTTGGGATTTCAGCCCTGGTGGTTTGATTGCTAGTGGCTAGACCAACATTCTTTCCACCCTACCAAGCAGCTTGCAATGATGGTTGACATAAGCATGACCTAGCGTGCTCTGTCTACCATCTGCAGACAGCCAAGACATTTATCTGATAACTTTCCAGTATATGTAACTTGTCTCAGTGGGATGGCTAAATAATAAACTAGAATCCCAAAATTCATCTTAATTTGGATCCTTGGACAAGTCAGTCACTTAGCTCCTCTGAGTTTGCTCCTCCTTTAAAAATATGAGCTAAAATTTAGATGATATCAATCTATTTCCATGTAATTAATGCAGAAAATAACTAATATCAATTATGCATTATTACAATTATAGAGTACTAAATAATATTAATTAGTGGCAATAATAATATTAATAAATATCTAGAATTTATACAATTCTTTAAAGTTTTCAAAGTGCTTTACAAAATACTTCATTTTATGTTGACAACAACCGTGGGGTGTAGGTGATATTATCATCCCTATTTTACAAATGATGAAATCCAGGACAAGAAATGTTTAAGTAACTTGCACAGGAGCATACAGCTAGCAAGTATCTGAGGAAGGATTGGAACTCAAGTTTTTCTTACCTTAGTTACAGAGCTCTATCCATTGTGCAACCTAGCTGCTTCAAAATAGTAAAGGCACATCGAGTAAACATGTTAAAATTGGGTAGTCATAATTTCCTCTGAATTTCTCCCTTTTTATGCCAAACTAATCTCTGATTCATTTTCTTGGTGTATATGCATAGACTTTTCTATACTGGCAGAAAACAGGACCTATTTTTGTTTACATTTAGCTGATGCCTTTTATTTTTACATCACATAGACATTTCCATTTAAGCAAAGGAGAAGAAACTACGTAAAACTATGTGATAAAAGTCATATCTAACCACATGCAATATTCTACACTCATAGTCTACATCCCACTACTCCAGTGAAACAAGGGATATACATTTCTTTCCTTGGAGCCAAAGCTTCATTTGGGGATTTTATTATGATTACTTTCCTGTAAACATTTGTATACCTTACTGTCCTTTATCTGCTTATCTCAGTCTGCCTCAGTTCATATAAGTCTTCCCATGCTGCATTCCTCGTATTTATCATTTTTGTGGCACAGTGATAGCACTTTTCTGTATGCTACAATTTGTTTAACTCCTCAAAGAATACTCACTTCGTTTCCAGTTCTTCGCTCCCACAAAAAGTGTTTCCATGAATATTTTTGGCCTATATGGAATCTTCTTTTTTGTTCAGAGCATCATTTTAGAAATCAGTGTTACAGTAACTAAGTTTAGAGAGGCAGCATTCCATGGATTGAGCAAATGTCATTAGGCCTACTTAGAGCCTTGGAAGGTACCAGCTACAAATCTATATATTTCTTTTTTTCTTTTTGTCCTTTCACCTAGACATCAAATTAGGTTTGGGCAACTAGGTAGAGCAATGGATAGAACACCAGGCCTAGAATCAAGAAGACTCATCTTCCTGAATTCAAATCTGGCCTCAGGCACTTAAATAGCTGTGTGACTCTGGACAAGTCACTTAACTCTGTTTGCCTCAGTTTTCTCATCTATGAAATGATCTGGAGAGGGAAATGGTAAACCACTCCAGTATCTTTGCCAAGAAAACCCCAAATGGGGTCACGAAGAGGTAAACACAACTGAAAAATGAACAACAACAAAAAAGTTGGTTGCCTGTTGACCTAAAAAAATATTTCTTGACAGGCAAAGAATTTCTCCCAAAGAACAGTAGAACAAAGATATTTATATTAATTTGGCTCCTTATCCCTTCCCCCCACCCCACTTTTCATATGGGACTGTTTTCCACACAGGGGAAAATACTACAGATATGGTGTAGAATATAGAAACAACACTCTGCCAGATAGTGATGATGTTTTGTGTTCTGCCCACCAGCTGAGATTCCTAGTGTTGCCTTTGAAGCACCCCAGGGTGTAACTGATTATTTCACATTCTAAATAAATAAATAAATCCCTCAATTAGAAATAAATACATTTCTGCTACAGGAGCTTTACAACAGTATTCAGTTTTCATCACCAACATGAGAAATGTACATCGGACTTTCTTCATTGACTTAACTGTGTGTTAAACATTTTGTTATTGTCAAAGAATTCACATGGAACTGCTAGCAATGAATTTCCCTGTCTTTCAATGTAAACAATATTTTGGTTGGGGAGAGGAATTAGTTGTAATTTGAGGGCTTTGCTGTCTTTGTAGAAAATAAGGATAAGTGACACTGATTTTACTGTACTTCTACTATCCAACTGGAGATAAGCTAATAAAACCTTTCTGATCTCATGATTACTTGTGTAGTTAAGACTTATATTTCTCTCGAAAACTCTTGATTTTGCTAGCATTCCTGGAGAGACGTCCTAGCTTAGGGACTGGCCTCTGATCAAGGAAGACATACATTCAAGTATCCCCTCTGATTCTTACTGGCTGGTTATTTAACTTCCCACTGCTCTGTGTAACTCTCAAAGGCTACACAGAAATCACAGAAAAGATGCTGACATGCATTAATGATGGGAATTTCTTTATCTGAGTTCCCTATACCAATGAAATCACAGGCCAGTCTTTATCCCCAGGAGAAGTGTCAATACATGTAAAATGAAAGAACCAGTTACAGAAACTTATGAATTTTCATATAACCCTGAGAATATGTAGTTTCTCTCATATGGGTTTTATTTTTGTCTGGGAGCCTATCCAATCTTCTAAGTTTTTATTTTGGGGTTTTTTACCCTCAATGTACAGTAAATGATAAATAGCACCATTTCTGGAAGCAATATCTAAAAACTCATTTCAACTTAAAATTATTGGAATCATATAGTAAGTAACAATAGAGAAACCAAGAACTAAAGTGCACACTTAGAAGAATCAATCAGTAATTATATGGACTCTGATTGCTGTTCTTTGATCAACAAATAGAAGCTAGGGTAAGGAACCCACAAAGGAAAACAAATACAGTATGAAATACACAAAAGGCCTGTGGGCTGGAGTGGTGGCTGATGATGAATGCAACTGCTCTTTTACCTTAGACCTAGGACTAAAGAAATTCACCCTGACTGAGGCACAAGTCTTTGTTCATCTTTGCAATGAACAATTGCACATTTTTCCCATTGAAATACTGAATTCCATGTAATTTTCTTGGTCTGTCTGTATTGTTGCTAAATAGGGCTCTCCATAGGCCACAAACAACTTAAAAGTGAAGGAAAATTTGAGACCATCCAGTGAGAAATAAAAGTTAAAAGCAACAAGAGTCTTTCATTAGTTTCTAGAGTGAATATGTTTCATTAGCAGAGATTTGATGTTGCGGATATGTTTCCTGCCTATACAGTCTTGAGGAGGTTTCTTTTTTATTTTTTTAATAGTCTCTGATCATGGTTGATAAGCAAGCTTAAATAATATGAATATGAATAAGTTTTCCAGTTTGGTGATTTTTCTCCCAACCCAATAGAACTTTAATGCTTTTTACATGATTGTCTTACCTAGAGTTAATTTTTAAGGTAATATTAATTGTATTCTTATGCATTTTTATACATTGCACATATTTTTATTATATTAATGGCATTTATGTTTCCTTTTTCTTTTTCAATCTAATAGTAATATCTCTGCTTATGAGGCTTAGAGAGTAGTGATCTCCTTTGAGAGAAATGAGTATATTGTGTGTGTGTGTGTATGTATTCTTCCTTCCTTTTCTCCCTTCCTTCCTTCCTTCCTTCCTTCCTTCCTTCCTTCCTTCCTTCCTTCCTTCCTTCTTTCTTCCTCCTACCTTCTTTTTTTCTCCCCCCCTCCCCTTCCTTTCTTCCTTTCCTTCTTTTACATCTTTTCCTTCTTTTACCCCCTTTAGTTTGGTTCTCTGTCTCACTCAGGTTGGAAGTAGAGTGGCTGGTCATTGGCCTGATTCCATTGCTCATTAACATTCATGATCCAAGTTGCTGTTTCTAGTCAGGGCCCATCTTTCTTTCCTAAGGCAGACTGGTATCCCTGTGCCCCAGGGCACCCACCATATTGGTGTGATTATTAGTACAGACACCCCATCGGTTTTTGTCCTACTGCAACTTACAATTCCAAAGCTCAAGTGATCTGCCCATTCTAGCCTTCCTAGGTACTAGGGATTATAAGCATTCACCACTACATCCAGTTAGGATGATATCTCTCAAAGGTACATTCAATCCTACAAATTTAAAGTAAGCACTTATTAATTGTGTATCTTTGAAGTGTAAACTCAAGCTAAAGTATTGAAATAAAAGTAATATTTATGGTATAATAATGTCTCCCATTTATATAATACTTTATACATATTATCTCATTTGATCTAGGTGAAGATTAATACTGTTTTATAGATTAGGGCACTTAGGCGCATAATGGTCAAGAGATTTTCCTATAGTCAACCATGCTGAAAGATTCAAATTTATATCTTCATGTCTCAAAATCCAATGCTCAATCTGTTCTGCCAGACTGGCTCTCTGTTTTAGGATTTAAATTAAAGAGAATATAATGCCAGTAATCTAATAGTTTATTCACATTTGTGTATTGGTATTTATATGCTGGTCGAATAGGGAAGAATGGAACTATGCACTAAACAAGGACACAAAGACACAAGTCCCCAACCTGGGATCAATGGATCCCCATTGATAGATTTCAGGAGATACATGAAGTTGAATGGAGGAGAAATTACATCTTCATTTTCTCTAACCTCTCACCAAAATTTAATATTTTCTTTAATCATGCACTAAAAATCCTCATTATTCTGAGAATAAGGTCACAAGCTTTGCCAGACTGCTGAGGGGCCTACAACATTAAAAAAAGTTTAAGAGCCCCTGCTTTACAAGTTGATTCATACCTGGATGAGAACCCGTGACCAAGGCTGCATAATAGCTCTAATTTTTTCTTGCCCGTGGTAGATTCTTAATATTGCTCATTGAACTG
Organism: Trichosurus vulpecula; assembly: GCF_011100635.1. Lineage (NCBI taxonomy): Eukaryota > Metazoa > Chordata > Mammalia > Diprotodontia > Phalangeridae > Trichosurus > Trichosurus vulpecula. The sequence continues at coordinate 59,192,270 of NC_050577.1, forward strand.
AATTGAACTGAACAGTATGATTGAATTAGCCAGCACTGTGCCTAAAATGAGCCATCATTTCAGACCAGGTAAAGGAACCACTCTATTGAGGTTCTTTGCTTTAAAGATGAAGCACCCGTTGGTGTGCCTTATTAATAAGATAGTATATCCTATGAGATTGAGTGACAGCATAGTATGGCAAGTGAGCAATTACCTTATGATTAGAGCTCAAAATGGACCAGGCAAGGAATCAGATAATTATCCTCAAAGATTCTTGAAAGACTGGCCAGGTTCTATGAAATCTCAAACAATGGTGACTTTATTCAAATTCTAAGAAATGGATTAGAATAAAGCTTGTCAATTATAAGCCTAACAATATCTTTTCCTTTCATCTTTCTTTCTTAAGATAACACTTGTTTTACTTGGTCTCATGGTTCCTTTTTTCACTATATAAAAGTTTGACAGTGTATATAAACAAGCATATTATTTTAGTAAAGCAATGTTTTGAAATGTGTTTTTTCCCTTAAAGCAGATGTAGCTTTTGTGTTTAAGCAATATCCTCTGAGAGACAAAGTCAAGTGTAAGAATTTCTTTTTCAGTGGTTTATTATCTAGAATACCAGCTTGAAGCTGCCATCTAAGACCTCTAATGGGGTCATCTACTTAACCGGCTTATCCAGATTTTCTAGTATATGGTTTCCATACAATGGCTGATCATTAATCACAATTCAAGGTACTAATGTAACTTAAAATCAATTAAAATTCTTTTAAATATGTATTTTAAGCTTTGAATTTAAACCTCTAGTAGAGCCTTCAAGTATTCTTATGGGATTCTTTCTCATAATGCAAACTCTCCTAGACTCTCAACAAAAACAAGAAGAAAAAAAAAACTTTTAGCAAGTCTAGAAATATTGGTTTAAAGAAATACATATCTTTTCCTAAAACCTTATTTTAAAATCATTGTTAACAAATAAGAGAGTTTAGAGTACAGTTACAAGAATAACTTTTTTTGGTAAAGAAAGCCCTTGTCAGAAATTGTAACATGTGCTTTCTAAAGCAATGAGGACCATTGGCAAGCCAAGTTGGAAAATTTGAGATGCAATTTAAGTATAAATGTCACTATAGTTATGGAAACTATTCCAAATATTCTCTTTTCACCTTAAGCCTTCCATGCTTTCGATTCTCCCTGCTCCATAAGCTAAGAACCTTGCCCCTTTACTGAAAAAAAAAAAAAAACAAGAGAGACCATTCAAAGTAAGCTCCATCCAATTTAATGTTCTTCTTTTCAAAATTCCTTGATACCATCTCCCACTAGCTTCCTTTCCCCAGTCTCTAGTGATTGTTCTTGACAAAGCTGTTTCTTCTACATGTGCACTTTATCCTATTTCCTCCAGCATATCACTTTCTCAATCATTTCCTCCCTCTTCCCCAAACTCATCTTCAGCTAACCTGCTTCCTTTTACCATGTCAAGTCCCATTCATTCAAAAAAATACCTTCACTAAATTAAAAAAAAAATTACCTCACTAGACCCTACCACTCTCTCAAGTTATATATCCATCAAACTTTGGAATAGGTTGTCTTAACTTCTTCTCCTCTTACTTCTTAACCCTTGGCAATCTGACTATGTGTATGTATATATAAACATATATATATATGTATATGTTACATATATATCTACACACATAAATATATATGTATCTATATGTATATAATACCACATATTTGTGTATATATGTATGTGTGTATTAGCCCATAAACATCCTATTTGATATTTCAATGGATTGTCATAGAGTAGAGGTGATCTTAGGTACAGAAGGCTATGGCAGTGGAGGGTAAGTTGTGAATGGTTCAACCAAGCTGGAAAGGCTTTAAGGATGAACTGTATGGCAGTCTTCCATAAGCAACATAAGCTAAGTTCAGATGTCTTCCCCTTTCTGCATTCTGGGTCCAGTTACTGTGCTGTCTTCTGAAACTTTGCAGCACCTATGTTCTGATAGATGGACACAATTGACTATCTGACTGTTAAAATCTGGTGTACAAAAATCAAAATATCAAAATCCCCAAATAGGTATTTTCTCATCTACTTTCTGTGTCTCTTTTTCATACCTCACTTAATTTAGATACCTAGATTAGAATAAGGAATATTTTGGGTTTTTATATGTGTGAAAGACTCTTTGTTTGAACAGAGCTTGTAAATACGTATTTGGTTATATTGACCCAAATTCTATTTTTAAAATAATCAAGAATTGTTAGGCAAAGAATCTTATATTCTCTTCACAGTTCAATCAATTATATGACTGGGGAAATGTGACATTTTCTAGAAAGTCTCTCTGAAAAACTTGCCTATTCTCTGCTCATACTATCATCAACAGTGATCTTACTCTGAGCATAAATCATTCTTATAAAGATTTTTATAGAGATGAGCTAGTAGGCATATTGGTCAGTAGCTGCTAATATCTTCTTACTCTTTTTTCATTCTTTGACAGTTTCTCTTCTCTGAGACTTTCAGGGACTTTTTGCTTTTGTTTTTATTTAAACCATATATAGCAGAATATGTTGCACTCAGTATGCCTGGTTTGTGATTAGTGTTTAATAAATATTTGTTAGATTGAATTGGATTGCATTAGATTTACTATTCAGTAGTTCTAATACCATTTTCCTTCATTACTTCTGTCAGCATAATTTGCCTTTTTAAACATTTGGTCTTTTACCAAACTCTCTGCAGGTTTCTTTTGCCCTCAGATGCCCACCAGTTTATTAGGAGATGACACTGCCTCTAGCTTTCCTAGATCCTCCTCCACTATGATTTGTATATGCAATGATAGTCATTTTATATCCATGTTCCTCTGCTTAGCCTGGAGATCAAGAGTTTATTGACTGAGATCATCTCTGTGTAATTTCAGCCTCCTCATTGTGGTAACTGTTTTACATCAGCTAAATCCTTACTAAGAAATTATGATAAATGTATTTTGTCCATTTCTCATTTAATTTTGGAGTTGACATTTTATGTAAACAAGTCATCTATGACTGCCTGCAGTGTCTTCTGCTTACTTTCATTCTTTATCTACCTTGGGGTTGTTTTTGACTGTTGCCCTAATGATTGATGGTATAAAAAATTTCTGAATTACAGGGGTGAAGCTCATGAGTAATATACAAGCCTTTGGTCTCTTTTACTTCCTGACCCTTGAATCTTTGTCCTCCCCCTGTACCCACTTTCTCACTGAAGACATCACATGTCAGGAAACATGTTCAACAGTTTTTGAGGATCTTGTGAGGTTTATCATGGGATTTTTTCTTCATCCTTTATATATATATTGGTGCATAAAATATAACTATCTTCATGATGGCCTTTTCTTAAGCTTATCATGAGCATTATAAGGTGAGATGAAAAAATTTCAATGAAATTATGCTTTTATTGCTTTTGGAAACATCATGCAACTAATTTCACTGACTCTTTTATCCTCCCTCCCTAGGGAGAACCTCTGAGCCATATTTTCATTTATCTTCAACTTCTTTAGATCTACTGTTTAAATTTATAGGGAAAATGGCAATATTGATACATTCATTTTCTTCAGTAACATATCCACTCATGGGTCACTGAACAAAGATTGCTCATTAAGAGCATCAGGCATTAAATAATGTTCATAAATGTTCTAGGAACTGTTTGATTCTTAGCATCTTTTGCTCCTGGGATTATACTTATATTCTTGGAGTATTCAACTAATAATAGAATATTCTCTATACTAACAGGACAGAGACTGTGGAAGCAAATTTTGTAATAGTATTGTGAGTTAGTCAGTGAATTAACAATTTGTATTTTATAACTATGGTAACTGTAGTATTTGAAGTGAGGCTGATAAATGAAATTATGCCCTGGAATGGGATATATGGATTAGCATCTTACCTCCAGCACTCTCAACTAGATATGCAGGATTGCAAGGTTTTATTCTCAATTATATATTTTTAGAAACTGCTTAAGACTCCTAAGCCTTCAACAAAGTAGCCAGACCATAAACCTCAATTTTCCAAAATCCTGCTCTGTGATGATTTTTGAAATGAGTTTGTACTCCAAACTCATGTTGCCCTTGGCTACCATGTCCCTCCGCTTGGCAAGGAGATCAAGCGTTTTCTGGCTGAGGTTGTTTCTAAGAAATATCAGCCTCCTCCTTGTGGCATTCGTGATTAATAGAAATCATAGGTGCTCATGCTAATGTTAGCAAAGGATGACAAATAAGAAGCAGAATATAAGAGTTTTCCACCAAAATTTCACAATATAAAGAGTAGAAAGCTATGAAACTATATTCTCTTTAAGAGATATTTTAAAAAATAATTCCAATCCAACATGTACTTTTTAAGTGACTACTGTGTTCAGTAGTAGGCATTAGAGATACAAACATATGAGAAGTTAGAGTTGTCCTTCAAAAACAGTGGAGCTTATTTTTGAATCCCCAGTGCCTAACACAGTGCACATGAGATTTGCATAATAAATGCTTATGGATATTTTTATTGATGCTAAATACTTACATAATAAAAGCATCTATAATTTCACTGGTATGGGGCTACTCTCCACATACAGAGACGGCAAACCTTCTTTCCTTTATTAGATGATAGTCCTAGGCCTGTGACATGATATTGCATCTATAATATGCCCTTGTTAGTAGGAATCTAAACTATAGACAGACATTTTCTTTTCTTTTTCTTAACTTTAGACCAGGAGTTCTCAAAATTTTCTGTGTCATGGACCCCTAACACAATCTCTTAAAATCTCTGGACTTCTCAAAATAATGCTTTTAAATGGGAAAAAATACATAGGATTACAAAGGAAAACAATTACATTGAAATGTAACCTTTTAAAAATATTTTTTTTAATTTCCTAGACTTCAGATTTAGAACCTATATTTAGATAAAGACAATATTTTCTATCAGTAAATTTACACGTATATGTATATATGCATTTATGTGGCTATGGATGTATGTGTCAGGGGCTTATAAGGGGGGATCGATTGCTGCCCTGTGTTCTTGAAGAGGACCAAAATGACATCACTATGTTGGAGTCAAGATACAGTGTGTGTGTGCATGTGTGTGTGTGAGTGGCTGAATGGACCAATACGAGCTCAGAAGGCTCTATCACAGATTGGGCACAAATAATGCATAAGATTATTTGGATTGGAGATGACTCTAAATTTTTACATCTCAGGTTTCTTTTGAACTACAGCCATTCTGTTTCACCCATAGGGCAATATGCCTTATTTGATGCAGGAATCCCATGCTGGATGGTGCTTTGCCAGCATCTCCCACATTACTCAATCGATTCCAAATTTCTTCAGACAGATCTTGAGAGTGTCCTTATATCACTAGTCTGACCAATATATGAGCATCGGCCTTGTGTGAATTCTCCATAAAATAGTTTTTAGGCAAATATACATCTGGTATTTGAACAACATGACCAACCCATCAAAGTTGTGTTCTCTGCAATAGGGTTTGAATGCGTGACAGTTTAGCTCAAGAAAGGACCTTGGTACCTGGTACCTTGTCTTAAAAAGTGATCTTCAAAATTTTTTTTGAGATAATTCAGATAGGAGAAATTCTGTTTCCTGGCATGGCACTGGTATACTGTCCAGGTTTCATAGGCATACAGCAATGAGGTCAGCACAGCAGCTCTGTAGACCTTCAGTTTGGTAGGCAGCCTATTACCTCTTCTCTCCCACATTTTCCTTTGGAGCCTCCCAGTGAGTTAGCTGTGATCATACATGAATCAATGTATGTGAGTAAATCTATGTGTACATTCATAGAAAGTGTACTGCCAAGGTAAATGAACTTATCCACAATATTCAAAATTTCTCCATTTGCTGTAACTAATGGTTCATGCATAGATGGCGTGGTGCTTATTGGTGGAGAACCTGTGTTTCCTTAGTGTTAATTGTTAGGCCAAATTTAGTACAAGCATCAGAGAATGGACCCATACTTTGTTGCATCTCATCTTCAGAAACTGCATTGAGTACACAATCATCTGTAAACAAGAAATCTTGCACCAGCTCTCCTTCCACTTTATCGTGGAGGCTTGTAGCCTTTTCATGATAAATAATTTGCTATTGTTGTGGTAGCTGAACTTGATACCATTTTGTCATCATTGAAGGCATCTGACAACATTGTTGAAAATATCATGCTAAAAAGTGTGGGAGAAAGCACATATTCTTGTTTCACCCCATTAGTGACTGGGAAAGCTTGAGAGCATTGTCCATTATCCAGAACCCAGACTAGCATGTCTTCATGAAACTGAAGCACAATACTGATAAACTCTTCTGGGCACCCACATTTTCCCCTAATTTTCCACAAGTCCTCGTGACTAAAAGTATCAAACGCCTTTGTCAGATCAATAAACATTGTGTACAGACCACTGTTCTGCTGGTGGCATTTCTCCTTGAGTTGCTGGGTAGCAAGCAGCATATCAATCATTCCTTGGCTCTTTCTGAAGACACACTGGCTCTCAAGTAGATGACCATCTTCCAGATGAAGGATCGAAGGACTCTGGCAAGAATCTTGCCAGCGGTGTCTAAGAGAGAGATAGTCCTGTGATTGTCATAAGACAATAGGACCTTTATAAAAATGGACACTGGAGACATCCTTGAACTCCTGAGAGATAACCTCCTCTTGTAATATGACCTGGAGAATTCCAGTCAGCTATTATATGACCAGTGGACTCCTGGCTTGTAGATTTCAGCTGGAATAGAATCAGTACCAGGTACTTTGCCACATGAGAGGAGCCAAATGGCATTCAAAACCTCTTCTTCAGTTGGAAGTTAGTCTGGAGAAGGATTAAATTCAACCTGAGGTAAATAGTCATTGTCTGTAACATTGATTGATGATGGTCTGTGTAGGACACTATGGAAGTGTTCAGCCCATCTCTCCAGAATCATGTCGTTATCACTAATCGATGTAACTCCATCAGCACAGAGTAGTTGAGATACACCGTAGTTCTTTGGCCCATGATAGCCAAGGCTATCAGGGCTTTTATAATGATAAAAGTCCTTTGGATTTTCAATATAAGTGTAAAACTGAATTTTGTCTGCCTTCTTACCAAGCAAAGAATCTTGCATCTCTCTAAGCTTTGCTTGTACTTTATTTTGGATGGAATTTAATGCTGCCTTCTTTGAGATGGATGAACTATACTGCTGGTAAGCCCTGTGGAGTTCTTGTTTTTTCATTTAGCAGCTTATGAATTTCCCTATCAATTTTATCAAACCAATCTTGATGTTTTTGAGTATTGTGACTGAGATGAGCAAATGCAGTGCTGTACACCAAATCTCTGAAAGCTGACTACTTCTTTTCTGCTCCACTGTTGCCAGTAGTGTGTTGGCCCAGCTTTCCCTCCAAATTAACAACACACTGTTCACAGAGAAGTGCTCTAATGTGTTGACATTAAGTATTCTGGTAGTCTTCTTGCCTTAGAGCTTCTGCCTTTGTTGAATGTGAATATTTGGCTTGGTCCAGCACTCTGTGCCACACATTGGCTTCATCACCCTCACATCTTATCCCCCTATGATGACATAGACTAGTAAATGCCAATGTTTATGGCAAGGGTATATCCATGAAGTTTTTTTGCATTCAGATAAACAGAAGACGGTGTTGGTGATGAGGTCATGAAATGAACAAGTCTTCAGTAGTAAGTGACAATTGCTATTGCTGTTTCTAATTTCACTCTTCCCAAGAACTGCCTGCCATGTCTGGTAGTCTGTGCCTACTCTTGCATTAAAATTAAGCAGAATTATAAGCCTGTTCTCTTTCAGCACCTTGAGGATGAGGGTCTCCAGGTCATCATAAAATTTTTCTTTGACTTCAAGGTCCATCATGGTGGGAACATATACACTGATGATGGTGGCATGGTGCTTTCCTGCAAGTGTCAATCAAATTGTCATGGATCTGTCATTCACTCCTTTGAGGGGGCATACAAGCTTGTTGACTAGATTAGTTTTAATTGCAAAACCTAGGTCAACTTCACAGTGTTCGCATTCACTGTAGCCATTCCAGAAAAACATGTATTCAGCTACAACTTCAGTAAGCTGGCCTTCATTTGCCAGCCTTGTTTCACTCAAGGCTGCTATTTGAATGCAATACCCACTGATTTCTCTTGCAACAAGAGCTGTTTGTCTTTCAGGTCTACTGGACTTCATATTGTCTGTGAGCATGTGCACATTCCATGTACTAATAGTGAGTACAATCATCTTTGCAAAAGTTTTTGTACATTTTTTTGTGTGTATTTAAACTGCAGGGATCCCTGCCTGCTGTAGTAAGCAGTCCAGGGTTGGAAGAAGCAGTCAAATTTTAAGGTGCCTTTTCTAGCCCCTTATTCACAACAGGAGCTGAGCAGTGAGGTCCTTAAAAAGACTGCTCAGACACCCAGGGAACTGCCAAATCCTCCTGTTGCTTCCAGAGATAAGACAACACTATGGCATGGGCTACCTGTGTGTAAGTTTGTGACTACAGCTCTCAGTGTATCTGTACCTGCTGCTTCTTCACTTGCCTGTTGCCACAGGACTTTGAGATATGTAAAAATAGTAAAATGGTGTGGGTGATGTCTTTTGTTTCACACAAAAATTGAATGGAAGTGAGAGTCGTGTGAAGTCATTGACCTCACTCTCTCTTCCTGAGTCATCAAAGTGCAGTGGCAAGACAAAATCAAGATTACTGGTACGGCTTAAGATGTAGTGGAAGACTTTGACATTTTCAATATACAGCCAAGCTCTAGTGGATGAGTCAGGTGGACACCAAAGGGGGAAAGCAGCCCTGAAAAGGGCTCAGCAGCCCTAACACCAGTGTTCTCTGAACGTACTTTATATGCCCCCACACACAAGTGCATGTGTGTGCATATGTGTCTGCATATGTATATATGTACATGTGTATAGATATAGATATATATATACATATACACATGTCTATATCTATATATGATAATGCATGCATGTATCTATAATGTATATATGTGTATAAAGTAATAATGTATGTGTCTCTATGTAGGTATGTAATAAAAAAGTGCCAGGAAATATGCAAGATCCTCTCATTTAAAAACAACAAAAGGAAATAATCTTTGCCTTCATGGAGTTTCCATTTGACTCATCAATGGACAGTAGAGGTTGAAAGCACAAAAGAAAAAGAAGAGTGTTGAAGAGTTGATTAGCAGTTGCCCAGCCTCACTTATTCTTTATCCCTGTTTGTTTACTCTGGTTTTGTTATCTCTTGCTTCTGTCCTAAATGAACTCTTATCTTTCCCATTCAGAGTATCCCCAGGAAGCTCAAACGAATATATCTAAGGCTCCATCATTTCCCCAAAGGGTTCCTCTTATCCTATGTTGATTCACATATGGCAGAGTAGATCTCTACTAAAAAAACTCTTAGATAATCTAATTTGTATTCTTTGGATTACAGAGATTTTATTTAATATGCCATTTTTGTTTGTATTTGTTTATATGTTTTCTACACCAGTAAATTGTAAGCTCATTGAGAGTGTTGCGTAGTCACGTCAGCTATGTCTGATTCTTCATGACACCATTCAGGGATTTCTTGGCAAAGACACTGGAGCAGTTTGCCATTTCCTTCTCCAGTTCATTTTACAGATGAGGAAACTGAGGCAAACAGGGTTGAGTGACTTGCCCAGAGTCACACAGCTAGTAAGTGTCTGAAGCCGGGTTTGAACTCAGGAAGATATCTTCCTGAATCCAGGCCTGGTGCTTTATCCACTGCACCACCTAGCTGCCCTCATTTGGAGTAGGGACTTTTTTTGTTTGTTTTATTTTTTGTTTTATTTTAACCTTTCATTGTATCCCTAGAACTTGGCACAGTGCTTAGCACATATTAGATGCTTAATAAATGTTTATTGATGAGTAACTGATATTGATTTATGGTTTTTGATAGCTGTAATGAATAAACATAAAATCATAAATTTTTTCTACCCTTGGAGTTTTTAATAATAACAACAGTAGCACTTTATATAGCACTATGCACCAGGCACTATGCTAAGCACTTTATAAATATTATACTATAAGAGCCTCACAACGACCTTGGCGAGTAGATGTTATTATTGTAAAAATGAGGAAAGTGAGACAAACAGAGGTTAAATGACTTGCCCGAGGTCCCAGAGATACTAAGGCCCGATCTGAACTCTGATCTTCCTGATTCCAGGCCCAGAGCTCTATCCACCGTGCCACCTACCTGCTTTTAGAGAGGAAACTTTGGTGTGCAGATGTTTGGCCCTTCGGTATGTCAAATGTAGAGCAGCAGCTAGACATTTTTATCACTGAAGACCAAAATGGTTTTTTGATGAGACAGTTGTTCTAGTAAGAATAGAGAAAACCTGGGCTGCCTGGGTCAATTGATGGGAGGACCCATGGTGAGCAACAGCTCGTGCAATACTGCACTGGGCTTGGTGGCTTACCCATGCCAAAGAACCCTGGAGGTGTTGTTTGTACTACATGGACTACCGCATGGTAGTAGACCCTAAGATAAGCTATGAAGGTGGCAGACACAATGCTGTGCACAACACATGCCCTCAGAATCCACTCTGAATCAATTGTCAGGACCTCAAGGGAAGGTTGTCTGGCCTCCATCTTAGTTACAGCTTTCCTCATGGACTGTCTTGGATATTGATAGATTTTGCCCCTCCATGCCTGAAATCACTGGTTTCAAATGTTGAAAAGATCTGTAGTTTCAAGAAGGTGTCAACAATCTAAGTCTGAGTGATCCTCAAGTGAACCAAGTGAGACAGGTGGGGGCCAAGCCCCAAGTTGGGCCTTAAAAGAATTGGAATTGGAAGATAATCTACCATCCTCAGAGAGCCAGATTCAAAAGTAGTATTACTTTTTTTTTTTGGAGGAGGGAAGGCAGGGCAATTGGGGTTAAGTGACTTGCTCAACGTCACACAGCTAGTAAGTGTGTCAAGGGTCTGAGGCTGCATTTGAACTCAGATCCTCCTGACTCCAGGGCCAGAGCTCTACTCACTGCACCACCTAGCTGCCATGGAAAGTAGTATTTCCTTCAAAGTATAATCAATTGTATTTTGAATATGAAGTTTCTTGGGTGATTGCCTGATCTTTGCACTTTTCAATGTGGAAAATACACAATTGCATAAGGGACAATCTGTAAAGATGCATTGGGATATTCCTGTGAGAAGAAAGAGGGGTTATATTTGTTGTATTGAATTAAATCTTGTAGAAGAGGTATGATAGAAGGATCCCTTTCATAAAAATAATGTTTCTAGTAAAATGGAAATAAAGTAATTTTTAAAGTTAAGAAAATTAATTTCTGGGCCTAGTCCTGTCACTAACTAGACATATGGCCTGATAATACATGGTTTGGAATCAGAAGAATGGAGTTTGAGTCCTTTCCCTGATGTTGGACAAAGCACTTAAACTCTCTGATGCTGCATTTCTCTACCGAAAAGGTGGTGAAAACATTTAGTCTTCCCATTTCCAAAGGGTAATGTGAGAGAGTAAGATATAAATGTGTATTTTTTTTATTTTTTTAAAAATTTTATTTATTTAATATTTTTAGTTTTCAGCATTGATTTCCACAAGATTTTGAATTACAAATTTTCTCCTAATTTCTACCCTCCCCCTCACTCCAAAATGGCATATATTCTGATTGCCCTGTTCCCCAGCCAGCCCTCCCTTCTGTCCCCCCACCCCCCATCTCCTTTTCCCTTACTTTCTGGTAGGGCAAGATCAATTTCTGTGCCCCATTGCCTGTATATCTTATTACCCAGTTGCATGCAAAACCTAATTTTTTTGAACATCTGCTTTTAAAACTTTGAGTTCCAAATTCTCTCCCCTCTTCCCTCTCCACCCACCCTCCCTAAGAAGGCAAGCAATTCAACATAGGTCACACATGTATCATTATGTAAAACCCTTCCACAGTACTCATGTTGTGAAGGACTAACTATATTTTGCTCCCTCCTATCCAGTCCCCCTTTATTCAATTTTCTCCCTTGACCCTATCCCTTTGATTACCTCCTCCCCCTATCTAACCTCCCTCCCATCATCCCCCCCTTTTTAATCTCCTTCCTCCTTCTTTCCTGTGGGGTAAGATACCCAATTGAGTGTGTATGTTATTCCCTCCTCAGGTCAATTCCAATGAGAGCAAGATTCACTCATTCCCCCTCCCCTGCCCCCTCTTCCCTTCCAATAAACTGCTTTTTCTTGCCACTTTTATGTGAGATAATTTACCACATTCTATCTCTCCTTCTCTCAATGTATTCCTCTCTCATCCCTTAATTTGATTTTTTTAGATATCATCCCTTCAGATTCAACTCACCCTGTGCCCTCTGTCTATATATATATATATATATATATATATATATATATATATATATATATATATATATATATATATATATATATATATATATATATATATATATATATGTTCCCTTCAGCTACCCTAATACTGAGGTCTCCGGAATTATACATATCATCTTTCTATGTAGGAATGTAAACAAAACAGGTCAAGTTTAGTAAGTCCCTTATGATTTCTCTTTCTTGTTTACCTTTACATGCTTCTCTTGATTCTTGTGTTTGAAAGTCATATTTTCTATTCAGCTCTGGTCTTTTCACTGAGAAATCTTGAAAGTCCTCTATTGTATTGAAAATCCATATTTTGCCTTGGAGCATTATACTCAGTTTTACTGGGTAGGTGATTCTTGGTTTTAATCCTAGCTCCATTGACCTCTGGAATATCATATTCCAAGCCCTTCGATGCATTAATGTAGAAGATGCTAGATCTTGTGTCATCCCAATTGTATTTCCACAATTCTCAAATTGTTTCTTTCTGGCTGCTTGCAGTATTTTCTCCTTGATCTGAGAACTCTGGAATTTGGCTACAATATTCCCAGGAGTTTTCCTTTTGGGAATTTTTTCAGGAGGCGATTGGTGGATTCTTTCAATTTATATTTTACCTTCTGGCTCTGGAATATCAGGGCCATTCTCCTTGATAATTTCTTGAAAGATGATGTCTAGGCTCTTTTTTTATCATGGCTTTCAGGTAGTCCAATAATTTTTAAGTTCTCTCTCCTGGATCTATTTTCCTGGTCAGTGGTTTTTCCAATGAGATATTTCACATTGTCTTCCATTTTTTCATTCTTTTGGTTCTGTTTTATAACATCTTGATTTCTCATCAAGTCACTAGCTTCTACTTGCTCCAATCTAATTTTTAAGGTAGTATTTTCTTCAGTGGTCTTTTGGACCTTCTTTTCCATTTGGCTAATTCTGCCTTTCAAGGCATTCTTCTCCTCATTGGCTTTTTGGAGCTCTTTTGCCATTTGAGTTAGTCTATTTTTTAAGGTGTTATTTTCTTCAGTATTTTTTGGGTCTTCTTTAGCAAGTCATTGACTTGTTTTTCATAGTTTTCTTGCATCACTCTCATTTCTCTTCCCAATTTTTCCTCTCCTTCTCTTACTTACTTTTCCAAGTCCTTTCTCAGCTCTTCCATGGCATGAGACCAGTTCATGTTTTTCTTGGAGGCTTTTGATGTAAGCTCTTTGACTTTGTTGACTTCTTCTGGCTGTATGATTTTGTTTTCTTTATGACCAAAAAAATTTCAGAGTCTGAATCTGAGACCATTTTTCCCTGCCTGTTCATGTTCCTAGCCAACCTTGAGCTCTTTGTCAGGGCACAACTGCTTGTAGAGAGTACTTCATCCCAAGCTTGAGGGGCTGCACTGCTATTTTCCGAGCTACTTTTACACAACAAGCTCTGCCACACCAGCGCTCTTTATCCCCCAAGATCTGCCAACCAGTATTGTGACCCAGATCCAGGCAGGGCAAAGCAGGCTTTGCACTCCTGCTCTAATCTGCAGCTTAATTCCTCCCACCAGGTGAGCCTGGGGCTTGAAGCAACTGCAGCTCCAGCTCTGGAAGCAGCCTCAGAGCTGTACCACCCCCACTGCCACTGGGGTACTGGCCTACTGTGAACTCCTTTCACAGTGTCCCAGAAGCTTTTCCCACTAACCTTCTCTGTTGTTTTTGGTGTTTGTGGATTGAGAAATCTGGTAACTGCCACAGCTTACTGATTCAGGGCCCTACTCCTGTTCTGCCTGGCTCCTGGTATGGTTGTTCCTGGCACAGCCCATGCTGGGCTCTATTCTGCTCCCAGTTCCATGCAATAGACCTTCCCAGAGACCATCCAGGCTGTCCTGGGCCACAGCCCTGCTTCCCTTTGCTATTTTGTGGGTTCTGCAGCTCTGGAATTTGTTGAAAGCCATTTTTATAGGTGTTTGGGGTGACCAGGTATGGTGTGGGGGGGGAAGGTGGAGGGAGCTTAAACAAGTTCCTGCTTTTCAGCTGCCATCTTGGCTTCACCTCCTCTAAATGTGTATTATTATGATGATTATAACTTTATCCAATAAAATGGGGAGATTAAATTAGGTAATAGATTATAAATTGCTTGAGGAGCAGGTGTTGACTACAAGATGTAAGTCACAGAACCCTAAGCTCCTCAAGAACAGGAAATGTTTTGATTTTGTCTTTGTCCTCTAGAATTTCACACAGAATACATATTAGATGTTGAATGAATGAATCAATGAATCAATGAATAAATGAATTGGTGACTTCTAAGTTCTTTCAGTTTTAACTTTCTCCAATCCAATTGCCAGTCCGCTGATAAAAAGAAGTACTAATGTAAATTTTTAAATTAAACTATTATGAGAATGATAAACATCATGCCCAATATACCCTGTGACTTCCTGACAGTGAGCACATTATGAGGAAGAAGTGTTAGACTTTATAATATAATGTTGTCGTCTCCTCTGGGAGCCAATGAATTTGTGATTGTCTCAGAGTGACAAAATGATTTATAATCTTCCATATGTACTGCCATCTACCTGGCAGGAGTAATGTCTTTTCCTGGCAGGCTCAGGTGGGAGCAGACCATTTTGATGGATAAAAAGACCAAACTAAGATTACAAAAGAAGAGGATTTTGTAATCTTTTTTTTTTTTTGTGATTATTTTTTTCTTAACGAGTTATGTGGCATCCTGCATCCAGTGAAGTATGGTCATCACTCAAGTGTTTCAATTGAAGCCTGATTAATTTTATCACCACCTTGCAGATTCAAAAATTTGAAAGGTATTTATGAGCAAACAGCACTGAAAACTAGATACACAGCTCAACTTGGACTGGGACAAATGACCACTTTCAGGAGAGACCACAGAACTGATCTAGTAGAATAGTTCTGCTGTCCAACATCTAACGATACCTTCAGACATGGATTTAGCCTGTTCTAGCAAGTGGCCCAATTTCTGCATTTCTACAGACTCTCTTTTGTAGATGAATAGCTTTCAGTTGACTTGGAATTTAAAATATCTTAAATCAAGAAAAGGTTGTGACAGAAAAAAATAAGAAAGAAGCTCCTTATAGCAATGAAAATTAAATATAGGAGGGAATGAGGTCATGGAAAAGTATAGCTGAAAATAATCAAATACAGAAAGGAATTCAGGAAGGATTGAGTTAGCAGGAAAATAAGAAAGATAGTGAGGTATAGCTATTCTTCTGTGTGTACTGTGTCTTGGTTCTTGAATATTATTGAATGTTTTCTGCTTTATGAAAGCTGTACAAATATTTGACATAGATACACAACAGAGAAATGTAGCCTTTCCCCTTAGTTTATTTCACATAGCTATGTAGAACATTAGCTTTTTCACCTATAAAATGGGGTTAATGGTCATATCAATCAGTACTGTCTCCAGGAGTTTTTGTCAAGATTGAATCTAATGAAACTGTATGTAAATGCCTTTTCAATTTATGATATAACTTACAAATATGTGGCATATTATTTTCAAAATTCAGGAACCAATAAGGGCCTATTATATGGCACTGTCTTAGATATAAAAGATAAGGAAAGAGATAGTGCTAACCCAGTGACTGTATCAGTACAAAGAATGACTGGATGAGGAAATTCCTTCTTACAAATGCAAATAAAATTCTCTACAATTTACAGTCAGAAAGAGTTGCCTAAATTTGAGCACACACTAAGATATTAAATGGCTTTCCTAAGGTCACACAGCCTCTATTTGTAAAAGGCAAGACTTCTCTCTCCACCTCCTTCCCTTTCTGCCTCCTTTCTGATTCAGACTGACACTATCCACTACCCTATGCTGATCCAATCCTTTCTCTCCAGAAATTAGAATTCTAATAGGGGGAATTAGTTGTGTTTTGTTGTTGTTCTGTTGTGTCTGACTCTTCATAATCTCATTTGAGCTTTTCTTGGTAGATACTGGAGTGGTTTGCCATTTCCTTCTTCTCCATCTTGTTTTAAAGATAGAGAAACTGAGGCAGATGGGATTAAGATTTTTCCAGGGTCACACAGCTAATAAGTGTCCAAAGTCAAATTTGCACTCAACCCCTTCTGACTCCAGGACCAGCACTCTGTTTGATGTACCACCTAGCTGCCCAGGAGAAATTAGACAAGTAAACAAATAACTCTTTTATATAATGGGAAATATGTACAAAGAAGCACAAAGTAGATGCTTAATAAATGCTTAATGATAATGTTAATGATGGCATTTGTTTTACACACAAGAGACAGAATGAACTCAAAAATCACCAGGAAAATTATTTTCACTTAAAGCCCAAACATCTTGGACTTGAATGTCTTGCAGTGTAATCTATCTAAGCCAGGGGTTCTTAACTTTTCTGTGTCATGAACATTTGAGAAAACAATTATAAAGGGCTTAGCTTAGTGCCTTTCACATAGTAGCTGCTTAATAAAGACTTTGCTTTCCTTCTCCCCAGCCTCTTTGGCAGTCTGATGAAACCCAGAGACCATTCTTAGAATAATGTTTTTACATTCATAAAATAAAATGTAGAGGATTACAAGGAAAACCAATTATATTATAGTAAGTATGAAATTAATTCTGATCTAAGTTCATGGAGTGCTTGAAAGCTATCACAGACCCTAGGTTAAAAACTCTGAATCTAGGGAATGGGACATCATGATTTAATTTAAAGAGCTCTGGACTTGAATCTGACTTCTTATCCTGTCTCAGTTTGTAACTTAGATTTTGAGTTTGGCCAAGTCATTTGATATGTCAAGATTGGCAGAGAGATTATAAAGTTAGAAAGCAGCTATTAACCACCTATTAACTATTAGTCACTATGCAAGGCATTGTGGTAACTGCTGGGAATAGAAAGGAAAAAAGGAAAAACAGTTTCATCTCTCAGGGAGTTATATTTTACTGAGTGAAGTTGCAACATTTAAAGAAAATGCAATATACAAAATATAATTTAACTAGGAAGCTATTGCTAACAAGGGAAGCAGAAAGGGTCTTATAAGAAGTAACCCTGGGTTTGGATCTTGAAGGAACCTAAGGATCTTTAGAGGATAAGGTGAGGAAGGAAGGAATTACAAGCATGAGAGACAGCTTCTGCAAAACCATGAAGGAAAGAAATGGAATGTTCAGGGACCAGCAAAGGAAGCAGTTTGGCAGGGGTGGAGAATTTGTTCAAATACATTCTGACTCTCCTCCATTTGCCTGCCATGATGCTAATTGTGTCTCCTATTTTTTTTCTCATTTACTTTGTACTTCAGTGTTGGCAATGGTTGAGATAAAACCATAGGTCTCCTATATTTGGTTTGACCTCCAAATGCCATCAGCTGATGATGTTGATTTTATCCAGAAGGATGCCATTAATAACAATCATGGATTTTTCAAGAAGGAAAGAAAGAAAACGCACACTTGAACCAATATTTCCTTTGGAAGATAAATCTCTTAAGTGTTGTTCTGTTAATGTTTTATTTGGCTGAGTGGTAACAAGTCTGTTTAGAGAACGGACCATAGACCATTTTTTAAACTAGAAATCATTCAATGTATTTATCTATTTCGGGGGCATTTAGCCATTAGTGTTATTTTAGGACAGTGAACTCTCTCCTCCATGTCTATAGCCTTAAGTGTCTGTTATTCTCACTTGACACTTGCTCCCATGCATTATTTCTTATTAAATGACTATTTCATCGTTGCCTTATATTTTTCTTTTAAATGTGAGTCTTATCTGCCAAAAAAATTGTATGGCTCTTCTGGGCAGTACCCATGTGGCAGAATTCTATATCTTTGAGGTATAACTCAGAGTGTATGCTCAAAAAATGTTTGATGGCAGATATGAAAATTCTCTTAATCAGAACACCAAAGAATTAGCCCCTTTCCTTTTTTTGCTTACTCAGGAGCTAAATTCTCCTCTCAAAAATCTACTCTCTTGTCAATTTGATTTTACTTTTTTTCTCAGAGATATCATCTTTCAAGTACGGAACCAGGATGGTTTAAATTCACTAAGAAGGCAAATTAAAAGCTGTTATTTACAGAAGAGAATTTTTTTTTAAAAAAATGGTAAGGTATTTTAAAGTCATGTGCTGCAAATACTGATATAAAAATGAAAGCAATCCCTGCCCACAGGGAGCATACAGTATATTGAGGGAATACATGTTCACTGAGAAGTATGTGCAAGAGAGTGAGAAAACACGAACAAATGAGCAGAATTGGCAAAGACTTAATCTAGAAGGTGATACCTGAATTGTGCTTTGAAAGAAACTAGGGATTCTGAGAGATAGAGGTTACAAATGAGTGCATTCCAAACATGGGGGACCACTTATACAAAGTCATGGAGATAGAAGATGGATGATGATAGACAGTAAGAGGTTAGAATGACAGTCACTGGGAAGTGTATGAGTTCCTAGAATAGGAAAGAAGAGTAACATAAATAATTCTGGATAAGTATAGGGGAGCCATATGATAGGGTTATAGAATAAGAACCAGAAAGAACCTTAGAATTGATCAGTCAACTAACATTTACTAAGAACCAGGCATTGTGCTAAGCACTGGGGAGCAAGACAAAGGAATCTTGATTCTCCTTAAATCTGTGCCTTCCCTCTGCTAATTATCTCCAGTTTGTCTTGTTCATGGCTTCTGTGTACCTAGTTTGTATGTTGTCTACCCCCAGTTAGACTGTGAGCTTCTCAAGAGCAGGGGCTATCTTTAGTGTTCTTTGTATCCCAGAGTTTAACTGGAACATAGTAAGTACTTAATAAATGTTTGTTTACTGCTTGACTGATTGAAAAGACTGTCATCATTTTCAAGAAGCTTAGTTCTTATTTATTTCTTTTAAAAATGTATTCATATCCTTTTATCATTTACCTATTGGAGATCAACTCTTTTAGTATATATGAATAAATTCTTTACATGTCTTGGATACCAGACATTTATAAAAAATTGATGTGAAGATTTTTCTCAGTTACTTTTTTGATTTCTAATTTTGACTACCTTGCAAAATTTTACCTAAGAATGCTTTAATTTTGTTTAACCAAAATTGTCTATTTTATCCTCTCTGTTCCTCTCTTATCTCCTGTTTCATGATAAACTCTCCCCTTAGCCATACATGGGAAAGGTGAGTGTTTAGCCAGAAGTAATGTTTTTACCCCATCATTTTTTCTATTTTTTAACCAGAGCCAAACAGTGTTAATGATTATTGCTTTGTAATATATTTTGAGATCTATAATTGCTAAGCCAATATCCTTTTCCCTCCCCCCTTTTTCTCCTAGATAATTCATTATCTGTTGTCCTTTAAAATAAATTGTTATTGCTTTCATGGCTATGTGAAGAAATATTTTTGTAATCTGATATAGCATTTGATAAGTAAACTAATTTAGGTAGTATCATTTTTATTTCATTGGGATAGCTGTGAGCAATTCACATACTGGCAAATATATAGTTCTATTTCTGAAAAAAATATTCTGTAATTGTATTCCCATGTTTCCTGTGTGTATCTTGGTATGTAGATAATTAATTACATTGAATGAAATTCCCCTTTATTAGTCTTCCTCCTAGGTGTCATTGACAATATACAGAAATAATGATAATTTCTGCAGGTTGTTTGTTTGAGGACGAAACTCACTATCTTGCCCAGACTAGTAGTATAGAAGCAATTCATGGTCCAATGCCACTATTGATTGGCACAGAAATGTTGACCTAGTCTCTTTCTGACATGAACAGTTTGCCCCGATCAGGCATTCTGATGACCTCTCCCCCACTCTCATAATTGTTGCTAATATAATATATTACGTTTACCTTTTCCTTAGTACTGAGTCCAGTCTACATTCCTAATATAGATAAACATGGTTATAATGTAAAATATGTTAATAGGATACTCTTCTTTCAACATATTATATTCCTTTTTGCATTAATATTCATTAGAAGTATTCACTAATAGTTTTCTTTTTCTTATTTGTCTCTTGCTTGAGTAACAAAAATATTTATATATCTTGGAAGGAATTTGGGAAGAACTTTTATTTTACTATATTTGCAAGTAATTTAAGTCATATTCTTATTAATTATTCTTTGAACATTTGATAAAATTCATATCTCAAGTATGTGAACCTGATTTATTATACTTCCACACTAGACGTATGACTTATTTATTTTGTTTTCTATGAAATTGGATTATTTCAATTTACTCCCACCTACCCTCCCTAAGAAGGCAAGCAATTCAACATAGGCCACACATGTGTCATTATATAAAACACTATATATCTCTGTTGTCTTTGGTGTTTGTGCGTTGAGAAGTCGGTAACTGCCACAGCTCACTGATTCAGGGCGCTAGGGCCTGTTTTGCCCAGCTCCCGGTCTGGTTGGTCCAGGCGCAGCACATGCTGGGCTCTGCTCCACTCTGCTCCCAGTTCAGTGTGTGATAGACTTTACCCAGAGACCATCCAGGCTGTCCTGGGCTGGAACCCTGCTTCCCTCTGCTATTTCATGGGTTCTGCAGTTCTTCTCTGTTGTCTTTCATGTTTGTGGGTCAAGAGGTCTGGTAACTGCCACAGCTCACTGATTCAGCATGCTAGGGCCTGTTCCACCGGGCTCCCAGTCTGATTGGTCCAGGCACAGCTCATGCTGGGCTCTGCTCCACTCCTAGTTCTGTGTGATAGATCTTACCCAGCGACCATCCAAGCTGTCCTTGGCTGGAGCCCTGCTTCCCTCTGCTATTTTGTGGGTGCTGCAGTTCTAGAATTTGTTCAGAGCCATTTTTATAGGTTTTTGGAGGGACTTGCGGGGGAGCTCATGCAAGTCCCTGTTTTCCAGCTGCCATCTTGGCTCCACCCCCCAATTTTATTTTTTTCAAAGCTTCTAGTCTTATCAATTCCCTACTATTATTCTTGTTTGACTTTCACTTTTGACTGTATCAAAAAAAATTGTTGTATTGTCTCATGAATGTCATTTTCTTAGATGAAGTTATATATTGCTACAATTATTTGTTCTAACCACCAATGCTTTGGAATTAAACTATTTAGCCTTTAATGAATTTTAATCCTTTTTTCAAAAATACTTTCTGCCTTAGCATATCATCTTTTATCTTCTCTCTTTTCCCTTTTAAGGCAATCAAAATAAATTAACCCAATTCCAGGCTATCTGTTTATTTATTTACTTGACTCCATGATATTTGGAAAAAATAAAGTTCTGAAAGGACATTTAATTTTTCTCCACCCATGTTTCATTCATCGTCCTATGCCCTTTCCAAGCATTCGAATGTATTTACCTTTTTAGTTTTCCTTTGACACCAGTATTTATATTTCAGAGTTTCTACTCAGCACTGGTCATTTTGTCAGGAATTCTTGAAAGTCCTCTCTTCCAGTAAGAGTCCATTGCCCTCTTTAGGATTATACTCAGCTTTACAGAGTCCTTGATTGTAAATCTTTTTTTTATTTGTCTTTTGAAATATTATATTTCAATATCTCTTTTCTTTTATTGTGGTGGTGTTCCTTGATTCTTCAACTCTTTCTTTCTAGCTGCTAACAATATTTTATCTTTGTCTTGGAAATTCTAGATTTTGTCTATTATTTTCATAAAAGTTTTTGTATTTTCAGGAAGTCACTAGTGTCTTTTTTCTATTTTAATTTTGCCCTTTGATTCCAATAAATCTTGATGACTTACTTTTATTATTTCTTGAAATATAATATAGGGCTACTTTATTTTCTCATAGATCTCAGATAGTTTGGTTACTCTTCACTTGTCTCCCTTTAGTCAAAATTTCCAAGTTGATTATTTTAAATAGGAAGTACCTTATATTTTCTGAGATTTTTTCTTTTATCAAAATTTTTGTTCAAGTATTTCTTTATTTCAAGGAGTCATTGGTTTCTTTTTTATTCTTTTAAAATTATTTTTATTTATTTTGTTAGCTATTTCTTAATTTCATGTAAAAATTTTAAAAATTTTCAGTTTCAAATTCTCTCCCTCTCTCCTGTGCCTCCCCCTTGTTAAGAAGGCAAGCAATTTGGCATCAATTATACATGTAAAGTCTTGCAAAGCATATTTCCATGTTAGCCATGCTGCAAAAGAAAACACATTTGAAGTAAAATAATAAAAAAAAATAAAGTAAGAAAAAATATGCTTCAATCTGCATTCAGACTTCATCAGTTCTCTCTCTGTGGGTGGATAACATTGTTCATCATGAGTCCTTTGCAATTGTCTTGGACCATTGTCTTGATTCCTGCTTATCACTCTTTATAGCACAGTGATATTCTATTACAGTCTTATAAGTCAGCTTGTTCAGCTATTCCCCAAGTGATGGGCATCCCCTTAGTTTCAAATTTTTTGCCACCACACAAAAGCATCTATAATTCTTTTTATAGACAGGACATTTCCCCTTTTCTTTGATCTCTTTGAGATGCAGACCTAATAGTGGTATTCCTAGGTCAAAGGGTATGCACAATTTTATAGGCCTTTGGACACATTTCCAAGTTATTCTCTGGAATGGTTGGGCTAGTTGAGAACTCCATTACTGTTCCATTTTTTTCCCACATCACCACAAGCATTTGGTTTTTGTATTTCTGTTATGTTAGCCAATCTGGTAGATGTGAGGTGGTATCTCAGACTTGTTTTAATTTGCATTTCTCCAATCAACAGTAATTCAGGCATTTTTATATGATTTTTGAAATTTTTGATTTCTTTTTTAGAAAACTGCCTGTTCATATCTTTTGACCATTTATCAACTGGGGAATGGTTCTAATTTTTATAAATTTGGCTCAGTTCTCTACCTATTTTTAAAATGAAGCCTTTATTAGAGAACCTTGTTACAAATTTTCCCCTAGTTTCCTGTGTTCCTTCTAACTTTCACTTCATAAATTTTTTTGTGCAAAAAAATCATGTAATCCAAAGTATCTTCTTTATTTCCCATAATCCTATGTATCTCTTCTTTGGTCATAAGCTCTTCCCTTATCCATTGATCTGACAAGTACATTTTTCCATACTCCCCTATTTTACATATGGTGTCACCATTTATGTCTAAATCATATATCCATTTTGACCTTATCTTATTGTGTGCCTAGTTTCTATAAAATTGTTCTCCAGTTTTTCTAGCAATTTTTGTTAAATGTTGTGTTCTTACCCCCAAAAGATTGAACCTTTGGGTTTTTCAAACGCTAGATTACTACGGACATTTACCACTGTATGTTGTGTATCTGAACTCTTCCACTTATCCAACACTCTATTTCTTAACCAGTATTAGACTATTTTGATCACTGCTATCTAGTAATATAGTTTGAAATGTGCAATTGCTAGGCTGCATTCCTTAACATTTGTAAAATTGGTTCCCTTGATATTCTTGACCTTTTGTTTTCTACTTGAATTTTGGTACTATTTTTTCTAGCTCTATAAAATAATTATTTTATAGTATGATTGTTATGGCACTAAATAAGTAAATTAATTTAGTGTAATAGATTCTGCTACAGTCCCTTATTTTAACTCTGTATGTGTATCTATATTTCAAGTGTATTTCTTGTAAACTACATATTGTTGGACTCTAATTTCTAATCCGTTGTGCTGTCTGCTTCCATTTTATGGGTGATTCATCCCATTTACACTCACAGTTTTTATTATTAACTGTGCACTTCCCTTCATCCTGTTTTCTTGTGTTTCTTCTTCTCTTTCCCTTTTTATCCTGTCCCTCCTCTAAATTCTGTTTTGCTTCTGACCATTGAATTATTTTATCTACTTTTCCTTTTATCACCCCATTTCCTTTTTCTGCTTCCTTTCCGATTTCCCTGTTGTGTAAGATAGATTTCTATTAACAATTGAGTGTATATATATATATATTTGTAATATACACATTCACATGTATATGTATACACATATACATATATATATATATATATATATTTCTCTCTCTCTGAACACATTTAGATGGGAGTAAGGTTCAAAGGTCCAAGCATTGTCTGCCCCTCCACTTTCCCCTCCACTATAAAAGCTTGTTATTGTGTGCCTCTTTTATGTGAAATAATTTTCCTTTCTCACCTATCCATTTTTTGACATCATCCCAATATAATTTATTCACTCCCACTTCCTCTTTCTATATAGAATTCTTCTAACTCCTTAATAGTGATAAAATTCTTAGAAGATTCTGATATTACCTTTCCATATAGAAAGGTAAACAGTTTAACCATATTATTTATATTTTAAAATTTTAATTCATTATTTATTTATTTTTAATATTCTTTTCTTTTTAAATTCTGAGTTCCAAAATCTCTGCCTCTCTCCTATCCTGTCCCACACTCACTGAGAAGACAAGCAATATAATATCAAATATACATGTGAAATCATACAAAATATATTTCTATATTAGCCATATTTCAAAAAAAGCAAGAAAAATAAAGTTGGGAAATTTGCCCTCAGAGTTCATCAATTCTCTTTCTGGAGGTAGGTAGAATTTTCCCATCATGAGTGGGATTACATTGGATCATTTTATGTATCAGAGTAGCCAAGTCTTCACAGTTGATCATTATTACAGCATTGCTATCATTGTGTACAATTATTTCCTGTTTCTTCTCATTTTATTTTGTATCAGTTCATAAAAGTCTTGTCATGTTTTTTTTCCCTGAAATTACCCCCTTGCCATTTCTTATAGCACAGTACTACTCCAACAAATCATATGCCACAACTTGTTTAGCCATTCCCCATTTTATGAGTATCCCTCAATTTCCAATTATTTTAAACAATTTTATCTTTTTGAGTCCTTTATGATTCATCTTTCATGTTTACCTTTTTTATTTCTATTGAGTCTTGAACTTGAAATTCAGATTTTCTATCCAACTCTGGTCTTTTAATCAGAAGTGCTTGGAAGGCCTCTGTATCATTAAATATCCATTTTTCCCTTGAAGGATTATACTCAATTTTGCTATGTAGGTTATTCTTGGTTAGAATCCCAGGGCCTTTGTTTTCCAGAATATCATATTCCAAGCCCTCCACTCCTTTAATGTGGTAGTTGCTAAATCTTTCGTGCTGCTTTTGTTTCTCTCATCACTACCTAGTCTCATCACTGGTCTATCATCCACATGGGCCCCAGGCCAGCCTCCTCTTATTGTAACAGATCTCTTTTTCCGACCTCTTATGTCATCTTGGGCTAGAAGAATGTCTCTGATCTTTTGTTGGCTCTGCCATTTCTAGAATTTGATTTGTGGTATTATTTTAAAGTTATTTGAAAGAGAATGTTGGGAGAGCTAA
Source organism: Trichosurus vulpecula (assembly GCF_011100635.1). NCBI lineage: Eukaryota > Metazoa > Chordata > Mammalia > Diprotodontia > Phalangeridae > Trichosurus > Trichosurus vulpecula. The sequence goes on from NC_050577.1 coordinate 59,217,769, forward strand.
GCTGAGCACTATTCTACTCCAGTATCTTGGTTAAAAAGTTGTACCTCTGGAGACATTGATTTCTGATAAGTGCATTCAGATTTTCAAAGAGTTTCTTTTTATTTATTTTTTATATTTTATAAATTTATTTTTATTTAATATTTTATTTTTCCCCATTATATGTAAAAACAATTTTAATATTTTTTTTCAAATTCTGATTTCCAGGTTCTCTCCCTCCCTTCATTCCCCCCTTCATTGAGAAGGCAAGCAATTTGACAGAATTTATACATGAGTAGTCATGAAAAACACATTTACATATAAGTCATTCTGTGAAAGAAAACACAGCCAAAAAAAATCCAAGAAATATAAAATAAAGAAAAAGTGTGTTTGATCTACTTTCAAGCTCTACCAGTTATTTCTCTGGAGATGGACAGTACCTTTCATCACAAGTCCTACAGAATTGTCTTGGATCTCTGTATTGTTGAAAATAGCCAAGTTATCCATGGTAGATCATCATACAATTTTGCTATTATTATGTAAAATGTTCTCCAGGTTCTGCTCACTTCATTTTCTATCAGTTCATGTATGTCTTTCCATATTTTTTCCCTGAAAGCATCCTGCTCATCATTTCTTAAAGCACAATAGTATTGCATCACAATCTTATACAACTTGTTCAGCCATTCCCTGATTGATGGATGTCTCCTCAATTTCCAATTCTTTGCCACTCTAAAATAGCTGCTCTAAATATTTTGGTACACACAGATCATTTTCTTTTTTTGTTTTTTTAATCTCTTTGGGATACAGACCTTGTAGTGGTATTGCTTGGTCGAAGGGTATGCATGGTTTTATAGGCCTTTGGGCATAGCTCTGAAGTACTTTCCAGAATGGCTGAATCAGTATACAACTTCACCAATAGTACATCAGTGTTTTAATTTTCCCACATCCTCTTCAACATTTTTCATTTTCCATTTTCCATTTCTGTCATATCTGACAGGTGTGAGGTAGTAGCTTAGAGTTTTTTGATTTACATTTCTGTCATCAATAGTGATTTGGCACATTTTTTAATTTGACTATAGATAGCTTTGATTACTTTGTCTGAAAACTACCTGTTCACATGCTTCGACCATTTATCAACTGAGAAAACTTTCTTTCATAGGTAACGTTCACTGTCTTCTGTTCAAAGCCATTAATTTTCCTTCCATATCTTTCCTTCATAGCTTTTTTATTAATTTCTTCCAGGTAGTCTTATTGTTCCTATGGCCAAGCCATTTTCTTTTCTCATTCTCTGCTTGTGGTTGTTGTTGCATCATTATCTTCTTCTGGTTATTGTTTTTGGGTGAATTCCTTTTGGATGAATCTTGACTCACAAAATTTTTTCCTAATATTTTCTCACTTGAGTTCTTGATTTATTGACAAGGCTAAAGTCTATCCATTCCTATATTCTTATATAGATTGATCCAAACATTTTTCTTCTGAAACTTTTTTTGTCCTGTGTTCCTATTGGGGCTTCCACCTACATAGTATTTCATCTTTAGTTTTCCCAGCCAAAGCTCTAGAAGGTGTCCCTGGTCAGAGCATTAGGTGGTCATCTATCTTCCCTGTGCCCTTTAATAAGGGCACAGTCTCATCTCTGCCCTTTCAGATCCTCTTCATCAAGATATTGCCCCTTCTAGTCCTATTAGGATTCTCCATGGTTAAAATACTGCAGAGGTCTTAACTCCCCAGAGTTTTCTCCATAAGAGTACTTTTAGGTGCTCCTGAGTTGAGAACCTTCTGGTATTTTTGACCTACATTCGTGCTGAATTTATTGGAAAGACCCTCTGCTAGTATCTGAAGCTTCTGGCTATATTTTGGTTTGGCCATGGGCTACGTGAAGGAACTACTGAAATTTCTATTTTGATTTTTTGTTCCTTCTTCAATCTACTGCCCCTTTTAGATCACTGATGGAATAAAAATAGGAGAGTTGGGTTCCTCTGTACCTTTTATAATATTTTACCTGGAAAGGTCAATATTCTTCTCTAGTGTTGTACTATACCTTTACCTATTTCTGTACTAATGCAGAATTTCTTTAGCCCTCTGGAACAAGAGCTAAGCATATATCCTATAATCCTATATTCTTACTAACAGCCTGCTTCCCTTCTAATAATAGGTACAAAATGATGTTATCGAAACATCTAATACTTGAAATGAATTCTTGAAAGCCTTTCAAATCCCCTTCATCCTATAAAAAGGAGAAAGAACACAATTAGCTACAGTGATTATAGTGCCATTAAAGTCTATTTTATCACTCCAGTTCGCTTATTAAACAGGAATATACTTTCCAGAGGTCCTTTTGGTAATGTGAGTTGATTATTTTTGCACGCTTATAGCGACAACAGACTTTCTCATCTCTGCAATGTCATCTGTCCTCATACTCTTAAAAGATTTTCATTTGATAGGAAATAACAAATAATAAGATTACTATTAAGACAGGCAAACAGTCACAAAAAGCCAACCCTAATAAATGCCCTCATCTACTATTACCAGCAGCAGTGTATTCAGGCCTTTTGATTTGGCTCTGAGATAGTGACATGCAAGAATTGCCTGCTTAGAATTGAAAATGTGAGGCTCTTAAATAAAAGTTTTAAACATGATTTAATCAGTTTAGCACATTCTCTCAGATGAAAAAGGATCATAGTTCTAGAGTTGGAAGGGAGGATAAAGATCATCTAGTCCAAGACTCCTCACTTTACAGATAAGGAAACTGAGGCTCATAGAGAAGAATCAACTTGTCAAAGGTCACACAAGTTGGCACTTGGGACAGTTGGAATTACAGGTCAAATTGTATGACTGCTAATGCAATGTTCCTTCCACTATACCATCCTCCTTCTCCTGATGACTACTTCTGACATAGCAGGCATTCTATGAGGGATTAATGAAATTCTAAGGTTAGTATTGCTGGGCAGCTGGTTGGCACAGTGGATAGAGCACTAGGTTTAGAGTCAGGAAGATCTGAGTTCAAATCCAGGCTCAGACATTTATTACCTGTGTGACCCTGGGCGAGTCACTTAATCCCTGTTTGCCTCAATTCCTCATCTGTAAAATGGGGACACATTGGAGAAGGAAATAGCAAACCACTCCAGTATCTTTGCCAAGAAAACCCCATGGACACAGTCCATGAGATCAGGAAGAGTAAGACACGACTGAGCGATCAATAACAACAGCAACAAATGGTAGGACTATTTTTATTACTAATTGGATATCAGTCAAGTCATTATCGAAGCTACTGCTACTACTAGTTTATAGGTAAATAACACTTTATTCACAATAGCCCTTATAAATAACATAGTATAATTACTACTAGATCCATTTTACTGGTCAAGAAACAGAAGCTCTGATACTTCAAGTGATTAGTCGATGATCATGTACCCAGTAAATGCCAGAGTTAGTGTTTCAGTCCGAGTATCTTGGCTAAAGACCCAACCACTATATTCTTCCAAGTCTCAGTATTCAAGGCTGCTTAGAAATTACATCAGATATCAGCAAGTCAGACTGTACCAATAAGTACTTGAGGTTTGATCAGTTGTGTCCCCTTGAAACTTTGACCAATCCATTCTTCCCTTTACTAAATCTTTGAGGCTCAGGAGCAACATTTAACAATTTAAAAGCAGGGGAAAGACGGGTCTTGGAGATCTTCAATTCAGCTTCCTTCATTTTACTGGTGAGGAAAGTGGAGCTTAGAATCCATTGTTCTTTAGGGAACACAAATGGGCCTTTGTTGTTATTTGTAAGAGTAAAAATAGTGATAATTTAACTGTGTACATGCATTATTCTTGAGAATTCAACAAGCCCTCTGGCTCATTAGCCAGATCTCATTTTGGTTTTATTTGCTCCTTTCTCTTTATTCACTTTTCCGATCCTCATTCTCCTTCCCTTGCTTTTCTTTTTCACACACACACGCACACACACACACACACACACACACACACACACTTTCCTTGTATTATAAAGAAATATGTCCTTCATAATTTTAAAGAAGTTTGAATTTCATATAGGACTAGAGATTGAGTAATCGCAGGATCATTGGAAATCATTTATTCCCACTTTGTCATTTTTCCACTCCATTTAAATTTTTTCATTCTGAACTTAAACACCAAAGAAGAGCATTTCTGTATTGATGGTATAATACAAAAAAGATTGTACATGAAACTGTGAATTTCCATTTCATAGTGGCTGTGATTTTTAATGTAGTATATAAATTGTCCTGCTTAACTGTCCTTCCATTTGAAGTCCTATCATCTTCATGTTTCAATGGCTATCTTTTTTTTTGGTGGTGGTGGTGGGGAGAACATTACTATTCCTCACCCTTCTACCCCAAATCATTAACTAAGAGATAAACAACAGGCCAAACCTTCTAACACATAATTATAATCAAACAAAACAAATCCACATAATTGTCACATCTGAAAATGTATTGATTTTTCTATACCTCATGTCCATCCCTTCTCTGGCAGGAGCTGAATTTTACCATGGCTTTTCTAGATACATGATTGGTTTCTGCATTCATCAGAGCTCTTCAGTCTTGCAAAGCTGTATTTCCTTACAGTGTTACTGCCACTTTACATTGTTTTCCTGGTTCTGCTGGCTTCCTTCTGTGCTGTTTCCAACACTCATAGGAGGAAACTAAGGCCCATAGAAAAGTTATGACCCAGGTGGTAAGCTACAGAGCTAGTAATCAAATCCAATTCCTCTGACCTCAAATGACCCTGTGTTTCACCATGCGGCTCATTTTTATGTAAACATCCAAAGTCAGATGCCTCGTGTTCATAGGTGAAAAATAAAGAGCACTGGATAGGAATCCAGAAATTGGGGTACTGCTGTATTATTGCTTAAAGGTTTGGTTTAGGCAAACTGTTTCACTTCTCTGAGCCTTGGATTCCTCATTTGCTAAATAAGTTGGTTGGACGAGCTAGCTGCAGGATCTCTTTCTGCCCTAATATTCTATGGTTCTTTTAAATTATAAACCCATTATGATCATGGATAATGATCCTGTACTCAGGAAAGACAAACTGTGTCTCTTGTCTTGTCATCTCTAACATCTAGCCTATTGCATAAAATTGTGATTAGCAATTATATCATAATAAAGGAATCACTTGAGACAGCTATTTTGTGACAGTTTTAAAGAGCAATTCAAGATGTTTTATCTTAGAGAAAAGAAACCAATTAAGTAGTTAATTATTTCATTTAATAGCAAAAATCCAAATTGTTCCCAATATTTTTCTGCAAACCTGAAATTTCTTTGGTTTTGGGAATTGCACTTTAAACGATTTGCCCAAGGTTGAACAGCTAATCTGTGTCAGGGATAGGTCTTGAATCCAGCTCTTCCTAGTTCTGAGATCTACCTCCTCTTTATCCACTTATCTACAATGCCTCTCTGGTATAATTTGAAGTAAAGATATCTTGGGAAAGGTATTCCTCTCTTTAGTGTAAGTCTATCCAGCCAAAATGATCTCTGTTCTGTCCCCACATGACCTATAGACTTTTAATAATGGAGTCAATCCCAACTCGACGGATAGAATATCTTGAATTTAAGGCACTGTTGAGTAAGGTTGGGACATTGTGAACAGAATTCAAGCCAAGATAATTTTAAAATTGAAGCACTTCACTCAGTCCTTTAGACTTTACTGGGTGAAATAAAGGCTCCAAAACTCAGGTTCTCACCAGCATCTTACTCCATGTTAAAGAGGCTCCTCTTAATTTGTTTTCTTTCTTCACCTAATAAGCCCCAGGCACTCAGTCATTTCATTAATCTAAGAGGCAACCTCACAATTCTTTCCCCAAACCATTATCCCTTTCACCTCACACTCTGGTAACAGTCATCAAATTAGTACTTCTATTGTTCTGGAAAGGGTATGTCCTTTGATTGCTCCATAGCTCTACTATTCAAGTGACCTCACTCTTCTAGGGACACCCTTTCCATGTTATCTTCTACCATAATGAATATAAGCTGCTTGAGCACAGAAACTCTCTCTACCTTGTATTTGGATTTCTGACCAATAGCATACACAGTACCTGGTATAATGTAAGGGATTAATAAATGAGTGAATATTTATTAATTAATTAACCCATTTGGTTCAAATCCTGACTCAGACACTTACTGCTACAACACCCTGGGCAATTCACTTAGCCTTTCAGCCTCAGTTTCCTCATCTGTAAAGTGAACATAAAAGTACCTACCTGAAAACCAAATGAGATTACATGTGAAGTGTTTTGTGAGATTTAAAGTGTTAGGTTAATTGTTATTACCTTTTAAGTCTATTGCCACATCTCAATTATGCAATTTGTGGATTGTCCTGTTTGCCTTTCTTATTTTCCTCTGACTAAATTTTCTGAAGATGTTGCTTCAGGTATAGTCCTGAATCAAAGGTCAGTTAAGAGAAAGAAAAAAACTGCAAAAGGTCATGGTCAGCATTGATAGCTGAACCTAACATTAGGTTAGCCCCACACCTAATTATTTGGGCCCAATGGAAAAAGAGGAATCTTTTCTTTCTACTGTGTTTCTGCATTGTAGTCATTGAAATGTTTATTTCTCTGATGGAGAAGATTTTTTTTAATAATTTATGAAAGTGGTTTCTTCGTTTGCAAATCTATCCAGTTCAACTAGTCGTTCAAATGGAAATGTTAATAAAGGCCACATAATAATATTTTATTTGCACATTCTGTAATTTGTCATCCACTAAGGGTAGAACCTGATATAAACTCAAAGTCAGCAAGGCTGTGTGGGTAGTGCTTGGGGCCAAAGGAAGAAGAATTTTGTGCCACTGTAATGGGCTCCTGAATTAAGCTCTGGGTAGCTCTTTGAATGCCTTTAAAAAGAAAATAAGTTTTCATTTGTCTGGGACAGTTGAAGTGTCTTGCAGTCTGATGAGATGACCTCTCAAGGTTCTTTACTGGCCTATAGTCTACTTACCAGCAACTTGGGGTGTATTACCAAAAGTACCAAAGTGTTCCTCTATTTGGGAAGTACCTTGACCTCTTTCAATCACAGCCTCAATTCCTTCATCCAGAAAAGAGACAATCAAACCTCTTCTCCCTACCTTAAAGGAATCTTGTTAGAATTCAATGACATAAGGTAGACAAATGCTGTTCAGACCTCTAAGGATGATACAGATAACAGGTGCCTGCATGGATATTGGATTTCAGTGATGTGAATAATTTCTTCCACATAATAACCTATTCATGCTTTCTCATTCTGCCAGATACTTTGCTGTGTTCTCCTATGATTCTTCCACAGGAGATACACAAAATTTCAGTCAATGAGAATTTGCTAATTTCTTACTGTGGACCAGGCATTGTGTGAAGCACTATGGATACAAAGGAAGACAAAAATATTTCCTGCCCTCAGGGAGCCCCTCGTTCTAATAGGGGAGACAGCATGTGAATAACTAGGTGGTTCAAGTTATACATAGAGTGCAGGGAAAGTAATCTCAGGGGGAGCCCGTCATCTAATAGGGGATACAGCATGTGAATAACTAGATGCTTCAAGACATATACAGAGTGGAAGGAAAGTAATCCCAGGGGGAAAGTGCTAGTAGTTGGGGGTGGCAGGAAGGGTCTCCCCCAGAAGACAGAATTTCAGTAGTCTTGAAAAAAGTCAAGGAAACTAAGAGGTAGGTGTGTCTTTGGGAATGGAAATAAGCCAAAGTAAAGGTACAAACGTGGGAGATGAAAAGAAATGAAAGTAAGGCATCATAGTTGGATTATAGAGTTGGATTGTAGAGCAGCTAGGTGGTGTAATGTATAGAGCACTAGACCTCAAGTCAGGAAGACCTGAGTTCAAATCTTAGCTCAGACACTTTCTAGCTATGTGATCCTGGGCAAGTCACTTAATACTGTTTGCCTCAGTTTATTCATTTGTTAGATGATCTGGAGAAGGAAATGGCAAGCCACTCCAGTATCTTTGCCAAGAAAACCCCGAATGGGGTTATGAATAAAATAACTAAACAACAGAATAGGAGGGAATCAAATATAATAAGATTGGAAAGGTAGAAAAGGACTAGGTTGTAAAGAGAATTAGATGTCAAACAGTATACTTTATATTTGGTCCTAGAGGCAACTGGGAAATATTGGAGTTTATTCAGAAGAGAAGCAAAATGATACATCAGGAAAATCCCACAGCTTGGCAGCTGAATAGAGGCTAGATCAGCATGCAGAGAGGAGGTAGGTAGAGGAATTAAATTGTAATTGTCTGGGTAAGAGACAATATGAACTTCAATTAGCCTGGTGGTTGTATGAGTGGAGAGAATATAATGTATACAAGGTGTTTTGTAAAGGTAAAAATGGCAAAATTTGTCACTGACTTGGATATGTTGGGAAATTGAAAGTGAGGAGTTAAAGCTGACAAGCCAGGGTCACTAGGAGGATGTCAGTAGCATCCACTTTTTATAAAGAAGTTCAGGAAGTATTTTTTTTTTGGTGTGGGGGGGGGGTCGGTGCAAGATGAATTAAACCCATAGAAAGTGATGTGATCAAATGAGAGTGTGTAGAAAGAGAAGAAGAAAGCTCCAGGAACAGACTCTTCCAGGGATACCCGTGATCAGAGGGCATAAGCTAACTGGAGTTTCAAGAAAGGAAACAGAAGAATCACTCAGACAGTTAGGAGGAGACTCAGAAATAAGTCATGTCATGAAAACATTGAGATCTTTGGACATTGCCCAAGTGGGATATTATGAAGCCTGGCCCAGTGACTTTTCTGGTCATATAATTGTCTTTTAATATCCCTTATTCCCCTTGTACTGCCCAGTTTTTTGGTTGGTATTATATTGTAGCCTTTCCTTGTCCACCATATCCCCATCTCTCCATTGTCCTTTGGTTCATCAGCAATATTATGTCTTCAGAGAACCTAGAGTTCCATTATATATTTTCACACAGCATCACTGAAAAAATATTGAGGTTAAAAAGGTGAACCTTTATTTCAAAGGGAAGATTGTATTCAATAAAAATACTACTCAGTTTCCAGGTCATGTGTCCAACAAGATGGAGGACAAGACATTTTCTTTGATTCTCATGACTTCTACAAATTCTTCAAAATAGAATTTATGTGAAGAGATAAAACAGTTTCAACTGTGTCCATAGTCTAGGTCACCAAGAACCCATATGAGTTAAAAACTCGGTGAACGAAGAGCAGAGACGTCTAGTCACTTACACATCTTACATCTAACTCACTCAGCAATCCTTCCTCTGCTGCCTACTATACAGCCAGGGCTCACGTGAGCTGGCTGGAACAGGCTTGCAATAGAAATCAGCTCTACCCCTCCTTCCTCCCAGTGCCGTGGAAAATCAAAAGGAAGGAGCTGGTTCTGACTGGGACAATAGCAGGGCAGCACTCTGTACTGTAACAGCGCTCAGTTAGAAAAAATGAACAGAGCAGATCGCACCACAGGACCCATTTGTGCGGCTGTGTGACACTCCACTAAGCTTTAGGACAAAAGCCCAGTATCCAGCTGGGTCCAGTTCTATCCCCCTCACAGTTCACGTGGGGCAGAGACTGAGACTGGTAAATGAGGAATTATCTGGCATGAAAGGTGGGAGAAGGCTGAAATGGCTCAGAGATCCTTCCCCCAGGTAAGAGAGCTTTAAAAGAGGAGTCAGAAAGTGAGCAGTAAGAGAAAATAAGGTTTGGGGCAGAGGGGGGGGGAGTAAAATTATAAAACATCTCAGGAGGAAAAGAACTCACTTACATACCTTGCAGCACAAGCAGATAAACCAATAGGGAAAATATTAATAACAGAGGGGAATATGGCCTCTAGATCAAATAAAAGAAATGAGATATCTGTGAATAAATATTGCAAAACAAAGGAAAATGAATTGGCACCTGATGAAGCAGAGGGACCTGGGGATTTCCAAAAGAGCATGGTACCACAGCAGAATGTTCCCGAGTAGTTTAACAAATATAAAAATTGTTAAAGTAGAATTTATGACCTACACAGCAGAAATAATTGGAAGAACAGAAAAAAAAAACTTGAATCACATGTCTTAGCCTGTATTATGATCACCTCCTCTCCCCACAAAGAAAAGAAAACAAAACAAAAAAAATAACAAAAAAAGCAACACTTCCTCATTTTTCAAATATAGTTGAGTGTGCCTAGGATGTGTGTACTAACGGGCAAGTTCTGCAACTGTCGCCATTCAAGGCAATAAGAATTCCTTATCCATTTGATTTTCCCTCTTGGTGTTATTAGGCCCAGTTCTTTTCAGTGATAATTGATATTATTTAGGAGGCTCAGTGCAATCCTGGATGGTTCTCTTAATTTATAGTATCACAATGCGTTTGACTTTAAAGGATAAATGTATAGGGGAAGTTGACTGACTCTAACTTTGTTTTTCTTTGATACTTAGGTCATTCAGTGGATAGAGAACTAGACTTGGAATGAGGAAAACCAAGTTCGAATCCTGCTTTAGATGCTTATTAATTCTCTGATTTTGGGCCATTCACTTAGCCACTTTTATTCTCAGTTCTTTGTCTGTTAAATGAAGAAAATAATAACCCCTATCTCACAGGGTTGTTGGTGAGAATCAAATAATTGGTAAAGTGCTCTGCAAAGTGCTATATAAATGCTAGCTGTTGTTATATTAAAAGAAAACCTCTTCAAGTAAATTTAAAAACAAATGTGAGTACCTCTGTGCTTTCTTTCCTCTAAATTTGTTAAATAATATTAACTGTAACCTCTCAAATCCAACATGCTACTCTCCATGTCATGAGGTGAGAGGCAATGACAAGATTAAGGTGGAGCAGAGGATAGAATGCTCAGCCTGGAGTTCGGAACACCTGTGTTTAGATCCTACTTCAGAAACCTACCAGCTATGTTATCTCAGGGCAAGTCACTTAATCTTTTTCTGCCTTAGTTTTCTCATCTGTAAAATGGGAATAATGGTAACACCTACATCCTAGGCTTGTTGCGAAGATCAAATGTGATAATATTTAAGTGTTTAGCATAGTGACTGGCACATAGTAAAAGCTGTGTAAATGCTAGCTCTCCTCATCATTCTTGTTATTATTGCTTTACTTTCATTGCTATTTATTTTTATTATTATCATTATTATTATTATTACAACAGTGACTGTGTTCTGAGAGTAGACTCTTGGGAGAACAGGAACTCCAAAAAGCTAACTAATGGGCTGCTTGAGAACAAGGACTGTCATTTTTTTCTTTGCCTTTCTTTGTATCCTCAGTAGTTAGCACAGTGCCTGGAACATGGTAGGTGTTTAAAAAATGCTTGTTGACCAAATTATTAGTTAATTTTGCTCTGACAAAATTATTGATTAATTTAGTACCCCAGCTACTGTGTTACAACTGATCCTATGAAATAGATAGAACTGCCTAAGTTGCAGGCTAGCCATAAATGAAGCTCTTATATTAATCAGCTTGATACAGAGGACAGTGGAGCCAGTGACAATCTTTTGTGTTCTGATGCCATAAGAAGTCAATGTACATTGGGTCAAATAATAAATACCAACATTCCATCTGTTAGAAATGCTTAAATCCCAAATGTGATGACTACTACAGGGAGGAAATCATTACTACATGTGAAGTGGACTGAAGAAATGGATATTTTAATGGTATGTTAGTACAATACCATGCCAACATACAGATAAGTTCTCCACGCCACTTTTTATCCATGGGATTTCTGTGTCATGCAACATATGTTGCCAATTAGTCCAGGGCAAGAACAAAAAAAGAGCTATATGGTGGCCATGGTCAGAGTCATAGGATGAAAGGTAGAGGTACCAAGAAATACTGCAAGAGACAGCTATCAAGAAACACTAGGGTAGAACACTAGAGCAGAAGTGATTTGAGAGAACTATTGAACATCTATGAAAATGCCACGGAAGATTATAGAAATATCCTGCTAGTTCATGCGTTAAAATGTTTAGGTGCCATATTGTCCATTTAAAGGTGACAAAAAAGAAATATTTAGAAAGGAGGAAAACAAACAAAAAAACCATATCAAATATTCTAGATTTTTTCAAAAGACATATGGCTTCACTGAAAATTATATTAAAAAGCTCCTTCATCTCATGAGATCTTTGTCCAAGTAGACTTGTCTTGTGGACTTGATAAGTGTAAACTTTTTAATGTATGCCAAGGAAAGATAAATCCTGAAGACTTTTAGCTTAAATACAAAGGTTAAATTGAACCAGATGGTAAGGCAATGCCTTAACATACTTTGATTTCCTCCAGGCAACCCAAATGAAGCATCAAGATGGCCATTAAGAAGATTGAGGCTGGTGGGAAGAAGCCATTTAAAGCAAATAACACCTACAAAATACCAGGCTTAAGTTATGGTTCTGGCTTCTTAAAAAAGAGCATCATTTATGTTGAAGTATCCTAAAAAAAACACAATATAAAACAGGGATCATCACCCTAAGGGAACTCCCTTGCCAAAATAGAGAAAGATATTCTTAGAGCACTTACTTGATAAACAGTTCATAAAATATCCAGAAATACTTTTTTGGAAGAAGCAGACAGCATTTCACCAATCAATAGCAAAGTCTGATAATAGGTATATACCATCGAACTTTTAATATTACCAAAAATGGCTAACCTCTAGGTACAGGAAATGTCTGAGTCCCACAAATGTATTTCAAATGGCCCTCTAGGCTTGACATACAAATACATACATTGACAAAGTAGAAAACAAATTACTAAGTCACATTTGTGGAAATGAAAGGGTTGTGATACTACTGAGGTTATTACAACCATAAATAACCTGGACTTAATGATCAATTTAAATTATACAAAGGAATTATAGAAATTGTACCAGGCATCACCAAAGACTATAAAAAATTAGCCCCTATAAAATACTTAACAAAATATTACTAGTGGATAAAATTTTACATTAAAAGTTTAATATCAAAAAAAAAACAAAAAAAAAATAAAAAAAAGTTTAATATCTTCTGTGACTGACAGATGAGAAATCCGTATTTTATAACTACAGGCCTCAAAATATCCTGGAAAACAACCAATTCTATATAATTGGACCATTTTCAGAGTGAACTGTTATTGCTCACAAGAACCCAGACGTAACATTGATATTTAAGAAAAAAAAACTTATGAACAATGTTTTTAATAGATTTTATCTGAAAACAATGTTCAATTTACACAAAACAAAAGCTTTGAAGATATAGAAACCTACCATAGAAATTAAAAATAATTTTGGAACATAACATGTTACATATCATTCCAGGTCTTTATTTTGGTAACAAAATTGTACCAAGGATGAATTCAATGACTCCCCAAGCCTCAATGGCCTTGAATCCTAATATTTTCATTCAACCACCCATATCAGTTAATACATCAACTGTTCAATGATCCAAGGAATATTAGATAGAATAGAATAATAGCAAGACTACAATGTATATTGTGCTTTGTCACCTAGAGAGGTTTTTTCTGGAGGTGACATGTAGATTTTTTTCAATTGCCAATTTGTTTTCTATGGTCAGTTATTTTAGAGAAGTTTCCTTTGTTATTTTCTGTTTTGAGGTATTCAGGTGTTTCTTTTTAATTTTCATGGTTTTCTTTCTTTTTCCCCCCCTAGGTGCCCTTCAAATACTTGGAGTGTCTCTTTACATCCTGTCTTAAGAGCAATACGTTTTGTTTCTATGGAGATCATGTTTGCTTTTAATTTTATTGCTTTTTGACTTCTCCTCTTTCAGATTGTCCTTCACTGCTATCTATTTGCATTACCAGTTATTTTTTTTTTCTGTCTTTGTGAGACCTACATTGTGGCTCCAGGCTTGTATTTTTTTTCTTCTACTCTTCCAATTATTTCTGCTGTACAGGTAAAAATTTCATTTTTCACAATTCTTATTTATCTTTTAATCCACTCTGGAATATTTGTGGTATTGCATTCTCCAGAGAAAGTTTATCCCTACCACAAGGAGAAGGAACCCAAATTAGAGTCAATTTCTGTTGTAGGCCTTTCAGGCACTTTATCCAGCCCTGTTACTAGAGCATGGTGGGCAGAGGTTAAAAGGGTCCTGAGGGAGCACATCAGTGGCTACTGAGTTGCTTTCTCTGCTGTTAATTCATTGAATTGCTACTTTGTTTGGATTCTTGGTGTCCTACGTAATGGAGATAGTTGAAATTGCTTTTTCTCTTGAACATAAATTCTATTTTGGAGAGGTTCAAGAAAACGTCTAGTCATCCATTTTGTTGGTTATGTGACTCAGAAGTCAAACTAAACTATTTTGATTCCAAGCTTGGTTTTCCTTACAATACATCTCCATGAATCATGAACATAGGAAAAAAAAGATTTGTCATTTGCTTTCGTATCCTTTTCTGTTTGTGAATATTAATGGATTGTGAATAGGTATTTCCAGTCATTAACCATTAGGAGTCATAATGCAAGTGACTCTCCAATTTTAAGCTGCTGAGAGGAGAAAACGTGTTAGGATTCAAAATAGATGTGAATATGTGCTTTGGTAGGAAGGAATATAATTATGATTTATTATGCTTTTAGCTCCTTCTTCCTGTTTGTGTTCAGAAAACAGGTCCCCTTGCATGAATGGGCAGGAATGGTTATCTTTCTGTTTCAGATGGGTTCTACATAGCTTTTATAAACAGTGCAAAATGTGCAGCTGCTAATTAGTCAAGGAGCAATTAGTCCAAGCAAATTAGTTGCTTGTACTTAATATGGAATTTCAGAACCTTTTAGCTCAGGGAATTATTTCATGACTTCTCCTGACTTCCCGTCTTCAAATAAAATGAACTGATCCATGGCAAAATATAAAAAAGTAACTCATTAAAGGATTGCCTCATAACCTTTCATTCTTCCTCCTGCTTGTAGGCCCTCAGCCCTTGGCCCAAATGACACACTTGGTCTTGATGTTTGGCTTCCAGTCTTGTTCCGCTCAGTGCTAAGAAAGCAGTCATTCAGTTAGTGAGTCAAAGTTTGCCACCTCACAGAAGACTCTGGAAAATCATTGAGCAATCCCACTTTTGAAGTGTAAGAAAGGAATATGGATGGCGGTCAAGATGTTGAATATTTGGTTTTTCTTAACCTCTGGGTGACACTTAATCAAGAGTGCTCAGTCATGCTTCCAAAAGGGAAAAAGAAATTTTAAAAATTCTCTTTTTTTGATGACACTGAAAAATCTAAAATATAAACATGTCCCTATAAAAAGAACAGAAAAAGGCAAGTTCTCCATGAAATGTCAGGTTTTTTAAGTATGTGTTAAATTTAACATGGTAGTACCCACATTGTCTTGCTTGCTTATATCTCCTTCCAAACCTTCTTCTGCTCTCTTCTATGTAATTTTCCACTTTTTATTCTTTTTTCCTGTTTTGACATTAATATCAATAGCCCCCATACACAGCACATTCCCTTCTACCTCCCCTGCCCCAAAAGCCTTTCCTTGGAATAATTAAGTAATGGCATACAAAGCAAAAGTTGTTCATATCTGAACATGTCTAATCCAGGGATGGGCCTCAAGGCCTCAGGTTTCCCACCCCGGTCTAACTGGTACCTACTGTGAATCACTTTTCAGCTGAGACATAGGAGAGCCTTCTTCATTAGGCTTCTGGAGTCTTGACGGGTTTTTAAAGCTTTTATTTTAAATCACACAATTTACAAATTATCAAAACCAAAGGCTTGGCAGGAGCAGAGGAAGAATTTTAATAGCCTACTTGGGCACATAATGGCTTTTCCCCTGCCCCCTAAACACTGCAGACTGGTTGAGACACGTTGTTGCAAAGGAATTAGTAGGGAGAGAAACATCTTTCCCCTAGTTCCTAGATGGATGAATCTGGATGAACAATATGAAAATTTTTTTTCTATTCTTTTGGTCCAGACCTGTGATTTCATTGGTTTATAGGACCCTTCTTACCGAGGCAATTTTCTCTAACAATGAAGATCAGAATATTTTCTACAACTAAGAGTCTCAGAGAGTTGCTTAGGAAGTAGGAAATTAAATACCCTTGCCCAGGGTCACACAATCAGTATATGCCAAAAGCAGGACTTGACCCTAAGTCTTATTAGTTCAGAGGCTAGCCTTCTACCCACTACTCCATTATACCCTCCATTTGACAGAGCTCCTGAGGCTTATGGGAGAAGAACCATTCTTGAATATAAATCTAATATTTGCCCTACATTGTAAGAGAAGGCAATGATCATCTATGCCAAGCTATAGAGACTATATAGTGACATTTCTTTGGTAATTGTATGTGATCTGACAGACAGAAAAATTCTTCACACCATAAAGAAAAACAGAACGGAAATCATTCCCAAACTTCATTTTTCGAGGGAACCTACTAACATAAATGACCATATTTTGTCCAAGTACAGTAGAAAAATATTTACTAAATTACCATGTGCAGACTGAAGCTGATTATTGTCTTCTCTCAAAAACATATGGGCAGACAAACCAAATCTGGAGGCATGTAATAGTAAAAAGATCCCTCAAGACAAGAAACATGAGTCTTAGACCAGACTCTCACACTAATTGGCTTTGTATCCCTGGGCAAGTCACTGAGTTTCGGTTTCTTCAACTGAAAATAAGAAAGGGGAACTAGATTATCTTAAATGTTGATTATGATTCAGTAACAGGAACATCACTTCACTGGGAAGTATATCTCACAACAATTGCTATGTAGACGGTCATTTTCAAAAGTCCACCTATTTTTATGTTATCCATAACCCCAATATTATATATTCAAAATGTTAGTTATATCAAAAAGTGTCTTCTTTCTAGGTTCTAGAAGCCAGACATAGCATTACATAGAAAACAGAATCTCAACTTTTTGGTCAGGGGATTTAGGTTTTAATTGTAGGTCTAAGTACACATTTGGAACTTATAATGGAGAGCTTCAGGGGCTCCGTTTTTCCTCCAAAATAAAATATTAACTCCTTTGTTTGCCATTTGAAATCCTCTATTCTCTGGCCTTAGACCATCTTTTCAGGCTAATGACAATATTACCTATTTGCTTCTCCTTATGGCATTCCATTTCACAGTATTACCTGTCCCATGCAAAGACACTGAGGATGAATTCAGAATGTTCTTCTTTTTCTTGGTATCCTTCATTCCCTAAAGGTTTGGATCTAGTATCCTTCAAGGCCTTTCCTGATTTCTCTCAAGTTGTTATTGTCCTAACTTGCCCAAATGACTTTGCATCTATTTGGCATATGTCTTGTTTTGTTTATCTACGTTATTCTCCCTCTTTCCCACCTGCTCCCCCCCCCAAGTAAAATGTTATATCCTAGAGGTCAAAAGCTATTTTTAAACTTCACATTCCCAGAATAGCACTTGACACTTAGTAAGAACTTAATTAAAACTTGTTGAATCAATTAAATAATTGGAAAAGTCACCTTGAATTTCTATCAATATTTCCCTTTCTGTTAAATACAAACTTCTAAAATGTTCCTTTACCTATTTGTACAAAATGAATATCAGAATGATAAAATACTTGTTTAAAAAGTTCAGTACTCTTTGGAAGAAAAATTCTATATATTTTTGCAAACTCAAAATTATCTAAATAAGAATAGTAACATTTCAGACATAACACCAAACCCAAATTTTGCTCATCTTTGTTGGAGATTCGGGGAGGGGGGGCGTGGTATTGGCCTGTAGAAGAACAATGATATTTAATAGAATAGCTCTTCCTAATGAGAATCTAAGTTTAAATGTCATATTTCTAAATGGCACTTGGGATTAAGTTCATTCCCTTTGATCATCTGCATAAGTTTTGATTTTGGACATCTCTGTGAAACTCCTAACATTCTTTCAAATGGGAAACTCCTGAGTTCATACAGCGGTAGATGAATTCCACTTCTCCTTCTCTGCCCACCTTGAATGTTTCTCTTTTCTCTGAATTCTCGTGGAAATGATCATATCATTTATTTGTTCAAGAGTTGTATAACAAATTCTTACACTTTTTCTAATATTGCCAAATATTTTAAAATATTCATTATCATTTATTGATACTTATGGATCTATAATGTAGCGCTCTGGATTATCCTAATCACAGTATGAGCATCAGGACTTTTTCATCTATTTGTTTTCTTCATGTGAGTATATTTAGGCCAAACTCTTGAGAACTCGTTCTTTTTCATTGAGGAGATGCTGCAGTTATTTGGAGTTGTTCAGTCAGCACAATATCATCTACAAACAGACACATCTGGAGGACATCACCGTCTTACAGATGCATTCTTTGACCTGATATCTGTGCTGGATCTCCTCCATCACTGTGGCAAATGCCTTTGATGAGAATAGAGCTCCTTGTTATATGCATAAGACTTAAATATGATATCATTGGTCAGAAGATCATTGAAAGAGGTTATTTTTGTTATTAGCTTTCTCCTTGGGAAGTCCCATGAAATTTACACTGGATTCTATTCATGACATTCATATTGCTTCCATGTTCTGTTTTTTTTCATTATTTTCCAACAAAACATTTCTGCATAGATATTTCAAAATAATAATAATAATAGGAAGAAGAAGAAGAAACTTACTAAAGATTGAAATTATTGTGGGCCTGGTGCTAGTGAAATGTCAGTTTTAAAATCCAAAGAGACCCAATTAAAAAGAGAATGGAAAAGGCTGCATGCTCCTTTTAGGGAATTCATTCATGTTCGTACACATTATGGTCCACGTGCTTGGGTGAAGATGAATGAGAAATAAGACAGCCACCAAATATCTTACAAATGACAAAATAATATACAATCACCTAAAATGATAGATAGATAGCTAGATAGATAAATAGATAGATATATACAGATATAGCATAAAATCTCATGCAATAGCAAAAAAGCAAAAAAAAGGCATTTATTTTTTTGTTTATTTGTTTGCTTTTAATTTTACCTTTACAAGAACCCTAATAGGTACATAGAACAAAGTAGGAGGACCTCCCCCTATCAAATATGGCTTAGTAGAGATAGGCTAGAAAGTCACCTAAAGAGGCTAGAAGAAAATTGACAAACTGGAGAGCATCAAGAAGGGAATAACAAGGATGGTGAAGGGCCTTGATGCCATGACACATGAGGATTGGCTGAAAGAAGTGAAAATTTGAGTGTGGAGAATAAAAGAGGAAGAAGGATCAAGGTATCATCACATATTTGAAACTTGTTGTCTTTGGCTCCAGAGGCCAGAACCATGAGCAAGTCAATAATGGATCAAAGTTGCAAAGTTACATTGACAGTTAGTGTAAAGAAAAACAAACAAAGAAACAAAACTGCTTAACAATTGGAGTTATCCAAAAATGGAAGAGGCTTCCTCTGGAGATGATGGATTCCATCTCGTCACATGTTTTCAAGCATAGACCGAATGGCCTATTGTCAAGTACATTATACTTGGACTCCCTTTCCAGTATGAATTAGGATAGGTTGTTGCTGAGATCCCTTAAGAATCTAAAATCCATTGACTTCATAATTCTGCTAATGGTGGTATTTGAACCTAGGTGTTCTCGGTCCCAGCTTCACTCTATCCTTTTTTTCATTTTACAAATGATGAAATTAAGGATTAATGTGGTTAAGTGGTTTACCCACATATAATTAATAAAAGGGGAGAGGCTGCTCTAATTACAGGAGAAGTAATCGATTCCCTTACTACTCTACTGTGCTGAATTTTCACTACCAGAAATGAACCAAGAGAAGAGCCAAAAAAGTAAATGATAGTAAATGAGATTTGGATCAGAAAAAAATATAGCATTCATTATCAAAAACTGAACTTATTTTGAGTGCTTTGGAAAACTTTTAAACTATAAAGGTTTCTCCTTTTGTAAAGGACTAGTTGATTTTATGTCAAAATAGAGATAGATATTCAGCAGTTTACAGTCCTGTGGTGTCTTCTGTGTGGACTTTCCCCTTCATTGTTACAGATCATAGCCCCTGGATGTTGATAAATGGTCTTTAAGAACATTTTTAGAGTGGAGAGGAGGTGGAAGAAAGGAAAGAAAATGTCTCCTTTTGCATCTTGTATCCATCACCCCTCTATAAAGAGGTGGGTAGCAGTCTTAATCATACTAAAGATGTGGATGCTTAGTTCACCTTGAACATCTCTCTTCAGGAAGAAATTAAAGGTTGAAAAATATGGTGAAACATTGACTGTATCAGTCATATTACAGTGTAATGCTGTATAATAGTAAAAACATTACATTCTGTCTGCTGGCTCATTTTGCAAAATTTTATACTGAGTATTATTTAAGAGAATCCTCTTATGCTGGGGAAAGTGACTTAAGGTTGTCAAAGGTTGTGACAACAGAGTATGAGTTCTGGTAGCTCTGGAGGTTGGAAGATGGCCAAGACCAGCTAAGTTCAGAAAGTCTACCAAGTGAATTTTGTTTATAGAAATTTATAAAGACCATTTTAGTCACAGTGAAATTACAACGTGTCTCAATGCAGTCAGTGCCAACATAGATGAAATCTCAAATCCTCAACGCACTTGAAGCATAATGAGCAGAACAATTCGTATTAAATGGCATTAAATGCAATGTGATTACATCTTACATCTCTACATACCTTTGTAGTGATTATGCCCTGTGCCTGGAATATGCTCCCTCCTCAACTCAACCTTCTAGAAACCCTCATTTGTTTCAAGACTCAGCTAAAGCACTGCTTGCTATATGAAGTCTTTCTTATCTCCTGCAATTGGCTAACGACCTTCCCTGAAAAACTGTCATGTATTTACTTTGTATATAACTATGTATATATAAAAACTTTGTATATAGCTGTATACGACTATATATATAGTTTTACACACACACACACACACACACACACACACACACACACATACACACATACACACACAATTTCCCCAGCAACACGTAAGCTTCTTGAGGAGGAGTGTTTCATTTTTATCTTTGTATACCCAGGACCTAGCACCATGCTTGGTACGTAGTAGATACATACATGTCAATTTTTAATTTTAATTTTATATTTAATTTTATTTGGATTTACTGTTATGCAACACCAGAAGGAATCAATAGCATAAATGGGGGAAAATCATGGGCACATTGAAATATTTGAGTATATTCTATTTAGATGCTTTGAGCATCTTTTACGAAGTCAACTGAACTGTATCTTGTTTTCACAGATGGTGTTTACAGGGATCCTTCTTTTGATTTTCTGACAGCCCTATTTGAAGGTGTGCCCAGATACTTCTTTCACACATGATTTTCATCTTATTTCCAGATGTAAAAAAGAGTGGAAAGGAAAACGATGCCACATCCAGCTTAACCCTCCTTCACCACCAGATGTCATGTTCACCCAGAATGGTAAGTGCCTTTGAATCCATATAAATTACTTAGTCATTGCTGCTTTTTTTTTTTTATCATTGATGTTTGATTGGTTTGGAATTGCAGATATTAGGACCATCTTGAGCATTGGATTGGCTTTCCTGACAACTCACCTAGCAGTTGCTCTCTTCAGTTTCCTTTATAACAGAAAATGGCCAAGAAAGTAAGTGATATCTTTTATCATATGTTCAACAGAATATTCCATTGTGGCACAAAGCACTGGATAATTGCCTAGCTTCTTTGGTTTCAACTGATAAGCTTCCCTTGGCATATTCTTCTCAAATACCAAACCATAAAATAAAACCTGGAATTGAAAAGCCAACTAACCTTAATGGACCTCAAACTGGGAGCTATGAAACCTGAAAAAGTTATAATATAACTCTTTGTTCTCTAAATGGTAGGGCATTAAACTTGTCAATGCTGGTAGGCATTCAACAAATTTTCCTAGGTGGCAGGAATAAAACTAGTGAGAGAACTTGAAAGAAGGTTTGGATCTTCATGAATTCTCTAGGACTAGACTTGGCAACCTTTGGCACTTTATCCACTGAGAGTTGTTTGGTGCTACTATATTATTGGCATCTATCTTTCTTCCCATATATTTTGCTCCTCTTTCTTCTCATTCCTCCTCCTTGTTTCCCCCCCCCCCCACTTCATCCTCCTCCTCTTTCTTTTCCTTCTTCCTCTTGCCCTTTCTTTTTTCTTTCCCTTTTACTTTTTCTTATACTTTAGGCTGATTAATTCTGCCTAAGGCATTGGTATTACTTATTCCCACTAGTAACCATTAGAGGTAAAGTAATAGCTGACCTATATCCTCAGAGAAATGATTTGTGAAAACATAACCATAGAACAAATCAAAGGTCAAAGATGGAGGAGACTTTAGATTTACAGATAGAGAAACTGAGGTCCACTGAGGTAATTTATGCAAGGAAGTAGCTAGTAGCAAGGGGTTCCCTGATTTCCAATGAATTCTTCCCTGAGCAATGGCACATTGAAGGGAAAAGAATAACATTTATGGTAACCATTTATTTCAAAATGACTAAATAAAAATATGGATAATATCTTGTAGAGACTACCAAATTTTAAAGTTCAATACGGAGAATTTAGGTTAGGGAATACGTTTTTTTAAAATTTTTCCAGAGTATAATCTGATGATAATACACAACCAGATTGCAAAGACTACATGTTAGAAATTGCAGGGCTGTGGCAGGGAGGGAGGATGTGTAGCAAAAGAGGCCTTTTAGAGGCTTCTAAAGTCAATATTCATATTCTAAAGCTATTAGTATTTAAATCATAACATCTGCACAAACCTTTATAATCTATTATTGTCCACAGACAGCACTGGTACCTGGGGAGGAGGTGCTCATAATTTTTGTGTTTTGTGTGGGTGGGGCTTCTTAACCTCTCTCGTACTTTCTTTGAAATCAGGGGTTAATTAACCATTTAGAATTGGTCCTTCAAAAACATGCTTCTAAATCCAAGAGATTTTGTCTTAAGATGCTGCTAAGGGCAAATTGGCCCTAGAAGCCTGCTTCCTTAGCAAAAATGAAGTAGAATCATCTGGACAAAGCTTATAAAGCACTTTCTTATCAGAGCAAAACTATGCCTGGAGCTAAAGACTGAAGGACAGGAAGGAGAGGGGAGAATCTCAACCTTACCTTTCTCCTACCTGCAGACAATGATATGCTCTCCCTCCACTGCTGTAGATTCTGTGTTGTTCACCAAAGGGAAAATTAATCACATGATACCTCAGTCACTCTCCTGAGTGACATTAACCCATTGCAGACAACGGCAAAAATGCCTGACTCAGTCGGGGAAAACCGAGTTGGACTCCTCCCTCTAACACTTTTTAGGTGTGGGCCTTGAATAAGTCTGAAAACCTCAATTTCTTCATCTATAAAATGGTCATGAGAATAACATTCACTTCACAGGATTACCACAGGGAAAATTGTTTTAGTTTCTTGCTTAGAGATTGTTTCATTCTTTGCATTTCTATACCTGGCCCCTAGTTCAGTTCCTGGAATATAATAGTCATTTTGTTATTAATCAAATGATTAATGAGTCCATCAGTGCATGGAGAGTACTTTGCAAAACTGAAATAACCTTTCTCTCAACTATAACATAGGACTGTTCTAATTTGCTGATAAAATCAGCAAGGTAAAAATGTTTTGTTGGTAAGAAGTTTAATAATAGCTAAGTTTTTTTTAAAAAAAGCTTTAGTTTACAAATCATATAGATACATATATATATGCATATATCTATACATACATCTCTATATCTATGTATATCTGTATCTCTATATATCCATATATATAATCTATATATATATATATCTATAGCTATCTATATGTATATATGTGTGTGTGTGTGTGTAGATATATATATAAATTTGATCCTCACAACATCCCTGGAAAGAAAATATCACTATTATCCCCATTTTACAGATGAGGAAACTGAGGCATAAAGTGATTAAGTGATTTGCTAAGAGCCACAGAGCTAAGAAGTATCTATGTCAGATTTCAATACTCAAGTCACCATACCAACTAGTTGGGCTACAAATAAGTAAAGAATGAATTAATGAATGAATGAAAATTAAAATGAACAAATAAGATGTCTCTAAGAAATAGGATTCTTGAAAAGGTTGGGATTAAAACATCTCTGAAATAGCTCAGTAGAATATGAAGGATGCAGCGTGGTGCTATGTAAAAAGCTCTGGATTGGAAAATAGGGGATCAGCCAGGGATCCTGGCTCTGTCACTAAAACTGGTGATGTTACTTTGGTCAAGTCACCTTCTTGAGTGGTTGGACTAAATGATTGCTAAGATCTATCCTAGGTCCTGGATTTGATAATGCATGTAGAATATTAAGTCAGATCCTCTTGTAGAGTATTGAGTCAGATCCCTTCACTACTTAAATAACTCTTGCTTATAAATTACATATCTTGGGAACATGAATTAAATCTTTCAGGGAATTATAGTAATCTTAAATATGAATTAATGCATGGATGGATGGATAAGCATTTGTTAGTGCTTACTATGTGCCAAGCATTGTGCTAAGTGCAGATGGCAATAGTATCCTACTTGTAAAGTAATAAACTCAAAGGGGGAATTTTTGTCCTGAAGGCACTTAATGTAAGGAGAAATATTTAAGTTTAGGAGGAATTTGGCTCAATATTAATATCAAATTGCCTGGATCTGAAAGGCAATGTATTCTCTTTGTAAACGCAGAGAAGAGAGAGGCTACACCAGCTATCTTTTCTAGCGTGTTATATGGCTTATTATGAGCATGTAATTAAATTCCTAATTACGCAGTTGATATATCATATGAAGATATTCAGTTCTGTAGTCCTGCATCCAAATCGTGGAACTAATTTCTAGACTATATGGGCTAAATATGCCTAAACTATATGTCTGAGATTTCTTACAAAGTTCAAGAAATAATCAGACCGCTTCAAGATTTTGAAACCCTTCCATGTGCTAAAGGGGGTGGGAGTGAGGAATTGTAAAAACAAATAGAATTCAAAAAAGGAATAATTTGATTTTTAAAAGCTAATATATTTTATTCTAGTATTTTATTTCATGCACATTCATTGAATATTAGGGGAAGGGTAAGAATCTAGGTTTCTGAAATAGCAAAATTAATATGAAGGTTACTGAAACAATTCAAACATTCTTGACGTATTTGCTTCTTAAATTTGAGGGCCCATCTGAGCTAGCCATTTGTGCCAAATGACCCTCTTCTCCTCTCCCTCCATCCCTTCTGACTGATCTCACATAGAATGAATGTACAGAAAGTGTCCTTTTCACATGAGCAGATTTTAACAGTGGTTTTTGAGTCATTACTAATCCAAGGGTAGTTGGCAAAGTCACCAGGGAATGTCATATTGACCTCTTACTTCACCCTAATAATGAATCAGGAAACAATGAAACTAGCTTAGGGTGTCCATAGGGTGATATTGATTTTTTGAATCTGAACAAACATTCTACATTTCAAAGTAATATATTACCCTAGGCATGAGGCCTCCCAGACCTCAAGACTTCCATTAGAGAACTCCCTCAGCTGTTTCCTAAAGCAGGAAGGGTAGTTACTCGGTTATACCTGCCAAAAGACTTGGCTCTCTTCCGGGTCTTGCAGGCATCTGGAAAAAATCCAAAGCTGCTCACCATCCTGGGGGGATGCGGGAGGGGAGTGGAGGGACATAAAACACTTGCCTGATTGCCAATTTTTCTTTAATGAGGAGATTTCACACCCTCCCCCATAATAACACCTTTTGTACTACTATGTTTCTTAGACAGGACATTTTTCAAAACCAACTGTTCTCTGCATTGAGAAAATCTGAAGTGACAAATGTATTTCAGGGGAATACGTGCATTTTAGAAGTATGCTGTGCTACATATATGTGCATACATTATATATAATGACACACATACATACTTATGCACATATTCACATATGTATAATTATGTATATATTATATGTGTATAAGTATATGCATGATATAATGCAACATACCAATATAACATATGCATACATGCATATATGTGTATATGCATACACAAATATGTGTATGTTTATATATATACATTAAATACATTAAATGACATGGAATAGAAATTATTTGGGACAAAGGAAACAATTAGATTTATTGCCTTATATAATAATCCTTACAACTTTTTACTTCTTTAAAAATATAATGCTATACATTCTCACTTATTTTACATGATTTGGCATTGAGTGTGCAAGATTATAACAGGTATTCTTTAATTTTTTATCATGAAATCATGCTTTTATTGCATTGGATATTAAGCATTTCATTGATTAATAGTCCATTTTTCCAAGTCTAGCCTAAATTATAACCCAGAGGTTTTCAATGGATTTTAAATTGTGTGAATTCCCAGGCTACTGGAACACTTTAATTTCCACTTCTTGGACAAATTTCTTAATTATTAATGATATGGGTCGTATCACAAGGTCATCTTGCAGCATTCTTGTTCCTTTTAAAAAAATTCTATAGTTTCAGAACAATTGTGGTTCTCAGTATGTCAGTATATTTATTGGAATTCATCATGCGCTCAGTAGAAACAAGATTTGCAGGCGCTGGGCTGCATTGTGGATAGAGCACTGGGCCTGAAGTCAGCAAGGCCAGAGTTCAAATTGTACTTCAGGGATTCTTCTTAGCTATGTGACCCTGGCCAAGTCACTTAACCTCTGTCTTCCCAAGTTTTCTCATCCATAAATTAGAGATAATAGTAGCACCTACCTTCCACGGTTGTTAGGATTATTAAATCAGGTAATATTTGAAAAAAATATTATGTACCAGCACAGTGTCTGGTACATAGTAAGCAGATTTAGAGAGTAAGCAGACATAGTAAACTATGATTATCATTATTAATAATAATAGTAGTGATGATGATGATGACTATGATGATGATGATGATAATGATAGAAATTCCTCAAAGTATTTTAGGGGAATGGGTATTTCACAGTCTGAAGGAGATACCAGATCTTACACACTCACCTGGACTTCTTGTGACAATTATTTTGGCATAGCCTTGAAGGGGAAAAAAAGCTCAAGGCAGTTTTTACATCAGCAGAAACTATTTTGAGTTCTGTGGTTTTCAAGACTGGTATAATTCCAAGGAAATGTGCAAAAGTCATAGTCATTTAAGTGCACACTTCAGTGACTAGTAGCACTCTCGTAGTGGCTATTGGGATGGGGGTCAAGCATTTAAGGATTATTTAATAACGTAATGAAAAAAATAAGTCATATTGAATCATAAATAAAACTATACTGAAAGCTGAAAAAATGAAAATTTGTTCAATCTTTATTATTCTGATCTTTGTACTATCTTTCCCATGGAAAGCATTTTCTTTTGTTCACAGCAACAATTAGCACATTTTTATTTCTTTTTCTTTTTTTGGAGGGGAGAAGGAAAGAGAATTGGGGTTAAGTGACTTGTCTAAGGTGACACAACTAGCAGATGTTTTTAAGCTGGAATTATATCTTCATCAAACTTCAAGAATACATATCTTACTGTCAAACAATCAATAAAAAGCTTTATTCCAGCTGCTGGGTCCCTCTGAAGGTAGTTGCCTATTTCCCAAGAATTAATTAGAACCTTTTGTAGGAATAATTTGTCAGTTTAGTGGTGGGTTCTTAATTTTTTTTTTCTTCTCAGTTTTCACTACAATTTCATTTGTGATTCAATGTAATTGATTTTTTTTTCATTATGGTATTGAATAAACTTTTAATGCCAGATTGTCTCATACCAAAAGCTACTGTAACAGAGCTACTAGTCATTGAAATGTGCCCTTAAAAAGCTATGATTTCTGCGTATTTTCTTGGCTTTATGTCACTCTTGAAACTCACAGAATTCAAAAATGAGCAGTAGAGAGCAAGGAAACTTGTGTGTATGGCATGAAATCCAGTGCTAAACTGCAGAGGACTGACTAAGGATGGGGAAGCCAAATCAAAAAGGTTTCATCAGTTCAAAGCCATATATTTTGAGTCAGTATAGTGTCAGTTGAAGCACACATTAATGACCACCGCTATCACAAAATGAAACCATTTCAAAATTACTGCTTGTGCCATGTTATTCACATATCATGCACCATACATGGTACGTAAATACTTTGAGACACTGGGTATGCCCTCCACTGCTGTAGACTATCTAAAGGCCCCTTTTCAACCTTTTAAATGTGGCTTGAACCAGTCTCCTAATTCCAATATGTATGTGCATATGCCTAGTTGATCTTTGTTATAGGCTTGTGTATGTAAATATGTGAGTAGATCTATACATAAAGAGATACATATGCACACACTTATGGAGTTTTTCTACTTTTACTTTAAACAACATTTTACCAATACAGTTTAAAACTTAATTTCAATTGCAAGAATACATATACAAATTCCCAGGAACATGCTCATTGTATAACACAAGATGCCTATGTGTGTATGTGTATGTGTGTGTGTATGTAAATGCATGTGTGTATGTGTGTATATATGTATACACACACACACACATATATATATATATATATATATGTAATAGGATGTATTCACGTAGTGCTTTAATATTTACAAAGTTCTTTTCTCATAACATACCAGTTAAGTTGCAAGTGTTATTCTCATTTTACTAATGAGCCTAAAATTGTTATATAATTTCCCCAAGGTCACGTAGTAAATGAAAGTCCAGACTTTGAACATAAGTCTCTTATCCCATAAACATCTCTCTTTTTCTACCATACCCTACTGCCTTCCTAACTTGTATGACTACCAGACACATTCATGATCTTCTAAGGAAATAAATTTCAGTTGAAAGATATGAAGTCTATTTTACTGCCTTCCTTAATATATGTAATACCCATTATATTCAGTTTTAAGTTTCATTTTTTTTGTGTTTTATTTAATATTTTAGTTTTCAACATTGATTTCCACAAGATTTTGAGTTATAAATTTTCTCCCATTTCTACCCTCCCCCCACCACTCCAAGATGGCATATATTTTGATTGCCCTGTTCCCCAATCACCCCTCCCTTCTGCCATCCTATTCCTCCCCCACTCAACTCCTTTCGCCTTACTTTCTTGTAGGGCAGGATAGATTCCTATGCCACATTTCCTATATATCTTATTTCCCAGTTGCATGCAAAAGCAACTTTTTTTGAGCATCTGCTTTTAAAACTTTGAGTTCCAAATTCTCTCCCCTCTTCCCTCCCCACCCACCCTCCCTAAGAAGGCAAAAAATTCAACATAGGCCACACATGTATCATTATGTAAAACACTTCCACAATAATCATGTTGTGAAAGACTAACTTTCCCTCCATCCTATCCTGTCCTCCTTTATTCAATTTTCTCCCTTAACCATGTCCCTTTTCAAAAGTGTTTGCTTTTGATTACCTCCTCCCCCTCTCTGCCCTCATTCCCACTTTTTAATCCCCTTCTCCCTACTTTCCTGTGAGGTAAGATACCTAATTGAGTGTGTATGTTATTCCCTCCTCAAGTCAAATCTGATGAGAGCAAGATTCACTCATTCCCCCTCACCTGCTTCCTATTCCCTTCCAACAAATTGCTTTTTCTTGCCACTTTTATGTGAGATAATTTACCCCTTTCTATCTCTGCCTTTCTCCCTCTCTCAATATATTCCTCTTACCCCTTAATTTTGTTTTATTTTTTAGATAGCATCCCTTCATATTCAGCTCACCCTGTGCTCTCTGTCTATATATATATATATATATATATATATATATATATACACACACATATATATGTACATATACATATATATGTATATATACATATATGAGTGTGTGTGTGTCTGTGTGTGTGTGTATGTATATATGTATATTCCCTTCAACTACTCTAATACTGAGAAAGGTCTCATGAATTACACACATCATCTTTCCATGTAGGAATGTAAACAAAAGAGTTCAACTTTAGCAAGTCCCTTATGATTTCTTTTTCTTGTTTACCTTTTCATTCTTCTCTTGATTCTTATATTTGAAAGTCAAATTTTCAATGAGAAAGCTTGAAAGTCCTCTATTTTATTGAAAATCCATATTTTGCCTTGGAGCATGATACTCTGTTTTGCTGGGTAGGTGATTCTTGGTTTTAATCCTAGCTCCTTTGACCTCCAGAATATCATATTCCAAGCATTTCAGTCCTTTAATGTAGAAACTGCTAGATCTTGTGTTATCCTGGTTGTGTTTCCACAATACTCAAATTGTTTCTTTCTGGCTGCTTGCAGTATTTTCTCCTTGACCTGGGAACTCTGGAATTTGGTGACAATAGTCCTAGGAGTTTTCTTTTGGGGATCTTTTTCAAGATCCCCAAAAGTGGATCCAAGTGGATTCTTTCAATTTCTATTTTACCCTCTGGTTCTAGACTATCAGGGCAGTTTTCTTTGATAATTTCTTGAAAGATGATATGTAGGCTCTTTTTTTTTTTGACCAGGGCTTTAAGGTAGTCCAATAATTTTTAAATTCTCTCTCCTGGATCTATTCTCCAGGTCAGTGGTTTTTCCAATGAGATATTTCACATTGTCTTCCATTTTTCATTCCTTTGGTTCTGTTTTATAATATCTTGATTTCTCAACAAGTCACTAGCTTCCACTTGCTCCAATCTAATTTTTAAGGTAGCATTTTTTTCAGTGGTCTTTTGGACCTCCTTTTCCATCTGGCTAATTCTGCCTTTCAAGGCATTCTTCTCCTCATTGGCTTTTTGGAGCTCTTTTGCCATTTGAGTTAGTCTACTTTTTAAGATGTTATTTTCTTCAGCATTTTTTGGGTTTTCTTTCACAAGTCATCAACTTGTTTTTCACAGTTTTCTTGCATCATTCATTTCTTTTCCCAATTTTTCCTCTACTTCTCTTACTTTTCTAAATCCTTTTTGAGCTCTTCCATGGCCTGAGACCAATTCATATTTTTCTTGGAGGCTTTTGATGTAGAATCTTTGACTTTGCTGACTTCTTGCTGTGTGTTTTGATTTTCTTTGTCACCAAAAAAATTCTATAGTCTGAGTCCTTTTTTGTTGCCTGTTCATGGTCTCAGCCAACTACTTGACCTTAGAGCTTTCTGTCAGAGTATGACTGCTTGTAGAGAGTACTTTGTCCCAAGCTTTAGGGCCTGTGCTGCTGTTTTCAGAGCTACTACTATTCCACCATTACCACAAGCTCTGCCACTGCAGGACTCCTCTGCCCCCAAGAACTGCCAACCAGAACTGTGACCCAGATCCAAGCAGGGCACAGCAAGAGAACCTATCTCTGCACTAGCAAAGTGATCCTTGCACTCCCACTCTGATTCTCTACTTGATTCCTCCCACTGTATGAGCCAGGGACTCTGGAAGTAGCTGATGCTAGAGTTCTGGAAGCAGCTGCAGGAGCTTCCTCTGCTGCTGCTGCCACCACCATGCCATCTCTCCCACCTCCAGGGCTAGAGCTGGACTACTCTCACACCTATTCAGAAGTTTTCCCACTAATATGCTGTGTGGTCTTTGGTTTTTGTGGGTTAAGAAGTCTGGTAACTGCCACAGCTCAATGATTCATGGTCCTCTGGCCTGCTCTGCTTGACTCCCGGTCTGGATGGTCCTGGCGCAGCCCACACTGGGCTATGCTCCTCTCCCAGCACCATGCAGTAGACCCTTTCCAGTAACCATCCAGGCTCTCCTTTGCTGGAGACCTGCTTCCCTCTGCTATTCTGTGGGTTCTGTAGCTCTAGAATTTGTTCAGAGCCATTTTTGCAGGTGTTTGGAGGGATCTGGGGGAGAGCTTAATCAAGTCCCTGCTTTCAAGTCACCATCTTGGCTCTATCCCCCAAGTTTCATTTTTCTAGTCTAAAAATTTGGTATCTGAAGTTGTTAGCTTTCTAGTGCCAATGATATTCTAAGCAGGTTTCAGTCTATTTTTCACAGTCTTCTTCCCCTAGGTTTATTGTGTGGTGTTTACTGAATGGAGAGCAGCATTCAGGAATGTTGCTAGATTGTATTTACTACTCTATCCCTATTTAATCAAGAGATAGAAAAGAAATTCCTGGAGGAAAGAGCTGTAGAAATCCTGAGATATGATATCTGCAATAAAGAAGGATAGAAACTCTCAAAGAGAGATAAAATATATAATATTAGTGAATGACATAACAATTCCACAAAAAAGGCACAACTTATTTCCCAACTGTGGCTGGGGAGTCATCATTTTAAATATTGGGACCTTTTTGGTTATAATTGAAGGGAGGCATTGGGGTTGGCTTTTGCTTCTTCATTCTGTTTTCCTGTAACTATTTTGCTACCCTCCTGATACCCTCTTTTCTCTGTTAAAATTTACTTTCATAACATTTTATCTTAAAAGGTTCCTTAAGGAGACTCTTGTAACTTTCAAAACCTATTTGTTGTCATGAAATTTCAAGCTCATTAATGAGAAAGGGATAAAATAAAATTCACCACTAAAAATTATCTTGCTTCTGCCTCCATAAGAAATAAATTCTAAAAAACAATTGTGTTCCAAATTATTCTATTCATCTACATTCAGTGAATAATAGTTTTACAGTAAAAACAAAATTGATTCCATAGCATATTAAGTTTTATGAGGGATTTTATGCTTAATTCATTTAATCCTTATAACAAAACTGTGTTTTAAATGTTAGAAGTATTATTATTATCATTATTCTTTTCATTTTTTGGAGGAAGCACTCATGACCTAGAGAGGTTGAGAGGGGTTCTTATTATGATCACATAACCACCATAGTAAGTGTAGTGGTGGGAACTTGGGTCTATTTCTTAAAAAAGGAAGGAAGGAAGGAAGCAAGGAAGGAAGGAAAGAAGGAAGGAAGCAAGGAAGGAAGGAAGGAAGGAAGAAAGAAAGGAAGGAAAGAAAGAAGGAAGCAAGCAAGGAAGGAAGGAAGGAAGGAAGGGAAGAAGGAAGGAAGGAAGGAAGAAAGGAAGGAAAGAAGGAAGGAAGGAAGGAAGGAAGGAAGGAAGGAAGGAAGGAAGGAAGGAAGGAAGGAAGGAAAATAAATGTTAGTTCTTTTGTACTACCTCTACATTTGAAAATAAGAACATTTAAGTTAAATACAAGGAAGTGTCAGATTACACAGCAGTTACAGAATTCATTTCCCCAAGTGTTGGCACAGATTGAAAATAAGCATTCAAGAAGATTTTTAGCTAAAGTTTCAATGAGCAATATGGGGTTAATTTAAGGGAAATTCGAGTTGTATAGATTATTATTGCACATGCTTTCTTTTAATCTGAGGTACAAAATGTTCTGGTCTGTTATAAGGTATATGGTAACTTTCTGGTCATATAAACCTTTCTGAAGTGGTTTGTGATAAAGCCAATTGTTAAAGGCCTCCAAAGGGAAATCAACAATCTAGGGGTGATAATCAGTATACTATGTAGATTTGATTTAAGGCAAACAATGTAAACAAACAGAATGGCAAACTATGAATGGTCATATGAAAGATTGCTCTAAATGACTAATAGTATGGAGACATGCAAATAAAAAAAACAACTCTGAGGTTTCACCTCATATCTAGAAAATTGAAACTAGAAAATTGGCAAAGAAGACAAAAGATGGATATGGTCAATTTAGAAGGGCCTGTGAAAATACAGGCACACTAATATTTACAATTGGTGGAACTGTAAATTAGTCCAACAATTCTGAAAAAAAAATAATCTGGAATCATAAAAAAAAAATCCTAAAATATCCGTACCATTTGGCCCTGACATCCTGCAGCTCACCATATACCCAGAGGAGGTCAAGGATAGAAATAAAAATCCTATATTCACCAAAACATTCATAGCAATACTTCCTGTGGTAGCAAAGAACAACTTCAGAGTAAATGCCCTTCAATCAAGATTAGCTAAACAAATTGTTTGCTTGGATACATAGCTGTCAAGTTAATGAACATATATTAAGCACCTGCCATGCTCTGGGTACTATGCTAAGCCATGGGAATACAAAGAAAGGAACATAAAAACCTATATTCAGGGTGCTCACAGTGTCATGGGGGAAGCAGTTTGAAAAGAACTATCTAGATACAGTTTGTATACAGGGTAAATTAGAGATCATATGACAGGGAAGGCATTCAGACTAAGGAGGACCAGAAAAGGCTTATGGTAAAAGGTCAGAAATTAGCTGAGACATGAAAGAAGCCAGGGAAGCTAGGGTGGAGAAAGTTTTAGGCCTGGGGGAGAACCCTTGAAAATGCCTGGAGTCAGGAGATAATGCTATGTGGGAGGACCGGAGAGGAGACCACTATCACTGGATCACAGAAGAATGGGTGAGGTTATGGAGGTTTTAATAAACCAAGAGGTGATGGGAAGTTCATAAAGTTTATTGAATTGGGGTAGGGACCTGGCCAGATCTACACTTAAGGAAATACAACTCAGTGGGGGAATGGTCTAGAGTAGAGAGGCTTGAGGCTGGGAGTCTAATCAGTAGTCTGTTGAAATAGTCCAGGCATCAGGTACTAATACTTGTACCAGAATGGTGTCTGTATTAGAGGACAAAAGGGAAAGATGTTATAAAAGTACAACAGATAGGACTTGGCAACTATTTAGATATGGGGATGGCAGAGAGTAAAAATTTTAGAATGATACCTAGATTGAAAGACTAGGTGCTTGGGAAGGTGGTATAACTGCAACCCTCAAAAATGATAGGGATGTTAGGAAGAGCAAAGGATTTTGGCAGAAAAATCATGAGTCCAGCTTTTGATATGTTGAGTTTAATATGTCTACAGAACATCTAGCTTAAGATGTCCAGAGGTTATTGGGAATGGGAATCTGGTGATTTGGAGAGAGTTTGGGGCTAGATAAGTAGATTTGAGAATCACCAGCATAGTGATGATAATTGAAAGGCTCTGTCCTGGGTCCTTTTCTTCATCTATACTAACTCTTTTGGTGATATCATCAGCTGTCGTAGGTTCAATTATCATCACTTGTACATATGTAATATATAAAGATAGATGAAAGATAGATTAACTATAAATAGATATAGATATATCACATGGGGGAGAGAGAGAGAAATGAAGAAGAAAAAGAACAGAAGGAGAAGAAGAAGAAGAAGAAGAAGAAGAAGAAGAAGAAGAAGAAGAAGAAGAAGAAGAAGAAGAAGAAGAAGAAGAAGAAGAAGAAGAAGAAGAAGAAAGAGGAGAGGGAGCATTGAGATAGATATAAATACTGTAGATGTATATATATATATATATATATATATATATATATATATATATATATAGATTAGAAGTATAGGTAGAGATACTGATACAGATAGATATAGATTACATCACTAATATCTTTCCTGATCTCTTTTTCTCTTTTTGCCATTCTTTGTATCCCTATCACTTAGCACAGTGCTTGGCACATAGTAAGCACTAAAGAAATGGTTATTAACTGACTGACAAAATGTTGTAGAATATTGTTGCTTTGTAAGAATTAATTAAAAAGAATTTAAAGAAACATCAAAAGATAGATGAAACATTATAAAATGAAGTAAGCAGAACCAGGAAAACAATATATACATTGACTACAATAACGTAAGTGGAAGAACAGCAATCAAAAAGAAAATAGAAACATTCTGATATTTTATCATTATAATGACTAAGCTTCAATGTGTAGAATGCAACAAGCATTTAATAAGTTAGTAAATGTTGGCTTCATTACCAGCACTGAACTAAGCAATGATTGGAAAAATTTATTTCCTTTCCCTTTTTGCAGAGGTTGGGGAATATGGTGGAGAACATTGCAAAGATTGTCCAGTATGGTTGATAAGTTGATGGGTTTTCCTGACCTGTTTTTTTCTTCTCTTTCTTTTTAAATCTTTTTTTAAAATTCTGCAAGGAAAAACTCACATAGGGAAGATATAGGAATATATTTGAAAATGAAAATGACATGAAAATAAACGTAATTGTTGTCAAAAGGTTAATCAAAATAAAATTTGTTGTTCCTAAAAAGAGAATGAGGAAGAGGAAAATTAAAATCATTCCTCCCAGACATCAAGCTGCCTAGGGGAAAAATACGTCTTTATTATGAAGGAGAAAGCAACATGTCTTTTTATACTTCCCAGCAGAGATTTTACAATTTTCTTTTGAAGACAAAAAGAAATTGAAAAAGGAAGTTAGAAATGAAAGTTGAAAAAACTCTGGGTCATTGAGGCTTCCTCTCCATTCTTGACAGTTGATCTTCATCTGATAGCTGAAAAAAGAAAAAAAAATCTTTTAACTAGTATATAGTATGAAAGGTCTTTGACACCAAGCAAACCTGAAGAGGAGATGACAAGAAGACAAATTGCCAGGAGGACCTTTTAAAAAGGAAAAAAAAAAGTCAAATAGGTGAAGAAAGGGAGTGTCCGTTTCATCTTTATCTCCAAGCATCTGGATAAAAAGGACAACAGTTAAGAGTGAGAAAAAAATGACTAATTGCTATAATATGCTATTATATATTTTGTTTGAAAATTCATTAGAAAACTTTACTATTATACATGTTTAATGTTTACTTAAATTTACCAAACATTTAACAAGCATTTATTAATTCTTGCTATATCCAAGTCATTGGGTGGGAATATAGTAATAAAAAGCAAATATTCCCAACCCTCAGTGAGCTTATGTTCAACTAGGAGCATGTAATGGGAACAGGGAACTAAACACAAAATAATTTCAAGAGATTGAGAACAGTAACAGTCGGAAAGTTTAGGAAAGACCTCTGAGTTGGGAATTCTAAGAGATGGACGTAAGAAGGGAGTTAATTCTAGGTGAATAAAGCTTTGAGCAAGGACCAGGAGTGGGGGCAAAGACCTTGTTATTTCTTCTCACCTTGGGAGACAGGAAGCCAGTATGAGATCAGGAATGGAGGATGGGCTTTTTCCTGTTACGGGGGAATGGGGATTGATGATCTATCCAGAGGGAGAGGAAAGAGAACAAGGAGTGGAAAAGAAGGAGGTGGAGTTTTCCTCCTCCCACCTTCCTCCACTTACTCCCTGTTTTACACACTCAGTAGCTTCACAACTGGAGGGTGGTAGGCTCCCTTCATATACTCCAAGCCTCAATGGGAGTACATGAGAGGTGACCTATAGGTGAACAAGCAAAGAGTTATGTGATTTTTTTTAAATCACCCCTGCTTACTTTGTGGTAGAGTCCTGAGAGAAAACCAGACAAGAGGAAATAACGGTCTTTGGTCCAGTCCTTGCCTCCCTGACACTGGGTGAGATGGACAGACACTTTTAATTATAAAAATTTTAACGATATTTAAAAACCACAATTGATGGATCAACTCTTATTTCTCAAAATACCTATGTTTGATGCTGGCCTTATGTTCCCATGATCAAAAGGAACAGCTCTGGGCACTTTAATGGAGAAAATGACCTTTTCTAGAACAGAAGTGAGGATCTCTCTCCCTCTTCTCCCCCCCTTAATCAAGAGCCATCTCATAACTATACTTCCAATGGCAGAATTACTATAAACTTAGGACAAAAGCATGCAGTCATGGCATCTCGAGTTCCAGGAATAACTAGTAGGCCAGTGTGGCTAAAATGTAGAGGACAGCTAAGAGAATAAGATGAAATCAGTTTGGGAAGGTAAATGAGGGATAGATTGTGCACTTTTAAACATACCAGACTAAAGGGCTCACATTTTATCCTTGGAAGAATAGGAAATGAATAGGGAAAGAGATTCTGTAGTTCCTGTACTTTAGCAATATGCCCTTTGCATCTATGGGAAGGGCAAATTGGAGGCAATAGTAACTGGAAATAGAAAGACTAACAAGGCAGCTTTTGCAATAGTATGGGGAAGAAGTGAGCTATGAAAGTGGGCACTGAGAGTGGAGAAAAGTGTTTGGAAGGCAGGGGTGTTTTGGAGCTAGCCTCATCCCCCTTTTAATGAATTATAGAGAGACAAATATTATTGGAGAAAAGATCTTAGTTCCTTTGGAAATCTGGGATTCAAATTTTGAAAATTACATTTTTCAAAGTTCAGATTGATCTTACCAACTCATTGTAACTTCAAGCCCTTAGTTTGTCATGACACAGTACTATTTTCCCCCATACAGACTGATAACAGCTCTCTCTGTCAGAGGGAATGCACTGGATAAATTGGGCAACATTTGGTTTTGTCTTGAGGTTAAATTATAAGAACCTAGTTTCCCACCATCTACATTAATTACAATCATATTCATGTATTGCTGCCCCTTAAAAGATAATATAAATAGCTATTCCTTTTAATGTTGCCTGGTTTTGTGGCTAATGATGTTGTCCTTTCTCCTAGGGGAGGAGATTGGGGGGAGCATTTGGCAGGGGGAAAAGTGGGAAACCCCTGGAGCAATTCTGTATCATGTGAATGAATTTACCAAAATTATCTGGTTTTCCATGTGATCTGGCTTTGTAACTCTGCATGATTAATCCTTTCCTTTTCTTTCTGTGGTATTTTTTTGTTATGTTAGAAAACCCAATTCTCTGAACTTGTTTCACCCAAACATATGGTTCATCTGGTTTCTTAAGGATTTGGAACTGCCCAGTTGCACATTTAGAATTTCTCCCCCTTAATTGGGTCCTCCTTTCTGGAACTCTATTTGTTTGGGCTTGTTTAGTTTGTTTGGCTTCTTTGTTAAATTGGCTTTTAACACCAGTAGGACTAGTAGCAGCCACAGCAAGGATTATAGATTCATGTTTCACTCCAGCCTGCTTATTTGTAGTCTGCTTGTTTCTCTCTCTCTCTCTCTCTCTCTCTCTCTCTCTCTCTCTCTCTCTCTCTCTCTCTCTCTCTCTCTTTCTCTCTCTCTCTCTCTCTCCCTCTCTCTCCCCCTCTTTTCCTTCCCCCCCCCCCATCCCCATCCTCTCTTCTTGTCATGCAGCATATTGCCTGGCACATAGTAAACATTCACCCATTCTGAAATCATTCCACTGTAGTCCTAAGGTCTAAGAAAGTACAAAATATATTGCCCCACACTGCAGCTGTGGGTTATTAACTTCCAATCTGAGTAATCCTTTGGTGAGGTTGAACAAAAACAAGTATGACAAGAATGTGATTAACATTAGTTGCATTTGTTCTCAATATTCAGCAAAATTATCTACATAAACAGGCTCAAATCAGGGTGCCAGGTGTTAGATACTTGGGCTAATATCTGCTCCTTTGTGAAGCAATGTCCAAAAGAACAGGAAGTTGATTTGTTGGAAGCATTTGGTACTGGCCATGACCACACTGAACATGTTGCAGTTAGAAGGACACCTCATCTCTTCATTTAATTATTCTGTTTCCTTCATTCAGAATGTAGAGCCCCTATTCTCAACAGCAAGCTACAACCCAAGACAGTGGATATTGTATTGAATGAAGACTCTAGGAATGTTCCTGAAGAATTTGGAAGGCTTTTTTTCCCTAGCAGTATAGCTCATTAGCCATATCAGCATGCTTCCCACATAATTATCCAGCTATTATCCATTAGTAAGCTAGATCTAATTATCTTTAAGTAAGAATTATTTGCTAGGGGAGTATAATAAGACTAGCTGTTATAAAATATTTTTTCTATCAGAGGTCTATGATACCATTGCCCACAAGAACTAAGTCCAGGGGAAAGTGGACTCAAGCTTAGGATAGATGTGTGACAGAGGGGTGACTTGCTGCTCCTGGAAGTTCTTTGGTTGAAGTCCAAAAGAAGTTCTTAAATATGATATAAGTTTTCTGCTGGGCTCCTTGTAGGGCTTTGAATTTGCCTTTTGTAGCTGTGTCCAGTCTGTCCTCAGTTCCCCAATGGAAACACCAAAATTGACTAGTGTTGTTCCAGAGACACTTCCAGAATACAGGTGAATTTGAAATTCACAAGTTATTCTTCTGGGCAAGGTAGGAAGAAGAGA
Organism: Trichosurus vulpecula; assembly: GCF_011100635.1. Lineage (NCBI taxonomy): Eukaryota > Metazoa > Chordata > Mammalia > Diprotodontia > Phalangeridae > Trichosurus > Trichosurus vulpecula. Next base: position 59,257,335 of record NC_050577.1, read on the forward strand.
CTGAGATGTTCTCCACTCCCCAGCATCAAGTGATTATTATTTGGCTGGAATTTTTCAGAACTGAGCTCCCAGACTCCTGAATCTAGACTATCAAACTGGTTTTATAAAATCCCTGCAGATTTTAACTAAGTCCCTTGACCAAGTAGGTGAAAGTTAATAATAATAATAATAATAATAATGTATTATTACACATGATAAATAATAATAAACTATCATTTACATGGTGTTTTAATGTTTATAAAACACACTGTGCTATGGGAATACAGAGAAATGCAAAAACAATTGTGTAATAGAAAGATGTTATCTCTCAGAATATATTTTGTAAAGACCTGCTTATTCTTTTTTCATACCTTCATACATGTATGAATTATTACCAAAAAAGATTTTTGTAGAAATAGGAATTTGATTATATAGAACAGTAGTTCTTAATGCTTTTTCTATCATCTTTTCTGTAGTAATGATGTTCTGAGGTCAGAAGGAGAAGGCTATTATTGACTGGAGACAATGTAGGAAGGCTGCATGAAATAAATGCTATTTGATTCTACTTTCTTCATTCTGTAATACTTCATATTTGATTTTCCACATTGAATACCACAACTCCACATTTGAGCCCCACATTTGCTTGATATTATTGCTCATAATGTTCTAGTGCATTCATTTCCCATAATTTAATTAACTCTGGCCTTATCAGACATCTGGATTGTTTATGATCCTTGACTGCTAAAAGTAATTTCCCATGACTTAAAAGAAACGAAATCTGTACTCCTCACTCTTTGGTAATATTAGGATACTGTTACAAATAAAGAAATCTTTGAGTAAAAAAAGTATGAACAGATCTACACATCTTTCCTGAATGTGGTGATGATTCACAGCATCATAGGTATGTCACTATTCAAGCTATATTTTCACCTTTTTTTTACCCTTTTCTTCTGTATCTACAACATATGTAGAGATATCTATTTACCTGATTTGAAGGATTTTATCAAGTTCTTCATGTAATTTCCCTACTTCTTTGTCCTCTCTACCAGCTGTGGTTATCTTCACTGTAATTGTCTTCACAGTGGTCATTTAATCATCAAGCATCCTATAAAATGGTGTTTCATTATCCTTTGGTTGCATTGGGGAATAAGAAAGAGCCTAATGAAAATGTTCGGTCATTTATCACTTGAATTAAGCCAAATAAACAAAGCAAGCCTATCAGCACAAGTACTAATGAGCTGATTATCATGCCAACAGTTAAATGTTGATAGAAGGTTTGAGAACTGGGTGATTCATAGATCCCTTTGTCCCACTGCCATTTTCTATCCCTTTATCACTATAGCTAGAAGGGAAAAGAAGGTAGCCACCCAAGATTGAGGGATTTCTTCCATGGGACAACTTATCAAAGAAATTCATAACTATGGCCAGGATCCTGCTGGTGTTGAACTAGGCTAGTCCTCACATATTAGTCACAATCTTTCATTAGCAATATATGCAAAGTATCCTGGTAGTTCTCTAGAATTTTTACACTGTAAATATAGCCCTTGAAAACCCTGAGTTCTAGTTGAGGATTGTAGAAGGAGAAGGTTAAGGAAGAAAAGGGTGAGGTCAGCCTCTGAATTGAGCCAATAAAAAAGAAAAAAGAAGCCAAAGGTCCCAACAACAGGCAAGATCTAGTACCAGACAACCCATCCAGAATTATTAAAGAAGCGATTAGAAAATGAAATTAGACAGGACAGCTTGAGGGGAAAAAAAGGACAGGTAAGTAGATAGCTTAGAACAGAAAACAGAAAACCTGACCCAAGAAGTAGACTCTCTGAAAATAAAATTAAGGAAACAGAACTCAGTGTTTCCATAGAAAAAAGCAAAACCAAAACAAGGCAACAAAGATGGCCATGTAAGGTACTTAATTTTGTAAGCAACTGATCTTGAAAACAAATTTAGGAAAGATAACCCAAGAATCATTAGAATCCCTGAAAACCATCACCAAATGAAAAAAAAAACCTAGATAACATATTATAAGAAATCATAGAGGTGCCCAGAACTTTTAGAAACAGAAGGCAAAGTGAAATAAAAAAACCCTCCCCTAAAATCCCACAAAGTGAAAATAACCAGGAATGTTAAAACCAAAATCTAAAAAAGAGGTATTCAAATACCAAGGAAATCTAGTCAGGATCACACTACCACAAAGGAAAGAAAACCTTAGGACATAACATTCCAAAATATAAAATATAGGCTCACAAATAATTTGCCCTGAAGTAGTGAGCATAATCCTACAGGTGAATATACATATGTGTGTGTGTGTATTTAAGTACTCTTGATAGAAATGAAAAATATGGATAGAATCTTTAAAATACAAACACAAGAGAAAAGAGAAAACTAGAAAAGTAGAAACATTTGAGCATTTGGAAGAGACTATGTGAGTGAAGTTACTACCTTTCCAATGGTTAGTTGGCTTTTGTCCTTCATCCTTGAAGAGGACCAAAATGACATCATTATGTTTGAGTCAAGATTCAATGTGTCTGACTCTGGCTGATCAGGTCAATATGAGCTTGGAATGCTCTACCACACATTGGGTACAAATAGTCTCTGTGAAACATTTGGGGTGTGTACTCCAAACTTACACGTCCTGCATTTCCTTTGAGCTGTTTCAGTTCTGTTTTACTCATAAAGCACCCTAAAGCACAGCACTTCCTCTGATGTGGGAACACCATGCTGAGTTGTACTATACTGGAATAAGGAGTTCATAGTCCTAGTCACTGAATCCGGCCCCATAAATGCACAGATAGTTGGTTTTGTTCAGTTCTGAACACTACATTTTTAAAAGGTCATTGATATGCTAGTGAACATCCAGAGGGAGTTCTCTGGCTTGTCGAAACTTGGGGTCAGGGCAGTTTCATGTCTAATAATTTAGAATATTCGTCATCTATCATAACCAGAATATGAAAACAAAATGCAATGTGTTGCAGTAGAAAGAGCTTTGGATTTGGATTCAAAGGACATCCATTCATGTCCCAGATCTGACACTTGTATCACATTAAGCCAGTCTCTTCACTCTTCAGTTTGCTCATCTATAAAATAAGGGTGAGAGAGGGGTTTCCCTACATGGCCTCTAAGGTCCACCCTCCATATGATATGTGATCAATGACCTGAGGATTGATAAAATCATTACAAAAGCTTTCAAAGCCTCTGAATTCTCATTGTTTCTTTCTACCAAATTAATGTTATCAATTCAAATACAAGATGACCAGCCATTTAAATTCTGATCATCTTTTTCAAAATATGTTGATAGTTTGTGAATGATCCTAAGTGGTTTGGCATACTTCCAAAGGAACAGCAACAAGAATAATTAGCACATCTTACACACATGGTTACACAGTTATGTCACTGGCCATTTTTAGAGACCACAAATGGCCATTTGATTTCACTTTTATGGTTGTTGTTAAGGTGCTCACATAATCCTTTCCTGTAAGAATATCATCAGACTTCTTTGGTTTCTTTGGTATAAGAAGCTTACAGATATTTTGGTAGCTATGAGTAAGCAGCCTAACCATTTCAGTATATTTTTTTATGAAACCAGATATACAGAAGTAAAATAAACGTACAATTGTAAAAACAAAATTTAATCAATTTATTTTTAAACCAAGAACACTAGTTATCAAATTAATATTTGCATAATAGTCCATATTTTTGTTGCTTTAACACTGAGGGGAAGCCAGCACAAATAGTTTATGATAATTACATCTGTGTCTACTTTAAGTCAGTTTCACATCCTTTTCCATTACAGACTTACCAACTCTCTTCCCTGTTGCGTGTTTGACAGGGTTCTGACAAATCATAGGGAGTTGCTTATGCTCCCTGATCCTCTGTTGCCCTTTAAACCTTGTTAGGGGCTTATTATTCCTTTTACTTACAATCAGATGGTGAACCACAGCTGTCTACACTGATCTTGCTCAATTATTTCTGAAATACACTCGAATTTCTTTTTCATTTGGTGTTCATAGCTTAACTATGCCAGAGATACTTTCCCCCTTCCCCCCATTTGAATCAGCCTTCAGTTCAGAGCCTACCTCATTGAAATTGATGCTTTCCTCCAAGATCCATCTTGCAGTATTCTTTCTTAGCAGTATCCGTCTTCCTGTTAGCTACACCCAATGACATTGAAATGATTTTCTCAGTTTCCCCATTAAGTGAATTACTTTGGGTGTACACGCACTCCCTCCAAATTAAAATTGGTATATCCAGGTCAGAATTACCCTCAATTACCCTCACTCAACCTTCATGGACATTTGTCTCACAGGCCTGGTAAAATCTGATTTATCTCTTTGAAGCCACCATCAAAATGACTTTTCCCTTATTAGCTTCAACCACTCACTCGTATATTCCAAAAAGTGACAGTGTTTAAAGGGCTGTATATATGCTCATATTGTTACAATACAGTGCAATATCTATACTCAATACAAATTTTTGTAGAGTCAAGAATTTTCAAGTTAGTAGAATCTATGGAGATCATCTTGACCAGCTACTCATTCTTGAGCAAAATTTACACAAAATAAGTTTTTCATCCCTCTCATGCATAATGTATAAGTAATTATTTTTCCTTGTAAATTTGGGGCTCAAAATAAGTTTGCCATATTTCCTAGGCTTCTCTTTTATGCTTACCACATTCCATCTTCTACTTCAATTACCCCTCTCTATGAAATTTTAAGCTCCCTGCAAAGATCTGTGTCTTATCTAATTTTGTATCCTCAGTGCCAAGCACTGTGCCTTGCATATATTAAGTTTTCAAAAAAACCTATGTGAAATGGAAAGGATGAATGAATAAAAAACATTATTTAAATGATTACTATATTTTAAGAACTATAAATAAAAAGCTAAACAGCCCCTGTTTTCAAGGAGCTCATGTTCTAATTGGGGGAGAGAACACATAACAAGTCCAGCTATAGGCAGATTAAAGAGCCTATAGTTACAAAATCCTATCCATAGTCATAGCACAGCTGGCAGTGGGCAAGGAGTAGGGGAGAGGCATGGTAGGATTGGGAGAAAGGAAGAGAGAGTAGGAACAGGGAAGATTGTACTTTAGCATGCAGTAGCGGGGCAGATTTTAAAATGTACTGTTCCTCAATCTCATCGGATGGAGATGGGTTAGTGCATTCCATTTCATCTAAGCAGCAAAGACATATCAGGAGTCAAGAATCTAGATGGATTCTAGGACAGATGGGGGGAAGGGAATGTGGAGGGAAACACCTGCAACAGTGAAGATGGATTTTCTTACTCATTAGCTGTCTCAGGTTGAATTTATCTGAATCAGAACAATAATTCTTTTCACGCAAATGGAACTATCAATCTCTTGTGGCTCCAGGCTGGAATTCATCATTCATTACCAACTGTGATATTTTAGACTATTAGTCTTCGTTTTTATGAATACTAAAGAAAGACCTTTAACCTCATCAGTTTGAGTGCTTCCTTCAGAAATGTAAATAGCAATCCTTCCATGCCTTCTTATCCCATGTGATTCACATCCCTGCCCTTCCATAGACCCTATAGAAGATCAATTCAAAGTACTATAGACTTTTTCTCTCTTTTAGCATTTGAGCAATGCCAACACAACAGGTAGGCTGTCCATCTCTTGCCCCCACTTCCTACTATTATACATGGTTGTTTTGCCTCCTTTTCCATCCATATGTGTACTTGCAGATATTATCTAAGATAATTCCTCTTCAAACATGTCCTTATTACTAGTGCCATTCGACTTATAGCTACCATGTGTCTTTACATATACCTTTTGGTTATCCTCAGTATTAATCCTTCTATGATTGTGTTCTGTGCACTGTGCAATTTGTACCTGTAGTGTCACAAGGAGATTATCTGTGATAAATCTGAGATATTTAGCAGCAGAAGGCAGTTCAAGATTGTGGAGAGGCCAGCAGAGTTCCTTGAGTATAATTCAAGAGCTATGTATAGACCTATAGTCATAGAATGCAGCCCAGTCTAAGATAAAATTGTGTATCTGATTTTATAGCAAATTATTTTAAAACTATAGAGGTCTAGAAGCAAGAAAGATGATTTGGCCACTTAATCCACATGGATAATTTAATGCTCCCCAAGCACAGTCACACTGAATGGAGATAACTTAAGGCATTCAATCACTTATATTCAAAGAAAAGCATCGTGCTTTTTTTTCTGTTTTGATGACTGTCTTCCCCACTTGTTCCCAGTGTGACTGTAATAGGCCAAGATCTTGTGTGGCATTATGGTTCCTAAAGAAACTGTTTAGGAAACATGGAGTTTCTCTAGTTGCTGTAAGTATTGGAGACACTTCCAAAGCCTTGAAACCATGAAAATACTGAAGCTGTATTCCTAGATTCTGGAATGAACACTGTGTTTTGAGTCAGAGCACCTGGGATTAAATCTAATTCTTACGGCTAGTAGAGATAGGTGGCAAAGTGGATACAATGCAAGGTTATGATTCAGGAAGCCTGAGTTCAAATTAGGCCTCAGACCACTTACTACCTGTAGGTAGCTGGACAAGTCATTTAACTAACTCTGATTCAGCTTAATCAACTGTAAATTGGGGCTAATAATAGTATCTAGCTCCCAGAATTCTTATGAGAATTAAAAGAGGTACTATTTGTAAGGATGATTACTTTTACAAATTAAGTGGATGCTTAATCAGTGCTAGTTTCTTTCTTTCCTTCCTACCTGTTGAATCTTGGGAAAGCCACTCAATATCTTCGTGCATCATTTTTCTCATCTGTGAGTAGGTCCCACCAAGCTCTAAACTTATGATTGCTTATTGGAAGAGGAGAAATTAGATATTCTTGTGGAATGGCTATCTCCTAAGATTTTGAGGATTTGTTTTTTTGTGGGGGATGACTTGAGCTCATTACATTTTGCCATACTTCTCTTATGTGATTGGGTGAAGATCTCTCATAATTATGCAGCTTTTTTCTAGCTACTCTCAAGAAACTAGTTACTACTTGATAGGTTCTCTGATTTTTTTTACCCTTTTCTGTAGTTTATACTTCATCAGATATTCCTTAGATACTTTCTAGTTATGTGCAGTTTTTTGTTTTGTTTGTGTATTTTTGTTGACTATGACTTCTATTCAAGAGCTTTCTGGCAATTAATAAATTTTCTTTCGACACCTACAATATCATGTAAACAGAGGCATGATCATTTGAAACTCTATTTGACCATAGCAAGAAACATAAATTTAGACCAGGGAATGAATACACCAATGGCAGGCTTCAGTAAAGACAGAATATGAGAGTCAAATGGAAGTGTGTAAAACCCCATTCAAGTCTTTAATGATACTTCAGAACTATTAAGCAAACAAATAATACTTATTCAGAGCAATATTGCTTAAAGGCCGCTGCCATGAGGTTACATTTTAGTAAGTCAGTCTCTTTAGACAGGTACCTCTCCCCGTAATCTAAACTATATGGTGGACCAACGACTAAATTGGCTTATCAAGGACCAGTAACTGCACAGAAAGAAGGAGACTAAAATGGGAGGAGCAGGACACAGGGAGGAGAATAAAGGGAAAGAGCAGAGGGTGGAAAGAAGACAAGAAAAAGAGACAGGAGGAAAAGGAAGAGAAAGGGGATAAGGGAGAAGAAGATAAAGAAAAATAGAGGGAAGAGATGGCTAAGATTACCAAAAAAGTGTAGGAGGAGAAAAAGGAATGAAGAGGAGAAGGAATGGGAAGAGGAAAATGAAAGAAGGTGGAATCCAGTTTTTATTTTTACTTTATTGGTTTAAAGAAGTAAGAACCTTTCATAGTTAAACTTTGCCCTGGACTCTGTGGGTCCATAGACTGGTAAATGATTCTTCTGTTTTCTCTTTGGCTAAAACATGGAGATCTTAAAATCACATGCGTACATTTGGAGATTAAAAAAAAAACTACTTTTGTCACTTTCTTAATTCAGCTGCCTTTATCTGGAAGTCTGATGGTTCAGAGTTCAAATTACATTTGTCTTCAGGAATGTGGTTACTTCTGGAATCTTTGAATCATTTTTGCTTATGGTAATGTATTCATTAAAAGTAAGCACTTGTTGGCTAGACAATGTGTCTCTCTCGTTGTTTTCTACAAGTTATAACTTGAAAATATACTTAAAAGCCTCTTTTAATTCCTACCATTCTATGTGACACGGTGTTTTAAAGGAAACCTGAAGAAACTGCTCATGCATTTGGCAATCCTACGTATGAAGATGAGAGTCGTTCAGAGAAAACAGAGGTAGGTGGCCATGAGGGCTGCATTGTTTCAGCGATGGAAAATCTAAAACCACAATATCGTTCTTACATGTTTCCACATCACAAATGAACCAAGTTCTTCTGTGGAGTTATTCGAATAAGGAAAATGAAGATTTTAATTTCTCTAAATTCCCAATGGGACATTTTTGGCTCAAATATATTCTCAATATGCTAGTAAAGTCAGCTCAGTGTTAAGTGACTGTGGTTACTGTTCACATTCAAACAGTGCTGACAAATCTGGAAAATATCAGTTTAAGCCACAGAGTATTAGTCAGCTCTTCACAGCAAATGTCCACTGGATGTCCTCCAGGTTTTTGTTGGTTTTTTCCTTATTCCCCAAAGTAATAAAGGGGGAAAAATGTGTTCAACAGATATTCTACTCTCATTCAAATTCAACTGTATGGAATGAGGTCTGTTACCCAGATATCTCAGAAGGAAGGGGTAGGAAAGGAAATTAAAGTGTGTAACATCTACCTAGTTTCATTTTGAGGCCACCTCTTATCAGTGTGATAAGAATTAGGCGAGAAAGGTGATGGCAAAGAAAATTTCTTATCCCTTCCTCAAGCAATTAATTTGAGATTCCGCTTGAGCATTAAATAGGATTAGCTGTGACACATCACTTAGTTTCCATATAAAGTTTCTTCACATCAGATTTTAGACACTAGATCAGCTTCATTCTATTACAAACTCAGGCCTTTAGAAACCCCATGTTTGAATTTGTGCCCACTTTTCTCATGTTGGTTGGCCCTGTGTGATTATATTTGAGTGATTTTGTTGTTGTTGAGTCATTTTTCAGTGGTGTCTGATTCTTCATGGTCCCATTTGGGGTTTTCTTGGCAAAGATAGTGGAGTGGTTTGCCATTTCCTTCTCCAGCTCATTTTACAGATGGGGAACTGAGGCAAACAGGGTTAAGTGGCTGGCCCAGGGTCACACAACTAGTAAGTGTCAGGTTTGATTTGAACTCATGAAGATTGCCTTCCTGATTTCAAGCCCACTGCTCTATCCACTACACCACCTAGCTGTCCCATTAAGTGATAATAAGCCCTTATAGTCCTTGTTTATATGGAGATTGGAATAAAGAAGAAATGTGTTAGGTTACACATTTTTTTTCTGGGCGGTTTGCAGAGCCTTAAGCACTGCAATTGAAACCCAGGGCAACTCTTGATTTTTTTTTTCCTCTTTGTTTCTTTCAAGAAAGAGGTGATATAGCTCTCAATAATTCTTTTTGTAGAAGTAAAAACAAAGGCTAAGATATTTCCCAGAGCTCGAAGTAAATTAACTTTGGGTGATTCATGCTGCCAATCAGGACATATGGTAAAACTGTAAGTGTATCCCCAGCTTGGAGATGAAAAAAAACAAGAGATAAATATTTTAGAAACTAACTTGGATATACTTTCATTATTGGGCTGAGAAATCTAGCATAAGCATTTTTATTCTGATTGAGGAAAAAAGGAGAAAATTTAATCGCATTTCATCTTTAAATAAGTTTAACTTTTACCATCTCAAAAATACATATGTTATGTTGAATCCAATCAGTGTCTTTCTTGGCTGGTATTGTGTTCCCTGAGATAAAATCTAAAAAGTAGTCCCTAGTTAAAAATGTGGAGGTAATGCCGCTGCCCATCTTTTACAGGCTTCAGGGAATGCTGTCTTCCCAAGGGTACAAATCAGTGTCTCTCCTTGGCAAGAACACACAGAGGTATGTACCAAGAACACTTTTCAAGATGCTATCTAGTGTGTACACACAGCAGTCCATTTAACGACTGAAAGGAACTGCAGACACAATTTATTTTACTTTTCTTGCCAGCTAAAAGATTTCCAGCTGTCCTCCATTCTCCTCATTCCTTTCCTAAGAAAGGCAAGAGAGATCCTGTCTCTGTCTCCTGAATTTTATTTCCAGATTAAGTTGCACCAGTTGAAAAATGATTTGTGTTAATTGAAACAAGGTAGCTCTACTGGCCATCAAACAGAGTTTGCTCTCTTGCACTGAGTATGGACCTGGGTCTATTATGTTTCTGCTTTTTCCTCATTTCTTTCTCTTTCTGTCCCTATGACATAAGAGAAAATTGACTCCTTTGATATGTATATTCTATTGAAAGTGTATTAATTTAAAAGACTGAAAGAAAATGCTGTTGTTACATGATCAAAAGACCAACACTACTTATTCTTCATTTCCTTTTTTTAAATTAGCTTGTTGATATCATGTCCATATCATGTCCAATATCATAGGATAGTTATATTGTTCAACATGAAACAAGGAAAACATAAGGTTATTGATTTCAAGTTAGAAGGGTCTTTTAGTAGCTGGAAAATCTAGTCCCTTCATTTTAATAGACTGGGGCACAATGAAATTAATGACGTCACACAGGTTCACATAGCTAGCAAGTATATAAGATAGGATGTAAACCCACATGTTCTAGACTGGAAGCCATTTTCTCTGTTCACTTGGCTACCTGGTTTTCATTGATGCTTCTGATCTGTAATGGATCTTTGCCCATAGGCAAGCCATTTAACCTCGTTGTCCCTAGGCAACTCATTAAATATAAACTATAGATGAGAGGTGGGGGAAATGAAACCATAGATCTAAACAGCCCCTTCTTCCTCCATCTTACCCATCCAGAAAAGAGTTCCTTCAAATCAACTTTTCTTTGGTAGGAGAATTTCATTTGCATTCTTGTAAAAACAAATCTCTCATTTATTGTATTTAAAAGTCACAATGAAATATCTTCACCTTTTCTGTTCCTCATATGTCTCTATCATGGTTCCTGCATCTGGTACAATGGACCACTCCAAGCTTGAGAGCTAAGATATGCAATTTCCTTAATTAAAACAAATATATCATTCCTCTTGTAAAGCAACTGATTTAGAGATAAAAGCAACACATGAGAAAATTCTTATAGAGTCTTAGAGCTTCCTCCTTGCCCAAGGGTCCATAGCTGAGACCCAGGTAAATCTACCTGGGAGCAAAGTTAACTCAAACTGCCCAGGTCTGATCCACAGTACCTATGCTCAAATCAGCCAGAATCAGTTGTATGGGAATATGGCAGTTCACTCAAGCCTTCCCAGTTTCACTACTGTACCTGGCCTAAACACAGTGTGGGCAAATACACTTATTCAGGAAGGGCCAGATGTGAGCCTCAGGGAAAAAAAGTGGTACTTATTTATCTTCTTGGTGTCCTTACACCATCCAACCACCAGCAAAGCTGTGGAAGGAAAAAGTAATTCCACAGCAGAGAATATGACTGCTTCAGCGATACCTGTCCACAAATGAACTGGGAGCATATAAGCAGGAGCGAGGAGTCTTCAGAAAACTAGGCTCTCCCACCATTTAGGGCTTATATGCGCTGAGTCATTTTACAATGATATTCTAATGATTCGAATCGGAAAGTGAGATCGGAAGTTTTGCCTGTGTTCTGCTCCTAACTTCCCAGTGCATCGGCTCCGCTATCTGCACGTCAAAGTGAATAGCACCTAACTTCACAGGGATGTCTGAAGTTGTTTGTTTTCCCTAATCTAACAACTACCCCAGTATCCAGATGGATGGCAGGCATTGTAGGTGCTTCCAGTATAATCTCCTTTTAAGAATAAGAATTATTCATTGACGACTGCTTTCTGCTAATTCCTTCCTTCTTCCCTATTTCCTCCACCTCCTTCCCCCTCTTCAACCCCCCTCACCACTTCCTCTCCCCTTCACAAACAGAGCGGCACAATAAGCCCAGTGACCAGGACACAGCTGTGAAGAGTGCCATGAACTTCATTAGAGTAATTTTAGCTCAACGACTTAACGCATCTCATATAGATCACAGTGTCTTTGTTTGATTCTTATCCTGAAGGCTCCGCTTTCTCTAGAAACTTTCTTTAAGGCCAAAACATAAGATGTTTTGCTTGGGCAGTAAATTATTTTCCCAAAGTAAAATCCATTAGGAAGCCAGTCACATTCTGGCTTGAATTTTCTAGATGGAGCTTGTTTTTACCGCTTGAAATTCTAACTCTTCAAATATGTTTTTTCTCTCTTTAGAATTCTACATATTCCTTTGCCAATCCTTTGTATGGCACTACTTCAAGAAACCAGGACAATATTTCTAATCATCTTCAATAGTCAAATAAAACGCAATTAATTCAGTTGTTCAACTTGATAGAAAATCCCAGTTTCTGAAATCAACTAGAAATGATATTGCATATAACGGTAATGAGCAAAAATGAATGAGATTGCTCATGTGAGCTGCAGCGTTAAAAACCTTTTTATTGAGAATCATACATTTTCTGAAACCATTGTTTTGATCTTCATGCTAGCATAGGGTCAGATGGGTAACTATATTTTCATTATGCAAACAGCAGAAATTCCAGTGTATTAATAAAAGTATTTCACTTAATAAAAAACAGCTTTCTCATTTTCCTGGTGTTTTGATTTTGTTGCTATCATTGAAAAAAAATGAAAACTTAAATCTTTTCAAACTCTGAGCTATACAGAGACTTTAAAATGCTTATTTTGATGTTTAAAGGATCAGAAACAAAGGGTGAACTAGCAAAGCATCCAAATAAGCTGAACCAACCAGAACAAAGCAATTTTAAGGCGGAATTAAAAGTCTCTGGTCCTGCATATTAGACACAAATGAAGTCAGTTAATATTCCATCCTTACCTTCTTATAGGCATAAAAGCTAATGCATAAATTTAACAAAAATATTTCTAAATGGAGGAATATGTCTTTCTCCAGGTGTTCCCTATTTATCACATCCAAAACTTCTGACCTTGGAGAAATTTTCCACCAAATGGGATGGCAGGTGGGAGAGTGGGGGGGGGGGTTTAGGTGGGGAGGGAGAGGTGGAATAAGTAGTTTTCATTATATTAGTGTTTGAATGGATTGACCTCTCTCATAGCCTGTACCTCAGTCTTACAGATCCTGTGTATCTTTGAAAATTTCTTTCGTTCTGATCTGGAACTAGTTCCCCAAAAGAAACAGATGAATGAGTCAGCTTGGATCAACTTGATGAAGACTTGCATATGTAAAGAGTCTCACAATGGACAGGAGACTGATTAGCCAGATGACACTGGTCTCGTGTCCTTTGCAGGATCCTGGGGGACTAATGAGACTTACGGCTCCTCCTTATGAAAGCCAATGAAATGATAACTCAGATTGATCAACAGAAAGTGGAAATTAGGCAACAATTCAGTATTTATTTAAATTTCTCCTTGAAACCTAAATTGATCTCTGTACTTTACAACATTTTCAAATCAAATCAATTTTCAAATTGTGGAACATATTTTATTTTAAAAATACATCTTATTGATGCCCTTCCCTTTTCTTATATTTCTACATCATGTGGCACAGTACTGGGCTTACAGTCAGGAAGAGCTGAATTCAAATTTAACCTCAGACACTTACTAGCTGTGTGACTCCTAGCAAGTCAGTTTCTTCAACTGTAAAATGGAGATATTAACAGCACTTACCTCACATGGTTATCATGAAGATCAAATGAGATTTCTCATATATATATATATATATATATATATATACACACACACACACATATATGTATATATACATACACACATATATGTATATATACATACATACATACACACACACACACACACACACATATATATGTTTGTGTATACACAAAAACACACACATATATTTCTTAGCATGGTGCCTGGCACATAGTAGGCACTTAATAAATGCTTGTGCCCTTCTCCTCCCCACCAAACCATAGAACTTTGTCATAACAAATATGTACAGTGAAGTAAAATAAATTAATTCTACCTTCAGAGTGAGTCTCAGAATTTAGAACAGAAAGAGGCCCTAGCAATCCCTGTTACCACCCTAGAAATTGTAAAGTGCTCCTAAAGGTGAACAATTATCTTGGTGACTTCTGTGATTGATGTTGATGTCAGCTATGGTAATAATGATGATGATGATGAATTTCTATTATAACAATAATAATTAATTTATATAACAACTAATTTAAAGTTTCCAAAATATTTTATAAATGTTTTCTCATTTTCTACTCATAAAAACTCAGGGAGGTAGGTGCTATTATTATTCTCTTTTTACAGTATAGGAAACTGAAGCTGACAGAGGCTAAGTGACTTTTCCAGGGTCACACAACTAGGAAGTGTCAGAGGCCAAATTTGAACTCAGGTCTTCCTGACTTCAGGTCCAGTATTCTATCCCTTGTGCCACTTAAGAATCATTGTAATTATTATTATATCTTATATAATATATTATTATATGTTATATTTTATATCACATAATAATAATTATTATTATTATTGTATAAGCCATATTATTAAGGCACAATGGATCATAGACCTAGAACTGGAAGGACCTCATAGGTCATCTAGTTCAACTCTTTCATATGACAAAGAAACCAAGGCCCAGAGAAGTTAAGTGATTTGCTCACAGTCACATAGTGTCAGAGATGGGATTTGAACGCAGGCCTACTTAATATCTATATGACTATGAAGTGACTTAACTTCTCTAAACCTAAGATTACCCTAGAAAGCAGTGATTTAAAGATAGGTTGCTACTTATATTAAACATGATCCCTTGACAGAGAATTTTTAATAATGATAATAATATCATATATTGTGTTGTATTTACTTGTATAGTAATTTAAGATTTTTGAAGTGCTGTCATATGGATGATCTCATTGCTCTGATCAATTTCCCATACAGTTATTAATAAAGACTGAAGTGATAAAAAGTGGGAAGGGACTGCAAAAAAGAAGCAGATTTGTATGGATACTCTAGAACACAATTTTGGCTCAGTTCTACCTAAATAAATTTTCTTTTGGGTAGAGAATTCCTTGTATAAGCAATGGAAAAATCATAAGTAGAATGAGATAGAACTGCTGGGAGAATGGGTAGGCACTGACCGATTATTCTGGATTTCTAAAATCAACTTTATATTAAAAAGCAAACACTCTTGTCATTTGAAGATCAGGCCAACAAATCCCTTAAATATCCTTATAGGGTTAATATGTAATAATGCAATTAACCTCCCAATTCTCCAAATGCCTCTGAGCTATAGACTATAAAATATTCCATGTGGTGTAAGCCTATAAATAAAACTTTCCAAGGTTTCACTGCTATAAATACTAGAATAACTATATGTAAATCTTTAAGAAATTAACCTGAAAAATCTCTTCCCATTATGGTTTGCTGACAAGAACCAGCCAATTTTAGCTCAGCATACCATATTACAAAGAAGATAGTTCTACTTGTAAACAACCTAGAAGTGTTACGAAGTGCCGAGACCCATTTTTAATAGTGCTTTCTTGTCACATAAAATGAGTTATACTTCCTTCTCTCTAGCTATTTCTTGCAACTGTAATTGACATCTTTATTACAAATACCTTTTTTACATTTAGATGGTATTTTGAAGGAATATGTAAGGGCTCATTTCATGCCTTTTCATCCCCTTGACCTTCCATCATTTTTCACATTTGTTGCATCTTGAACAAAAGATTCATTTATATCCCTTAAATGATTGCTGCCTTTTTCTGGACACAATAGTACTGGTCAGGCTTTGTAGACAGACTTCTACTGTATTCACTACATGATGATTTTCAACTAGGAGCCTTATATGTTATTATTTTAAAGTACAAATAAGAGGAATTAATTTCATGCATATATGTATGTGTATATGAATGTATGTACATATGTACATATACATTTATATGCATATACATATGGACATATGCATGCACATATATGTGGATATGTGAATATATGCTTGTATATTAATTCTTCCTTTGAGAGCACAGAGTGGTTCAGTCCTACTAAAAGTCTTTTAAGACTTCTAAAAAACACTGTGGAAAGCAGCATGATATAATGGATTGGGCAGTGGTCTCAGAATCAGGAAGACCTGGATTCAAATTCTGGTTCTGATACCTATAGGCTCAGTGACCATGGACCGTGAATTCTCAGTGCTCCAAGCAATTTTCTAAATCTTTAAGTGTCAAAGCAGTTGCTGATCTGCATTGGTGGAAAGAACTTCTGTCCTTTACTTGACCACATAAGAGGTAGTAATTGTATGAGGGAGAATGAACCTGAAGCAGTGCCGTTGTGATGTCACTGAGTGTGAGCTACAAGGCATGTGAAAGAGGAGAAGGTATCAAAGGCATGTGAAAAATCTCAGGTTTTGTTAGTACAAAAATAAACACAACCAAGAGATCAAGACTACCAACTTACATGCCTATTTTTGGGGGAAAAACACACACACATATGTACATAAACATATATACATATATATTATGTATATGCATTTTTATAAAAATCATCTATGGTTGCCTTGAGAATATCTTTGATGAGGCTATTAGTGAAGAATAGACAGGTGCTCACAAGCAAAATTCCACAGTGGACCACATTATTGTCATCCTACAGTTGAGGTAGGTAAAGATGTAGAGAAACTAAGATACAACTATATTTATTGTTTCTTAGCTATGAACATGTATTTGATTAGCCGGACCTAACAGCAGGTTTCCTTGATCTTGTTTGTGTCATAGACCCCCTTCAGCAGTGTAGCAAGGCCAAAGGATACCTTCTTAGAATAATGTTTTTAAATAGTTGAAGGAAATGCTTAATTTCATTTAGATATTAGTGTAAAATATGTAGTTTTTTATTTTTCCCATCCAAATTCACAAAACCCCGGAGCCATGCATCCCAATGAATCCTGATCTTAAAAGCTCTCTTCTAAGCAATTGTCTCCCATCCACCATCAAGATCACTCAAAATTCTTGAAACAACAAACCAGATGTAACAGTGCCTTAATCCTCTGATAATAAATGTCATACAAGGTATAAAACACAGAGACATGCTGTAAGGTCAATAAAAGTATTTCTCAGTATTATGGAGAGAATTTGGCTTGGAGTTCAAGTTTAAGGGAAATCCCTTTTGGAGGGGGAAAACCTCCAGAGTTTCCTTCTTTTGATGATATTATGTTGGTTGTTTCAAGTTTTAGAACATGGAAGTGTCTCCTGGAAGAGATCCAGAACCACTCAAAAGAATTTTGCCTGATCCACACAAGAAAAAAAACAAGTGAATGAAAAATGTCTATTGCCTAGATTATGATATGCAGTTGTAGAAACAAAGCATGGAAGCTTTCCGTCTTTATGTATCTGTCTTTGTGTCACGATGCTCATACGCAATGCTGGTTTTGAAGCTACTTCCTACAAGTTTAGGACAGCCAGTGCTAAATTTCTGGTATAAACTTTAATTCAGAAATTAATTTAATTAATTTAATTCAGTCCAATTCAGAAATTGTAAGTGCTACAAATCTGGATTTAATTTACTGCTTTGTTGATTGTCTAGACTTAAGAAAGAGATAGAGAAAATGTTAATAATGCTGATTAAACTTAAGAAGTATGTCATGTAGTTTTTTGAAGAGTAGTTTCTTAAAAATTTATCAGCATATCCTTGATTACATTTGTATGTGATATAGTTACATTTGCACTTTATTTCAATACGTGGATATACATGTTGAAATTTAATTTGTTACAAGAAATATGTTCAAATTTACTTCATATGCTATATATGTATGCACGCAATCATATTTATTATGTGTCTATTTGTATTATGTGCATCTATTATGTATGTATGTATGTATTTGTGTATATCTAGGACAGACACATCAAATGGCAGAGTTGGGCGCAGAATTAAACAGGAGAAACCAGTAATGGCTACATTGCACTTAGAGAGTTGGAAAGCTCTTTTAATAATTCCAAACTTCTAGAAGTAAAGGTCTATCTTTTTACCATCTATAGTCTGCCAGTATTGTTTTGTGACTGTGAGAAATGGATGACAACAATCTCCAAAACACTGAAAATTAGTAGCCACTGGAGGGAAATGAAGAGATGCATGATGGGTAAGAAGAGGCTGCTCAAAAAAGAACAAAAGAGGAACTTGGAAGAATAGGAGTGAAAGACTTATTGGAGGAGATATACAGCTGAAAAAGAAGATGGCCTGGTCACTCAGTGAAGGCAGAGGATAATAGGTAGACTGTGGTGGTGCTCCACTGGTATCTTTGTCATGTCAGTAGAACATGGAGAAGCCATGTGGGGGGACCCCATGGCAGATTTATAAAAGGAAACCTCCAACACTTCACAGAGGATTTACAGCCCTAGGCAGGGTGAGAGCTGCACCATTGAAGGGAACATTCAGATCAAAGAAACTAGGGATCCATTTAAGTATTTTGAGTGTATGCAATACCTAATACAGTGCCTTGTACTTAAGAAGCAGTTAATACGCATGCTATTTTATTGAAGTGAATAAAAATTTTGCCAATAATAGTGAGATTTCCTGATGAATGTGTAGGATCCTAAGAGTATGTAATCAAATAGAGGGCCTTGAATTTTCATGTTTAGAATGGATGTATGTTATGAGAGAGGCAGCTAGCTAGCCCAGTGGATAGAGTGCTGTGGAGTCAGGAGGACCTGAGTTCAAATTTGGCCACAGACTTTGACTAGCTGTGTGCACCTGGGCAAGTCACCTAACATCTGTTTGCCTTAAACCACTGGAGAAGGAAATGGCAAATCTTTCAGGTGTCTTTGCCAAGAAAACCCCATGAACAGTATTGGCATGCTTTGATCCACAAAGTCATGAAGAGATGAACATAACTGAACAACATTATGTTATGAAATCTCATTGAATTCCAACTGAATACTTCCTTTTATAGTTCTGATTCATGGTATAAGGGTTCTATGAAGGTTCTTTCACCTGGTTTCAGTGAAAGTAGGGGTCCTTCCTGTTTCCCTTTCCCACTCTACAAAGTCACAGTTCTGTGATCCAGTCAACCTGGTGAAGATTTGACCCACACACCTGGATGGCGCTTGCTGGAAAACCCATGTTTATGCTACTGTAAAGAATGTGGACAGCTGGGTGGTGCAGTTGTTAGAGTACCAGGTCTCACCTCTGCCTTTTAGGACATCTACCTTGCTTCAAGGCTCACTTCCAGGGCCACCTCCTATATGAATTCTTTCCTAATTCTTCCAGTTGCCAGCTTACCCCCCCGCCCTACCCTCAAGTTATTTGTGTATATTTGGAATTTATTTAGTCATTGATGTAGTTGGTGGATAGAGATGCAGACTGGGTTCAAGCTCTGACTCTTACATTTATGGGATGTATACGTGACCCTGGATGAGTCACTTCTTATTGTTTTAGTCAATGGAGAATTGCAAATAATGTGCTTGCCTGGATTGATAGTTTGCTCATCCATGACTTCCCTTAACCAAGGAAATCAATATCTGGTTTCTGTCTTTATCCCTTGATCCCTACTTGTCTGTATTTATGTTTCTCCCCCAAATAAAATATAAGCCCTTTGAGAGTTCAGAGGTCATTTATTTTTTTTTGTCCCTAGAACCTAGCACAGGGTTCATATCCAGCATATAGTAGGCACTTAATAAATGCTTGATGAATAAATGAATGAATATGCCTAATAGATCTGTCATATTGAGGATTATGTACAAACTACTAGTGTTAAAAATAATATATTTTCAAAGGAACTTAAGTTTCTTGAGAACAAAAAAAGCCTCATGTGCATATACAAGGCATTAATATTCTCTCCTAGGTTTCTAGAAAACACACAGGAGTGTGGGAAAACATAATAGGAACCAGGTCAGTACTAGGTGAGCATTGGGTGAGTTAAGTGTCAAGCTTCACTTCGTGTCTGTGATAAGCCCCATGTCCCTCCAACGAGCACCCAATTAGCAGCATTATGGAAATTTAAGAAATAAATAAGTAAATCACAGTAGGTTGATAGTTTCTTGATATTTTGAACGTTGGTGTAAGTAGAATTCTGGTGAAAAAAATATTTAAATGTACCAAGTAATTACTCTTGGATAGAATACAATCTAGCTTTCTCAGCAACATCCACTTAACCTGGGATTACTCAACAATGCTTCTCTGATGAGGCCTAGGTGTTATGATGTTATGTTCCTAAGAAGTGAAGACCCAGGGTTGTACTATTTTGAGATGGTTAAAAAGAGTACGAAATGAGCAGCTTTAAGCACAGGAAAAAAAGTACAACAAAGAGTTCAAAATTAGTAAATTATGCAGAACAGTAATTTGCAATAAGTTGAAGGCATTTACTGACAAATTAAAATAGACTTATTATAGAACTCAACATAATCATAACACTTAATGTCATAATTTCTCAGAATTTATCAAATTAACAATAATTTTCTAGATAGGATAAAAAAAGGAAATGTATTCATTGAAATAATATTAATCATATCCAAGAAGGGAGGCAGCAAACTCCCATACAGATGTAGCCCTGAAACTGTACACAGAATTTGCTTTAATATAAAAGAAAGTATAATGACTTTAATCTCAGTGACTAAGTCAACATTATGAGTTTTGCTATTGCCTAAAATGATCATTTTTGGATCTTGATGTCTTCTATGTCTTACCAGACTTTAGGAAGAGAGAGGGAGGCTGACCACTTTATTCAACCTGCCTCACTTAAAATCTAATTTTTGCACAAATCAGGACATCATCTGTGATGTCATTGTTCCTCTTCGAAGATGAGGAATGAACAACAAAAACATTTTTAGATACTGTATAAATGGTATTTTTGGAAATTTAGAATTTTCAGGAATCTCTTTAATTTAGATGGGTAAATTTAGATAGAACTCAGAATTTCTTCAGATATGATATATTGCTACTACTAACAATGAATTATATTTCTATAGTGACTTAAAATTTACTAAGTTCTTTCCTAAGTGAACTGTCAAAGAGGCAAGCAACAATCATTAGCATATACTCTGTGACCGATACTAGGCTAAATGCTGAGGAATCAAAGATAACAAAAAGTGCTGTGCCCTCAATGAGATTACATTCTAAAGGGAGTGACTATATTTAAACAGCTAGGTAAGTATGAGTTATATACAGAGTTGATGAAAGGTAATCACAGAGGTGAAGGCAAGAGGAGGCGGGCAGACTGGGAAATGTTACCAGCAAAAGGCAGGATTTGAGCGATTCTTGCTGGAAGCCAAGCAAACTAGATGGCTAAGGTGATGAGGGAGTGAATTCTCAGCATAAGGGCTGCCGGGACAAAGGGACACCAAAGAGAAAGCTGTTGTAATAGTCCCAGGCAAGAGGTGATGAGGGCCTAAATTATGGTGGTTGCTATGTGGGTGAAGAGAAGGGAATATATCCAGAGATATCATGAAGGTAGGAATCCCAAGATTTGGCCATAGACTAGCTATGTGGAATGAAGGGAAACATCGGGAGCCTAAGTGACAGCAGGACTTCTTAACTCGTTTTTCCACTCTCGACCCTCTTTAGAAGTTCAGCAGCCTTTGTTGGTGTTGCATGGCTTGAGGATGTGCACAGCACAAAGTGCACAGGCTTTGTTTTCAGAACCAAGGCTACAGTGAAGTTGCTTGATGTAACATGTGCAAATGCTGCTGCCAGAAACACCTCGGATTCATTAAGTCTGATTTTGAATTAATTTTCAGTCACTGACAGTTCATAAACTTTTTACTGTTGCCACATTTTTTGTGACCCCAAATGGGATTAGGACTCACAGATTAAGAAGCGCTGACAAGATGGTGATGCTCTATATAACAATGGGAAGTTTAGAGGACAGGAGAGGGTTTAGGAGAAAAAAATGGCTTCTTTTTCTGGTCAAGATATTTTAAGTTTGAGTTACCTCTAGGACATATATTTTATCTATCATGTCCCAAACACAATTGGTGATACATGAGTATAGCTCAGGGGATAGATTACAATTGGATTCATAGATCAGGGAACCATTTTTTGTCTTTCTTATCCCCATATTTAGAAGAGGGCCCGATATACAGTATGAGCTTAATAAATGCTTGTTGGCTGATTGAGTGACATAGAGATGATAACTATAACCCCTATGTCAGAAACCTTCTCATGACTCGGAAGCCCTCAGACATTCTTTATGTTTTTATTATGAAGTTATTCATAAGTAAACACAATCTTTCAAAATATAAGAAAGAAAGAATTATAAATGAAACCATAAATTATTTTGTATAGCTCATTTTTGAAGTGCATTTAAAACTTTACAAAATTACCCAGTTTATGTCCCCTTACGAATTTTTTTGTTCTCTTCATTATAGTTTGAATGTTTTATTGATGTCCTTTTCTATTTTTGTTTTTACATTTCTACCACTACTCACCAAAGCACCTCCACCCACCCAAGTGGAAGACCTCCCTTGTACAAATAAGTCTAGGCAAACAAAGGACATCAACACATTGGCCATATCTGAAAGTGGCTATTTGGTTCTACAGCTCTAGTCTATTATTTCTCTACCAGGAGGCAGGTAAATACTTCATCATTAGTCTTCAGAAGTAATGACTGGTCACTGTATGGATCAGAGTGGTTTTCTTTTATTTTTATTGTTGTAGTCATCATGTGATTTCTCCTAGGTCTGCTCATTTCATTCTATATAATTTTACAAAAGTCTTATTAGCTGTCTCTGAGCTCTCCATATTTACTCTTAAGTACAATAATATTCCACTACAGTTATATAGCAGAATATGTTCAGCCATTCCCTAATTGAAGAACATCTACTTTTTTCCTGTTCTTTGCTTCAACAAAAATATTGCTATAAAAGCCTATTTATTTTTATTAATTATTATTATATTTGTTATATATACCTAGATTTTCACACATGAGTCCTTTCTCTCTGTCTTTGATCTCTTTGGGTCGTATTCAAAGCACATTTTGACAGTTTCTTGCTGTGTTGGCACACAGCCCCCAAACCCACAATTCCAAGGAAAAATAAATACCATACATTGTTTCCTTTTTTTTCCATAACATGCTGATACCAACTCTCCACTTAAAGGCATGCAGTTCACATTGTTACTAAATGATATTTTATTTAAAGGTCAAAGAAAAAAATACGACTCACAATAGAGATCTTTGAAAATAGACACCCACTTGTCCAAGAAGCCACAGTATAGCAGAAAACCAGCAGAGAGCAGCAGCAGCCAAGTGCAAATGCCCAGTGGAATGTGGACACACCCAAAAGAAGAGCTGAGAATTCTTGGATGGCATCACCAGAGGATGCGGCTCTATAGTTCTGAAAATCCAAGGTGTCTAAATCCTCCCTCCTCCCTAACCTCCTGTATGATCCTCCAGGTGGGTTCCTTGGTCACGTATGTTCCCTAAGTCTGACCCTCTCCCCCATAGTGATGGTGTACCCATGGGAGAGTAGATTCATATATAAATGGAGCATAACTTTTCTTGTCATATATTTTGCTGTTCTGTTTAATTAGCTATGCTGTCTTATTTTTAACAAAAGATAAATAAGGGAGTTAGAGAAAGGAAAGGGAAACAGAAAAGGAGAAACAGGACAATGTAGTCTGACTTGGAGTCAGGCAGGTCTAGCTTCAAATCTGAACTCAGATACCTTCTCTGTGACCTGGGCTAGTCATTTTACTTCCCTAGGCTTTAGTTTGCTCAATTGTAAAAAATATGTGAGAATTGGCCTCGGTGGTTTCTAAGGTCCCATCTAGCTTTAGACCTATGGATGTCTGATCCTATGGAAAGCTCTAACAATGAATCTATCCAGGGTCACTGACAGTCAGAAGCAGCCTCTGCTCTCAACATGTGGCTTCTCTTTCAATTACGCACATCTCCTATTAATGACTCTTCCCACAAGTCTGCCAACTTTCAGCAAGTGGCAGTTATGTGGTGTCACTTCCCCTTGGCCACGCTGGCTTTGCAGGAAGCATACTTCTTTCCATGTCATACCTTTAGTGACATATTGCAAGCCGAGGGACCCCCTTTCCCTGAAGTTCTTTTTCTTGCTCCCATTCGTACCAATCTGTCTAAATATTTTTGACCAGGGAATTGGAATCTTCTACCTTTTTTGTCTCTAAGAGAGTCTGTGTCTTCATTACCAGGTTCAGATACCATGACTAAAAATCCCAATGCCTTTTCTCCCTCGGATTCCCAGAAGTGTGTCTGATAACTGAGTAAATATCCCTTCCTTGTTTAAGAGATGAAAAAACACTCTAGTTTCTCCCCAGTCATCACTCCCAACACTGAAATAATCATTTTAGGCCAGTGAGGTAGGATTGCTCAAATGATGCTAGGATGTTGCCTGCCATGTCTGGAGTGAAACAAATGGAGTAGAAGTTCCCAGAGAACAGCTGTTTATCACAGAGTGGTGTGCTGAAGCCAGCTAACACCAACTGAAGAGCATTGATTGTTAAATTTTCAGTGTGAGTTTTACTCCTTAGAGCTGTATGACCAGGCCTGATTTAATATTTTATTGATTTCTAGACTTAATAAAGGGATGAAGAAAATGTTAATAATGCATGTTAAATTTAAAATAAAGTCTTGAATACATTTTTTCAGAGTGCTGATTGTTAAATATTTACCATCACACCTTTGGCTACAATGTGTAACAGGGATCATGTTTTTACTCCTCTTTGTATCCCCTGTGCTTAGCAAATAGGAAGTGCTTAAAAATATTGACTGGCTGACATTTTTATATCTCCAGAATAACTCCCACAACAGAAAAGCATTTATCAACATGTTTCTTGGAAGCTTTTCTTTGGAAGGATAATTGACACTGAAAAGTCAGGGATAAAATGCTGTAACCCACGACCTTCTGATTAGTCTCCAAAACAAGTAAGTAAACATTCACATCAGATAGTATTTCTGCAAATCACTTTAACAATCTACCAGTCTGTCAGTGGCACATATTAAGTGCAAAGCAACCAGGCAGGCAGGTACGAGACCGAGATAAAATTGATGTGAGCCTAAGAGGAAAGGAACAAACTAATGTTTTGGGAGAAAACAAGTGGGAGAATTCTGAAAGAGCCCAAAGAAGTTTGCTCCTGATGTGTACCTGTTAGGCGAATCCCTAAAGGCTCTTGGGCTGTGTCCAGTTCAAGGTGTTTGGCTGATGGATAAAAATACAAAAATAGATGATTCCTAATTCAAAAGAAGCCCCTTTTTATGGTGAGCATCACACATTTCAAAGGCTGATCTTATTATGTTGTCACAGTAATTAAAAGCATTTCCTTGGTATTGAATCACTGCTTTGATGTATCTTAAATTAACTGTAGAGACCCTACACACTGAGAAAAATACAGGCAAGTGAGAGTGGCTATCCTTCCCCAAATGGGCTGGGCCCCAGTCGATAATTTTCATTTGATGTACCATAGTCAGCTTTCCATTCCAGGCAGAATCCAATTGTGTACAATTCACCCAGCCTTGCAATGACAGATGTATAATGGATAGTATTGTAGCTGTTCTCAACATTCCTGTTCCTCATCGTCACTGCATATCACACCATGACATGAAAATCAATGAGCACCAGGGAACAGCTCCCATCCAGAGGCTTTGATCCTTCTGCAATATCTAAAGTGAAAACTAACAAGAAAGGATTGGAGAAGAAATAGAGGGAGGATAGGAAAGGAAAGGAGGACAGACCTCATTTCAGGAAGTCAGAGTAGATGATGATCATTCCCATAATATCAAAGTATCTCCAAATCAAAGATGAAGATGATCACTGATCAATAAGTAGTTCAAAGAGAAAAGACTAATTTGGTTTTCTTGTCGATAGAATGGCCAAATTTTTATAATCTTTTAACAAGTACTTATTAAATGATTCAGGTCAGGTAGGTAGTACAGTAGATAGAGTGCCCCAGGTCTTGAGTCAGAAAACAGTCATCTTCCTGAATTCAAATCTGGCCTCAGACACTTAGTATCTGTATGACCCTGGGCAAGTCATTTAACTGTTTGCCTCAGTTTCCTCATCAGTCAAATGAGCTGGAGAAGGAAATGGCAAGGCAGTATCTTTGTCAAGAAAACCCAGAATTGAGGAGTGAAGCTAAGAGGGTGGAGAAAAGGCGGGGGCTTGCTGGAGCTCTCCCAAATTCCCCTCCTAAAAAACCCCAAATAGGGTTATGAAAAGTTGGATATGACTGAAACAACTGAACTACAGTAACAGGCACTATGCCAGATATTGTGAATACAAGTACAAAGAATAAAACAATATCATAAGAAGCTTACATTCAAGGGTGGAAGGGAGAGATGGGGAAAAATTTGGAACTCAAAATCTTATGGAAGTGAATGTTGAAAACTAACAATAATTTTTTAAAAAGAAGCTTTTATTCTAGCAGAGGAGATAAGAACATATATTAGTATATACCAAATGACTAAAAAGAGAATGAATACAAGGTGGCAAAATGCAAGGTAGCCTCACTTGTAAAGCCCTAGAAGTTGGGGTATCCAGAAAATGTTCCATGGAAAAGGGCCTGCATGAGCTGAGGTTTTGAAGGAAGAGAGGGGTTCTCTAAAGGATGGTTAAGGAGGAAGTGCATTCTAGACGTGGGGAATAGCCAGTGCAAATTAACTGAGACCAAAGGTAACCTGTATTTGGTAGGGTACAGAGAGATCAGTTTCTGTATTTGTTGATTTCCAATACTCCTTAAATTCACAAACACAGAAACAAAAAGCAATGCTTGGGCTTCCTCATTGCCCAGTTTTTAACTTTTGTATTGACTGAAGAAAACATTGAAGGAGCTTCTTTATTTTTAAAGTCAGAAGGGTCAGCTGAGAGAGGACTTAGAGAGAAGCACTGAAAAAATATTTAGGTGCTTCATTCAAATTAATTTAAGTATTTATAGATTTAAGCAAAGGTCTACATTGATGTTAAATCTTAAAATTTAGTAAAAAAAAAATTCATTTTAAAGGTTAATGTAGAAAAAATGGTTTGCACCCCATTAAAATATCTATTGGTGAGGGGGACAGAGACAAGATGGCACCTGGAAAGCAGGGACTTGTGCGAGCTCCCCCCCAGGTCCCTCCAAACACCTATAAAAATGGCTCTGAACAAATTCTAGAATTGCAGAACCCACAAAATAGCTGAGGGAAGCAGGGCTCCAGCCCAGGATAGCCTGTATGGTTGCGGGGTAAGTTCTATCACACCGACCTGGCAGCAGAGCAGAGCCCAGCATGGGCCACGTGCACCAACCAGACCAGGAGCTGGGCTGAACAGGCTCTAGTGCCCTGAATCAGTGAACTGTGGCAGTTACTGGACTTCTCAACCCACAAACACCAAAGACAACAGAGAAGGTTAGTGGGAAAAGCTGCTGGGACACAGTGAAACGAGTTTGCAGTTTGGACACCACCCAGGAGGCAGGGGAGGTGGTGCAGCTACAGAACTACAGCTGCAGTTGCTTCAGGCCCCAGGCCCACCTGGTGGGAGGAATTAAATGGCGAATCTGAGGGTGAGTGCACAACCAGCTTAGATCTGAGTCTGGTCCCTACTGGTGGTTCTTGGGGGAGGGGTGCACTGGTGTGACAGAGCTTGCTGTGTAGAAATAGCTCCGGAAACAACAGTGCAGCCCCTCGTTTGGAACAAAGTACTTTTTACTCTACAAGCAGTCATACCCCTACGAAAAACTCAAGGGTCAAGTAAGTTGGATGGGAACATGGCCAGGCAGTGAAAATGGACTCAGATTCAGACTCAGACTTTGGAATCTTTCTTTGGTGACAAAGAAGACCAAAACATACAGCCAGAAGAAGTCAACAAAGTCAAAGAGCCTACATCAAAAGCCTCCAAGAAAAACATAAACTGGTGTCAGGCCATGGAAGAGCTCAAAAAGGAGTTGGAAAAGCAAGTTAGAGAAGGAGAGGAAAAATTGGAAGGAGAAATGAGAGTGATATGAGAAAACCATGAAAAACAAGTCAATGACTTGCTAAAGGAGACCCAAAAAACACTGAAGAAAATAATACCTTAAGACTGACTCAAAAGGCAAAAGACCTCCAAAAAGCCAATGAGGAGAAGAATGCCTTGAAAGACAGAATTAGCCAAATGGAAAAGGAGGTCCAAAAGACCACTGAAGAAAATACTACCTTAAAAATTAGATTGGAGCAAGTGGAAGCTAGTGACTTGATGAGAAATCAAGATATTATAAAACAGAACCAAAGAAATGAAAAAAATGGAAGACAATGTGAAATATCTCATTGGAAAAACCACTGACCTAGCAAGTAGATCCAGGAGAGAGAATTTAAAATTATTGGACTACCTGGAAGCCATGATCAAAAAAAAAAAAAGCCTAGATGTCATCTTTCAAGAAATTATCAAGGAGAACTGCCCTGATATTCTAGAGCCAGAGGGTAAAATAGAAATGGAAAGAATCCACCAATTGACTCCTTAATAAGATCCCAAAAAGAAAACTCTTAGGAATATTGTCGCCAAATTCCAGAGTTCTCAAATCAAGGAGAAAATATTACAAGCAGCCAGAAAGTAACAATTTGAGTGCGGTAGAAACACAATCAGGATAACACAAGACTTAGCAGCTTCTACATTAAAGGATCAAAGGGCTTGGAATATGATATTCCAGAGGTCAATGGAGCCAGGATTGAAACCAAGAATCACATACCCAGCAAAACTGAGTATCCTGCTCCAAGGCAAAATAAGGCTTTCAATAAAATAGAGGACTTTCAGGCTTTCTCAACAAAAAGACCAGAGCTGAATAGAAAATTTGACTTCCAAAGACAAGAATCAAGAGAAGCATGAAAAGGTAAACAAGAAAGAGAAATCATAAGGGCTTTACTAAAGTTGAACTGTTTCGTTCAGGAGAAAATTGGATAAAGGGCGATAGCATAGGAAGAAGCAAAATATAGTTAGTCTTTCACAACATGAGTATTGTGGAAGGGGTATACATAATGATACGCATGAGGTCTATGTGGAATTGCTTGCCTTCTTATGGAGGGTGAGTGGAGAGGGAAGATTGGAGAGACTTTGAAACTCAAAGTTTTAAAAGCAGATGTTCAAAAAAAGTTTTTGAATCCAACTAGGAAATAAGATATACAGGCAATGGGATATAGAAATCTATCTTGCCCTACAAGAAAGTAAGGGAAAAGGGGATGGGGGCGGAGTGGGGTGACAGAAGGGAGGGCTAACTGGGGAATGGGGCAACCAGAATATATGCCATCTTGGAGTGGGGGGAGCGTAGAAAAGGGGAGAAAATTTGTAATTCAAACTCTCATGAAAATCAATGCTGAAAATGAAAAATATTAAATAAATAAATAAATAATCCAGAAAAAAAATTTAAAAATTTAAAAAAAGATAAAAAAATAAGAAAGCCTCCTGATTTAGACAAATATAAATTAAAACGTTCTTGAAAATAACACTTTACACCTAAAAAAATATCTATTGGTAAGATATGCATCATGTGGAACAAGCTTTTTGAAGGTACTTAGCATATCTGAGCTATACTTGCCTAAGCAATGATAATTGACTTTGTGATGTAAGTCAAAATAGTTTTCCATGCCAAAATGAGTAATTGGAAGCCAGAGGATTCCATGGTAACTTTACATATCAGAACAAAAACAGTTCTGCTCTCTAGTTTCATAATGGAGATAGGGAGAGAGATTGGATTGGTGAGCTCCTCAATGTGCAGAATCCTTCTCTGTCCTTTATGGTCTTAAAGAGTTTACCAGAACAGAGAACTTATAACGTGGGGTCAAACAGCCAATATCTGTTAGAGGCAGGTCTAAGGTCAGATCTCTGTCCATTTATATCACACTGTCTCTCTAGATAATGGAAAGATACTTAATCAAGACAAGAAGCTCACAACTTAAAAATATAACTTTGGCACTGTGTACTCCAGATAAAGATTCATCTGCTACATTTACAAACTAACTTTTTTAAAAAAAAATCAATAGTACTTTATTTTTTCCAATTACATGTAAAAATAATTTTCAACACTCATTTTTTATAAGATTTTGAGTTCCAAATTTTATTCCCTCTCTCCCTTCCCACCTCCCCAAGAAGGCAAGCAGTCTCATATAGATTATACACGTGCAATCATGTAAAACGTTTCCACATTAATCATGCTGTAAAAGAAGAAACAGAACAAAAGGAAAAAACACACACAAAAACAAAGAAAGTGAAAGTAGTATGTTTTGATCTGCATTCAGATTCTATCAGTTTTTTCTCTGGCGTTTTCCATCAGGAGTTACAGACTAACGTTAGCATAACCAATGGAAACTAGGCTGCTTACTTTTGAGTTTGGTGAGGGCTTCTTTGATAAGTTTTGCTTTCCTTTGATAATATATCTCCTAATTTTCTAAAATATTTTCATAGCAAAACAATGGTAGTTAAATTTTAATGACATAAAACTGATGGGCTCTACCATATGAAATTGTTCCTGTAAGATTACTTAGATCTACCATATGCATGTATGATATATTTATAAACATATATTCAATATCAACATTATATAATATTCACACACACACCATCGTCCTTCAGTTCTTAAGATATATCTCCTCTACCTATATTTTCTCATTGATCTTTACTACTTTCCCTATACTTGTAAACTAATTTTCCGATTTTAAAGAAATATCAACTAACTTTTCTGTTTCAAATAAAAAATCAACATACATTTTTTTTAAGCAGGAAAAGTGATTAAGTAGAGAAAAACAAATTTCCTGGGGAAAGGGGACTTAACACAATTGTGGTCCTACCAGTCCTTTGTCTATGAAATGTCTGCTAATCAGTACTATCGGAGTCCAGGTAGATGTCTCTTTTGTAACACATTAATATCTTTTCTTTCCTAATAAGTTTTATTCTGCTTTAAAAGGTTATTCCTTTTAAATATCTTTCTAACTGACACACATGTTCAGACCTTATAATCCTTATGCTTCCCTTTCTCAGGATATTTAAGCAAAAGTCTATAGAAAGAACTTCAAGATAATGATCAAAGCTTCGTAAAATTCATTTCACATTATCAAGACTTGGAATATCCATTTCTGGGTCCCAGAGTCCTCAGACTCTGGGATCCACAGAGTAGTACAACTGTCACCAGAGTAATAGCCATCCGGGAAATTCACAGGAACAGGGTTTTTATATAATAGGGGGAATGATATCAGAAATGCATCAATTAATTCCCAGACCCTAGGAATGGACCCCTGGGGATCAAGCATTACAACATGAACAAATGATAGACGTGGACAAATCAAGGGAATCAGGTACTAGAACATCTGTACAGTACAAACAATCCTCAAGATATAAAAGGGAGGCAAGAATAATTCAAAGCCATGAAACTGCTGTAAGGTTGTCACAGAGCCTTCCACAGTCTACACTAATTAGGTCCTGCAAATTGCTATAGTCTGACAGTTAACCTTACAAAAATGTGTCAGACTAGATCTATTCAGGTAATTTCTTTGCAGGATAGCAAAGGCATCATGGAACAAAAGAAAGACAGAAAGCTAGTGGGAATCATCCCGTTTAGCTCTCTTTGTTGTTTGTCCTTCCTTCTTGAAGAGTACCAAAGACATCAGAAGGGTGCTGTTGGGCTATGCAAAGTCATCAGCCTCACTCTTTTCTCCAGAGTCATTGGAATCCAGTGGCAAGACATAGGTCAGGATGACTGGTGATGGCCCAGCATGCAGTGGGAGACCTTGACCTTTAGCTCCTACATGGTCTCTGGAAGTGCTTTAATTTTATAAACTTGAAAAAGCTCAATGAAAATAAGGACAAATGTTAGAATTGACATGCCTATAAACACTTTTTAAAATGTCATAGTTAAAGCTAGATTCAGTTTAATTCTGTCTACATTTTGTATCCCACTCACCCCTAAAGGAATATAAGTTCTGTAAGAGAAGGGACTCCTGTTTTTGTTTGCTTTTGTTTTGTTTGTTTGTCTTTGGATCCCTATTGTCTGAAAATCAAAAATACCATTCTTCTTCCTATTTTTGTCTCTATCCCCAGTATGTTATCTTGCATATTTAACTATATTTGTGTATATGTATGTATATATTGTATTTATATGTATGTGTATATATATACTTATGTATATATATATATATATATATACATTAATATTTATATTGATTTTGGTTTCTGCACCCTCTACCAATGTATATTATCGAATTCTATGCAACTTACCATCTTAAAAAGTTGCTTGAGCCAGCGAAGTTAAGTGATTTTTCCATGGTCACCGAAGGAAAGGGACAAGGGAATAATCATTTATATAGCACCTACTATGTGCTAGGGACTGTACTCTATGCTTTTGCAAATAGTATCCAATTGGATTGTTTGATGGAGCAAATATATCAAAGGCAAAATTTGAACTCAGGTCTTCCTGACTCACAGTCTAGCTAACTTTACAACCTCTCTTGCATTATCATCATCATCAACAGGAATTTATTAAGTACTTACTATGTGACACGTAGTGGGCATCTAATAAATGCTTATTAAATCACATTTCCAATTATCAATTACTCTGTGTCTGCCCCACCCATACCCCCCTCATCCTTACAACATGCCCAACAAGGAAATATTTAACATCTGCTCAAAGGGGAACACATTACCTCCCAAGACAGCACCTTCCACTTTTGGATAATTCTGATTCTTAGGAAGCTCTTCCTTACACCAATGCCAAATTTGTCTCTTTTCAACTGCTGTCCAAAGTTCCAGTTCCACTGGACACACAGAGGCTCTTAACCTGAAGTCTGTGAGATTCGATCATTTTCCTCACCTGTAAAATGGAGGTCTTTCATTCTTTTTTGGCAAAATACTACTACATTTCTGCCTTTCCTTTAACCCAAGTATTTAAAGTATCTTTTCAGAATGCCATCTAGGAAGGAGATTGATTTCAATTTATTTTCCCTGTTGCTTGTACATCTTAGGAAATTCCTGGGACACTGGTTGTTGGGGAGGGAATTCTGCTCAGGTACACCACCTGCTAATGCTATAGAAAGGAACAGCAATGGATTCTAGAGTCATTCTAGAAGATATAATTATATGTTCAATGACCCAGTTTATGTTCTACATCTGAAGCACAGTGGTAATCAATCAAGCATGGACACGCACAAGCATGGTTAGGAAAAGTGAACATGAGGTAGGTTCTTTTTCTCCCCCATTTTCTATAAGCAAAGAAGCAGATGGGCCCTTCCGTTAGGGGAACACAGATTGGTTGGGGCTTTCTGGGAGTTGATTAAAATATGGAGCAAGCTGTTGTTAGTGAATTGATTTAGAATCTTCAGAATTTTACTATCAACTTGCCAGAAATAAGAATCTTCATCCAATGTTCCATAATTCATGGATGAAATAAGTGAAAGTTTATGATAATGTAGACATATTGGAGTTCCCCACACACACCAAAAATAAATATGTCCCATTTCAAATGATCAAAGAGTATTTTTAAGCATTTTCCAGGCACAATACTAGGCACCAGAATTACAAATATGAAGAAAGAAACAGTTTTTACTCTTAGGAAACCTCCATTCTAAAGGGATGTTATAGCCCATTCTGGCCTTCTTGTTGTTATTCAGTCATGTCTGACTCTTTATAACCAAATTTGGGCTTTTCTTGGTAAGGATACTAGAGTGGCCTGCCACTTCCTTTTCTACCTCATTTTGACAGATGAGGAAACTGAGGCAAGCAGGGTTAGTGACTTGCCTAGGGTCACATGGCTAGTAAGTATTCGAAGCTGAATTTGAACTCAGGAAGATGAGACTTCCTGACCTGGCACTTTATTTACTGTGGCACCACCTAACTGCCCCTCCTCCTACTAGATGATCTGTAAAATACCTTTAGTCTTTAAGTCTTACGATTCTGTTATCTCCATCACTGTACCTTAAACTCTCAGCAATCCATCAACAAACATTTATTCCTTGATGTGTCCCAGACAATATTATAGGAAAGTAAATTAATGAAAAAGAACTTAAGTTATTAGGGCTCTTTTCTTTGGGGGAGAGGGGAAAAGGACATGGAGTTTTATTTTCCTTTGAACTCATGAATAGCAAAAGCTCTCAAAATATTTTCATTCTTAGTATCCTTCCCACATTCACCTACTCCATGATATTGAATCAACTAGCTTTACCTCATTAAGCCTATAGGTTTTTATTCATATGCAAATATGTAAATAATGAATGATTTTTCAGTATAAGCAACTTCTGGTGTGGGAACTTCCTCCACTAAGGCATATCAGTCTATCACTTAGCAGGTAAGTCCCGAGCAGTTTGTCAAGGTGACAAGTTGGTCTATGTTTAAAAGCATGCTCAACAAAGTATAGATGTATTGTTAATTATGGAGGATTTTTTTATTCATCTGAATGGTTTCAGTCTTCTTCCCCTATTCATTTGGTTATTTTTGCTATTGTGTCTACTACAAATGGAATCACTGACACATTCCTGCACACAGGAATACTAACTATCTTATATAACTTACATCTCTCCATTCGTTGGTTACAGAAACAAAAAGCCCAAAACTGGTGTTGTAAGCTTCTTGTGATAAGCCTCTTGGACATTACCTACGTAGGTCATAGGATCCCAGACTCTCAGGATTAGAAGGGATGCCCGGATCCACTTAACCAAATTCATACATGAACAAAAATCCCTGCCCCACCCATACCCCCCACATGCTTACAATATGCCCCAAAAGGAAGCATTTAGCATCTGCTCAAAAGGGAACACCTTACCTCCTAAGACAGCACCTTCCACTTTTGGATAATTCTGATTCTTAGGAAGCTCTTCCTTACACCAATGCCAAATTTGTCTCTTTTTAACTGCTGTCCAAAGCTCCAGATCCACTGGATACACAGAGGTTCATAACCTGAAGTCTGTGAGATTCTATTAAAATGTTTCTATACATACCTGAATATAATTATTTTCATTTGTGTGGCAATATATTTTATTTACTTAACTTAAAGACATTATTCTGAGAAAGATCCCATAAACTTCACCAGTATTACAATGGAATCTATGATATACACACGCAAAAAAAATTGGGATCCTTTGGTCTCAAGCCAACAAAATAGGTAATATTCATTTCTACGTGCTATGCCATTTTTCCCTCTTCACTAAAGCTGAAAAGCTATCCAGGGGTGGGGAACCTGCAGCCTGGAGGCCACGTGTGGCCTTCTAGGTCCTTGGGTGCAGCCTTTTGACTGAGTCCAAGTTTTACAGAACAAATCCTTTTATTAACGGGTTTATTCTGTGAAGTTTGGATTCAGTCAAAGGGACTAGAGGGCCACATGTGGCCTCCAGGCCAGAAGTTCCCCACCCCTGAATCCCTTTCCTCGTAGTTATTTCACAAAACTAATTAGTCATAGATTAATGGTGAGTGTATTTCAGTACTCAAATGGATACAGGATCTCACTACTTTGAAAGTCCCATCCAAATACACAGATTTTAATCATCCCTACTAGACCAGTTTGCCTATATTTTTCCATAAGTTCACCACAGGGATGTCTATCCAGTGTGCTGAAGGCCTTCCTCACTCTTTCCTGATATGGCAAAGGTACCAAAGAAGCACTCTGGCTGTCTATCCATCATCCCTCTGTCTTGCCATGTGACCAGCCTTCTTTTCCAACTTTCTTGCACTGCCAGGCATCTCTCTATTGCCTCTTTGTGGTATTCATGTTTAATTTTGCAGAGATAGTTATACTTCAGGTCCTGCTCCCATATAGCAATACCTGTAGAATGTTGATATTAAAAAGATAGGCCTTTATTTCCAGGAAAAGATATGGGTCATTAATGAATCCCTGCAATTTCCCAGAGGCAATTCAATTCTACTCTGAATCCTGTTCTCCTAACTGGTTCCCTCTTAGCTTAATCCATAGTGTCTCTGCTATGCTTACCTTATCTTATTTTATGGTGGACCTCTTTCTCCAAGCCAACTTATCCTTTGGTATCAGCCTACTTTTGCTGCTGCTGCAATCACAATTTACTGCTTCTGTAGACATTATGACTGCTTCTTTCATGGCTTCTCAAGATCTCATGACCTTTTTTCTTTTTTATGTTTTTTAATTATTGTTTTAAATATTTTCCAATTACACCTAAATTTTTTAATTTTCACTTTTAAAAATTTTGAATTCCAAATTCTCTCCCTCCTAGACCTCCCCCACCCATTGAGAAGGCAAGCAATATGATGTTGAATATGTGAAGTGATGCAAAATATATTTCCGTATTATCCATGCTGCAAAAGAAAACACACGCATGAACATACAAAGAAGAAAAGAAGAAAGTAAAAAAAAAGTATGATTCAATCAATGCTTAGAGTACAACAGTTTTCTCTCTGGAGGCAGAAGGAGTATTTTATCATGGATCCTTTGGAATTATCTTGAATCATTGTTTTGATCAGAAGAGCTGTCTTCCACAGCTGATCACCTTCACAATATTGCTATTACTATGCATAATGTTCTCCTGGTTCTGCTCACTTCACTTTGCCTCAGTTCATATATGTCTTCCCAGGATTTTCTGAGAGCATACTATTCATCATTCCTTATAGTAGAATAGCATTCCATCACATCTGTATAACACAACTTCTTCAGGCATTCCCCAATTGATAGGGATTTCCCCAATTTCCAAAAGTTTACTGCCCTGAAGAACTTTCTATACATAACTTTTTACATTTTCCCATTTTTTTTTATCTCTTCTGGATACAGACCTAGTAGTGGTATTTCTGGGTCAAAGGGAACATAGAGTTTGATAACACTTTGGGCACAAATTATTTTCTAAAATGATTGGACCAGTTTATAATCTTAACAACAGTGCATTAGTGCCCCCATTTTTTTCAGATCCATCTCCTCCAGCATCTGTCATTTTCATTTTCTGTTCTGTCAGCCAATCTGATAGGTTTGACGTGGTATCTCAGAGTTGCTTTAATTTGCATGGCTTTAATCAATAGTCATTTTTTAATGTGACTATTTATACCATTTATTTCTTCTTCCGAAAACTGCCTGTTCATATACTTTACCATTTAGCAACTGGGGAATGGCTCTTATTTTATAAATCTGGCTCATTTCCCTATATATTTGAGAAATGAAGCCTTTATCAGAAAAATGACCTGTAAAATCATTTCCCCAGTTTCCTTTATTTCCTTCTAATTTTGGCTTCATGCATTTTATTTGTGCAAAAGCCTTTTAATTTCTCATAATGAAAATTATCTAATTTACTTCCCATGATTTTTTTTATCTCTTACTTAGTCATCATCATTTCTCTTATCCATAGATCTGACAGGTAAATTTTTCCATACTCCCCTAATTTATTTAGGCTATCACCCTTTATATCCAAAATCATTTAACCATTTTGACTTTATCTTGGCATACAGTGTGTGATTTCATCTATGCCTAGTTTTTTCCATGCTGTTTTCCAGTTTTCTCAGCTATATTTTCAAAGGGCAAGTTCCTGCCTCAAAGGCTTGGATCATTGGCTTTATAAAACACTAGAATACAATAGTCATTTACTTCTGTATATTGTGTATCTAATCTATTCTACTGATGTGTCACTGTATTTATTAGCCAATACTAGATTGTTTTCATAATTACCACTTTGAAATATAGTAATATTGTAAAATACTGCTACTAGGTACTACTCCTTAATATTCTTTTTCATTGACTCCCTTAATAGTATTGACCTTTTGTTCTTCCCAATGAATTTCATTATTTTTTCTAGCTTTATAAAATGATTCATTATAGTCTGATTGTTTTGGCACTGAATAAGTATATTAACTTAGGTGGAATAGTCATTTTTATTATATTGTCTCAGCCTACCCATGGGCAATTATTATTTCTCCATTTATTTAGACCTGTCTTTATTCGTGTGAAAAGTGTTTTGGAATTGTGTTCATATAGTGCCTAGGTTTGTCTTGGCAGGTAGACCCCTAAATATTTCACACTGTCTGCAGTTGTTTTACATGAAATTTCTCTTTCAATCTCTTCCTGCTGTGTTTTTTTTTGGTAGTATATAGAAATGATTATGTGGGTTTATTTTATATCACGCAACTTTGCTAAAGTTATTAATTGTTTCAAATAGTTTTTTAGTTAATTCTCTACGGTTCTCTCAGCATACCATTATATTGTCTCAAAGAGATAGTTTTGTTTCCTTATTGCCTATTTTTATTCATTTTTTTTCTTGTCTTATTGCTATAGCTAGTATTTCTAGTACAATATTGAGTAATAGTGGTGATAATAGACATTCTTACTTTAATCCTGATCTTATTGAGAAGGCGCCAAGTTTATCCCTATTACAGATAATGCTTGCTTTTGGTTTTACATAGCTACTACTGATCATTTTAAGAAAAGCTCATTTTATTCCAATGGTTTTTAGTGTTTTTAATAGGAATGGGTGCTGTATTTATCAAAAGCTTTTTTTCCAGTACCTGTTATAATCATATGATTTTTGCTTTTTTGTTACTGATATGGTCAATTATGCTGATAGTTTTCCTAATATTGAAACAGCCCTGCATTCTTGGTATAAAACCCACCTAATCATAGCATGTAGTCTTTGTGATATATTGCTGTAATTTCTTTGCTAGTATTTTATGTACAATTTTTGCATTGATATTCATTAAGGGAATTTCATGACCTTTTAAAATTCATAAGGTCACCTGGCCTCATCTATCTTGAGGTTGTTGCTTAGTTACCCAGTTAGAAAAGGAAATAAACAAAATAGTTGTGCCCTACCAGACCGAGTCTTGCCTAAGTAAGACAAGTTTTATGAGGCTGGGTGACCAATCAGTGATCTGCCAATCCTCTTATTATTCTTTCTACAGACACATTTCCAAATAATCTGCATAATGCAAAGCTGGAAATAAATGTAGAGGAGCTGTCCTTCACATTTAGCATGGGAGGGTGGTAATTGTGTAGCTTGAAGGAAGGCAGAAGAGACATCAGTAGCCTCTTCTCCTACCACCCTTCTCCCAGGGAGTCTTTACATTTGCCAGGAGGTATAGCACGAATTTGGGTCCAGAAGCTTGCCATTCTGTTCTCCTGAGAGGGAGGGTATATGAGGTTAAAATTAGAGCTCTTGGATCCCTTAAGTATTATTAATCCAGAGGGTGTGTTTTTCAGGTTCAAGCTAAATATCTGACTGGTTTTGTTGTTGTTCTGTTTTAATGAGGAAAGTTGGTTTTGTTGTTTTATAGTCGTTTCTGACTTTGTGATTCCTTCTGGGGTTTTCTTGGCAGAGATACTAGAATGATTTGCCATTTCCCTTTCCAGCTCGTTTTACAGATGAGGAAACTGAGCAAATGGAGTTATTTTGCTTGCTAGGGTTGCACAGCTAGTCAATGTGTGAGGCCAGATTTGAATGCAGGAAGATGAGTCTTCCTGACTCCAGGCCCAGCACTCTATCCACTGCACCACCTAACTGCCCTGAGGCAAGGAGGGGACCAAGCTTTATATCCAATGCTTGACTTCCTTCCCACCAAATTCTAGCTCCACAATGAACACTCATATTGATTATAAAAGAAACCCATTTATCTAGGCTGATAATAAAACAGAAATCAGAAAAGCACATGTAGGAGAATATATATAGCCAGCAATATACAATGAAGGAGTTTGTCCACTGGGATAAGATAATGGAGAGAGAGAGAGAGAGAGAGAGAGAGAGAGAGAGAGAGAGAGAGAGAGAGGGAGAGAGGGAATGAGAGAAGAACAAGGAGGAGGAGGAAGAGGAGGATGAGGAGGAGGATGAGGAAGAGGGAGAAAGAAAGAGACAGAGAGACAGAGAGAGAAGAGAGAAGAGAAGAGAGAGGAAGACCTAGATCTCACCCAATGGAAAATTCCCCCAAGTCTCTAGTATAGCAAGCTAGGGATAGGGACATGATAGAGGTCTTCTCATATCAGTTTCTTTACAGAGTTTTATTTACCCTTCAACAACAAGAAGAGTGGTTGGCATTACCCATCCTCTTTTTCAAAGCTGGAAGTCAGAAGTACCACAAGTGACATAGGGCCTGAAGAGACCCAAAGAAAGTGAAGTGACTGCCAAACCTGACAAGAATGGATCTCTCCTCTCTCTTGTTCTCCCCAATTCTGCCTTATTCTCCATGAAGTTGGGGGACATTGATCTCCACCAATGAGGAGAGAGTATCATACCAATAAGCTTTGGAACTCGGGTTACAGAAAAATCATCAGATTTTTATCATATCCATGTAGCTCTGGCACAACACCTAATGTAAGGGAATTGGCAGGGGTCTAAACCCAACAATGAGTCATGCGTAGTCAGAAGCAGGCAGAGAATATCAGGGCATGCCCAGGGTTCCATTGGGGTGGTAACTGAACATGCTCCAAAAGAAGCTTGGAAGCACTCTCACTACATAAATATCTACAAAGGACTATCCCCCAAACTAGAAAGGTTCCATTTAGATTTCACACAATTTTTAAATGAATAAAACTACCATAATTTAACTTTAAACAAATTATGTTCTATCAATTAAAAGTAATAACTATCTTTTCCAGCTTTCTTTGTAAAGAAGAGGGCATATGTAAATTATCCTTCAAATGAGCTATGAATCTGTTTTTAGTTGAAAAAGCAGTGTTTCAGATCTCCACACAATTATCCGCAATCTAGAATGTGTAATGTACATGTTTTGTTGTATTTTGTTTCCCCATACTAACTACGGACAGGCACATGTACAGACCCTATCAGCTTGCTCATTTGATGCAATTTTCCGCATGGATAGTCTGGAAGCCTATGTCCCCAATTACATGTAAAACACAATTTTCAGTATTTGTTTGTTTTAAATTTTGAGTTCCAAATTCTTTCCCCCTGTCTCTCTCCTCCCCCCTCCCCAAAATGGTAAAGATGTTTTAAAAAAAAAATACAAAGAAAGAGAAAAGGAAAAAAAACACTTCAACTAGTCAATACATTGAAGAAAAAAGTGAAAACATATGCAATGTACAATATCTGGAGACCTCCCATTTCCACAAAGTGTGGGTTGAGGACAACCTTTTATATATCTTTATTCAAGTTGTTTGAGATTTATAATTTTGCTACATTCATTTTTAATCAGTGTGTGTGTGTGTGTGTGTGGTTTCTCTTTTCATTTACATTGTAGTGGTCATTGTTTTCTTTGCTCTTCTTGTTTCACTCAGCATCAGTTCTTGCAGACATTTACATGCTTTTCTGTATTCATTCCATTGTTTATTTCTTATATCACAGTAATATCCTATTACATTCGTATAGCTGGTTTAGCCATTCCTCAACTGATGGACGTCTGCTTTATTTCCATTTTTTTTCCTATCACCAAAAGAGATGCTATAAATATTTTGGTGGGACGTTCCACTTTCTAAGGGTATAAGCCCAGTAATGGAGTTTCTGAATCAAAGAGTGTGGCCATTTGAGTCATTTTATTTGCATAGTTCCAAATTGCTTTCCAAAATGGTTGCATTGGGGCAGCTAGGTGACACAGTGAGTAGAGCACAGGCCCTGGAGTCAGGAGGACCTGAGTTCAAATCTGGCCTCAGACACTTGACACACTTACTAGCTGTGTGACATTGGGCAAGTCACTCAACCCCAATTGCCCTGCCTTCCTGCTCCAAAAAACAAAACAAAAACAAAATGGTTGCACCATTTTGTTTCTCTATCTACTAGTATGTCTATCATCACACAACTGCTCCAGCATTGACCATTGCCATTTTTGTCATCTTTGCCGGTTTGCAGGGTAGAAACTAAAATCTCAGGGTAGTTTTGATCTGAATTTCTCTTTTGGAACTTGGTTACAGAAAAAAGCATCAGAATTTAAGCCTATCCACGTAACTCTAGCTCAGCGTCTAATTGGCAGGGGGTGGCAGGAGACTAAACTCGACCATGAGTCATTCAGAGCCAGAAGTAGATAGAGGACATCTGGCATGCCCAGGTTTCCACTGGCTTGGTACCTTGACATGTTCCAAAAGGAAGTTGAGAACCCCCTCACCACACAATCATCAGCAAAGGACTAGCGCAAATAATGTAAATGCTCTGTTTAGATTTTGCATAATTTTTGTTAAGTGAATAACACTTATAACAACAAAGCTATTTTTGAACATGAACTTGGTGAGACCAAAGATATGTATTAGCTAAGTTGAGCCTATCTATTCTCTTTCCCTTTCTGTCTTCAGAGATCCGGGTTATATAGGCGGGAAATGTTTGTCTCTTTTGTCTCACTAAAACTTTGAAATAAATATCCCTTTGATAAAGGAAACTAATGTTAAAAATGGAACTGGCATTAGTGGCCCCAAAGACCACTTATCTGTTGGGGCTCCATTTTCTCTTTATTTGATGGGTACATCATTCATGCTATCTAATGCTGTAAGAGAAGGGGCCATAGGCCTTCTCCCTTCTGCGGCCATGTGGTCCCAAGTATTAGGCCTTGTTCCTTGGTCTCTGAGTTTGTTCTTTTCCCTTTTAGATGAAGGAGATTGGAGCCATGGCACCATGTGCATTTAAAAAGTCAAGGTGGTGTTCCAACATTCTGGCATTTCAGAGTGTGGGTTCCAGAGTTACTGCATCACTAATGCCCTGAAGAGTAAGGAGTGACCTTCAAGAGTCACCTTCAGCGGGACCCCATCTTAGTGGTGGCTGAGATGAGGACTCTTCTAGCAATGATGCCACCATAGAACATGAACTTGGTGGGACCAACGGTATGTAGGAACTTAGGTAAATTGAGCCTACTTATTCTTTCTCCCCTCCTGTTTTCAAAGACCAAGGTTATATAGGAGGAAGAACATATATTTATATGTTTTGTCTCACTAAATCTTTGAAGTCAATATCCCTTTGTAAAGGCAACTAATGCTAAGTAATAAAATGGAACTGGCATTAGTCACTAGGCCATGACAACAGGGTGGGAGGGTTGGAAGAGCAGCACAGGGCAGGACAGCGCAGGACACAGCTAGTGGGAACTTGAACCTGATAACAGAAAAGAGCACAGTCTAATCCCTTAGGTTACCCAGGAACCTCTTGGTACCATACCCCTGGAATCCTGAGGCAGATAATGCAGCTTTCCTTTGGGATAATGGGCTGTGGGGTAGTCCC
Organism: Trichosurus vulpecula; assembly: GCF_011100635.1. NCBI lineage: Eukaryota > Metazoa > Chordata > Mammalia > Diprotodontia > Phalangeridae > Trichosurus > Trichosurus vulpecula. The sequence continues at coordinate 59,300,322 of NC_050577.1, forward strand.
TCCACTAATATTCCCCTAATATGCCTCACCAAAGACAATGAAGAGCCTCTGAAGTCAAAAATTAAAATGAAATGATATTTAAAAAGAAAGATCTCTGGGAAATGATTGCTCTGTAACTAAACCTGGGTTGTTATTTATTGTAAGGAAAAGGGGGAAAAATGAAAGAAAGATGGATTATTGTAATGGGTAATATTTAGTTATAGATAATCAATGTAACTACAAATACAAAGACCAACTAATGAGATGATAAGAATAAAGGGTAAAGTATATCACCAAATTGAATCAACATTGAATAAAACATTAATAACCTTATTCTTAATTTAAAAGTAAAACTTGAGACCTTCACAGCTTACTCAAAGATAGTTACTAGATTTTAAAGTTTATTTGTGCTCTGTTTTAAGCTATAAGCTGAAGAAGTGTGTGTGTGTGTGTGTGTGTGTGTGTGTGTGCATGCCCTCATACATGAATCCACACATTCTTATATTTTTAAAAGAAGGAACTTTGTTTACTGAAAGTTTTGAGGCCTATAAGTAACTGGAAGCCAAGACTGATAAAAATTGTTGTATTCTCATGAGCAAAGAAATCAGTCAGGAAAGCAAATAAATCAATAGATGAAAATGAATGAAAAAGCATTCATTAAGCACTTACTAGGTCTTTTATTGCTGTTAATTTTGAGCAGCAATCCTCAAAACTGACAGCTGAGATTTCCATAGTGTAGAACATCTTTATGATAAATGCTCCTGTAAAAGTATATTATGATTCTTCATAATAAAATATTTATAATGGAAACTTGCTGGGGCCTTGAGAGATAGAGAATCTTCGGTGAAGATCAATCATATTTTCTCATGTCTCCGCAGCATGGGTTCGGCCTTTCTTTGTAAGTTGCTGAGACTTGACTTCCCAACTTCTAGAAACAACTCTTCTCCCCAGCCCATGAATAGGCTTTTTCTCTCCATTTAGTCACAAACTTGTTTCTGCTTCAAATGACCTTCTGTCTTTTTTCTGCCAATTTAAATCTCACCTGTGTTTTGAAGCCCAAATCAAGACCAGTCTTTTCTGTGATGCCTTCTCTGATGAGCCCAATCTATGCTGACTTCTCTCTCTCCTCTCTGGAGGTATGCCTCTAACATTTCTCTGTACTAGGTAGCTGGGTGGTGCCGTGGATAGAACACTGGGCTTGAAGTCAGGAAGACCTGAGTTCAAATTTGACCTCAGACACTTACAAGCTTTGTATCTAAACTCCTGAGTGCTTCCAAAAGAGATTAAAATATAATTGGTAAATGTTTAAAAAATAAACAAAAATATTATACAACATAAGTAATGCTATTATTTAGTTTTCTAAGTCAATATGCAGCTAGGCATCCATTTCCAGTAGAGTCTGACACCACTATCCTAGGCCTTAGCATCTGCCCTGTGTCTCTGCTGGGCAGACTCAAGAACAGTCAACTGAACTATTGATGGAACATGACCTATTGGCCTTTACCTCTTTCTACTGTACTTTTAGGACCTCTAGGCTTTCACATCTGCCTTACAACTGAATTTCCTTTTATTCTCTTCTTTTATTTCTCTTATTGTATCTCCTAGTTAGAGTGTGTTTCTTTATAGAAGAGACAGCCTAACTTTTTCTATTTGTAGTACATTGCTTGGCACCTAGTAAATACTTACTCAAATAATTTTCATTTAGTCAGATCAAGATTTCAAGTCACCAATTGTCAAGAGTCACATAGGGTTAGAAAGTGGGGGAGAGGAGATCTAGCAGGGACAGTTATGGCTTAGGAGTGATTGCCAAGCAGATCAGAGATCCACAAGCCCTGAATGATTCTGTGTTCTCAAGGAATTATATTGCCCCAGTCCTAGAAGGGAGATAAGGTATGCTACACCAGATTGAAGGCCAGTCCTAAGTGGCCACTACTAAAGTGAGATTGGTGTGGTGGAAAACCATCCCACAGACATGGCAGGAAGGGGGTCTCTTGATTGGATCAGTTTCCACTATGGCCAAAATGGGCTCACTAGGAGTGTTCAGGTTTCAAGAGTTTAGGGATTACAGCTCCTGTTTTGCTTGGAGCTTGGGTGTTGGCTCATTTCCTGCACCTGCTTCATGGTGGGAAACTACATTAGAGGGAGAGGCAGTGTGGTGTAATGCAAAGAGCAATGACCTTGGAATTGGAAAAAACCTGTGGTCAAATATTAACTTTTGCTCCTACTAGCTGAATGACTGTAACAAAGAGACCATATCTTTCTGAGCTTATGAATTCTCACCATATCAGGGGATCTACTAATACTTGTGCCACCTATCTGACAGAGGAGTTGTCAGGAAAAAAAAACCTTTTGTAAACCTAAATGTTTAGTAAGAGTCTGACCATGCAACAGGAAAACTACAGAAATTCAGGTGTGTACCCAGGATTGAATAAGCTGCTGAGGTTATGAACTTTGTGAAGGCTTTGAGGGTTGTTCTCAGAGAGTTCTGGGAGTGAGATACCTGATGACGAATGTAGAAAGCCCAACCCTGGTGTGGTTAGCCCTAAATCCTAATCCCTGCCCCTGTGCCAGCTAGACTAGTTCCCTTTTTTCTTAAAAGGTATGGAAGCTATCTTGAGATTGGATTACTTTAGAGGACTAAAGGCTTACTTCCTGGTCTCTTGATACAAAACAGTCATGAAGAATTCTAGGTATTCTTTGATTCTTGGTTGGGGGATCATGATGGGCATCTCAGTCAAAATAGCTTCAGCTAACTAAATCAACTTAAAGTGTTCCTCACTGTATATCCTTATTGACTATTGGCCTACCCTGGATGCACAATCTTCTTTTATTAAATATTCAGTGACCTATGAATGTCTTATTTCATCTCAAGGTCGAACACAATCTATCATGGGACTGGCCTAAGTCAAAACTGGCCCAGAGGGCAAGAGATTTTATAGAGTCAAGTAGTTAGCATCTGATTTGGGTTTCTCTAATCTTTGAAGAGACAGAAAGAAACAACTTTTGCTACCTCAGCGTAGGCTGCCTGGGTTAACAATGTAGTAGAGGTGAGGCAAAAATGACTGTGAGCTGAGCCTCACAGAGGAGGGTGGATGAGATGACTCTTGCTGCCCTGAAGGCAAATTACCACTCCCATGGCTCTGAGGCAGACCAAGACAGCTGCCCTCAACTCTCTCCCAGAAGAAAAAGTTAACTTCCCTGTGGCACCTGGAGCCACCCATCATCATAGACCCCCAGCAATGCCCCTTCCTTGAACCCTGTAGTTTCTGCCCATTCCTTTTCCACTGGTTACTCTGGTGTTCAATAAAATGTAATAAAGACCACTGCCATTTATTTGCGTACTGTTAGGTAGGCTAGCTAGGGTAGATTGGAGCCACAGTGCCTAGAATGGTGCAATAGACTCATGTAGGCCATGTGATAGAGGCAGGTACCAGGCGAGTAGCAGTGAGCATATATATATATGTATATATGTATATATACGCACATATATATATATATACATATATAAATACATGCATACATATTTACTTATGTGTGTATATGTGTATGTAAATATATATATATATATACATATATATATATGGAGAGATAGGGAGAGAGAGAGAGAAAAGAGAGAAAGACAGAAGGGGGGAGCACTGTTATTTAATTGTTTTCAGTCATGTCTGATTCTTTGTGACCTCATTTGAGGTTTTCTTGGCAAAGATAATGAAATAGTTTGCTATTTTCTTCTCCAGATCATTTTAAAGATGAGAAAACTGAGGCAAACAGGGTTAAGTGACTTGCCCAAGGTCATGTAGCTAGTAAATTTCTGAGGCCAGATTTGAACTCAGCAAGATGAGTCTTCCTGACTCCAGGCCTGGCACTCTATTCACTGTGCCACCTAGTTGTTACGCACACATACACATACATACACATATACATATGCATATATACACATACATATATGTATACATGTAAATATATATACATATATAAATATAAACATGTGTGTATAGAACAGCTTATAAAAATTAGATGAGTGTTCTAATGGACAAAACTTTTATATATATGTTAAGACAGTCCTGAAATAGTTATCCTAGGAATTTTCAATCTAGGCTTTTAGTTATATGAGAGATTTAAGACTGGGAAAGGTGTCTAAAAATCGGCAACATCAGCCGTATTGTGTGTGTGTGTGTGTGTGTGTGTGTGTGTGTGTGTGTGTGTGTGATGGACACACATATGCATGTAGGTATCTATCTATTTATCTATCCAAACTAGCAGTCGTACCGAATGTGAAGTACAGAAGGCTGTCCATATGTCTACACTTTTGTTGTATTAGTTCCTCAATAGGCACATGTATGAAGAACAAAGCATACACCACGGAAAGGGGAGAAAAAGGAGGAGGGATCTTAGAAAAAGGGATTCTTTTAACACTATAACCATAGAATAAATACAAAGATGACCCGACTGGCCCCTAAGCAATTGGGTATATGCCTGTCTTTTTCTTTGTTTGTCTTTCCTGGTAGTGGCAAAGATGTGTTCTGTACTAAATCACCCCATTCTCTTGCTAGGTCCATCATGAATAATGACAACCTTGTGTGATTTGATTGTTAAGGGATAGGAGTCATATTTATGCCAAAGAGATTTCTCAATGATAGTTATTAGTCAATATTTTAAAGATAAATTTTTAGAGAAAGTTATTGTGATTTTTGTAGGCTTCAAAGTAGAAGGTAAGTCTGAGAAACTCTTTCTCCTACAATCTTAAAACTCTGAAGGGAATCCATTTTCCTCCCTGAAAGTACAGAACATGAAATTTAATTACAGAGAAAGGGAGAATAAAAACACAAAATTCCTTTGTCTTTTCCCTTTGAACATCATTCCTCTTCCTTCACGCTGGAGAAAGTACACTATTAGAAAACTTTTCTTGCTGTGCTGCACTTTCATGTTTTAATATTTCATCGACTTTGAAATGTTCTAGTGTGGGTTTTCTTTTTTATGTGCAATGATTAATAGAGCAAAGTTCATGTTTTTATAGGGACATACAATGAATGAAACATTTTAGCATTTCCATATGTTGTTTTAAAGATTCTAAAACATTCAATTTGTTTTCATTAATGTGAAGTTGAAAATCTTAATGCAGCAACTTTTCAGTGAAATTGATTAACATTTCCTTTGTGTGTTTCTATCCTTCTCATCCTCCCCCAATTCTACAGAGTCAACTTTTCTTCTTGTCTAACATTGCAGCATTAAGTTTCTGGAATTCAGTACTGTCATTTTTGTTTTATTATAAGCATCATTTACTTACTTAAAGGCATGTAGATAAAAGTAAACATTAGCCAAAAAGAATTACAGTAACACCTCATTTATCTGTCACCATCAAGGAATAAAGGGGCCCAAAGAAGTAAAATTTGAGGAAATTTGAAGTCATTGTCTTTAAGAACTTGAACTTTAAGAAGAATAACTGTTTTGAAGGGAAATGTAACCTCTCTGTCTCAGTATTCTCATATATGAAATATTATGGTTGGATTTAATGGTCCTAATGTTCCTTCTAGATCTCCATCTATACACCTATAAGGTCTTCCTAAAATGTATCACAAATGTCCTTGCCTTAATAAACAGAATATGTGGACCATAGTTTAATTTTTTCATGATAACTTAGGGTCCTCACTTATAATGGCTCTCATGACTTCTGAAGTTACTGAAATGTGAAGTTCTGGGTGACCATGCACAAAGATATCCCACTCTATCTTGGTTTTCTATGTAATTTTTGTTTTTGTTTTCTTTTCCTTCTGGGTTCTTTTTGATGCAATCATTGCATCAGTTATCCTGTGCAGAACAAAAATTTGTTAGCAGCAACCTGATTAACAATACTAGATAAATCAGTCACCTCATTTGTGTTTTTAAAAAATGCTAAATCCACAGGCTACGTACATAACAATGACGCCACTCTTTTCCAATGGAAAAAAAAGATACATGGGCTTTGTGTCAACTATTACCTTGGTGCTCAGGGACTGTTCCATGTATCACAGTCATTAGGATTCCAAAAAAATTGAGGCTCCCACAAGTCTGACTTATGTTTAAGTAGGAGAATTACTATACATAGACCCTGTCCTCTAGGAAGTAAAAGGCATCATTCAGTGACAGCTGGCACATATTATCTACAGCACATGTGGAAGAAAATATCTATTATATGAATTGATGGCCAGAACATATTGACTGACAAGAATTATTAGCAAATGAATTGATGGTTTCTTTACTGATAGTTCAATTTTGTGTTGTTTCTTAAATTTCATTGGTAGAGATAGTTTCTCCACCTAGGAATTCCCTAAATCAGTGAAATCTCAGTCCACCTCCACTTCTTCCCCAACCACCTCTGGTTCTATGTATTTTATATTTTAGGCCATTCTTTCCTCACAACATTTTGAGATGGGTGGCACAATGGTCAGATTGCTCTTACAGTGGCTAGAGAGGTGATCTTTACTGTGTGATATAGTGGATAGAATGCCGGACTTGAGGTCAGGAAGACCAGATTTTAGCTCATCTCAGGTAATTCCTCACTATGTGACTCTGGTCAAGAGACTTATCTTTTTTGAAGCTTTAGTTTTTTTCAATTGTAAAATGGGGATAATGGAAGTGCCTGTTTCCCAGGGTTGTGAGCCTCAAAGCATGTGTAAATGCTAGCTTTCCCCTTCCTTTGTCTCCTCCTCTTCCTATTCATCTTTATAATCACCAATCATCATCATCATCACCATCACCATCATCATCATCACCATCCTCAATCATCCCCATTACAGATTTGGAGCTTAAGGAAACCAAGAGAGTTTAAGTAGCTTACCTGAGGTCATATAGCATTTGACTTCAAATTCAGTACTCTTTTCTACAAGAGACATGGGAAGGGATGAATGGGGCAGAGGACTTGCACCATAGGAGCTAATCTGGGCACTTGAATGTGGCACAGAGTTGAATAATTTGATAATGCTCATTCACCATAGAGCTTGAGATGGAGAGAGTAGTTAAAATCAGTTTCATATTAGGAGAATCCCAAATGGGTTCAGTGTTTTATCGGTTAGGAGAAAAGATATGCATTTCTCTATTCAAACAAGGCCTTGGGAACACTGAAAGTAGAGGCATACTACATAAATACTTGGGGCAGCTAGGTGGCACAGTGGACAAAGTGCTGGGCCTGGAATCAAGAAGACTCACCTTCCTGAGTTCAAATCTGTCCTCAGATGCTTACTAGCTGAGTGACCCAGGGCAAGTCACTGAACCCTGTTAGCCTCAGTTTTCTCATCTGTAAAATGAATTGGAGAAGGAAATGACAAACCTCTCCTGTATCTTTGCCAAGAAAACCTCAAATGGGGTCATGAAAAGTCAGACACAATTGAAATGACTAAACATCAAATAACAGCAAAAATTGATTAAGCTGAGTTTAAGTAAATAAGGATTCATATATAAGCAGTTAAGAGGCGCTTTATGATTTCTTTTGAGATGATTGTTGAGATGTAAGAATTAGAAAAGCTTTTTTTACCTCCAATAGCAAATGATAGCTCAGATTTTAAATTTTCAGAGGAGGGATGGCTGAATTTTTGTCACTAAGATGAAACATTATGTGATAGTATAATCAGGGTAGGATAAAGTAAGTCTGGTTTACCGTATCTAGGGTGATGCAATGTTCTATACTTGCCCAGAGAAAATGAATAGCCTGGGTTGGAGAGGTTGGAAATCATAGGATTACAGCCTCACAGCTGCAAGGGAGCTCAGAAACCACCTAGACCCAAACTATACTGGAACAGAAATGCATTGCAGAATACACGATGTAATATTGAGATCTTTATTGTTAGAAGTTGGGCTGGGGGCAGCCAGGTGGTGCACTGAGTAGAACACTGGACCTGGAGTCAGGAAGACCTGAGTTCAAATCCGACCTCAGACACTTGACACACTTACTAGCTGTGTGACCTTGGGCCAGTCACTTGACCCCAATTGCCCCGCCTTCCCCCCTCGAAGAAGAAGAAGAAGAAGAAGAAGAAGAAGAAGAAGAAGAAGAAGAAGAAGAAGAAGAAGAAGAAGAAGAAGAAGAAGAAGAAGAAGTTGGGCTGATGATTTCTTTCACAATTTGGAGTTGAGGCTAATGATGATGTTCAACTTACAGCTCAAATATTCCTACCCCCACCCCAATACTCCTACTCAAAATTAAGATGAGGGTTATCAGACAGCTTGTGAAAGAAAAAAAACCCATCCTCTGAATTTCTGTTTGAAAAATGTGCAAATATAAAACTGGAACCATAACTATGGTGGTACAATCAGGTCTTTTGCCTAGAATGCCAGAGGTGCTAATGGCACTTGTAATTCTTCAGGAACATAGAAATAATAGAAATTAACTCTCCATTAACAATAATAATTCAAATAAAATCGTATCAAATGTCATGCTGAAGGTCATATTCTGCTCTTCCCCAGATGAACCAGAGCCACTGTAGTATAACGAAAGAACACTAGCTCTCAAGGCAGAGGTCCTGGGTTCAGATGTGGCCTCTGACCCTTACTACCTTTATGCCCTTGGCATGTCACTTAACTTCTTGGTGCTCAGTTTCCTCACTTGTACAAAGAGAGGGTTAGACTAGATGGCCTCTGGGATATCTTCTAGCTCTAGATTTATGAATACCTGATCCCAGCAGTGAAATCATACTGGCATCCCAATGTCTGTCTTCCTGTTCCCGGTGGTGATATCCAACCCAAACCTTGGTCAGCTGAGGATCTCATGTATTCCACTTCCTCTGGGTACAGTTGGTGATGCTTGCCTCAATGCAAATTACAAATTACAAGTAATAGCTTGATGTAAATGCTCTGTTTTTCAATGAGCTGAAGTTATTTATTATATTGAAAACAGAGACATGTTTACCTATATAGACAACACGCAAAATGTCAGAAGCAAAATGTAAGGGTTGATTCCAATTTGCTTCTTTGCATAATATAGGGAACCTTTGTCCTTACTATGACTATTCCAGTGAAAGCCACTTAAAATATCATATTATTTGGAGGCTGGTGACTGTTGTTTTCCATTTTCATTTCTTTTCCTCTCCTCAACAAAAATTCTGGTGGGAACTATCCAACTGTGTAGGCTGCTGCAGCCAAAGTATTTAGAAAATACTTTTCCATTGCCTGGACTAAACCAGTGGTGCCTTTTCTTTGCTCCAGGGAAAGTGGCTACCAAGCATGACGTATGCTGATTAATCTGACTCTGTAGAGGATAACAGCTCCAGGGAAAAGCAACATTTAGTAGAAAAGCTAAAGAAGGAAAAGCAGAATATCCCCAAAACATTAGAGATGTGCTAGGAGTGTGTAAAAGGGGCAGACATTTAAAAAGTATTTGCTTTGCCTAAAATGATTCAAGTAGAATCTGCATAACATTTGATGGGCTAGTTTAGTTTTACAAAGGATGTAGCATCCTTGACTGGAAGCTAAAAGGGACTATCAAGGTCAACTAGTTGAGTACTTTCATTTGAAGCATAAGGAAACAAAGGTCCTGAGAAATGAGGTCACTCAACTAGTGTGTAGGAGAAGCTAGAGTGAAACTGAGATCCTCAGATCCCAGATCTAGCACTGTTTTCTCTGCCATGATATATGCTGCATATAACCTAAATCAAGTACCATTCAAATGTTTCTCTAAATCTATTTGGTGTAAATTAATCACTTCTGTGGTTCTAAGAACCTCCTACGAGTACTCAAGGTTGGCCATGATATTAAGGTGAGCTCAGAGATTTAAGACTGAATAGCATCTCTGAGGTCATACCTTCGCTGTACAGATGGGGAAACTGAGGATAAGAGAAGTCAAATGACTTGTCAAGATCATACAATTAGTACTAGAGCCAGAGTGTATGTATAGCTCATGCTTTAAGCTAGCACATCTAGAGTACGAGCTCAGTGAGGACAAAGACCATATGTATTGCTTATCTTATATCTTCTCTACAGCCTATCAAGGAGAATGATAGTTACATATTAGATATTCAGTAAGTGTGTGTATAATATGTATGTATGTATATGAATAATACATATACAGATTCATACATATATACATACATATATTAACCTTTGTCACAAAACAGATCTATACTTGTTGAATAATTTCTGGCAGTTCACCAGGTTTGGGGGGGGCGAGGGGGAAAGGAAAGGAAAGGGAAAGAGAGGAGTGAGGGGTAAGGAGGGGGAGGGAAAGGAGGAGAAAGGGAAGGGTTGAGAAGGAAAAGAGGGATGGAGAGGGAGAGGGGAAAGAATGGAGGAGAAAAAAGGAGAGAGAGAAAGGTAGAGATAGAGGAGGTAGGAGAGGCAGAATGAGAAGAAGGAAGAGGGAGAAGGCAAGACTAAAAGGATAAATGTAGATCCAGGACACCATAGGTAAGCCATGGTGCTGGAGGCAGCTCAGAATATCAAATTCCAAAAATGGTAGTAAAATGTAAGCTCCAAAAAGCAAAGGCTTTTCTTTTGCTTTTTTTTTTCTTCTCAAAGCCTCACACAGTAACTTTTAAATTGAATTGAACCATTGGTACTAGATTGGAACAGAGCCTAAAGATAGGGAATGGACACAGAGGTCTATAATGATTACGCTTTTCCACCCTCCCCTCCAAAAACATTAAGAGATGTTTGCTGGAATGATGAAGTGCTAGGAATACAGTTTAAAAATTACAGGTGTAGTTCAATGAACCAATAGATAATTGGATGGCCTATTTTCACTTAGTATAAGTAAATCTTAATCCCCATTTTACCTTTTTTTTCTCTAAGAGGCACTGACAAATGCAAAAAATGAGTCATTTCAATTTCATCTCTTTGCCTATTTCTTTTCACTTACTTGTGGAGATGCTAATAAGCCCTGAAATAGCCCCCTCCACCCCTCCAATAAAAAAAGGCGATGGTCAACAGGAAGTATTATCGAAGGGCCAGATAATCAAGCAGAGGATAAATCTAATAATCTCACTATCTAAATTAGGCCTCATTCTCATCATTAAGAGAGAGAATATGACTTTCTCTGTGCCTACTTAGAGCACAAAGATACCAAAGAGTCCAGACTCATGGCCACTCTCATTACACTGGGTTAGTTAAACAAACGCAACTCCTGGAAAGGCAAAATTCTAAGCATTTAACTGTAATCTCCAAGTACTTTTACTTAAACAGTTCTGGATGTTTGGGTCTTTCCGAGTACCCACCATTGGAAAATGCATTAAGCATAGGCTTTAAGGAACTTTTATTGGTGGTGACTGCCATGGTAGAACAAACAAACAAGGGGAGTTATGGGAGAAGTATTAGATTTCATTTAGAAAAGTTACTTGGCCTTTTATTACTATTCTTCCTCTGTAGATTGTCACTCTCTTTTCCCTGTGTCTTCTCACTCTTTCCTCAATCCTTACCCCCCACTCCCACCCACTCCCACCATATTATCCTTTTTTTTGGCATTTTCTCCATTTGTAAAATGAGTTAGATTCACTGATCTCTAAGTCTTCTTATAGTTCTGAAATACTAGGAGTGACTCTTGGTTAGACAATTAATTAAATATCTATAGGGAACTTGAGAAGATGCAGAGCTGAGGACAAAAGTTGTTACATGTCCAGAAAATGGGAACAAAGAATACGGTTAAAGGCATTAGAATTATTACTCTTGGAAAAGATGAATAATCTTAGGATTAATAAGATCAAGTATTTAAAATTAAAAGATCTGAGAGGTCATCTAATTACCCTTCCCTTCCCCAACTGAGGCCCTGAACGCTTAAAAGTCATACAAATAGGTAGCAGAGTTAAGATTTGAACCAAGGTTCTCTGACTCCACCTCCAATACTCTTTATCCTGAAATAAAGCACACTGCCTTCCAACAATGACTTGTTTTAGCAAATATATGTTCATTGCCTTATCCAGGCAAGAAGGTATTGGATTGGTTCCCAGCTTCCCAGTTTACTAGCTCTTTCATTCTGTTATGGTAACTTCAACTCTTTAAACTCAGTTTCCTCATCTGTGCTTTATTGTTTCATCTGATTTATAGGTATGTACGCCAACATGAATCATAATTAATCCATAATTTAATATATCATCTTGGAGAGTTTCAATGGTGGGGAGAAAAATCATCACTTTTTAGTCAATCCAGTGAAAAGTTTTCCACATTTAGCTAGGCTGGTCCTCAGGTAATAGATAACATTCAGTCTATCATCAGGCCCATACTCAGTAACCCTCAGGGTGGTAGGACCTCTCAGTTCTGACCTGGTCCAGCCTTTGAGAGTGCAGTTATCTCTACCCTATGATGAATTCTCTCATAGCAGAACTTTAGTATATTTCGTGCAATGAAGATAATCACGTTTCATAAACCTGAAGGTGTTATGAAACAGTGAAGTATTATTGCAGGCCCTTAAGATGATGGATTTGGCATTTGTGTTTTAGATGGTCCTATTCGGCAAAGTTCTGGTTAGACAATATTCTTCTGCCTTAGAGCTAGCAAATCATTCCATTTTACTTGTTAATGTCCTTTTCTAACCTCTGCCATTTAGAGGCACTTCCTACCTAGGTCAAAAACCCATCTTGTTCTATTTTCTCTATGTAGCTCATTTTCTGAGTTCAAATCTGGTCTCAGATACTTACTAGCTGTGTGACCCTGGGCAAGGCATTTAACCCTGTTTACCTCAGTTTCTTTCTCTGGAAAATGAGCTGGAGAAGGAAATGGTAAATTACTCCAATATCTTTCCAAGAAAAGCCCAAATGAGGTCACGAAGAGTCAGACACAACTGGGTTGACTGAACAACAACACCCCATCCCTGTGTCTCCTCAGTTCTTCTCTTGCCTCCAACTTTTCCATTGTGTCTTCTGTATTTGGGGGTCTATTATTATCGTACTCCACTTCAACCTTGAATGCTTCCTTTTATTCTCCCCTCTATCTTCTGAAAACTGGCTTTCTTTTTAAGACCCTATAGCTCTCATCACCATCTCCACTGCTGGACCTTTCTGATCTCACAAGGGCTGAATTCCACAACAATGGGGCAAACATTTCTTGTGTCTACTGTGTGAGAGGCACTGAGCACATTAAGATCAAAATTAAATGCCCCTGGCCTCAAAGAGCTAGCTTGATCCTTGCCCCACCTTGGCAGGCATTTTCAAACACTTGCTCAGCTGCCATCACCCTTTACAGACTTGCTTTGTTTTATAATGGTCTCTGAGAGAACAAGAGAAGATGAATCTAAATGTTTAATTAGATATGTGATTTAATTGTAATAGAATTTAATAAATTACGTGCAACCAAATATATATCCATATATACATACATACATATATATGTGTGTATATATGTGTATACACACACGTATATATATACATACACACACACACATATATATATATGTATATATATATGTGTGTGTGTGTATGTATATATATATATACAGGGTGTCTCAGAAGCCTAAGTACAGTCTGAACTATTAAAACTTTGGAGACACTGTATATATGGGCAACATATGCATCTATCAATCTCTGAGAATTGATTAAGCTTTTACTATATGCCAGGCACTGAGGGAGAATATAAAGGCAAAGGGAATAGTGCCTGCCCTCAAGAAGCTTACCTGTGATCATGGGAGACACCACCATGCTTGGGAAATGCTTAATAATTTATTTTTTTCAGCTATTCACTCATGTATGTATGTGTGTGTATGTATTTTTATCTATGTCAAGCAAGTGAGTGAGTGAGCCATAAGACAGGGTTATAGGGCTTCCTAAATTGTGTGTGTGTGTGTGTGTGTGTGTGTGTGTGTGTGTGTGTGTGTGTTGGAGCACTCTGGCCCCTCTACTGAAGTTTATGATTGTCTTAGAATGCTTTGAAATGTACAAGCTAAAATGCATAAAATTACAAAGAAAATGTTGAAATGTGCTTATCAAAATATTAAAAAGGACAAGTTCAAATACACCAGGTTAAGACCTCTGGCCTAAGGTATATTTATTTTCTTGCTTAGGGCTTCATAATCAGAGCTTCAAATGAGTTAATACATTTAAGTACTTGGCAAATTTTGAAATACTTTATAGTTTTTGGCTTTTAGTATTAAAGCTGAGTAAACAGTTTCAGAGAGGTTGATGATGGCCACAAAGCAGAGAGTGGAGTCAGGATGTGAAGCAAGGTCTTCCTGATGCTAATTCCAGAACTCTGTCTCATGCTGCCCCTTATCAAGCAGAGAAAGCCAGAGACAGGATATAAGCATCCTGTTTTTAATTTTGTTGTTGTTTTGTTTAGACTTTAGATACAGAAATGAAAGGATAAAATAAATCCCAGAAGAATTGGTTTGAATGGATTTTTTTAACTCCAAATCGAGAAAGTGAGGGAGATAACTGAAAATATTTTGTCTAATTAGACAATGCGGTTTTTTTTCAACCAGGAATTTCCAATTTGGGAGATTGATATTTTCTTTTTATCTAAACTCTTATTATCCCTAATCATCCATTCCATTACATAACATGTCAAATACTCTATTCAGGCAGTATCTAAAAAGTAAAAGTTAAATACTCCATTATTAACAGATGGTCAAATGATATAAAATCTAATAAGTTGGCATTTGTAGTTTATCCTTTAAGCACATTTAAAGACTATCAAATCAAAACCCAGATTATACTTTACTTTGTAAAATGAGAACCTTGGTTTTGCATTTAAGCAGAAAGAATCAAATCATTGTTGGTTTTTCCAGTTGATGGGAATGACAGGAATGAATTAGCTGATAAAACTATTCAGGAGGCTGGTACAAATTACAAACTGGATCAGGGAATTAGGGATGCAAAGAAATGTTTCAATAACTGGAAACAAAGACTGCATAAAAACTGAATGGTGGCTTGACAGGGAGAGAGAGCAAAAATTATGGAGCTGAAACCTAAAGAGCACTCCAATAATATTCTCTCTGTGGAGGAAAGAAATAATAATAATAATTTCTATTGTAAGCCAAATAATCACTAGCCTCTGTGCATCAAATCTTCCATTTCATTACACATGTGTAACACCCACTATTAAACAGAATGACTCGGTGGTCGTCCTCCACAGAGAAATTGCCTCTCTATTCTGTTTTAAATGGATTTTAAAATTAATGTTCAGGTGTGGTGACATAAAGGATGTCATCGGAAAAATGTGTGACCAAAAAAAGAGGGTCTATTCATGTGCTTCATTGGAATCTATTTAGTGTTAGGAGATGTAGAGGAAAGTCTCTCAACTTTTGTTTTGATGTTATGTGGTGGGAGGATAAACTTGGATGATTTGTGATCTGCATTGCTAGAAGGAGGACTTCTAGCAATGTGAAATGCTAGACCCACTGAGGTATTCGATTTCAGGTGTAACTGAGATTTTACAACTCCAAGTCCTTTTACATAGAAAAGGATTTTTCTAATTGTAGGAGTTGGAAGTTTATGATAAGGAGACCCATTTTTTATGAGCAAGCTAAATATTTTCATTGAGGGGGCAGCAGTGACTTCATCTCAAAAAACAGTAAATCCAGAGAGACAATTAAGTAGAGAAAAGCTTTTCCTGACATGGAAAAATGTGACATTTGTTCATATTTCTCTTTTTTTTCTGTTTCTGATACCTAAGGAAATTCAGTGACTAGGAAGAAAGGCAAACTGATACTTTCCTTCGGTGTAATTTTTAGATGTCTCTAGAGAGAAAATCAAACGCTAAAGAGAATCTTTCTACAAGGAAATTTAGCTAATGGTGAGTAGGAATTGATGTTTCTTTAAATTGTGTTCTATGTATATATCTTTCCAACATAGTGTTCTTTAAATGTATGTTTAGTTATTTATTTAAAATTACCCTAAACTAACACTCTCTCTCTCTCTCTCTCTCTCTCTCTCTCTCTCTCTCTCTCTCTCTCTCTCTCTCTCTCACCCTCCCTCTCTTCCTCTCTCTCCCTCCCTCTCATGCCTCTAGGAAACCACACTATTCAGACTACAAAACCATAACCAAGGTAGCAGGGCCTACCTAATGGCAACACATCTTAACTTAAGGGAATATAACTTAGGATTTCTTGAATTAGTTGGAACCAAATTTCTATCATTCTTGCCATTAATGAAAGTCCCAATGCCTCCATATCTTCTCATACCTCTCTCTCTGTCTCCCTCCCCCCTCTCTTTCTGTGTGTGTGTGTGTGTGTGTGTGTGTTTCTGTCTGTCTGTCTTTCTCTCTCTCTCTCTCTCTCTCTCTCTCTCTCTCTCTCTCTCTTCCCCTATCCCTCCTCCCTCTCTCTCTCTCCCCCTGCCCTTCCCTCTCCCCCTGCCCTTCCCTCTCCCCCTCTCCTTCCCTCTCCGTTTCTCCCTCTTTCCTTCCCTCCCTCTTCCTACATAGGCCAAATCCCACTCCTGATAAGGATGGGTGATTTCACCTTTTTTTTTTTCTGACATGGGCCAGTTCACTCTCTTTGGCAACCTGGTATCATTCCCCCTTACAGTTCCCAGTTGCTCACCACATCGTTGCTACACTTACTGCAGATACCCAGTTGTCTTAGCTCACTGTAGCTCAGAACTCCCAAGTTCAAGTGACTTACTAGCCTCAGCCTAAAGCATAGCAAGGATTATAGATGTGTGCCACCATGCCTGGCATACCTGTCTCTTGCCATGTCTTAAATAGAAGATCCATCCAAAACCCTGTAAGCCTTTCCCCTGCCCTTATGATATCAGAAAGGTATCAACCTACCATTTCATTTAATCTTCCATCACCATTATTTCTTGAAGCATGGTACAGCAGAAAGAACCCTTGAATTGGAGTCAAAGGACTTGGGTTCAAATTCTATTTCTGATACCTGTTGCCTTGGGTAAGTCACAGGCTCTGTTGGCATAGTTTCTTCTTCCGTAAAAAGAGGCAGTTGGACTGGATAGCTTTTGGACGGGATGGCCCTTGAGGTCCTTTTGATCATTAGATGTGCAGTCATTTAATTGACAAACAACTTTTCCTCAGTAATGTCTTTTATTCTGCATTTTGCACACAAGATCGCATTGATGCCATATTATAGGCTGCTTTTTCCCCACTGTGCATCTTCGCATTGGCCTTTCTGTTACATGTAATTTTAGGTTGGTTTTTGCTTGTTTCTGAGAAATGTGGAGTTCTGGAATTTGTAGCTACATTGCATCTTTAAGAGATTATCAAGGTCAAAGTGATGGACTTTTGTGGTTGGAAGCAGTCTGGGATCATTGAAAGAATTTTGCATTTTCTCAAATGCAATTTAATCCATTCTCCTCCCCCCACTCAAGCAACTAGGCAGAAATCAACAGCTTCAGAAGTGCTGGCCTTGCAAATTCAAGGCCATAAGAAGACTGCACATAACACCCAGGCTATGGTTCCTCTGGTATATGGCAACACCTAGTACAAGGAAATGCAATCCATTCAAAACTCACCTGCCTGGGTATCACATAAGCCTACTTATGCCCCAAAATGAGGAAAGAGAAAGCTTATCAGATCAAGTATAGGGCAACAAAGAATCTTAGTGGACAATGTAGCTGCTCATTCTATGAGTTACAGTGACCTGTAACCTGTACCAAGTTTACAGGTCCAACACATCCCATTTAAAAATGATGGCCAATGGGAAAAAACAGAGTTCACTATAGGCCATTTGGTGTTTTTGCTAACTCTGCTAGAACACATTAATGGAGAGGTCCACCCAAGAATGGAAAGTTCCACATTCTGAGTTTCCTATTGACTCACTGACTATGTAACCTTTGAGCAAATCGTCTTGCTTTCCTATACCTCACCCTAGTGACAACTAAGTACACCCAGCCACGTATTGTGCCCCCAAAGTCAGGTAAACACCCAGTAATTGATGCAAATGAATAGGAGTGGTAAGGGTGGAGATAAAAAGCAAAGAGTCTATGCGTAGTACTGAATTTTTGTCCTCTCTTCACTTTCTCATTCAAATCTACTGACAGTTACACCCTCCTGGAGTTGAGTAGAGTCTGGGAAGGCCAAAAGGAAATGAGGCCAACTGGAACAAGTGAAATATGAATAGTGCCTGAAACTTACAGGATTGGGATCAAGCCTTGGAGTTGAGGAAAAGTGCCTTTTAACCTGCAGATGGGGGCTGGATCATACAATGACTGGTTTTTACACTGTTGGAGATCAGGGTCCTGAAAGAAGCAGATGCAGGAGCTTAACATTTTGTTGGGAAGGAGGGAGTAACAATTGTGTGACACTGGAAGAGAAAATGTAGAAAACAACACAAGGCAAATTTTCACTGTTTCTGTTTGTAAATACACAATCCGTTTCTACTTGCTTCTTTCCATAAAACTAAAGTTGAAATAAACTTGTGATTCCTTTTATATGTCAAGAAAAAAAGAAAGAAAAGTGCATAGTTAGCCTTTGTCCCCCCCAACTCCACCACTTTGACTTCTCTACCCCTAATTGGATGGTGATTCTTTGTCCCTCCTTTAAAAAATGTTTTGTTGATGTCCTTTATTTTAATATATGTGAATATATACCTTCCTTCCCCCCATCCCTTCTCTTTGAACCCTCCACTGTAAAAAAAAGCAAGAAAAAAATAGGTAAGGAAAACCAACCAACATAATGAATAGATTTGACAGTATAAATAACATTATTCACCTGTAACCCCACCCCTTACACACACACACACACACACACACACACAAAACCCTCAAAGGGAAGAAGTACATTACATTATCTCTTTTATCCATGTTGAACATTAGTAATTATTCTTTTTAAGATTTCCACTTCCTGTTAGTGTCATTTTAATTTAGATTATCATAATTATATATAGATTTCTCTCAGTTCTGTTTACTTCATTCTGCTTTAGTTTATGAACTCTTCCAAAGTTTCCTTGAATTCTTCATTTTGTCTTTAAAACAAAGTCATGTTCCATTACATATCATAGTTTGTTTAAACACTTCCCAATGAATGGGCACCCACTGTATTTCTGATTTTTTTGCTAACTAAAAACACTACTATGCACGTTTGAAAATACGTATCCTCTTTCTTTTTGTCTTTGATGTCACTACATCAAAGAATGTGAAAAATTTACTGACTTTTATCATGTAATCTCAAATTGTTTTCCAGAGGTACTGGACAAATTCACAGCTCCACCAATAATGTATTAGTGTACCTGATTTCTTTGAGCCAATATTAAACATTTTCATTTTTGTCACTTTTGCCAATTTGGTGAATGTGAGTTGAAACAAAAATTGTTTTTTATATTTCTCTTATTAGTAGTAAATTAAAGAAATCTTGTATATAGTTGTTAATATTTTGATATTCTCTTTTGAAAATTATTTATTGGTTCCATTCTTATGTTCATTTGGCTGTTGAAGATAGCATTTGTGGAAAAGCATGTTTCGAGGGATATTCCAGCAGTATCAATGTCAGCCATGGGTCCACACCATTCTATACTATTATCAGTCAAAGCAACTGGAAATTTTGAGTCTGGAACAAAGAAGACTGAATAGAGACATAATCAGTCATCTGTTTGAACTCTTCTCTGGGATGCCATAGGAGAGACAAAATTAACATCAAGAATAAAAATAAAGCAGCTATAATGAGATAATGATGGGCTATGGAGTTGACATTTCTATTCAGCAGATGTTTCTGATGCCTTCCTTCAATTACATCTGCTGTCCTTATTTTTAAGGGCAGGCTTGGGTGGGGCCAAGGAGTGTGAAGCACTGAGGAGCCAAGGCATATTACCTGAAGGCAAGGAGGAAAGCACAAACACACATTTCTTGCTTCACTCCTTCACTTAGTACCCTCCCCGATACTGGGATATTGTTTGTCATATGGCAATTTCATTGAAATTTCATCACTTTCTTTTATCTTAGTGGAGTAAATAATGACCACTTCTTCTGTGGTTTTAATACAAATTAAGAATCATAATTATAAGAGGAATTAAACCCTGAGTATATTTGACCCTGTTTTCAAATCATGCTTTTATCACTACCTGCGTGACCTTAGTGGACTCTATTAAGTTCACAGGACCTCAGTGTGCTTAGATTATAATGCAAGAAAAGAAACCTATATTCTTGAAGGTCCTAGCAGCTATAGATATATGAAGATCATATAAATTAGCCTCATTCTCTCAAGTCTTTCCCCCCTCGAATCCATCCACACAGTGTCAAAAGCATAGGCATGATCATTTTATTCCCTTCTGCAAAAGTTCAAGTGGCTCTCTATTGCCTCCAATGTGAAATTGATTTCTTTCCTTGTTATATAAAGCCCTTTGCTGTCTCTATTTCCTCTGCCTTTCAAGATTAATTGTATATCAGTATGTTAACCTCCGTACACTACTGTCCACCCAAACTGACCTGCTTGCAGTTACTCACAGAATTCCAATTCCCATCCCCACGTTGGTTGGCTTGTTTTGGCAGTCCATTCCCAAAGGTCGGTATGTGTCTCTGCCCCATAAAATCCCTAGCTTCCTTCTGAGTTCAGCTCCAAAACTCATCTCCTGCAAGAGACATTTCCTAGTTCTTCAGCTCTTGGTACCTCCTGCTACTTCCCAAATGGGCTCATATTTTCTTGGCATATTGTTTATGCTTACTTCTATGTAAATATGCTGTTTCCCCCAACAGAATACAAGCACATTGAAGGGAGGAATTACTATTTTTTAATCTTTATATCCCTGGAGCCTATCACTGCACTAGTTACCTAGGAGAATGTAGTCAAAGCCTGTTGATTGATTGATTTACCAATGATACTTATTTTTAGATATTTGTATAGATTGAAAATCCAAAAATACATAATACATACCTAGTTTTCAACTATATGTAATGCATTAGAGTGATGCTTCTTTAAAATCCAAAAATATTTCTTGTTAATAATATCAGGATTATAAACCAGAGACTCTTGCTGGAAACAAATTATTCTGGCTTCAGAGAGCTAGCCTTTTTATTTCTTAGAAAAGAAGATTAGAATGTGAAATGAAGAAAAGCAAAATGCTAGAGTTGGAACCCCTCTATATTGAGAGTTTTCCCCGCCCCAGAAACTAAATGATGCAATTAAAATGTATATAGCGTCCCAACTATTAATTTAAGATGCGTAACTAATGTGATCACAGTTTCCAAATCTGCCAATCTGGCATCAGCGTATTCATTGCTGTGTCCTGTGAAGTAATGGCAATAAAAAGGATATTGTTTCCCATACTGTAACTCCACTGTTTTGTCAGAGTAGCAGCAGAGTGACTTAGCAGCTCAACTTAAGAATAGGTTTCTTTATCAAGCTTCATCATAATCAGATTCTGAGTAAGAGTTCCATTTGAGTCAAAGCTGTTTTGGATATGAGGATAGGGATGCTTCCCTGTTGTAGACTATAACAAAATTAGGTTTAGATTTTTTTTATTTATGTAACAATATGTCAAAAAAGAAAGTGTCTGAAAATAAAATATGGATTTATTTTAGAGCTATAATTATAAATTAACTTTTTTTAATGTGAATATGGTTGTTTGTCTTTAAAAGGACTCATTAGAAAAAGCAGTATGCAAAATTGATAGATGAATCAGCCTGACCTAAAATACTGCTTAGTCTTAATATTCCAAACATTGGCATTTGGACCAACAATTTCAAAACTGCCTTTCTTAATTTTTATAGGGAGAAAATATATGTTTTAGCAAGTTGTTTTAATTTTATTCAATTGGCATTCACATTTATAAAATAAATATTAAAATATTCTTCAAAATGTTGAGAAAGATTAATTTCAATTTCCAAGGCAGACAAACAACTCTTTTATTCGTTATGAATTTATAAGATTGAACTTTGATATATAATCCTTTAAGGTTGATTTAAAATCAAGTTTTTTTTTATATTTTTGTGCTAAATGCAGAGAAAACTATATTGGGTAGAGGCATTAAATCAACTCAATTTTATAGTAAATGACATTGTAGAGTACAACAGTTGTTACTAAAGTCCCTGAGCTTTTTAGCATCAAAACATTTTGCAATCCTGGCATGATAGTGACTTTGTTGTTAGTTTCCATTAATTAAGAAAAGAGAAAATAACAAAAAACTACTAGGAATTCAGTAATTCTATCACATTAATGTGCTGATTTTTTCATTACATCTAAATATAATTAAACTAGTAATACATAGATAGGTGTGACATTATTCAGGCTTCCAAAGATACATAGCACAATTGCTTATCTCTTTTACTGAATTGTGATGCACATTTTGTTGGTGCTAAACAAGACTCAAAATGAGTGTTTACTGTGCATACTAGTTCAAGGCTACTTTATAACAAGCCTGTGACTCCCCAGGGGTCCACAGCACCCATACTGGGAATTGCTGCTCCAAAGACTGGCATAATTTGTGTTAGATTCAGTGCAAAGACAATATTTTACTCATACTGTGAGCTCTGTTGGCTTCAAACTTTGACAAAAGTTATAAATAATAAACCCTATACTAAATGGGAAAAAGCACCACATTATAAATAAGGAATGATTGTATCAAGAATCAGAAATGATTTTATTTCTTGGCTGGAAATAATTATTCTGCAAAATTATGAGGATGTATGATAGAAACAGTACTTTACTTAGAGTTTGATTCTGGCTCCTCTATTTTGAGACCTTGGGCAAGTCATTTATCTGTTCATTCATTCATCCTCTCAGGAAACATTTATTTACTTCCTTCTAGATTTTATATGTGAAGCAGTTAGGTGGTTCAGTGGACAGAGCACTGGGTCTGAAATCAGGAAGACCTGGTTCAAAACTGGCCTCAGATACTTATTAGCTGTGTGACCTTGGATAAGTCACTTAACCTCTGTTTGTCTCAATGCACTAGAGAAGGAAATGGCCAAGCACTCCAGTGTCTTTCCCCTGGAAAGTATGGTCCATAGGGTCATCAAGAATTAGACATGACCGAATGTCTAAACATAAATATTCCATGTGTAATAATAGACTCTGGGGATACGACACTTAAAAATAAGTCCCTGTCCTCAAGGAGCTTCCATTCTGTGGAGGAAAAACAACATGAACGACAACATAACAGTGAATACTATAAAAATACATACAAAGTAATTTCCATGAGAAGGCACTTTCACGCATTTGTTGGGGAGGGCTAGTGCAATAGAGTCAGGATAGGCTTCTTATAGGAGGTGTCATTTGAACTGAACCTTGAAAAAAAGTTAGGAACTGTCCAGGACGTAATCAGAGTGTGATTGCATTTTAGTTGTACAGGATAATGTATGCAAAGATACAGAGGAAAGTGATCATTCAATCCATTAATAAGTATTGATTAAATGCATTTTGTATGCCAGGCACTGGGGATACAAAAAGAGGCAAAAGAAAGTCCCTGCCCTCAAGGACCTCACAATCTAATTGGGGAGACAGGAGGGGTAAACAAATATATACAAAGCAAGGAATATATATGACAAAGAGGAGTTAATTAACAGAGGGAATGCACTGGAATTGAGGGGATTGGATAAGGTGAATATGGGATGTAGAATAGCTTAACACCAGTTTGGATGGATTGTAAAGTGTGAAAATGGGAGCAATAGAAAATAAACAGAGAAAGCTAATGTGGAGCCAAATTGTGAAGGGCTTTAGAAGCCAAACTAAGGAGTTTGTATTTTATCCTAGATGCAATACAGAGACACAGGGGACTTTTTGAGCAGGGTAATAGCGTGGCCTTTGGGAATATCACTTCGGCAGCTATATGGCAGAGGAATGAGAGTCGGGAGAGACTTACAGTAGGGAGGCCCAATAATTCAGGCAAGAGGTGATAGAGGCCCTGAACTAGAACACAAATGGAGAGAAATGGATGTATCTGAAAGGTGGTGTAAAATGAGAATCAACAAGACTGCAACCCCAGGGTGAATGGGAGGATGGAAAGGGTCATAAACCTGTATAACCGGAAGGATGGTTGGGCCATGCCCTGAACAGAAATGGAATTGAAGAGGGGTGGATTTGTGGGAAGAGACAATAAATTTGGTTTTGTACATGTTGAGTTTGAGATGACTAAGGGATAAGCATATGATAATATGGACTGTCTCTTGTACTCAGTTTCTTCATCTCTAAGATGAAGATTATGATCCCTATAGCCTTTTCTGACTCTAAATGTATATGCTTCTATGAATAATAACCTCTGCCTCATAATGAGGAGGATCCTATAATATCTGGAGAAAGGTTAGTATAATAGGCATAAACATATGTTTGTTCATGCCTATTACAACAGGCATAAATATATAGAATATAAATAGAGCATATGTATGTATGTATGCATGTGTGTGAAGAGAGAGAGAGAGAGAGAGGGAGAGAGAGAGAGAGAGAGAGAGAGAGAGAGAGACAGACAGACAGACAGAGACAGAGAGAGATGAATGAACCATTTTTGTAAAGGAAGCTAACCACTTTGGTAACTAATGTTTTTAAATTTCAGTTGGTGCAATGCACACTTGAAGAACTATCTCATGAGATGTCCATAGTCTTTTGCTTTGTTATTGCAGTATTTATTTGTTTCTGTCTGGATGGTGCAAGCAAATTATAGTTATAGGAGCATTTGCTTTGTGCTTAACTTTTTAAAGTTTTGTTATTTTATTGATATACTTTGTTTTCATCTCTCTTGAATTTAAAAAACTATCCCTCCCCCCCACTTCCACACACAATGAGCCATCTCTTGAAACAGTGCCAAAGAATATAAGAGAAAGGGGTGGCACAGTTTAAACAAACTGTCATTACCAAATAAACCAAGTCTGATGGTGTCTAAAATCTTCTAACTCCCTCCTCACACTTCTTCAAAGAAGGGAAGAAGGTACATTTTTCTCTTTTCTTTTTCAAAACAAGCTGGTCATTATAATTACGTGCTGTAAGGTTTTTGTTTGTTTATTCTTTCCATTTATAATCCTATAGTGATTATGCATATTAGTGATTCTTAATCTAGAGTCCACAGACTACCCCCACCCCCGTCATCCCCGCAGTGTGTCCATAGATAGTTTTTATGGAGTCCATGAACTCAGATGGAAAAAAAAATATTTATCTTTATTTTCACTAAATTCTAACTAAAATTTATCATTTCCTTCAATTAAAAAATTGTTTTGAGAAGAGACCTATAGACTTTATTAAACTGCTAAAAGGATCCATGACAGATAAAAAAAATGAAAGAAGTTAAGAACCCCTGTCTATATATATTGTTTTCCTGGTTTTTCTTACTTCACTTTGCATCAGTTCATTTAAGTCTTCCCCTGGATCTTTCAATTCTTTATATTCATTCTTTTTTACAATGTAGTAATATTCTGTTTCGTTTACGTGCCATAATTTTTTTTTTAAAAATCATCTTATTCTGAACTTGAAAAATTAAAAAAAAAACATTTCCCACAACTTATTTTGACGTTGTCCAATGAGTATCCTCTACTTTTTTCTAGGTTTTGTTTTCCTTTTTACTATCACAGAACACACAAGTTTTAATTCATATTTTTTTATTTTATCTTTCAGCTAGATCTAGCTTAAATATTTTTAAATGCACATCAATTATCTTTCTATCTTTCTTCTGCTCTTACTGCCCATCATGGGAAGGAGATACAGAATAACCTACATTAATAAGCATGATTTTGTGATAAAAGAAAACATGGAAAAATATCATAGCTCTCGGGAATTTAGTTCTCGAATCCTTTCACATTCTAAATTTAGGAGGTTAGTAGATATTGTCAAACATTTTCCAAAATGTCCATTAGCTAGAGAGCCCTTTATGTGAGGGGGAGGGGTGGAGTATTTTAATTTGATTCCTTCTAAGTAAAGAGTAGTTATAATATGTTCTATGGTATCTTTAAACTTTTGTGGGAGTTGCTGGGTGATGGTATGCTATTGGGACATCAAACATGTAGATGGGATATAATTAGGGGGCATTAAAGCTCACTAAATTAGACTCATTGTTAATAAATTGCAAAGACATTTGAAAACTATTTAAAATGCTGACTATACATGAGCAGGAATACCTGGCTAAGTGCTTATTGCCTAATATCGGATATATCAATAGGATTTTTAAAAAATATTTTGCTTAGAATAGAAATCTGGCTTTTAATTTAGGTCATTGATGTTGACTTTGGACATACTTGTATAGTTCAAAAGGTTGGATACACAGTTCATGAGGTGAGCTAATTATTCCTTCCCTCTGGGATATCCCTTAGTACAAAGAAAGGGATAATTAAGTGGTACCCTGCTGTCTGTTCTCTGGTCTTTTCTTCCCTTCATCTCCCTTAAGATCAGTGAGGATTCTTCAGAGAGGTCCTTCAGGAGTTTCTGCTATTTTTCTCTTGGAATATTTTACCTTCTCATATTTCCATATTCATTATTTATGCATATTATTCTCTGAACTACTTCTCCCAATGACTTACCTAGAGCATCAATTATCTCTTTGTATTTTTGAAGATTGACTTCAAAATCATTTTCCTCTCTCCACCCCCCTATTCTCAATATCTAAAGTCCATTTTTGCCCTGATACTTCTGCCACCTTCTCAATATCTTCCACTTCCAAATTAAATTATTTATTTTTTTTAACATATCTCCAAACTGTCCCCATCTTCATCTTCATTTTTCAGGCCTTTGTCTAAAACAGAGGAGTCAAAAACTCCCAGGTCCTGCCCAAACCAGATTAAAATGGAATTACAAAATATTTAACAAAGTAAACACCAATAGAATAAAACATAGATGATATAAATAATTGATCTCCCAAGTCAGTATGCAACCAGCAAGGATCTTATGTATAGTTCAGTTTATATATCTTTGTACTTGATACCACTGGTCTTCACTATGAACATGCCTTATTTGAGTCAGGTAATCTGTACATTTCAAATCCCATAACTTGTCTTCATTGTGGAAAGTAAACCATTAACTTATTGATTAAGAATGAATATCTTGCAGCTATCTGCCAAAACACACAAAAATCACTCAGCTCTATTCCTGTACTCTTAAAATATTCTAATTGTCTTCTCTGTCATTGCCTTATGAATTCTGCCCATCTAATCCTTTTTTTCCCTGTCAAATTCCTGCTACGTACTCATTCTACTCTTAACCATTCCCATGCCCCCAGGCTCTGGTAGCACTGATCTAGGAATATACAAAATTTCATATGAATTCAGCTTAGGCATTGGTATTAACTAGGTCATTTGTATACAAGTCTATTTACTTCCTGATGCATGCATCCCTCTTTTGTAAATACCAAAAATCCTTATTTAGATATGTAGGGTACCCAGAAGAAAGAACTCTATGTTTAGAGTCAAAGGACCTCATTTACCAATATATTTACCCTTTTATTAGTAGCAAGGTGGCTCAGTAAATAGACTGTCAGGCCTGGAGTAAGGAAGATTTGTCCTCACAAATTCAAATCTGGATCCAGACATTTACTAACTGTGGGACCATTTAATCCTGCTCATGTCGATTTCCTCATCTGTAAAATGATCTGAAGAAGGAAATGGCAAATCACTGCCAAGAAAACCCCCCAACAGGCCACAAAGAGTTGGACATGACTGAAAACAACTGAAGAACAACAACCTTTATTCCCTTTGACAAGTCACTTAAATTCATTGTGCCTCAGTTTACTCATCTTTAAAATGAGACTAGACTAATTGACTTCTTCATGGTTCTGCAGCTCTAAATATCTCTTCGTTTGCCCTAACTAGGGATCCAATATCATAGGGTAGAGAACTGCCAGAAATATGTGTAGCTAGTGCAACAGGAAATTGAGGCGAAACTTGTACATTGTTAAAGGAAGCAGAACACTTTCTAGAAAGTTTCCATTTCCAGAGTGCATTCCAGAATGCTAACTTCCCTAATGCTAACTTAGAATATTTTACAAATATTGGCAAAACAAAATCCTTAAACAAGGGTAATGGGAAGATATATCTAGAGCTAGAAGGGACCTTAGATGTCACCCAGTTAGCCAGTGGCTCAGTGGACAGAGCACTGGGCCTGGAGCCAAGATGACCTGAGTTCAAAGTCAGCCTTAGATACTTACCAGATGTGTGACCTTGGGCAAGTCATTCATCCTCTGTTTGCCTCAGTTCCCTCATCTGTAAAATGGAGATAATAATAGTCCCTATCTAACAGGATTGTTGTGAGGATCAAAGGAAAGAATTTGTGAAAATGCTTAGCACAGTGCCTGGCACATAGTAGTTGCTATATAAGTCCTTATTTCTTTCCTTGTACCAATTAATCCAACTCCCTAATGTGGAGACCAAAAGAGGTGAAGTCTGCATAGCTAATAAGTGGCAGGTTATATCTTTAAACAGAAATTTTGTTCTATTCGATTCTATTTTATTGATTAAAAAAGAATGACATTCAATAATGAATAGCTGGTGATCGTTAAGCACATTAAGAATCATCATAGTAAAACATTCACCACTCTCTGGGAAACATGAAGAGGGTGCATTTCTTCATATAGTGCCCTGCTCCATAGTAGGTGATTAATAAATACCTTAAACTAAGTTAGCTGTTAATTAAATTAAAATTAAATTAATTAAAATTAAAATTTAATATTAATTAAAATTTGCAACCAAAAGACAAATTGGATGACTTTAACATAATTCCATCTCAGACCTAGGCTGTAAATCTTGGCCGAGGTAAAACACACTTAAAATTTGGAGACTCAGAAAGAATTTCTGGCGAATTCCATGATTCCAGGAAGCAAAAAGCAATGATTTTGGAGGAATGATTTTCAGATTGGCATAGACAGCATTTTATCCAACATACCTTGGCCAAAAACATAAGAATCTAATAGATGATACATCCAATTACCTTGCACATAATTTTCTAAAATTTTGGTAGAAGTGGAATGTTTGTAAGGTCTGTATTTTAAAAATGTATTTTATTCAATTTTACTACATATATGTACACATATAATATACATACATATGTGTGTATGTCTTTCTCTTCCTTTCCCTTTCTTCTTTTCTCTTTCCTTCTTTCCTTTTTTTCTCTCTTTCCTTCTCCCACCCTAAAAGACAGATCTCCCTTTTTCCAAAGATTAATGAGTCAAGCTTGCCATTATATTAATGCCATAGAATTCCCTTCAGATTTTTTAAGTTATTTTCCCATTTATATCATTTAAGTTGTTGTGCATACTTTTTTCCAGGTGCTACTTATTTCACTGTTCCTAATTTTATATATCTTCACTCATTTCTCTGTATTCATAATATTCATCATTTCTTACAATGCTATAATATTCCATTATATTCATGTATCATAGTTGTTGACATTCCCCAAAGCAGATGAACATATATGTTATTTCCAGTTCTTTAAAACTACAAAATAATAGTGAGCTCCATATTAACACTGGCA
This sequence comes from Trichosurus vulpecula, assembly GCF_011100635.1. NCBI lineage: Eukaryota > Metazoa > Chordata > Mammalia > Diprotodontia > Phalangeridae > Trichosurus > Trichosurus vulpecula. Next base: position 59,329,512 of record NC_050577.1, read on the forward strand.
TGGTTCCTGTTTATTTGCTTTTTGCTACTTTTTAAAGCAATATTTATCATCAATATTTTCCTAGCAAATTTCTTATTTAACATCTATAAGTTGCAAAGTTTGCAGGAAGATACAGAGGGAAAACAGTATTTCACAGGATGAGAAATAAAACAATGAACTGAAAACTAAACTGTAGTTAGAAACTTTAGCCCATAAAATTTTGGCTGAAATACAGAAGTTTGGCATAACAGGAAGAGAAAGTGGAAAATAATTGAGAGTGAGGTTGTCTGAAACTGATGAGCCATTTCCACTACAAATGCATAAGGAAAAAGCATCTGGCTACTAATGATGGATGATTTAATCAGAACATCTAGAATTAGATGAGAAAGGAAGAATATATGCAGGTGGTAAATTTTTTTTTTGGTAAAATATTTTAAGTCAGACAAAAATCAGGAAAATATTTAAAGTTAAAAAGACAGTATTGGGAGAGTAGACCTTTTAATAACAAAATATTTTAGGTATTAAAAACAAACATGTCATAAACTATGCTTTTAAGTTCTGTAAAAGACATTTTAAAAAACAGTGGTGCATTGATGTTGCTTAA